>NC_090447.1:1269968461-1270593461 GCF_031143425.1 Pleurodeles waltl | reverse complement strand
CCCTCTCAAGTCAATGCTCATTCCACCATAGGCACCAGGCACAACATCAGGTTCTTTTAGTTGTATTATATGGCTAAATTGTTCATCAAAATGTCACTTGATAACAGGGTTAACCAGGCTCCTGAGTCAAATAATACTTCACTAGATACACCTAGAATAGAAATGATATCCTTTGGAGAATTTTTTTTTGAGTGGGAGTAGAGACTGATAGGATGCAACCCTCCACCATTTTGATTGACATCTGGCTTTTAGAAGACCTTCAAAATTTGGGGAAGTGTCCTTTCCTGTTGCATATCCTACAAGTCATATTGATGGCTGAACATTTTTTGAAAGACGCATAATGACCTGTATTCCCACACCGGTAACATCTCATGTCCTTATATTTAGCCATTGTTCTTGTTGAGTTTTGTCTTCATGTTTCTCACAATCTCCTTCTTTTTTGGGAATCTCTTTTTTCATTGAAATTTTATTGACTGATAAGTTTTTCCCTTTTTCCAATTCTTCCACACAAGCCAAAGTGTGTTCCACTCTTTTGGCCAATGCAACAACTTCATGCAGAGGAGGATCATCCTTGCTCCATAGTTCTTCTCTCACTTTATCACTAGAGCATCTTAACATGAACTGGTCCCTGATACGCTCCTCTATGGTCACTCCAAACTTGCACGTGGAGGCCAGTTTTCTCAACGCTGTTATATATTCTTCAATCGTTTCTCCTGGTTTTTGCTCCCTCATACCGAAATGGTATCTTTCTAAAATTGTACTGACTTTTGGAAGAAAATGCAGATCTAATTTCTTTAAACATAACTCAAATTCATTTAAATCAGTACCTTCATCACCAATATCAGGAAGAGTTTAAAAAATGTCTTGACCCTCACATCCCAAACAGTACATAAGGAGGGCTGTTTTTCTTTTGTTCGATAAATTCGTTCCACATACTCTTGAGTAATGAAGAAATGTTTTCTTCCATTTAGACCACTTGATAAGAGGTTCTCCTGGCACCGTTTGAAAAAAAGGTGGTGGTGAAATATTCTGCATTATAAATTAGTTTTTAAACTATGTTTTTTTTTCCTTTTATTTTGTATAGACTTGTACTCTTTATGTAAATTCAAAGCTTTTGGTTCATTTTCACAGTAGAGTTGCTCTTTTTGGAATAATAGGTCCTATACACTTTTCTCCTGTTACAAGAACCAGGAGGATCAGGTCTGAAATTCTTCCTTTATTCTTATTATTTCCTTATATTTAGTTTAGAGTTTTCCACAAGTTTAATTGAAAATGCTCAAATTGGACGGAGAGGGTTTGTTTTGAAGAGCGCTAACACGTTGTTATTTTAATAGTTTACAACATTACTCAAAAAAAAACTTCCCTAGTGCAAGTTAGTTTTAAATGTAAAAAGAATTGTCAATAAATTAAGCAGCACGTGTCAATTCAAAGTGCGATTAGATAGAAAGAACACACTTCCGAATGCACGCGCTTAAAGCGTAGCGTTATTAATAAATGTACACTAAGTTGCCAAAACGATTTTAAAACGAAAGCTTCCAAAACTTGCAAGTTACTTCTTCTTGAGCGTGTGTTTGTTTGCACTTCAGAAAGTGTAAATAAATTCACCAGCGCGTCAAAGCGCAAGTTAGAATTAAACAACACACTGCAGACTGCACGCGCTAGCAGCGTTGAATTTTTGAAAGTACACAGAGCAGTTTCATATTGAAGACGAAACGTGTTTAATCTGAATTACTTCTACGCTTGTTTCAGAAAGAAATGGCAATAAATTCAAAAGCGTTTCAAAGCACGAGTTGGTTTTGAATAACACACTGCAGATTGCACGCGCTAACAACGTTGAATTTTTTGAAAGGACATAGAAGACAAATTATAAACAAATAGGTAAACAAGGTGCTTACACGGTGCTTCAGGAGTCAGATGAAATGGTTGTCAGATTAGATTCACCACCATGTTAATCTTCAGTTTTAAATCCATTATGTGAAAAACGAGTAAGCCATGCGAAGTAGATGTTTCCAATATAAAACTTCTTACATTCTTACATCCAGGTGTTAAGGTACTTCAATCCAGGTCACCCTCGTCGCCAAATGTAATAAAGATGAAGTCCAAAAGCTTGAAGGAGGTTCTTTATTTGAAGTACCTTATCCACAACACAGCAAAACAGCTTCTCACCAACAGCTCTTCTCCACCCTCAGAATTCTCTCACACCAACACTCTAATCTGACATCATGTGTGACATCAGAACTCTTGCATAGAATTACCCTCACTGCTCAACCTACCACACATCCCAACAAGCCGACACCAGCGGCGCCGGACACGGAGTCACGTAGACCCCCAAGTACAGTACCTTTGGTGAAGAGTGAAAACAAGTTGATGCGCGAAGTCGGGGATCACGACGCCTGTGCGATACGTTGAATCCGCACAGTTCTGGCAGCATCGGTCACGACCTGGTGCAGCGACTTCCACGGAGTCGCGGACTTCACCGGGGCGGCAGCCGCATCAGGCCTGCAAAGGTCATCGGGCTCCAGCAAAGATCACAGAGTCAGTTGCCGGCGGCGTCACCGGATTCAGCAGCGGCGTCAGCCCGAAGTCGATTTCCTTGGATTTCCACCCGCTTCCCTTTCAAGGGCCCAGGGACTGAATGGGGCACCCCTTGTCAGAGCAGGAGTCTCTCCAGAGACTCCAGGTGCTGGCAGAGAGAAGTCTTTGCTGTCCCTGAGACGTCAAACAACAGGAGGCAAGCTCTAAATTAAGCACTTGGAGATTTCTTCACAAGATGGAAGGCACACAGTCTTTGCCCTTCTACTCTGGCAAAAGCAGCAACTGCAGGATAGCTCCACAAAGCACAGTCACAGGCAGGGCAGCTCTTCGTTCTCAGCTCTTCAGCTCTTCTCCAGGCAGAGGTTCCTCTTGTTTCCAGAAGTGTTCTAAAGTCTGTGGTTCTGGGTACCCCTCTTATACCCAATTTCTCCTTTGAAGTAGGCCTACTTCAAAGTAAAGTCTCTTTTGAATGTGAAACCCTGCCTTCCCCAGGCCAGGCCCCAGACACTCACCAGGGGGTCGGAGACTGCATTGTGTGAGGACAGGCACAGCCCTTTCAAGTGTAAGTGACCTCTCCTCCCTTCCCTCCTAGCACAGATGGCTCATCAGGAAATGTAGACTACACCCCAGCTCCTTTTGTGTCACTGTCTAGTGTGAGGTGCAACCAGCCCAACTGTCAAACTGACCCAGACAGGGAATCCACAAACAGGCAGAGTCACAGAAATGGTATAAGCAAGAAAATGCTCACTCTCTAAAAGTGGCATTTTCAAACACATAATCTTAAAATCAACTTTACTAAAAGATGTATTTTTAAATTGTGAGCTCAGAGACCCCAAACTTAAAATGTCCATCCGCTCCCAAATGGAATCTACACTTTAATCAGATTTAAAGGTAGCCCTCATGTTAACCTATGAGAGGGACAGGCCTTGCAACAGTGAAAAACGAATGTAGCAATATTTCACTGTCAGGACATATAAACCACATTACTATATGTCCTACCTTAACCATACACTGCACCCTGCCCTTGGGGCTACATAGGGCCTACCTTAGGGGTGCCTTACATGTAAGAAAAAGAAAGGTTTTGGCCTGGCAAGTGGTTACACTTGCTAAGTCGAATCTACAGTTAAAACTGCACACATACACTGCAATGGCAGGTCTGAGACATGATTACAGAGCTACTTGTGTGGGTGGCACAACCAGTGCTGCAGGCCCACTAGTAGCATCTGATTTACAGGCCCTGGCACCTGCAGTGCACTTTACTAGGGACTTAATAGTAAATCAAATATGCCAATCATGGATAAACCAATTAACCATACAATTTACACAGAGAGCATATGCACTTTAGCAATGGTTAGCAGTGGTAAAGTGCTCAGAGTTCAAAAGCCAAAAGCAACAGGTCAGAAAAATAGGAGGCAGGAGGCAAAAAGATTGGGGATGACCCTGCATCTGCAAAAAAGTTCAACAATCCTAATGAGGGGGTCCCTTCAGGATCCCCCACTAGGCCTTTTTACAAATTCAGGACATGGGAACTAGTCCCAAAATCCTATACTGCCTGTCACACCATTCTGCAAAGAGCTGCAACCAACCAAACAAATCACTCAGTATTGCGGGACCAAGAGTGAAAAAGCTCACTGAGCCAATCAGAAGGCCCCATTTTTAACATTACGGCCCTGAGGGACTAATCATCTAGACATCGCTACCTTTTAAACCTCTTCATGACCACACAACCACCTCTTTAAACACAAATTGTGTGAAACCCTCTGAACACATTCATACCAAATATGACAAGCACAGTTTCTCAATTCTAAACTTTTGTTAAATTTGGTGTAATTCCATCCAGCTGTTTTTTCCTCTATCATGGTGGAGGAAGGTTTTTTTGGAAAGTGTCATGAACATTCGTCAATGGTGCCATAGTTGGTAGTGAAACCAAAAAGGCTCTTCCTAGGGAAACTCTGACTTAATTATAACTGCACACTGATGACTTGATACTGTGCAGTGTATATACTATTAATTGGTAACCCTTATCATTTTGGTGGGGTTGATAGATCTATATCGGAATGGCGATTGCTGCTGTGCATTATATTTAATGTATATATGTCTTCACTGAAAAACTATGGTTAAATCAACTTTATAGATAGGTGAGGTAAAAGAAGGGTTAAAATCATGTTATAGTTGGGTGTTCAAGTAATACAAAATCTAACACTTAAATTTAGCAGTTATAATTTACTGAGCTAACTGAAATATTAGCCCCAACAATGAACTGCTTCTGACCTCACATATTACATCAGTCATGACAAGTGAAATGACATAATAGATTACATCACTTATGACATCTCAAATGAGATCATTGATGACATCACTGATGACATCCCTGAAGTTATCATCCAATGGATATGAAATGTTTGCTATGAGCTTTTCATACTGGAAGGTACGCATTCCTATTCTATATCCCAATGTGATATATCTATATTTTGTTAAACAAGCTCCCTACAAGTAGTTTTAGATTATGTTCAATATTGACCTGGCTGGGCACTGGTGTAGCAGGTAGAAGCTCAGCGCAGGGCCTATATTATCTTTGTCCAAAATTGTGTTAGTTTTTCATAATCCCTGTAGAAGTAATAGACATAACCTCTCACAGTAACCAGCATATGAAGCATATCTGTGAATTCACTCACATCAAGTAAATATTATACTCTTTTTTCTGGTATTGAGGTGCCTCAGAATGTAAAGCTTCACATCTAGCCAATGATACTGCAAGTATAACTAGGACCTATGGAAAACCCTCTGTAGTATGTTAAAGTACCCTACACATATTCTTTAAATGAGCAGAATAGTGTACACTATTTTAACAACACTTATAATCATTCTGCAACTTGAACCATCTGTAAGTGAACCACCCATAGGCTATATATTCTACAATAATGTATAATCCTCAGGGTTCGATTGTGTGTGGTAAAGTAAGGTAGTTGGCAACCACTTTTACTCCTAGTATAATAAGGGAACCTAAGTCCCATGACTCCAACAGTACCTCTAGGACAATCATGCCCAAAGTGTTAAGGATCTTCACTTATGGTCTTTAACAGTAGCATTCAAAGTGGTGAGCATCACTCTAATGAAGTGTGCTTCTAACCATGTGCTACTTATAACATATGAGATGGCGATTCTTAATAATAGACAACACAGGAGGATGAGAGATGTAATTCAAGGAATATAGTAAACTTACCAGGGAGTAAATCTCCTCACCCATCTTCTTTACTAGAGCTGTCTTCTGGGAACTGAAAGACAAACCAATGGGAACATTTGAGTGGCATATTGGGTGGTTTGCTTGCAAATACACATCACAATATATTTTACATTGATAGAATGCACCGAATCACTAGCACTTTCTGAATGTTTTACTTTAAAGGAAAGATTTCATTATTGAAATCAGTTTTTTGGTTGGAGTGTGTTAGAGTATGGGTTCTTGGTTATCTGGGGTGCGAACCTTAGGGAAAGAGCAACCACAATCCTAGTCAGGGTAAGTGCCAGGCAAACCCCAAATTAACCAATTAACCTGTGCTCACCCTCTGGTAGCTTGGCACAGAGCAGTCAGACCTAGCTTAGAGGCAGTGTTTAAAGTATGTGCACCAGTATTTGTGCAACAGTAAAATAGTGAAAACACCACACAAAAGAAATCCACAAACGTTTAGAAAAATAGAGTAGATTTTAATAAATAAAAGATAAAAAAGACAAAAATCCAATAAGTAGAACTTCAGTTATGAATTATTAAAGAATAAACAGCAAAATAGTGCTTAGAAGCAAAAAGCACCAATCGGGGATATCTGGTCACACTAGACCAGGACAAATTCAAAACTTCAGGCCGATCATGATAGAGTGCAAGCCGGCAACAGGCACCTTGTTGGGCCCACTGAACCAAAGTACCTGAATCCTCATTGTTGGACCTGGCTTTTTTACAGGGTCATCCCCAAACGTTTTGCCTCCTTCCTCCTATTTTTTCTGACCTGCTGTTGTTGGCTTTTGACCTCTGGGCACTTTACCACTGCTAACCAGTGCTAAAGTACATATGCTCTCTGTGTAAATTGTACTGTTGATTGGTTTATCCATGACTGGCTATTTAATGTACTTGTAAGTCCCTGGTAGAGTGCACTATATGTGCCTAGGACCTGTACATTAAATGGTACTAGTGGGCCTGCAACACTGGTTGTGCCACCCACTTCAGTAGCACCTTAATTTTGTCTCAGGCCTGCCATTGCAAGACCTGTGTGTGAAGTTTCCACTTCGACTTGGAATGTAAAAGTACTTGTCAAGCCTAGAACTCCCCTTTTTCTACATATAAATCACCCCTAATGTGTGCCCTAGGTAACCCCTAGTGCAGGGTGCTGTGTGGGTAAAAGGCAGGACATGTACCTGTGTAGTTATATGTCCTGGTAGTGTAAAACTCTTAAATTCGTTTTTACACTACTGTGAGGCCTGCTCCCTTCATAGGCTAACATTGGGGCTGCCCTCATACATTGTTGAAGTGGCAGCTGCTGATCTGAAAGGAGCGGGAAGGTCATATTTAGTATGGCCAGAATGGTAATACAAAATCCTGCTGACTGGTGAAGTCGGATTTAATATTACTATTGTAGAAATGCCACTTTTAGAAAGTGAGCATTTCTTTGCACTTAAATTTTTCTGTGCCCTTCAATCCACGTCTGGCTAGGTTTAGTTGACAGCTCCTTGTGCATTCACTCAGACACACCCCAAACACAGGGTACTCAGCCTCACTTGCATACATCTGCATTTTGAATGGGTCTTCCTGGGCTGGGAGAGTGGAGGGACTGCCCTCACACAAAGTACTGCCACACCCCCTACTGGGACCCTGGCAGACAGGATTGAACTGAAAGGGGACCTGGTGCATTTCTTAGACACTCTTTGAAGTCACCCCCACTTCAAAGGCACAATTTAGTATAAAACAGGGCCTCTGCCCTACCTCATCAGACACTTGTTGGAGAAGAAACCTGAACCAGAAACTACATCCTGCCAAGAAGAACTGCCTGGCTGCTCAAAGGACTCACCTGTCTGCTTTCTCCAAAGGACTGCTGCCTTTCTGTTGGCCTGCTGCCTTGCTGAACTCTTGTCTGGCTGTAAAAGTGCTCCCCAAGGGCTTGGATAGAGCTTGCCTCCTGTTTCCTGAAGTCTCAGGACCAAAAAGACCTCTTTTTCATTTGGACTCTTCATGCCCTGAAAATTTTGCAGCACAGCTTGTTCGCGGCGAGAAAAACGCCGCACACCGACGCTGATCGAAGCAACACCTTTGGGGCGACCGGAACTTCGACGCACGGCCTCGCAAGGACAACGCCGCCCAACTTCCAGAGGGGAAATCGACGCGACGCCTGCCGCGAGAGCGAAACTTCGACGCACAGCCCCGTGGAACGACGCGCAGCCAGAAAACAAGCAGGAGAATCCACGCACAGACCCCGGGACATCTGGTAATCCCCACGACCCACAGAAAGAGACTGTCCGTGCGCCGGAAAATGATGCACGACTTCCTCGCGTGAAAAATAACTACGCAAGTCCGTGTGTGCTGGGGAGAAATCAACGCACACACCATTTTTCCATGTATCTCTTCTTCTGCGGCCCCTTTGCGGAGATTTTCCACTCCAAACCAGGTAGTTTGTGCTTGAAAGAGACTTTGTTTGCTTTTTAAAGACTTAAGACACTTTATATCACTTTTTAGTGATATCTTTACAAATTCATATTGCATCTTTGATCGTTTTGACCTGCAAATACCCAGATAAATAGTATATATTTTTCTAAACACTGTGTGGTACATTTTTGTGGTGCTATATTATGGTATTGTATGATTTATTGCACAAATGCTTTACACATTGCCTTCTAAGTTAAGCCTGACTGCTCGTGCCAAGCTACCAGAGGGTGGGCACAGGCTGATTTTGGATTGTGTGTGTCTTACCCTGACTAGAGTGAGGGTTCTTGCTTGGACAGAGGGTAACCTGACTGCCAACCAAAAATCCCATTTCTAACACTCATGGTGGCAAAAACGTGTTTTTAGGGTCCGAACTATGCTGGCAAGGAGATACATTGATTTTTCCAACACAGTGGAGATGTGCTTTTCCCTTAGTTTTGGTGTGTCTTACCTTTGTTTTTCCCCCTGTTTTTTGTGCACCTTCTCCCTGCCTTTCCCTCATTTTCACTCCTTCTCCTCGCTTTTCTCTTGTTTTCACTACTTTCTCCTAACTTTTCCCCCTTTATTTGTGTGCCTTCTCCTTGCTTTTCCCTCATTTTCACTGCTTTCGCCTTGCCTTTCCCTTGCAGCTCCCGCCTGCCACCTGTTATTCCCAGCCCCCCCACCTCGCCCTGCCCACCACTTCCCAGTGTCCCTCTCTCCTCTCAGGACCTACTCTTGTCTTCTCCTTGCTTTTTTTAGCATCTTGAAACCCTCACTGGTGATTTGCCACGCTTTATAAATCCTTGATTGATTGATGTGCTGGTTCTGTTTCTTGCAACAGTGGCAAAGCATTGGATCTACCTACGCAATGGCAGAAATGCGTTGATTCTGCCCATGCAGTGGAGGATGCAGCGCTTCCACTGGAGCAACAGCTTAGACAGGTTTCCAAGGGTCGAGGGCTGGGGTGCCACCACCTGGTAGGACAGACTCACCACTGGCAGAGCCCAGGTGTAGGAAAAGGTTAATTAGAAGTTTTTTTGTACTTGGGACTTCAGAACAGGAGGCCAGCCAGCTAGTCCTTGGAGTCACTCTGGGTTCCAGTCCTTCTCACCCAGGCAGGGGAACAGCAGTCAGCACAGCAAGGCAGGATTCCCGCAAAGCAGCAGTCCAGAAGAGTGGCCGTCCTTCAGCAGCACAGCAGTCCTTCTCCCTAGTAGAGTGGTCAAAGGTCCAGAAGAGTACTGAGTTGGTGGTGTCAGAGGTGCAGCACTAATACGCAGTTTGGCCTTTGAAGTGGGAGAGACTTCAAAGAAAGGTCTTTGAAGTGCACAGAGGTCCTGCCCTTCCTGCCCTGGCTCCAGACTCACTGCAGGTGGGGTATGAAGCCTTTTGTGTGAGGACAGGACACAGTCTATTCAGGTATAAGTGAGGCTGGGTCCAGCTCTTCCCTTCCATCCTCCAAGGATGGCCCATTAAGTCACACCTAAACTCCCATTGTGTGTCGCTCTCCAGGGGGAATACACAAAGCCCAGTTGTCACCCACCCCAGACAAGTGATCAGAGAGGCAGAAGGCACCAAATGGCTGAAGTAGGAAAATGCCAGCTTTCTAAAAGTGGAATTTTTCAGAATTGCAATTTAAAATGTAACTTCATCATAAGTTGTGATTTTAAATTGTGATTTCAGAGATGCCAAACTTGAAATGTTCATCTCCTCCAGATTGTGATTTACACTTATTAGATGTAATAATGTAATCCCAATGGTACACTATTGGAGAGATAGGCATTGCTGCAGAAAAAAACGACTTAGGGGATGTTTCACTATTAGGACATGTAGAACTTAAAAGTACATGTTCCTGACTTTTTAATACATGGCACCCTGCCTTCTGTGTTGTCCATGGCCCTCCTTTGGGGTGACTGATATGTGTAGAAAGGGATGATTCAGGACGGCCACAAGGGTTATTTTGGCAGAGTGAAACTGCACAAACAAGCTCTGCAATGGCAGGCGTGAGACACGTTTAAAGGGCTACTCAAGTAGGTGGCACAATCACAGCTGCAGGCCCATAATTAGCATTTAATTTATAGGCCCTGGGCACATGTAGTGCACTTCAATAGGGAATTGACAGTAAATTAAATATGCCAATTGGGTATAAGTCAATGTAACCATGTTTAGAGGAGAGAGCACAAGCACTGGTTAGCAGTGCTAAAGTATGCAGAGTCCTAAAGCTAGCAAAAACGAGGTCAGGAAAATAGAGGAGGTAGGCAAAAAGTCAGGGGTGAAACCACCACAAGGCTGTCAGGTCTAACAGAGTGCATAATAGAAAAATTTAATAAGTAATTTGCAGTGCCTAGAAAACTGTATTCAACATGGGTATACACAACAACAGCCTCCCCTCTGGCATAAATGCCCCATCCATCCCAGAGGTACTACATTCCAACCCAGCACTGTATTTCTTTCTTCCACTACAGTGTGGCTGCAAGGAGTCTTCAGCATCCCAGTGACCCTATTAGAATATTTTTCATTGACCCACACCCCTTTCCTGGCTCAGAATATATTTTCTGAATTCCCAATATATTTTACGTGCATACCGTAGGACAAACCAGTCAGTGAAGCCCCAAGCCCAAAACGAGAACACATCCCATAATTCAAAGATCTTTAGGTATGAGGGTGGTGGGATCCCAAAGTTTCTTTATAACTGATGGCCTATATTGCCAGTATGTTACCTGCATTTCAACCACTTGGACAGATTTATCCTTTGCAAACTCGACAAATGAGACCATATTGGCATATTGAGGGAATCCTAGCACCATTGGACCAGATGGATCAGCCTAGCTCACAGGCCATAAATTTACACTTTGGCTCAGCAGCGACAATTCTGAGATGTGTTGTGGAAGTGCCATGCAATCAGAATTTCCCAAGTCTTCCACTGAAATTTTCTACAGCTGTGAGAGCAGGACTTGCTGCAAGATTTGGAAGGAGACAGACTAGCCAAACTGAATCAGGAGTGGGAGTTGTGTGCAGGATTGATCTCATAAGAGCTTTATGCATCAACTGGGAACACTATCTCCGGGAAACAAAGGTGTGCTGAAGCATTTCTCTGGAACTAGCAGTCATTTCTACTCAAGCAACGTAAGCAGGGAGACAGATGATCAACTCAAACAGAGATTAATGCCTTCTGATTGTTTGCCACCCCTGATACAGAATGGTTCCATCAGAATCTTATGCATTTTTGAGAAAACAGTAACAAAACTGCCACCTTTCAGGGTTTTACCTTCATCTGTCACAATAAGTAAACATTAGGGTAAAGACTTAAACAAGTAGGAAAGTCACAGTTTCATGTACACCTCCAGATATGGTACTGTGTTCCTTTTCAAAAGGCTGAAACCTTGCAGTGTGACCCCCAGTCCCAATGATTAACCTTCTAAATAAGATCTGGCGTTTTTCTTCATTTAAAAACATTCTAATAATAAGACAAATAGTTACAGACCTCGAGACTCCAGTACCCACCCAGAACCACCATGCCCTCTAAGACTACTCTAAAATACTGTCACAGGCCAGCCACTCAGTGATACAGTGATACATCTTGAAGACAGTGAACAATGCAACAGTATGTGCCAATGTGGAGATATATAGTGTAACATTTTAGTCCCGTCGCTTTGTCCCATCGAATGAGTGGGTGTGTGTGTAGTAGGGAGTGAAGAGGTGAGGGTTGTGTCCTATCTGAAATTGGTGAAATAAGCACCTGAATCAATATATCAAGCATGCTTTGGGCCCTTGAGTCAAACTTTAACCTTGTCCACATGCTACCAAAGGACTAATCGACTGTTGTCCTTGGAGACTGGCCACAAATACCGAGGTAACACAAAATACTATTTCTTAGGAATATAATTAGATTTAAGTCACTGCTACGCTGCTATATCAGAGAGAAAGGGTAGGACTCCTCAGGGGCACACCACAAAGAAAATAATGCGTGGTGGCTAGAGTGAAGGTATGAGGGAGAAATTAAAAATGAGAGAGAGTCATAACAAAAAAGAATGACATAGGACAGTGATTGTAAGATTTAGATATTTAGAGGGAAAAGAGATCAGAGTGTAGATAGATAATAGAGAAAGGCCTCAAAAGGCAAAGGCACATTCATTATATGGCAGATTTTACCAAAACAGAGTGACTTAAAACAGCAACTGAATAACCGTTTAAGCAACAGAACTGTTCCCTAAAAGAGTGAAGTGCAGAGAGTGGTTTACTGAAATGGCAATGCTTTATTCATAATTTATGATTTATCATTTTTTATTGTTATCATATTGAGGGGCAGAGAATTATAGGGGATCTCTTTGGATAACATAAATCATCAACAGGGATGGACTTCAGACTCAGAAACCAATATCTGGGTGAGGGAGACAAGGAAGCACAAAATCATGACAGCAGAGAACAGAAAGATATTCCAGTAGAACATTAAAAAAAAAAAAACAATAGCTCTAAAATACTTTACCACAGAAGTTCAAATCTCTCGCCTGTAGGGAAGCAGAATGAAGACAATTTGAATTTTTGATAAACAACAAACATAAATGATGAATTAAATAGAAACATGCCTTCAAAACATAAGAAGATCTAACCATGCCTCAGAAGCATTTCACAATGCATTTATGATGCTGTATTTGATTGTCTCAATGTCATTTAGCAATGTAATGCTAAGATTCTGGTCTGCTGGGCTTGACCCTTAAGGAAAGCAAGGAAGTGATCCTACAATTCTTCTAAACTAAGAAGCTCTACCCTTAGATTTAGGTGGGTGTAAAGATTGTGGGAGTTATTTAGACAATGTAAGCAGCACATTGGCGGGTCAGGTCACCAGGGAATATAAATTCTACTGACTGGGCAAAGGAAAGCCTGCCAACTTTAGAGATTCCTATGCAGCAAGCAGGGATATCTGTGCATACAATGGGGATGCTGCAGCAGCAGCTTTCCTGAAGGAACATGTTTGATATGGCCCATTCAGAAAAATAGAAAGGAAGAAACTCTCAAAATGAGAGATTATTTCTTGTAAAGAAAACAAAGCAACAGCCCTTAATCTTTCCCACTGCACATAGGAGCCATTGTGCATATGTCTTAACCTGGACTGATATGGTGGTTTCAGGTAGAGAACATGAGAGAAGCTCCTTCTCCCTACCTGACCACTTCAACTTGAAGACCCCTGTAGGTGAATGGTATACAGGTCAAAGGATTATGTCACTGGAGAGACTGGACACCCTGTCAGTGTAAACATGGTGTTTCCTTTTATTCTAAATAGATAGGGGGAACAACAAGTTTAGCTTAGCAGGAGAACTACCAATTTACAGAAGTGCTCTGCTACACTCCAAGAGAGGACCTTTTTGGAAAATGATACAAGGTTTTATCACTAGTCTATATCTACTGGGATGGCATTCGCTCTAATCCAAGCTGAAAACGTTTGCCAGTAAAACACATTTATGGTTGGTAGATTTAGAATGTACCTGTTGTACTTGTGGTCTGTGAAATACAAAACCTTCAAACTAAAGTTAAGGAACTTTACTGAGTCCCATAACCTGATTTGCATAATTCATGCAGCTCTCTAAGGTTTTAACGATTAGGTTCCGATTGCACAATGGTTTTTATTTCTTGTGTATACCTTTCAACAAGGATGCCACTTCAAGGTTGTTAAATTCTTATCACCCAATGCCCAGGAGTAACTGCTTAAAGAACGAGTTATCATGTTGATACTATCCACTAGACAAGCAGGTGCACGCTCTGCAGGACAAACACTTTGGCTCCATGTGAACAGTAGCACTTAATGAGACACATAAAAGAGACTTGTCTGCAACTAAGGAAATATTTGCATTTATAGGTTTAAACTGTTCAAACTTGTACATATAGTTCATTAAAACAAAACTTGTATTATTAGTGTGAGTGTTCCAAGGAAATGCAGTGAGCTCAGCTTGCATTAACAACAGTGGTTGTAGGCTAAAAATGTGTCACCTGTTAAATTTGAAAAAATCAATGTTGATTGCGCACCATGATACGTTCCCATATAAAAATGAAATCGCATCATTGTTGTTTAAGTCATCGTCATTCATTCTCCATCAACCCCGACTCAACAGTAACTAGTCAGGCAGCCTCTGAGACCGAGGCCTGAGGTTACTGATTAACATGTCACAGGTGGGGGAGCATGTAGCCAGCAGATAAACATGCAAACAGGAAAATCAGATCAAACCCACAGATAAGGGGAGCAGCACCACAATGATTCCTGGTGATTTGGCCACAATAAACCACACCTGGCCGTAGAGGTGTGCAGATTCCCAAAAATACCATAATGTCAGATGCCAAATGTAGTTATGAACATTCAGCCAATCAGACCACAGCACTCACACTACACGCAGGGATCACGTGCCGCGCTGGACATGTGGACACATTACCCATTGGCCCTCATTGTGTTCACCAAGGTTGAGGCTCACCTACATTGGTCATCAGGACCTTATTTATGACTCAAAGACAACTGCTCACATTCTTGACCAAAAAAGGAATGTTTTAATCGTGTTATGGTACTCATAGAAATGTATAAAACACCGCCCAGATCAATTGTACTTTGAGAGAGTCCTCCAACGTCGGTTCTGTAAGTGTTCTCCTGGCTGTAATGTTTAATTAAACAACTTGTTCCTGCATTGCCAAACGCCTCTTGTCTTTCGATTTTTCAAGGTAAATTCACATTCGAACACCAGATCGTTTTCAAAATATAATATTTTAAGAGTATTTATAATTCTCACAAAATGTCTTCTGATTATATGCAGGTCTGGGCAGAAACATGAAAGCAAGATTGAGGATTGTATGCTTTCAGAACAAAATGTACCCAAAAAATAAAAATAAATAAAAAAACTATTGTACAATTTTAATTTCTTTGAGGCATCATTCAATTAAATGTGTTTGATGCATGCCAATAATTAAAAAAAAATTACTAAAGCAGAAATATTGTGAAAACAAAGATTAATAATAGTGAATCAACATAAACCAATATAGGCAAAGTTATGCACAAAATGAAAATAAATTAGGGGCTCAGTTATTGGGAAAAGTCACAAAAGCACACCCACAAGTATATGTCCTTGATTTGGGACAGATTTACGACTGTAAAGAACTCACAAGAGTTCACAGAAATATATCTAGAAACTTTTAACACTAGAAAAATGTGTGAATTTCTTATTCTTGCAAGCAAATACGTATATTTGCTAATGGAAATATCTGAGCAGTTACAAAGTCACTTTCCCTAATCCCTATACATCCTTTTTCCCCCACCAATGAAAAAGTTTAACTTCTACCTTCGTCAGGAATACATTTCCAAACGTTTCCATTTTGGAAAGGTATTAGAGAGGACTTGGTGAATACCCTAGACATTTAGGTTTGTGGGTGTGGACAGATTCACAAGGCACTGGAATGACCACTACCTGCCTACTTCCAGACCCTGTGCGTAGACTTGCGGAAAGATGACAACATCACAGGCCTTTTAGAATGCAAACCTTGATATAACATGAGCCCTGGCACAATCAGTGGGGCTATTACCAGAGCTCTGATATGAGAAGGCTGCCATCATTTCGCACCTCACTGCATAAATCCTAAAGCTTTTTTTACAAAACAAGTACATGTTGGGAGCATCATGCCCCATGCCCCAAATATATATTATAAGATTTGACAACCCTGTACTTCAACTGATAATCCAATTAGAGCTTATCTTGGATGTATAGGCTTAGTTTCTGCCACAACAATAGAAAACACTTACTGCATTTCTTCTGTTCTGCAAGTTTTTGTTCCTGAAAAATAAAGAAGTAATTTGTTATATTCAAACCTATATGTGTATGGAAGCAGGAGAGGGTTTTGAGGGGGCCAATAAACATTTTATGATATCCAACCTGCTTGAAATCATTGCTTTACTGCTACACTTACATCAAATGACATATTTTGTGATACCTACACACAGTACAGCCCTAGCTAGAAAGCATGATGTCACTGTAGAGATATAGCCACCTTTATGATGCATCTTGTGTACCTGAGCTTGTTCATAATGCCAATTTATATAAACGTACTTCCTCTTTGAGAAGGACTTAAGTTGCTTAGTGAGCTATGGATTTTTTGATTTAGCAGTTTTTCTTTGTTATATAATGCATGTTAAAGACTTCAATATTCCATGGGGCGTGGCCAAGCTGGCAGTCGGGATGGATAAGCAGTGAGGATCTTTAATCGGCTCACCTGCCCAACTTATTCCGGAAGATCAATGATCCTCTTCTGAGACCGCAGGGGGACTTCCTGAGGGTTTCTGCTGAGAATTGCCCATTAAGTGGCAGCAGGTGCAAGGCATCCCTGAGGGGGATGGCAGCATCTCTCCCTAGGCCGTTGATGGGACTTCATCTGAGCCCACGATCCGACCGAGACACGGAGCGAGATAAGCCCCTGTACAGAAGTGCTCTGACAGACATGGGCGGGCACACAACCAAATTGCTTTGGACCCCCTCACTGTGGGGGCAGGTGTGCTGTGTGTGAGGGCCTTCTAATCCTATATTTCTGGCAGCCACCATATGTGGTTGGGCCCCAGGCCAGGCCAGGGGGTTTCCTTGGGTGGTCTGAGTCATTCTGCATTTCCCCTGTTCATAGGAAATTGGCGGGGCCCCATGCTGTGGTGGACATAATTGAGTCTTCCTTGGCGACCTACATGGATGACAAGGCTGGGGGACCCCTGTTTATGCCTCTATTTAGTGCTGTTGCTGCTGGTGGGGGTTCCCTTTTTTTTGGGGGGGAGCATGTGTGCCTTGCATGTGACACTGTTGTGAGGCACTCCTGGGAGTCCCAACCTGTCACATACTCACAAACTACATCTTACTGAGCTCAGGCACCCCACCTACAGGCACAGTGAAGCAGCCCTGCCTGAGGGAGGGCCCAGAAAGTGAGGGGGGATGTCCCACCTCCTGTCTGATACCACAACACTAGTCGCCACAGCCTCCTCTGCCCCCTCTGGCATACCCTCTGATGCAGACAGGTTTGATGAGCTTCTTGTGGCCATTAGGGATGTCAAGGCCGCTTTGAACCCAAAATTGGATGCCTTGAGGGTTGAAGTCAGCCTTCTTCGAGCCAATCAGGCCAAATTAAGAGATAGGAGGCAATCAATTGAATCTGTGCTGACTGGACTGCGCACCTTGATGGTGGACGTGCAACCCCAACTAACGCCCCTTCAGGCAGAGGTGACACTATTGTGAAGCAAGACAAATAATACGGAGGGTTGCTGAAGACACCACCCCCTCCACATTGTGGGGCTCCCTGAGTGAGGTCGTAAAGATACTACTGGTAAATGCCCTTTGTGAATTCCCAAAGTCGTAAACTTAGACGTTTGGTTTAAATTTAGAACAAACGTCTAAATGTAACTTGTGAATCGGGCCATCCGTGTTTTGCAAGACCATGGGCACCCATATTATCCAATACTTTGAGTCTAACAAGGGCACAGTAATTGAGACAGGGGTGGAGTGGAATGCCTTCAAGGTGGTAACCTAGGGTCTCTGGATCAAGACCGAATAAGGCGTGAAGCCAGCATTGTGACACGTAATTGAAAAAGAAGCCACCATACGGGAGGCAGAGATTTGTGCGGAAGAGGGTGTGGTCACATGAACAAAACTTACCACTCTCAGGACAAACTACAGAGCATTAGTAGATGGACTTGGAAAGCTAGATTATGCAGAATATGTAACCAAACAGCATGCAGATAGTGACAAAGCAGGGTGTATACTGGCATGGCTGTTGCATTCAGAGGTTGAATGACCACAAATGAATGCAATTAGCTCTTTGATGGGCAACATACCACACAGTCAGACATCAATGAGTCATTTTTTAATTATTATAGACCGGTTTCCGATCTTCCAGTCTAAACCCTCTCCAGCACTGCAACACTGCGCCCTTGATGAGCCATTATCGATCGTGAGGTTCACCTGGCGATGGACCAGATGGTGCCAAAATAAACCCCCAGGGACTGATGGGCTCCAGGTAGAATTTTATTCTGCATACAAGTCCCAAAGCTAGTTCAGCTGTTTCAATCCACCAAAGATAAGGGCTCCCTCAATGCGTCCATGAGAGAGGTGTTGATTGTGTCCCTTCTCAATCCTGATAGTGACCCACTGGAGGCACGCTCAAATTGAAATGCTCTCCCTCCTGAATATATATTGTAAGGTCCTTGGGAAAGAAATAGCGAATCAGCTCCTGCCATATGTCGCTACATTGGTCTATCACAACCAGAATGGTTTCATTCCCGGGAACACATTCCTCAATCTCAGACAATTGCTTCACCTTGCAGGTGAACATACCCCTGAGCCGCCATCATGTCGGGCACTCTCGTTGGACACCGGAAAAGCCTGGGCTGGCCTCATCTTTGGGGGGTACTACAATGCATAGGTATGGGTCTGGATATATTGTAGAGGGTTGATCTACTGTACACAGAGCGGGTCACCAAGGTGTATACCGACAAGGACATTTCATCACCTTTCCAAGCGGATAGGGATACCAAACAGGGATGCTCGCTCGCTCCCATTATTTTTGCCCTGGCCCTAAAACGGCTGGCAGGCCTATTCTGGAAACTGGGGCCACAATGGGGACTACTGAGCTGTGCCATATGGGTGGTGATTTTGCTTTATGTGGATGACGCGCTCATTTATCTATGATATTTGCATAGAATCTTGCCCCAAGTAATGGAGGCACTGGATGACTTTGGTGGGGCCTCTGGCTAAACTGGACTAAATCCTGCCTCTTCCCTTTGTGTAAACCCTCTTAGATGAACCGGGAGGATCCATGGTAGTCGAGGCTGCTCTGGCAAAATGATTCCTTCTGCTATTTTGGGGTGAAAGTCTACAACACAAAGCGGTATCTGATTGAGGGTACTCTGGGATGGGCCATGTTGGGAGTACGTCACTCTCTGATGACCTGGAGCTCCCTACCGCTCTCCCCCATGGGTGGAGTCTCAGTTGCAAAAATGCTGATAAAGGCCCAGCTGCTTTACCACTTGACAGCCCTACCCAATTTCCTCCACTAACGCTTTTTTCAGGAACTGAACGCCATCCTCTTTGATTTGGTATGGAGCAAGGGAAGGAAAAGAGATGCCTGGCGCAAGTTATTTGCTCCACTGGAAAGAGAGAGACTAGGGGCTCCTAACTATGAGTTGTACTACATGGCTGTGCACCTCCAGTGGCCCATGAGGTGGCTGTCGACAGTGGCCTCTCCAGAACGGGCATTCGTTACCCCGGACTTGGATGACTGCAGCATCCTAGACTGGGTTATGGACCCCCAACTGGTCGCCATGAGGGTGGTTTGCCTAGCTAAAGTAGCCATGCTTTGCTGGTGTAGGTAGATGACCTCTTAACATGGTCCAGTGCCATTCCCACCCAGCGCTCTGTGTGGTAGTGGACCAGCACTGTGCTGGCCTTTGGACGAAGGTTGGTGACTTGCAGTGGGTGACCTGTCAGAACATACACTTCAGATGTCCTTCCAGGACCCCAGAGAGCAATGTGGCATTCATGAAGGCCAGTTCTTGACCTACAACGCCCTTAAATGGGCCTCAGCTAAGACGTCATTGTGGTGCTCTCTCTCTCTTCAGCAAGGACTGGCTCCTCCGATGGGTGCGTGGGACGCATATCTCAGTAATCTATCTTCAAGGATAGACGAGGGACCACCCTGAATACAGGTACTCACTAATTGCAGTTTCTTGATGTTAAAGTGGATCCTTGTTGGAAGTTTGCTTCTGATGACTTATAATGCATCACATGTTCACGTGGCTGTGACCCCTTACACCACCCCCACTGTCTGTTGAGCACACCTCCCCCATGAGACATGTGGGTCTTTCCTCCTGTGGCTCTCAGAGCTTGTTGTCAAACTTGCTTCCCCCACCTCATTCTGTAATTGAGACACACCGAGATAGGGCACCCATCCTTATGCTGCCCTTAGACGCTTCTTATTCCATAGACATTACCTGTTTCACCCACGTTTGGGGATTGTTGTTGTGATTTTACTTCTAATTTTGATCTCTGTACTCCCTATGGCAGACCTGCACTGACACTATGGATGGGCGATCCATACTATGTTTGACGATTGACTGGAGCGGATCCAGTTCTGGGTCTGCCACATGAGCACTGGTAGATGTGTGGAAAGTGAATCGTACTACGATGCACATGGGGCCACCTTATGCTATTTCTACTGATTGATTATTTTTGCTGCCACTGGTTACCTGTTATCTGTGTACTATGCATAAACCTTCAATAAAGAGCTAATGTGAAAAAAGATTGAAATACAGTTTTTACAACCAATGCCTACTAACTCACTACTGCAAAACAACAGATGATGGACGGAATGCAGCACAAATCAAACATTCACCCCCAGTCACAGATCTGAGTTTAATCCATCAGTTTTTTTGCTTGTCATGCCTTTCCAGTTTGGACCCAGCCATATGCAAATCAGTCTTGAACCTGTTGCCCATGGGAACAGTCCAACCCGAACTGCCAGGCCAGGTCCTCCCTGAACCAGAAACAAGCATCCTGGGACTGGTTTCAGGGTATCACTCTTTATCAGCCAGGCTAGCTTGAATCTTCTGGCTTAGCAAGCACAGGTATAGGGTTTAGGTACAGGAAGAAGGGTGGAAATTAATTTTCAAATATATGACTGTCTTACTGTTAGAATGAGAAACAGTCCATTAAATGGTTTGGAAGAGAAGGCACTCCTAACTTCAACTCACCATAGCGGTCTCTAGATTTTTGACACCCACCTCAGCACATCTTGCATTTTCATTAGCGACCTTTGTGACATGTGTAAGATCAAGAGCATGGTTCTGTGCTCTTGGAGAGGCATACCATGTGCATCCTTCATACTAAGTGTGGTTACTACTAGCTCATCAGGCTGTAGAGGACTGACAGTGGTGGCATTGATTCTGTTTATTGTGGGACAGCAGGACTTTTTACCTTCCAATGCCAGGGAGAGTCACAAACTTTTCTCTCCCATCGTTTTTTTAATTGGTCCATCAGTCCCCTGGAACTGGGTCCTTCTTCCATCCAGGTGGAATAAAGATGCTGTATGGGTGCTCCTTTCTGCGTGTGTAGAGGACATGTTTATGTAGCACATGTGATACATGTTACTATAGCCATAATGAAATCCATGTTGTGCTTGTTCTATCCTAGCAGTACCTAAGATGGAGGTTTGGAGATAGCCCACATAGCAAATGTTAATCGCAGATCTCATCTGGGACATTCCAGGGATTCTTTCTCGTGGGTCAATCCTTTGGGTCTTTTGCGCCTTGGATGAATCAGTCTAAATGGAGTAAGAAAAACGAGCAGAATTGTCCAGAATTGGTCTCAGAGCACACTGCTGTAGCGCACAGCTGCTGACGGCTTTATTTTAAACATGTGTCAGGCACATAAAGCCCATTTGCCACTCCTTCTCAACTTGCATGGTCTGCAGATCAGTGGCAATGAGAAAATCTCTGTGCTCCAGGGTGTGGGTACACAATGCCAATACCTGTGACCAGGTTCCAGACTGATAGCCTGAGATCTTAAACCAAGACTGCAAGGAGAGGCTGCCTGGACCTTGCTTCAATGGCTAGAGCTGCTCAGGAATGCCAATGGGTATGCCCTTTTGTGAGGAAGACGCCGCTGCTCAGGGGAAGGAAAAAAGTATGAGCTAAAGATGTCTAGTTTGCACAGGCATTTCTACACTACTCTACATTGCTCTGCAAGGATGAGGCCCAGGAGTATCTGGGAGTAGTGACCCCACAGCGTTCACCAACTGAATACACCTTGTGAATGGAGGGAACTGAGGAACTGAAGTTTGCCCAAGTTACAATACAACACCTACATGCAACTATGCCATGAGGTGATAATGCAAATGCTCACAACAGTCCGTGGCCCCCTTAAAAGATAACCTAGAGTACGAGGAAAGAAGCACACTGATGATGAGGACATCACTGAGACACAAAGAGTAACCAGGGTTGGCTACCTAGCTAGTTTGGAAGGTGAGTTGTATGTCAGGCCCTGAAGTAGAAAGTCAATCAATTTCGATCGCTGTATATGTATTTTAAGATTATAGCGTTATTCTCACTAGACTTTGACTTTTATACTGTTTAAAAAGTTCTCAATTACAGACATGGCAACCGTTTTCTAATACTGATTCTAATGTACTGTTTATTGCCTCTGCAGAATCTTAAACATTCCAACTCCTGCCTGGGGACTCTAAAAATGTTTTAATACAGTCACAGCAGCAGGGACATACTTATGTCGCATGTTGTCTTATGTTGGCAAGGACAGGACAATATGCAGGTACATAAGCAGCCTTGCCCTGCCCCTCCAGCATCTAGAATATTTCAGCACTTGGGGCAACAGAAGACTGAAAGACTATGAGATGCGGTGGGTGAGTTGAACGGAGAGGGATAATACCAATATAACAAAAAACGGTACACAGATTTTTCTTTTGGCGGGTCCTATTCCCTCTTTAGATGCTCAGATATTTCCCAACAATACCCAACAATTTCGATAGCAGCCTAAACATCCTAGGAGAAAAGGGGCAGCTATCTGAACATGTGCTGAACCGCCACCTTTTATACAAAGCTTCTTACCCAGACCAGTCTAAGTTAAACAAAACAACGGTCCACAATAATGATTGTACAACAGTCAGTAAAGATAAATAAAATGTGCTTCAAACCGGTGTTTGTTTACTAACAAAACCGAGGCTTTCTTTTAAGCATAGCAAGACCATCATACGATAGAGCAAAGCTGCACAGAAAGAGCAGAAAACTCCAAGTCAAAGCCACTGTACATTTTTCCCTCAGGCTCTATGCATTCCATGAATGTGATAACACTCTGTGCATACCTGACCCCTTTATTTGACTGAAATTTCAATCAAAAGGTTGTCAAAAGACATGATGAATTTCTCACTCCCAGGTGCCTCCGAAAACATGTTATCATAGCTGAGGCTAAATGCCCCAGGTGTGGTGAACTGGAGGCACAGTTCTTACACATGATTTGGAATTGCCCAAACTGTACTGCCTATTGGAAAGAGGTATCCAAGGAGGTAGCAGAAGCTATCTCACAGGGTCTTCATTGCACACCACGACATTGCTTACTGCACTGGGTCCCGCACACTTCTAACAATAAGGCCACAAGTAGATTCCAAGACCTGGTCTATATTTTAGCTAAGAGAGAGATAACGAGGCATTGGAAGGACCCAAGGGGACCCAGCAGCTACTTGTGGAAAAGGTAACTTTTCGAATGGGTGGGATGCGAAGGAGAGACACTGCTGTGAGATGCGAGGCAGGGTAGGGGATCTATGGACCTGGCTAGGACCTGGGAACTACTATGGGATTGCTTACAGGAACCAGATCCACCCACACCAGGATTTCCTTCTAGGACCTCCCCAGGTATTGACTAATGAGACCAACTTGTCTATACTCAAGCCTGAAACAGGTGCACACTAAACACTGGTCTACCTCACCCATTCCATAATGGCATGCACGGTCCTCAATGTCCAAAGAATGCATCGACAATTTGATTTGCATTGTTACTCCTACAGGGGGCGACATAGGGGAGGGAGGATTTGTGGGATTGTTGTTTACAGGACAATGTCTTGTGAATGACCATGTTCCTGCTACAATCTTAAACAGCGTGGTTGCAGAGTGTATTGTTAAAAAACAATAACGTTTGGTTTTTTTTTTAAATGAAGAATTTGAGAGATGGTGAGAGGCCGACAAAAAGTCAGTAGACGGAAGAGCAAATCCATCAGAAACAGGGTCAGAGAAGGTATGCACTCTCTTCATTTGATAGACACCAATCTCTTATTATTTATCTTGTTTTTGAATGTTGCCCAGATGTCAGGCCTCTTCTCCAGGTGCTGTGGCATACGGTGTTTAATGGGAAGTTCTATAGTTAGTACCTCTTTTGGCACTAGTGTTCCAGGGCCTTGTAAAATAATGCAAAGCTCAAATGAGCAAAAGTCTCCTAATTGGGTGTGCTGACTTTCCGGATAAGGAAGTGAAACAGTTATAACCTACTCTAGGAGGTGGCTATGGGTATGGAACAAGTTCATATGACAAATATATTAAGGGTCAATGCCCTGCCAGACTTATATTTCAGAAAAGTTCTATGGATCTTAATTTACTTTACAAATGGATAGAATAATAAACTTAAGAGCCACCAAAGAATACTCAAAGGCCTTTAGGGATGGGCTACAACTCTGTTATTCTGGCTCGTGCATGCATAAATGTGACAGATGCTTCAATAATGAGATCTAAAGACATTGTTATATAGGGGCAAGACTGATCACATTCACTGTTCTCTCCATAGTGCCCCGGGCAAGGCCTGTGCTGAAGTTTATGGAAAATAGATGTGAATAACAGCAGTTCACTGGGTGACAAAAATAAACTCTGGCAAATATGTTCAAAATCACATGTGTATTAGGATGTAATAATTGTAAGAGGAACCCATTTTATGAGAACACTTCAAAAGTCCAGGCTATGAGTGAGTTTGTGAGTTATTCAAAGATTCTTTCTGCTTTCCAATCAAATTGCAGCTAGATAACCCAACATCCAGGGTCAATTCGGAGGTTTAGACACTCTTACATATCTCCTCAAACAACCCATCACTCGAAAGGAATCATGAGGGTATGTTTGTTGTGGTCATCTGATGAACTACTGCCATATGGTTCCAAATGCGATCAGAAGTAATTTTGTGAAACATCTGTGCCAATGTCCACAAATTTCAGGTCCCTATATCTCAACATGGGCTGGATGCAGCCAAACTCTTTTGGTTATGGGTTCAACCAAGGGTCCTCCCACAGCCTGGCCTGGTGGGCTGCAATGATAATGGTTATGTATTCCAAATCATATAGCTGCAATATCTCGAACGCCATTTGGGCTAGGGAGATGAGACATCAGCACAAGCAGGTGACTCACTGCAGAACTTGATGAGGCAAAGGTGTAAAGTGGGTACCCTAGTGTTCCTCAGAAGCAGATGGACAGATACAAGACACATGGAAGAAGAAAATGTTCTTCTCCACCAGGGTTGAGCCTTTGACAACACTCCCATTGGTTACATAAAGTTGCTTGATTTGTACTGGTTGAACATGGAAAGGCAACAGCTCAAGAACCTTGTTGGATTTACTCACTGTGGCCTTTGATGCATGTCCCAGTAACTATGCGACCTAAAAAACACATCACTTTCAAAGTGCCTTATCTTAAAAAATTAACACAACTGGCAAATCCGCTAAGAGTACGTGCAGCTCTTCCTTCAAGTTGTTGTTAAAAAAACCAGCAAATCTTCCCTTAATGTTAAGGTACTTAACATCACATCAGTGCAGAGTCTAAAATGGCAGAGATACTGAGTGAGCCAATGCCAAGTCAAACTCTAACTGAGCATCTTACAGTGCAGAGGGAACTTTGTTAGTCAATTCCATCAAAGTTTGAGAAACCACTTAAACCCCCCAAAAAATTGTCAGCAAATTCTGCAAACGCAGAAACCTAAAGGTCTTTAGTTTACTGTGGGAATTTACCATCTTTTGCGTATTCTCCTGGATTTTCGCCTTCTTTTGCTATACCCACTTTGTTTGGCCTTGTGATGATACATTATGCATTTTGTAAGCATAGTAGTTTCCAAATATTGATCAGTAAGGATGAAGATGCCTAGACTTGCCTGTCATCTTTTTTAGCCAGCTGAAACAAACGAGTACTTCACAAAAGAGCCAGTCTGCATTTACTCTTGCAGTCCTGTGACGTAGTATCTTCCTTTTGGCTTCTAGCTTAACTGTGAAAAATTCAATATAGCTTCATTGGTGCAAAATCCCTTTAAGAGGCAGAGGGACTCTTCTTAACTGACAACTTAAAGTGTTAGTACAGGAATGTCCTCTGCATGGTGAACACCTTCCCTGAGTGACCTCAGCAGTGGGTTACCCGGTGTCCTGGCATTTTGGGCCCAGCACACATGACAATATTGCATGCACGCTGAAGCCTGTCTTGTAACTGACCATGAGACCAAGGGACTTGCTCCGAGGTTTAGAAGGACACACTATCTAGTCGATACAGGACTATCTTCCATTTCTTGAGACATATAAACTAAGAGGTGGTAGGGTACTGTTTTGTGTAATTGTTAATACTAAACAAAACTTCTGTCCTGTTTAGGTATGTGTCACATACGTACATGCCCTGCTCGAGTAAAGTTCTGCTTGAACGTAATGTCCACATGCTGTGCTGACATCCCTTTGTGCATGTCACACGCTTGCTTTATATATATGGTGACTGGTATAGCTAAGATGCAATCATGTGGATAGCCCTGAGGTGCAGGACAGTCAAGCTGAGGAACTATGTCACTGTTGAGGAATAAGGAATGTATTTATAAGGAATTGGTAGATAGGGACCTAGACATCTCAGTGGGGTTTCCATTTCAGTTGATGGTGTCATAATGGTAAAATATTTACTTTCTCCCATGTAGATGAGCTCAAGACATTTCTGCACAATCTGGAACGTGTAAGAACTAATTTTTTTTCTTTACAGAGGAGTGCTGTCTAGTGAGGATGCTGCTGACCAGCCATGATGTAGGGGATGTCCCTTTCTCATAGATGAAGTGCTAAGGTTCAGTCTGGGGTGGTGGGGGATTGTGGCAGTTTGAGATATGGTGTTTATGTATATGCCTACTACACTGTTCACTCTCTTCCCTCTACTGCCTCATCTGTAGCATTTCTTAGTTGTGTCTAGCCTTGTTTTGTTCTTGGCTTGACAGAGAACTATTAAATTGTTCCATGTGATAAGGGGGAGTATGTTGATGGACCTGGAACCGTGATTGTAAATGGGTTGCCTGTGGTTTCGATCTGATTCTTTATGTTATAGGAAATTATGGGTGGCCTCTTTTTGTCTTAGACACTGATAAAAAGCATTAGAACCTAAATGTGCGATCCCATACATGTGCAGATATGTTCAGTGTTTATGAATACTGATGATACTATAATACCTAATCAATGATGTAGCCTTTCTACCAAATGGTAGATCAGCTGACGTAGACCCTGAAATCAGAAAATGCATGACTAGAAGCATATATGATGAGGCAAATCCTCCACTTCTGTGTCTACTACTTTTGTTTTAATTCTCTCACCACACACTTTGTATACATGTGTTATTACACATCTGATGTAAGTACGCTTTTACAAACTTAACAAGTCAAACTGTTTATACCCTAACTGATAAACACGGGTGCAAAGTTACGTGGTTGCATTTAATCTTTTTTATTCATTCTCAGGTCTCAACAGGTCTCAACAGGTGTACTATGATAGGAGGCTTAATATCATTAGAGTTGTGGAGCAGTACGGTGCTGATTTAATTTCTTACGAAGGTGTCTAAATTGAAAAAAAGCATGATTACAATTGGGGATGTTATCTTTTTTCTAATTAAGCATAAATAAATCAGTATTCACCACGAAGCTCTCTCTTAAGGACTTGATGAAGTCTGCAGTGGGCTTTAAAACAGAACTGTGATGAGGACCTGGAAATAAGCTAATTTACGATCTTACACTGGTGACAGTTGTACCACAACAGACTAACCATGACAGGGACACTGATGGGGTGTCATGCTGGAGATGCCACAGCCCCAGCAGTGATATAGGTCGCATTCTTCGGGAGTGTCCCTCCCTTAGGCAATACTGGGTGCAGTTTGGGACACAATGTGGACTGTATAAAGCTGCATTAGGCTTATCTGGCCGTCTGACGACCGAAGCCACTCTCTTGCATGATACTGCAAATTATCAGGACCTTACACATTACGAAACACGGTGTTTTGCTACAGCACTGGCAAAACTATGCATATTGCATCTGTGGAGAACCAACCTATGTCCTACTAGCCAGACTTGGACCCATGAAATGCACACAAGAGCATCTCACAAGCACGATTTATTGTTTCAAGGATCAAATGGACAAATGTGCCATGGCTAAGGGTGCGTTATTTGAAGATGCTACTAGTTGAGGTGCTCTCAGTAGACACCCACGCAGGAGTGGGACATACTCCTCTCTCCCTCACCTTCCCTGTTATGTGGGGCTGGTGGATGACAATCCCTTTGGGCTACAATGTTGATGAGTGGTTTCTTCATGGGGGGAGGCTTCTCTTTGACTCTTAATGTTTTGGGAATGTGTTTCTACCTTTCCCGCATCCCCGTCACCTTTACTGAAGATTTTCAAGTATATGTTTGATACCTATGCATAATACTGATCTTTGTAACTGTATGGTTTACTATCCTTTACAGTTATACGGCTTGTTGCACTTAGGAGGGCTGCTTTAAAAATGATGTCTTATTTGTGATTTGTGCAGTAATAAGGATGTGTATACCAGGAAAAGCTCTGTACCAAACATTTTGTACCGCTTTGTAACTCTTGTATTATGAGTAAGGTGTTGAAGTAAAATGCTAATAAGAAAATAATAAACAGGGGACCAGGAAGTGCTTAAAGGTCTCTGACGGTCGCCTGTGCATGCTAATAAATGCCTGGTACCTCCAGATGCATCTGTACTATGAACGGACATTGACTAATAATTTTGAAGCAGAATAATCTTACGAGCACTTTCACGAGTGTAACGTCTTTTTCAAGGCTGGAAAACAAAACAATGAGAACATTTTAGTATTAAAAATGAAGTTAAAGTCTGTATGCAGAATCTTACCGGGAAACAATGCACAATGAGAGTCTACACCCATCAATGTTAATTCATAAAGCCAACGAAGAATGACTGCTGAAAGAGGGAGAGTGAGAGGCAGAAAAAACAAACAAGCATTTGCAATGCAATAGGCCTCGCATTTTCTTGAGTTAGACCTACTGGAATTGTAAATTCATAACTGGACTTTTCTTGCCACATAAATTGGCCAACGCTGCCTCATAATTTCCTCTTTTCCTGCCATATAATCCCAGTGGCCCAGCATTCAACTAAAGCACTTACATTTACCTTCTTCCTCCAGTGAGGTCTGCAGGTCTCTGGAACCCGGTGCTACTACACCTATTGCTCCATTGATAACTAGGCCTCAGGAGAGAAAGTAGATGGGGCAGAAAGTGGGCCAGTGGCAGAGAGGTACGAGAAATATGGGAAGGGAGGCACAGAATGCAATGCAACTGGCGTGCCTAAACACACACAGCCCTGTGGCCATCCTCTCCCAGGTCAAACAGAAAAGAGAAAAGTGGAGGAGAAAGAAAACATTGAGAGTAAACAGAGTAAAGGAAAGAACTGAGTGAGATAGGTGAAACAGACCCTCCCAAATAAAGATGGCAGCTAAGAATAGATTTAATTGGCTCCCCCATGTCCTCAAACAGAAGTCAGAGTGTAGAACAGCAGGAGGCACTGCAAAATAGCAGGATGTGCATTAGCATAGTTGTATGTGAACCCCAATACAGCAATATTGGGGCCCTTCAGTACTGGAGCAGCAGAATGTACTGGCTGCAAGAACTCAGGTGCTCTAGCAATCAGCGTGTGTGGGGTTCCTGGCAGTGACACGGCTGAGGGCTTGCAATGTTTGAACTCAGATGCACTGATGGAGCTGCGTCTGAGGTCCCAGTACTGAGGCAGCAGTGTGTACTGGCCGCAAGAACTGAGGTGCTCTGGCAGACAGAGAGTGTGGGGATCCTGGCCCTGGCATGGCTGAAAATTTGGAGTGTGTCAACTGTGGTGCACTGATGGAGCTGTGCCCGAGATCCCAGTACTGGAGCAGCAGAGTGTACTGACTGCAAGACATGAGGTGCTCTGGCAGAGAGCATGTGTGGCGTTCTTGGCACAGGCTGAGGGCTTGGAATGTGTGTACTGAGGTGCATTGATGGAGCTGTGAGTGGGATCTCAGTATGGAGCAGAAGTGGACACTTTCTCAAAGGATTGAGAACCCTTGAGGAGCTAGGGTTCTATAAGCAATTACAAGCAATCCTCCGCTCTTGCTCTCAGCACACAGGCAGGCACCTTTGGTAAAGAAAATCCAAGCCAAGGAAGGGTGGGATGCAGGCAGCTGAGAGAGGGTGCAGAGAGCCCACAGAGACCAAATGTGACCAAGATAACAGCCTGATTTATCACCTTGTTTACAGCTAAGCTCAGGGGAAGAATGCTCTGGAAATGAAAAGGAAAGCCTCCCTGGATAGGAGCAGGAAACAATGTAAAAAAAGGTTCCCTACAGGCCAGATAAACAGGACAAAGCATAATTATACAGTAGTTGGTCCCTGCTCCTACACAGAAGAAGGAGGGACAAAGAGGCATGACTGACCATTAGCATGCAAGGATTTTTAAATGACACTGAAACTAACAAATGAAATAGCTGGAAGCCCAGAGAAGAAGTATACCAAAAAGTATTCGCTTTGATGTGAAAGAAAGAGCTCCCCGGATGCTCAACTGGAAAACATGGGGTGGGGGGGGCACTCGTTTGGTGCAGAATGAACACTCACTATGTCTGCACAACACTTGCTTGGCACACTCAAGCAATGTTAATGTGCAGTGACGTGGTCTCCGAGCAGCGTGCCAGTAGGGTGTGCTGTATCCTGCATATACATGGCAAGGGTGACCACACTCCAGGGCACTCCCTTGAAGTGGCTTGCAATGTCTACCCCTGCCCGAAACTACCAGAACACCACTTTTCGTTGTTCCAGTGTACTGTTTAATGCAGTGTTCTAAATGGGCTGGTACTCACCAGTAACGTGTACTGGCACTTCTCAGTTCTCTCCCCTAGAGTACCGGAACTTCTCTTTGTGTCAAGTGAGTACTGGTACTCCTAAAGGCAAGCAGGAGTCGGGCTGTGGGTTATGGGTACCTGCAACCTAAATGCTGCTGAATGTGAGGCTTTCATAGGCAGCGTGTCTGTGAGGCGCTCTGATAGTCAACAGTGAGTGTTTTTTTCAGGGCTAGGTTGCTGCTGTAGCCTTACAATGGAACTGAGAGCGCAACAGGAATAAGTAGATGTGGCTTTGCAGCTACAGTTTTCCACACTGGAACTGTTGCGCTGTCAGGAGTGAAAGGCTGCAGCGCTGGAATACACTCGTCATTGTCAGTCAGAGCGCCTAACACCCTTCGGACAAGTTCAGTTCATGTGTACAGTCCACAATAACCGCAATCGGTATGTTTTTACAGTTATATATTGTGCACATTTGGCAGGAGGGCAATAAAGTGCTGTATATGATGAGAAGTGCTAGTTCTTCTTAAAAGCATAGTTTATTCTGTTGGCACAGAGAGTTCCCAATGTCTGCTTGACATCCTGTGAGTCTGGGCAAGTCACTTAATCCCAAGTGCCATAAAAACAAAAAAGTATAGTTTCATGTAAAACTTCGGCTTCTCAAGTAAAAAGATTTAATGCTCTCCAGCCAAGTTTGCACTGTATAAAACTGTAAAAAAGTACCAATTAGGCCTACATATATGAATGTATTTGGCCAAAGGACACTAGGGCGATTTGCACTGAATAAGAAAATGCCACTATTTTTAAATGCCTGCCTCGAAGCCATGCCCCAGACGGGTCCCTACCAGAGCCTCAAGAGCCATATCAATCAATTTGGTGAGTATCAGCACTTCTCTTTTCCCATTTAAAGCACTGATTTAATGTAACCTTTGATCAATAGTGTAGGGCAAACACACAGATGCAAAACACCAGTGGGCAGAGAGGTACGAGAAATATGGGAAGGGAGGCACAGAATGCAATGCAACTGGCGTGCCTAAACACACACAGCCCTGTGGCCATCCTCTCCCAGGTCAAACAGGATTACTTTAGAAGCCATCCCAGAGTCACTGGATGATCATCCACCTACTGTTTAATTTTCACATCATCAGACATCATCAAGCTCTTGAAGTCATCAGCAAAGTTTAGAAACCTGAGCCTGATGATTTGAGGATTACTGGAAAATAAGTATCTATTGGCTTCACAAGGTTTGACTATTACTGATGACTTCGGGAGGATTTAAAAATGAGTATCTGATGAATTCTAAAGGTGTAACTATCCATGATGATTCCAGGAGGATTTAAGAATGAGTATCTGATTATTTCACAAGGTGTGACTATTCCTGATGACATCAGGAGGATTTAAGGATGAGTATCTGATTACTTCATAAGATCCAATGGTTCTTGATGGTTTGAAAATAAACATTCAAATGTCCACAAGCATAATTTCTTTTTAATATGAGTTTCCCGCTGGGCCAGTGAGCGTAAACCGTGTTTCCGCCCGTTGGCCTAGCGGAAAACTCACCTTAATATTGACGCTGGCTTGTACTCGAGCCGGCGTCAATGTTGCGGTGCGTCGGGTGCGACAGCACTCGTCGCAGTTTTCACTGCCTGTAAACGAGGCAGTGAAAAGCACGACGGGGCTGTCCATGTGGGCCCCTGCACCCCTTCTCCACCAGCCTTTGCATGGCGGTGGAAGTGTCATGCACAAGCTGGCGGACATGGGAGTCGTAATCCCCAGGACAGCGCTGCCCTGACGGATTAAGACCACCGACTTTCGTAATGAGGTCTTACGCCCTGTTGGACTTTTTGCCTTACGCAGGGTCATCCCCAGTCTTTTTGCCTCCTTGCTCCTGGTTTTTCTGACCTCTCGCTGTTGGCTCTAGGACTCTGAGCACTTTATCACTGCTGACCAGTGCTAAAGTGCAGGTACTCTCCCATCTAAAGTTGGTATGATTGGCTTATACCTAATTGGCATATTTAATTTACCTATAAGTCCCTTGTACAGTGGTATCTCTATACCCAGGGCCTGTAAATTGAATACTACTAGAGGGCCTGCAGAGCTGCTTGCGCCACCCACTGAAGTAGACTTTCAAACCTGTCTCAGGCCTGCTAGCGCAGGGCCTGTGTGCGCAGTTTTCTGCCACAGGGACCTGGCATCTAAGCTTACTTGCCAGGCCCAGAACTCCCCTTTTACTACATGTAAGTCACCCCTAAGGTACGCCCTAGCTAGCCCTATGGGCAGGGTGCCATGTATGTAGAAAGGCAGGACATGTGCCAAGTTGCGTGGCCTGTCCTGGTAGTGACAAACAGCCTAACTGGTGTCTCACTGCTGTGAGTGCTGCCTTCTCATAGGATTGCATTAGAAATGCCCTGCCTTATGTGTAAGGGGTATTGTCTGATTTATGAGGGGTAGCTTAGGCGTGTTTGGTATGGTTGTGATGGTGATAATAAATGCTGCTTACTGGTGTGGGTGTATTTTTTATTACTATCACAGAAATGCCACTTCTAGAAACTGCGCATTTTATCTGTGCTTATGACTCTGGTGTTTTGCAGCTTGACTCCAATCCACGTCTGGGCAGAGTGACAGTTGGGGCTTTGTGCATACTTTTGAGACACCCAGTACACAGGGAGGGTGGAGGTGTCACAGAGATGCATCTGCATACTGAATAGTCTTCATGGGCTGAGAAAGGGAGAGGCGGGGCACACCTACATTTGTAAAGGCTGTGCCCTGATCTCACACAATAGGGTCGTTAACCCCCCACTGATATTTGAAGCCTATGCTGAAAGGAGAGAGGGGGCACTCCCAGAACCAGTTGTAACTGGCGGGAACCTCCTCTCCCTACCATTGTAAAACACTGTAAGAACTGACTATAAGTACAGGGGAATTTTCCCCACAATTTGGAGACTCTTTGAACTTACTTGGAACTGGACACAGACTGCTGGAAGGACTCCACAGGAACCGCCATGGACTGCTGCTGCTGTGCTGACCTGTGACCTGCCTGGTCACTGTAAAGGACTACCATTTGCTGGCATCTTCCTTGCGCTGGCCTGTTGTTGGACCCTGTCCCCCTGTGGGCCTTTTCCTTGAACTCTGCTCCCCAGGGGCAGGGTGCTGTGGCCCCTGACCCCTGCATCCATACTTAAAGCATGAGAGGTGCTTTTCTTCACAGAATTAGGCTCTTTGGAAAGCGCCTCTTTGGGGATGTCCTTAGCACTTGCTTAGCGCTCTGCTGCTGTGAAGATCACCGCTGCGACCTGGGCTTCATTGGGAGTCCGAGCGCTTTTCAAAAAGCGTGCTGTAGTGCTGGGAATCACCGCCGCAGCCCGGGGAAGCTGTTTTGTTCAAGCACGAGTGGAGCGCGCTTACTGGTGCCCCCGGGGCACAAAGAAACCCTTCTTGTTGTTTCCTGGAGCAAGCGTGCTCCTATTGGTGCCCCCGGGGTGAGGAACGCTCCGTGGAGCACCCCCAGGGCACCGGCAGGCCCTGCCTCGGGCCAGGAGTCATCAGGAGCAGGAGGGAGAGGAGGACACCTTTCCCTCGCCTGCGGGAGTCCCGGAGGACACTCCTGTGAATCGCGGGCCGGGCGGTAGCCTCACCGGAGGCTCGCCATGCCGCCGGCTCCCTTGTTGGCCCCCTCGTGGGCCAGTGGCATTTCTTGGGTGGTCTCCCCCTGGTGAGGGCTGGTGGAGGCCCGGGGAGACCCCAGGAGTTTGCGGGTCCCTGATGGGGTCCGTTCTCAATCCGGAGGGGGTGCGTGGCACCCCCCCTTCTCCCTCGAGGATTTCCATAGCTTGGGCCTCCCTCGTGAGGGCCGGTGGAGGCCTAGGGGGGCCCCAGTAATCACGGTCCCCGGAGGGGCCCATCAATGGTCTAGAGGAGGTGCGTGCCGCCCTCTTCTCCTCAAAAGGATGGCAGAGGCCCCCATTTTGCGCATAGGAGCTCCGGGGGCCCCATTGTTCATCTTCTAGGCACTGGAGGTGCCTTCATCAAGCCAGGTACTGTTAAAGGAACAATATATAGAACATAAGTTCTTTCTGGAGACTTCTTCTGATTTATATGTTGCCTACCTGTTTTTTATGGTGTTTCATAGGCATATGCAAATGTTCCTTTTATGGGTATGACTTGCTAATATGTTTCCCTAACTTGCCATATGTTTTCTAATATTCCTACTATGGGCGTTTTATGATATTCTTATGACAAGTGTTCTAATGTGATAACGTGTTTCCTGACTACTGCTTATGTTGCAGAATACTGAGTAACCTGTATGTTATGTGTGACTACTGCTAATTTGCAGAGTAACTAATGTGTAACGTTCTGACAACTGCTAAGGTGGCAGGATAGTACTGATATGTGATGTTTGGTCTGATAATTGCCTTGTGTACAATACAGTATATTTTCATATAATCTGGTGTTGTGTTTCCTTTGTGGTGGGGATATTGTGTCACATGTGTTGTGTGTGTTGTGCAAACGCTTTACACATTGCCTCCATGTTAAGCCTGACTGCTCTTGCCAAACTACCAAGGGGGTGAGGAGGGGTTATCTTGGACGTGTAACTCCCTTGCCCTGACTAGAGTGGGTAAATTCTGCCTGGCTGAGGTGCATACCCTAGCCAACCAGAAACCCCATTTCTAACACGCCCCCACAAATATTGCTCCCAGAGCTTGACCATCACCCCAGTTTCCACCCTTTTAGTGTCAACTGTCCTACCTTGGAAAGCCAAAATCTAGGTCACTCTGAGGCAGAAAAAAGTCCAAGGTACAAACTTCAGGTCAGGTGGCTAAAACTTTGCCTTGATGAAACTGAGAAGCACCAGCAACTTCACAGCAGGCTAGGTTTCATAACTTTGGGGTTGGAGGGTGAATAGTCACCTGCCTCTATTTTCAACACATACAGGTATGGATACAAAGTACATCCTGGTGTTTTAAGTAACTATTCACCTACTTACCCACCAATTACCAAGCACTTTACTAATCAAAAGTCAGACCTGCTGACTTTACTGCTGCTTGCAATTAATACTGCATTTTCTATCTTTCACAAAAATATGAGGCAGGTAAAATTTCCAGCACTTTTTCGACTATTACACAACATTACAGCAACATTGCACAAAATAGCATTTATTTATGCCAATTGCAAATCCCTCATTTTCAGCTATATTGCAGTGTGAAATGTGTCAATTTTTGGTGCAAGGACGCATTTACATAAATGAACCGTGAACAACAGCCGCTCACATTCTGTTGTTCCCATGAATTTGCAGTAAATTGTTTCCACAAATTGCACATTCAATGGTGCATGATTTCATGTAGCAAGCTTAATGCTAAATTCCCCAAATTATGTGAATTATGCTGACGCAATTTAAATTTTGTCCAGGCCGTTTAGTAGGCCCTTACAACCATTTGGCTGTGAGAGCACAAGCACTGGGATGGCAGTTCTGAAGTCACTTTCTCAGAAGAATGGCTTCACTTTCTTCAGTACAGAGACATGGTACCCAACCATCTTGTTTTTCTAGTTGTTGCTCCTTGTTCTTGACAGTGGGAATTCTGTCTTGGTAGGGTTGAACTTCAGGTACATGTTCAACATCCAGATCTGGATGAGGTGAAAGCAGTGCTTGAGGTGTTATATTTTCTTTGTTTTTCAGGGGAATGAGCTTCTATCGCACCCTACGGGGCATATTTACGAAAAGTGCTGCTGCACTATGTGCTGCGCCACTTTTCTTGCACCATAAGCACCCCCCTAACACCACCATATATGCACCGTATTTAATATATGACGCATCATAATGGTATTTAGAGAACTAGCGTTAGAATTTTTGATGCTAGTTGAGCGCTTTGCAGGATTAGCTTCAAAATGTTTTACGCTAATCTTGCAAAGTACCCAGAGGCCCATAGTGGGAGCTTCCTTTTAAAGTCTGCTTTGAGCAGGCGTTAAAAGTGCCCAAAAAGTTTACGCAAAGAAATCTCTTAGATTTCTTTGCGCCATTTTTTCGGACCCCCTAACGCGGGAACGCCCACAATGCATACATAATGCCTGGTGCGGGCATAATGTAGAGCAAAGGGTTACAAAGTGGTGCAATGCATGCATTGCGCCACTTTGTAAATATAGCACAGTGGTTTTGGCCATCTAACTCCACTTAGCGTAAAAAAAAATGACGCAAATGTGTAGTAAGAATGGCGCTAAGCCCTCTTAAATCTGGGCCTACCTGTAATTGTTGTCAATAATCACTAGTGCCAGACCTACAAGTACTGTACAAGTACTGTTGGATAATCAAGTTATGCCCATTGTGCACCTCACTCACCAGCAAGTAAACCAGTCAAGCCATACTGCAAAAGATGGCTGTGGGTTAGGAGTGTGGACACGATTTTTCATCCTTCACAGGAAACTAAACTCCTCTCTGAGGTCGAGGGATCTTTTGACCCACTAAAGAGTGTGGTGAACAATCAACAAATTACATTAACACTATCACAACAAGTTTGACACCATGACCAATGCGCCACAGAATAAAAACTCTAAACAATAAAGTTTCAAACCTATATTTTCTATAACCACAAAGCTAAAGTCATGAAGACTGTGTGCAAGATTAACCACAGGTTGCCCAAAACACCTAAACAAGTTTAGTCTAATTTGCATCAACACAATTAAGCATTTAAGTATAATAATGCATATCTTTAAGGTATATGCACTATAAAAGGGAAACATGTTGCATGAAAAAACTGCAGAAATGCAACATTTAGAAAAAGGGTATACTCTTAAGGAATGAAAAATTATTTTTACTTTAAATGTAAAATGTAAACAGGGACTGCCTCACTGACATGGGTTGCCTTAATAAAAGGGTTTAGTATTATTCTAGGCACTATGTACAGAGGCAAATGATTGGATGAGCATGTGGCCTAAACACCTTTATGGGCCACCAACATTAATTGTCAGAAAATCTCACTGCCTTCAACTTTAACTCCAGAGCTTTCAATGGTGCCTAGTCATGGACACCCACCCACAACCAGAACATATCCAGACACCTACAGGAGACTCATTTCATAGTATGCAATATACAAGAGTCACATGTTGCATGGGAAAAATAGAGAAGTATGTTTAGAAAAAACATGCACTCTTAAGGAATGGAAGATTTCTGAAGTTCTACTTCTTCTTGTAGACCAATATTTTCTCTGTTCTAATCTGCCACTTCTTAAATACATTTTCAGGGTCGAGCCTTTCTTGCTTGCGAGTCACTGTTAACAAAAAGGGCTTGTAGCCCGCCATGGATTACCATTTGTTGGCTGGCTTGGCACTCTTCTTTACAGCCTCATAATTCATCACTGAATCATTTCTGTCCCTCGCTGTGGAGCAGAGACAAAGCACTGATCGATTCAACTTAATCAGTGCTCATCGGCTGCTCCCTACATGATTGAGGTACTATTTTGTTCTTTTTAAATTGTATTGCCCTACAAACAGAAGGCGTGTGAGTGGCAAAAACATGCCCAGCAGGACAAACAAAATGGCAAAGATTTATTTTCTATGGTTAACTTTCTTTTATTTTGCCAAGTCTTGTTTTCTCACTTTGCATTCATGCTTTCTTTTGTTTTTGCTTGTGGGCGTTGTTCTCAAAAGAAGAGGATTATCTTTGTTCCAAGTATTCCAAAGCCAACATTCTTTCTTTCTCATGTGTTTCTGAAATGATGCTTTAACACATAATCGTTCAGTACACACACACCAATCCACCCTACTCCAATCCACGCCAATCTAGCCCACCTCACCCCACATCAATCCACCCCAGGCTAGTCTAATCCACCCCACCCCACTCCAATCCAAACCACTCACCCCAGCTACTTCACACCAGTTCACCACACTACAATCCTCCCTTCCGACCCCACTTCAATTCACCCCACTCCAATCCATCCAGTCCAATCCATTCCATTCCACCCTATCCAGTCCAACCACTCCAATCCACCCCACTCACTCAATCCAATCCAATATATCCCAATCCACGCCAATATACTCCAACCCAATCCACCTCACTACCTAGAACCACTCCACCCATTCCACCCTTTTCCACACGACTTCACTCTACACCACTCCAGTCTACAACACTGCACTACACTCTACTCTCCTCTCCTCTAATGCAATCTACTCCCTCACTCTAGGGCACTCCACACCACTAACTTTTAGTCATGCTAAACTGCAGCCACACTAGTATATAACATGACAAAGACACATTGCGAGGCTTGCAATGTGATTTAATAAATGTCTTCTTTAGAATACGTTTTTTACTTTTCAGTGTGTGTATTTTGGCTCGGTCCGCAGTAAAGCAAAATATTCACATACTGCGTTTGCCTGTTAATTATCTACAGCACTGGAGGCGTGGCTTCGGGCGTCAAGATGGCGGTCGCACTCTGAGAGTGCTCTGGACCCCTCCGTCATCCGCCCCAAGAAACGGCCGTTATAACACCTTAAAAATCACCCTGGGTGCTCCCACGGGCTCCGGAACTCTCGAGGCCCCTCTGAGGCCGGCATCAACACGCTCCGAGCCGCGGGCGCCAATCGCGACCGGAGCGACAGAATCAAAATCAAGATGGCGGATCGGCCCGTGGCGTCCTGCCAGACCCGGGGCTGAGGACTGGCTTGCTGATGCGGCCGCCGCGGACGGAGCCACTGCGTGCGACCCGGAGGGCGCTGGGGCAGGGACTGAGCCCCCCACGTGCGAAGGAGCGGTGCGGTCGGGACGGCCGCCACAAATCGGGCAGCCACAGACGACGCGAGGACCGCCTGGGCCAGGCTCCGACATCCGAGCCCCCCGGCTTGAAAACAGTACCACTGGCGAACAGGATCCTCCCGGCAACCCGCGCCCCGTGAATCAGGTACGCGCGGGTCTGGGAGAGAAACGCACCGCTCCAGAGGGGATTCCCTCGTCTGGGTCGCGGCGGGGGCGAGCGGGCGCCTGGGGTGAAACGGGCGGCAGCCCCGCCGAAGGACCGGCGGGCCCGGGGACCCGACACTAGTGGTGCTCCCCCCCCAGAAGATAAAGAGAGGAGACAAGAGGCCACAGAGCCAAAAAATATTGAATGACCCAGGTGAAGCAGTTGGCAGGGCGATGATCCCAGTCCCCCCTCTGTCAAAGAGATTACACATAAAACTTTATTAAGCCTGGCCCCCAAGAATGTCAATTCTAAATGCTGGGGAGCGACTCCTCTGAACCTTGAACATATCGTTAACACACCAGCCAACCCGGCCACAGTGACAGGCCGATGAGGTACTGAAGCAGCCATAGGGGGGGAGAGAAAATTCAGAGAAATTCCGTGTTCTCCTAGAAACGCGAAACATGACCTCGTACAAGAACGGCTGGCCGTTTATCAGCGCGGCCTAACGGAACAGAGTGGGCTAGCGACTGCCGGAAGCCGGGGAAGGAACTGAGATGAAGACCACCCGTATGACCTAAAGGATATCACACCCGCAAATTCCCTCCGAGACTCACCCCTGTGAAAGTGCTAAGGGTGCATAACCTAGACGAGGTAGCGGTAAAAGCCGGATAGGCTACCTCCAACCCCCTGAGACAAAATGTGGAAGGACAGAACGAACAAACAACCCCCACCTTCCCAGCAGCAAAAAATCAACCAATTTACAACGCCAGCAGGCCCCAAGGGAGAAGGGGAGACAACCACTGGAGGCCCAGCACTAGATGGAGTGAGTGCTATCCTCTAAGCAATTCAATCATCGCAGTCAGCCGTAGAGACCAAAATTGGGGAAGTGCGTGAGGATATGGGCCTCATCAGGCAAGATCTCAGAAATGCAGTGAATCGAATCACTGAAGTAGAGGGCCGAGTTTCCCAAACCGAAGACGAACTAGCTGATCTTCGAACCAAAGTGGCCCAGCTGCAAACACGAACATCCGAGTTACACCACCGTGCGGAGGACGCAGAAAATCGATCGCGACGTAACAACCTACGCCTGGTCGGATTTCCTGAGGGAGCAGAAGGAGATAAAGCCTCGGACTTCTTGGAGCATTGGATTAAGACCTGGATGCCAGACCAAACTCTTTCGCCCTGGTTTGCAGTGGAACGCGCTCACAGAGCCCTTGCCCCGCGCCCCCCACCGGGCGGCCCCAGGCACCCGATGATTGCACGCATCCTCAACTTCAGAGATCGGGACAATATCCTCAAAGAAGCGAGACGTTCGGGGATCTTCAATGGGAAAACCATAGAATTCTAAGATTTCCTGACTACACCCGGGAGGTCCAGACCCGTCGCCGCTCGTACGAACAGGTTAAACAAAAACTTAGAGCCATGCAACTTTCATACATGCTCCTATTCCCTGCGAAACTAAAAGTCATCATGGCGGGTAAGGCGCACTTCTTCGAATCCCCGGAGGAGGCATGGGACTGGCTAACTGAAGAGGGCTTAGGGGCCCGCAATAGACTTACAACACGAGGGGGGGTACCCTCCCGCGATGATCCCTCACCTACCGGGGGGCCCCGGAGGAGCCGTAAACGCACCAGATCCCGGAAGGGAAGACAAAATGACCTGGACACTCCCATGGAAGAAGGAGCGGCTGGGGGGCCTGGCCCCCGAGGGGAAGTAACGCCCGGCGAGCCCCCAGAGTCGCGGGGCCAGACACGAGCTGGAGACGATGACCGCCTGAGCCTATCTCCGGTGCTTGGTTGAGGTATCGCACGGAGCCCCGATGGGGGTGCCGGGGGGGACCGGAGGGTTCTGGTCGCCCCGGGGGGCTCCGCCGGTGACCCGATTCCTCTCCTCTCTGAGATTTGCCAAACCCGGCCTGACTTCTTGTGAACAATTGTAAGTGATCTGACCAAATGGAGGGGTCCATCACTCCACTCCTATGACAGCCCCATTGGCTGTTTTGTTCAGGTTGGGGACTAGGGCGACAGATACTTCCTGGGAGGGAGTATGGGGTGGGGGCCAGATGGGGGGGTAAGAAGTTTGAGTTGGGGATAGATAGCTATAGTTTGTTAATTGTTTCTCACAACTTTAGTAGTGCACTGTTACGGTCAAAATGGTCATTCCTGTGTCCGCTGGCAAACACCCGACAACGTAAGACTCCCACACAGTCCATGCAGGGTCCTCATTGACACAGATCATCTCCTGGAATGTGAACGGTCTATTAGATAAGATCAAGAGATCCGCAGTAATCAACACTCTCTGTAGGTACTCCCCCTCAGTGGTCCTACTGCAAGAGACCCACCTTCTGGGAACCAAATGCCCTATGCTCGCACGAGGAGGATTCGATAGGGTTTACCACGCAGGCTTCTCCAGAGGCTCTAGAGGAGTGGCCATCCTGCTCCACCGCTTGCTGCCTATGGTGATCACATATACGTTGTCTGACCCGCAGGGCAGATTTGTAGTTGTCTCAGGGTTACTTCGCGGCTCACCGCTAAATCTCGTATGCGTATATGCCCCCCCAGCGGGACTTGACGCCTTTTTACTCTCACTCCGCCAGGTAATAGCGGGACTCCCCCAGGGAACCACGTTGGTAGGAGGGGACTTTAACGCGGTCCTGGACCCCAGACTTGACGTATCTGGGGATGTTACTGCAGGCAGGTCCTCCCGAGCCACGAGCCTTAACGGCTGGGCTGAAAGCCTTGGCCTGTGTGAAGTGTGGAGAACTTGGCACCCCAGGGAACGTCAATACACACACACATCGGCCGCTCACCGGGCACATTCTAGAATTGATTTAGTGTTCATGCCGGCCCTTGACGTCACCGGCGTCACGGGGGCAGAGATACTACCTCGAGGGTTGTCGGGCCACGCACCGGTACGTATCCGGTTGGGCGGAGTGGATCCCACTAGGCGCCCAGTGTGGCGTCTGAACGCATGGTTCTTGCAAGACAACGATTATACCCTTGAAATTAGGGAACACCTCGCACAATATTTTTAACTAAACATAGGAACGGTGCAGTCCCCGGGCACATTATGGGCCGCCTGTAAGGCCACCCTAAGAGGGCAAGCTAAATGCCTTATACGGGTGCGCGAGCGTGCTCGCGATTCGCGAGTGACCGAGCTGGAGGCTGAAGCACTAAAGCTGGAGCCCCAACAAACAACCTCATCTGAGGCCTCTACAATGAGACAGCTTACCAGAGTCCGAGACGAAATCAAACACTTAGTACTAGAGTCAGCAAAACACATGTGGAGGGCATCGTCCGCACGAATATATGGTTGGGGAGACAAAAATGGGAAGCTCCTCCATTGGCTGGCCACCTGCACTCTAGTTAACAGAACAATTCCCGAAATTAGGGACGACTCGGGTACCCTCTCTAAGACACCTTTTGAGATTGCCCTGAGCTTTGCTTCCTACTATGCACGCCTCTACACAGAACACCCTCGGCCCACTATGGAAAAAGAATCCCCCCTTCTGAATGACATAACTCTCGCCAGGGTTTCCCAGATGACCAAGGCAAGGATGGATGAGGCAATCAGCATTGCAGAAGTAACTAACGCGATCGCCAGCCTTGCCTCAGGCAAGACCCCAGGGCCAGATGGATTCCCAGCAGAGATATACAAGAAATGTAGCGACATTCTAGCTCCATACTGACTTAAGATGTATGAGGAAGCGGAACAGAGGGGTCACTTCCCTCCCGGGATTGACCTAGCTACAATCGCAGTGACCCCTAAAACCCAACCTCCATCACAAAACTGTTCGGCATACCGGCCCATTTCACTCCTTAATATCGAGATCAAAGTACTAGCCTCAATCCTCACCTCTAGACTAAAAGACACAATGCCCAATTTGGTGCACCCTGATCAATGCGGCTTCATGCCTGCTCGTAGCACTAGGCACTGCATTAGGCGATTACATCTGGCTCTGGCACACCGCAAGACCCTGTCACACACCCCACTGGCGTTACTCTTACTTGACTTCGAGAAAGCATTTGACACAGTGGATTGGTCTTACCTTAAACAAGTGTTAAAAAAAAAACGGATTCGGACCCAAATTCCGGGGCCTGGTGGGACTACTCTACTCTAACCCAATGGCCCATGTCCAGGTAAATGGAGTAGTCTCAGACGCATTCCCTATTAGCCGAGGCACTAGACAGGGCTGTCCACTATCCTCCTTGCTCTTTACACTAACGATAGAACCCTTGGCAAAACTGCTGCGAGATAGAGGGCTGGCCTTGGCCGGTGTGCCCGGAGGACCGAGTGGCGCTATACGCGGACGATGTCCTGTTATACATCTCTAACCCGGCCAAGAGTGGCCCATGCATTCTGCAAATTCTAAATCTCTTCTCGGAGGCCTAAGGACTGACCCTGAACCCCAATAAATCCCTGCTGGTTCCCCTCCATCAATCACGCGACTGTGTGGACTGGCAGCAAAACATACCTGTGCGGAGGAATAGCTTCAAATACCTGGGGGTACATGTTTCAACGCTCCCTGAACTAACATGGGAGCTCAATATTACTCCACTAACCAAAAAAATCAAAAACGATCTCCAACAATGGAGGGACCTCCCCCTCAACCTACTTGGTAGAATCGCTCTCTATAAAATGATGGTTCTTCCCAGGCTCCTCTATCTCCTCCAGAACTTCCCACACCCTATCCCCATGAAATGGTTTAAAGATATGAACTCGCTAGCTCGCCAGTTCCTATGGAGTGGCACCCGGCCCCGTCTGGCGCTTAAAACTTGCCAGAGAGATGTCTATGAAGGGGGTCTGGGAATGTCCAATATTCACTACTACCACCTTGTGACGCAGTTGTTAGTGATTAATGAATGGATGGGGGGGGATGGACGGATCCGGCGTACCGGCTAGAACTCCAGACACTGAGTTATCCTAGGATTTTTGATGCCCTATACTGTGGCCCGATCTCGCGTGGGGTCCCAGAGGTGACCGGGGTGGTACTACAGGGATGGCGGACGGCCCAGAAGGTGTCGGGATGGTGGGGGCGCCCTACCCAACAGACCCCACTGTGGCATGGGACATACTTAATAGAGGTGGAGGGCCTGGAGGGATTCCAGAAATGGGATAACATAGGTATCTCCACGCTGGGAGATGTATGGGAGAGCTCACACATGCGTTCCTTTGAGAGCCTCCAGGAAACCTTTTCGCTAAACAAGACGCAATTCCATAAATATCTCCAGGTCCGTCACGCCCTACTGACACAGATCCAGACAGGGGATAACATTCCCGAGAGTAGCCCTATGGAGAGAAGGGCATTGATGGGGAACCTGGGTAAGGGAGGTGTCTCCCAGATATATCGTACATTGACCACTGCCACCGCCTGCTCCCTGGAGGGGCTTCGCCGGAAATGGGAGGGATGGGTGGGTCCTCTGGAAGAGATGGACTGGAATGAAGCACTGGCAGCTCCTCATACCTTAACGATGACGACTCGTCTCCGACTAATCCAGACTTACTATCTCCATGCGGCTTACCTTACACCCGCCAAACTATACAAGGCGGGTCTCCGACCCACAGCTGACTGCCCCCAGTGTGTGAGCCCAGATGCCGACTTCTTCCATACGGTGTGGGCGTGCCCAGCGATTAAAATCTATTGGGGGGCTATATCGCGAGAGATCTCAACGGCCTTGCGGGTAGACATGGAGTTGACACCATTGACATTCCTGCTAGGTATCATGGAAGACTCTGGACTGAGAAGACCAGAACGAATCTTTCTAGGGGTGGCGTGCCTAGTAGCCAAAAGAGACATCATGGCGGACTGGAAAGCCAATAAAGCACCAGCTCTGATGAAGTGGAGACGGGGGGTGGACTGGTGTGCTTAATGTGAAAGGCTAGTATACGAGGCTAGAGGTTGCCCCGAAAAATATAACAAGGTATGGGGGAAGTGGGAAGCCACAACAGTTTACCCTGCCCCTACAAACTGACTGACATACCAAGAGGGTGAGCCGGAGCACGCACCCCATTCTCCCCCCCCCCAATATGGGAAGAGTTACTTACGAGGCACGCCAACGTAGAGATGCACAATCTACGCGCACAGGGTGTCGTCTGGGACATTGGGATTGACCACTGTTTGGTGCCCGTTGGCGCCCATTCATCTATATGTACAATTGTTTTATTTGTTTTTTCCTTTTGCAAAATCAATAAAATTTCTTTATAAAAAAAAAAAAATATCTACAGCAGTATGAGCCCACAGCTAGGGTAGATCATGTTAAGTACAAATAACGGCTGCTGGTACAAGTGCATAAGCTATACACGTGTGGACACATGCATGGAGGTGATTTTTAATTTATGTAAGGGGTTCTGACCAGAACTGTAACAGTAGAATTTCTATCGCTGTGTACGTTTAAAATGGGAGCCTAACTATAACAGCCCTGTAACCTTTGGATTTTTCAGTGAATATATGTATATGCACACACACACACACACACTTACCTGAGAAATACTCACATTTTAGTTGTAAGGGCAAGTGTGGTATAAAGGAATATGTGTGGTAGATATCAGTGGCGGCCAGCAGTTTAAGAAGGGAGGGGGGCGGGCGGGAAGCACACTCACACTCATTATTTCACACACACACGCATGCACGCACATCCATTTTACAACACTCATCAACATTCAAACATGCGCACACACACCAAACATTCATTAAAAAAGATAATTTAAAAAGATCACACACACTTACCTTCAGCCTCGGAGGTCCCCGTAACCTTAGGTCAGCCAATGATGGAAAGCAGCAGTCCCAACTTTGTTACACAGTGGGATGGGGTCAGAGAGACTGCTGATCGCACCCCACTCTGTGACGAGGTGTCACTGATTGACACTCGCCCTGGGCGCTTCAGGGATTAAAACCAGGTCGAAGTCAATGGTTGACATTTCCCTCGTCACCCAGGGGAGGGCCTCGAGGCACCTTTGCTGAGCCGAGGCGGTCACGCCCACAGGAGCTGGGACCTCTTCAGCCTAGCAAAGTTCAGCTCAGGCAGCCAGGAGTCTGCGCAAATTGCACATGTCTACTCCTGGCTGCCTGACCTAAACATAAAGGGTGTCTGTCAGGATGACCTTTGTTCAGCCTGACCGGCACTCTTCATGAGGGGAAAAAGGTAGGGGGGCATGGCCCCTCCACCCTAAAGGATGGGCCGCGCCTGGTAGAAATGCGTAGTAACGCATGTGCGTGGTAATGGATGAGTGGTGAAGATTTCGCATGGTAATGTCTACGTTGTTAATGCTGTTTCTCATCTGTTTATACCAACCTATAGAAAAAACAAGTAGCCTGATTTTGTCATAAAATCTGCACTATACATTCTGAGGATGGTGACATCAAGTGAACAATGTTTGAAAGTGTCTGAGGGTAATGGCAATAAAACATACATACACAACAGATCGGGAGCAGTAAGATATTTGAATACAAACGTAAACATAATGCTTCTGAAATACTTTACCTTCGACCAAAATATTTCTTGTCTACACAGAAAGAAAAAGTATGATGGAAAACGTATTAAACAATTGGGTGTGAAAGAGAGAAACATAATTAACAGTAGCTTACTTAATGTACTGCAGCATAACGGTTATGTAAATCTCTGCACAATATTTCTCTTATGTACACCAGTTATCCGCATGTCAGTTGCTTAGATTGGCTATGATAACCACATGCAACCTTGGACATCCCAGCAGTCTCTAAATCACCTGCATGGATCAGCAGTGCCAATGAGACCGTTCTGCCCATTTTTCATTTGGTTTCATTACCTTGCCTCCTCTCAGGAGGCTTCTTGCAATGTGCCCCTTCCTTCATCCCCTAAACTAACTAATTAATTCGCTGAGTCCTGATTAATGTAAGTTACGGTTTTGCATCTAAAACCGACTCCATTAAGTTTCTTTTATGGAATATAGCAGGTCTTGGAAATAAGATGGACGACAGCAAATGAAAGTTGGTTATAGCGGACAAGCTAATTCCAAGAAATATGTCCTTGTGACTATTTATATATGGAGGGTCCAGCATATGGAGTGACCCGGCTGATGTGGACCCCGAAAAAAATCCTAGAGTAGGGCTCCATATATGGGTTCATAAAGAAATAAAATGGGAGTTTAGAGAAAATTCAACTGGGTCTCCAAATGTTCAGTGCTTTAGAAATGTGAATGCAAAATTGACAAGTAGTCAATGGCAGTGTTACCACACTAGGGGCCAGATGTAGGAAAGTCCCAAATTGCGACTTGCAATTTGCAAGTCTCTGCGACTCGCAAATTGCAAGTCGCAATTTGGGATGCAGAAAGGTGTCTCAGACACCTTCTGCGAGTCGCTATGGGGTCGCAAAGACCCACCTCATTAATATTAATGAGGTGGGTTGCAATTTGCGACCCCATAGTGACTCAGGGCACTCACGGGGATGGAGGTCTGCTGGGAACAGCAGACCTCCATGTCTGTGACTGCTTTTAAATAAAGCAGTTTTTTTTTTTCAAAGTGCAACCCGTTTTCCTTAAAGGAAAACGAGCTGCACTTTGAAAAATAAACCGAAACCTTTTGTTTCGGTATTTTTCAGGGCAGGTAGTGGTCCATTGGACCACTGCCTGCTCTGAAAAATTATTTTTGGGTCCAGTCACAAAGGGGAAGGGGTCCCATGGGGACCCCTTCCCCTTTGCGACTGGGTTACCATCCACTTCAAGTGGATGGTAACTGCGAGTCCATTTGCGTACCACTGCATACCACTGCGACTCGCAAAAAGGAAGGGAACACCCCTTCCTATTTGCGACTCGGAAATGCAATTTGCGAGTCGGTTCCGACTCGCAAAATGCATTTCTACATAGCAAACACACATTTGCGACTCGCAAACGCCGATTTTCGCCGTTTGCGAGTCGCAAAGTGTTTGCTACATCTGGCCCCTAGTGACAATCAGTATCAGTAGATGATGGGCTTCTTCCATATGGTTTTGGCTGTCATAGAGTGAGTAAATACTAATGCATAATATGTAGTCATTCACTGGTGGATGACCATAATATTCAAATCTAGAATTTAATATGGGATGTTCTATAATTGAAGCCTGGTTCTGAATGGGTGATTGTGTGAGCATGCCAATGTGGAGCTTGGGATACACATCCTTACTCTGCAAATTCCCTAAGCAACTCCAAATTACTCCTGTTTTTGAGTGGGTTCAAAGAAAAGTAGGATTGGTTATAATGCTTTGATAAAGAAAGCAGGTATCTAGGTAACGGTGTGTGCATATTGTACACATCGAAAATGAAAAACCCACTTCTGAATGCTCAGTAATGTATTGATATGAAAATGATGGAGGTCTTGCCTTATTTGCGGAAAGTTCGGCCACTGATGTTTGAGTACCTAAAACCGCTCCTTTTGCCATGCACAAAATTCCCTAAACATAATAATATGTGAAACACGATAAGGCCTTGCCATTATCACCCAAAAAAAGTGCAGTGGGCAATAAAATTGCCCATACTACTGATTTCAAAATCAATGCACAGGTGCTAACAGGACCACTAATATTACACATAAGAAAAGATTATCTCAAGATAATAGAAAATAGCTTGTATGTACAAGAAGTGAGATTAAGCGTTTATTGAAAATAAGAAAGAAGAAAATTTGGACCATGCTTGGATAGACTTAACTTTTGCAATTTCATCTAATTTGGTGAAAGTTACCTAGAGAATAACTTGGGCGTAACTCGGAGACTTTACAGGTGGGTTGTCCCTGAGACATGCAATATTTCATACCTCGCACAATACATTCCCAATATTTTCTAACCTCAGAATAACTTCTGAGCTCCCACATAAACCAAATTGACTTTTTTAAGGCATTGGAGTAATGAAGGCAACCATACTATGTCATCGATATATACATGGCTCTGCATGCAGCACTGCGTGACGTCATTGGAGCCCTTAGAATCCCCTCATCTATGTTCTGAACTCTGTTTCCACCCTTTTTTTTACATGGCTTCTAGGTGAGTGGATGGAATTAACAAAAATATTCCAAGTGGTTTCTAAACTAAAAATCAAAGACCTTTATATTCAAAATACATACATACTCAAAATGTATAAACAGATTCCTTTGGCATACACGAACAAGCAAGGTGGAGGAGGGTGGGTGAGTGAGGAATCCGCAGGTAGTTGCTGTATTCACCTGAAAAAGTGTTACCGAAGGTAAGTAACTTGTTCTTTTGATAGATATATCTACCTGCAGGTTCCTCACCTTTTGAATATTATATGCAGGCAGTCCCATACTGGGAAGTGGGTGCATGTCTGTCTATACCAATCTTGCCAAAAAGAACAAGCAAAGTGACTGTCCCTCACTTCAGAATCGAAACAACAGTGTTTCGCAAAAGTGTAAAGGGAAGTCCAAAGCGCTGCTTTACCAATATCTGCTACAGGGCTCTAGCTAAAGCAGAAGTAGAAGATTTAGCTCTAGTAGTGCGAGCCGGGATACCTTCAGGAGGAGCTTTGTGAGCCATTGCATTGCAGATCTTAATACAAAGGATGAACCATCTGGACAGAGTCATTTTGTGAACTGCCTTTCCTTTCAATTTTCTGAAATATCCCACAAAACTTGGCCACCCAGCTGAAATCACGTGTCCTATCCACATAAAAATGGACAACCCTGTTGGGGTCCAACCAATGAAGTCTCTCCTCTTTAGCAGGATGGGGAGGAGGACATAAAGAGGAAAGGGTAATGGACTGATCCAAATGGAAGGGAGTGACCTGCAACTTTTAGCAAGAAGGCAGCTTTGGTTCTCAATGCCAACTTATCAGGAAAGAAAGTTGTAAAAGAAGGTTTAACACTTAAGGCTTGGAGCTCTTTAACTCACCTTGCAGGTGTTATCACAATGAGAAAAATCATCTTAAATCTTGGAAGGTTCAAAATGGGAATACATCTGATATTTAAGGACTAAATTAGGATCACATTGAGGCATAGTAAAAGGATTTGAAGGGTATTTATTTGTCAGACTCTTAAAACTATAGGAAAGGTAAACTGAGAAGGTTGATCTGGTAAACAGGTAAACGCTGAAAGGGCAGACAACATCCATCACATCGGGGGAAGCGAAAAAGTAATTCAGGTTGCCCTGTTCAATCTCCAAGCATGTAGATGCAGGTTTAGAAGGGGGTTGTAAAACTTGCCCCTGCGATTGCAAGAGGGGGGAAATGGAGCGGAGAGCACAGGAAAAAGTGAATAAGGTCTGCATATCACACCCTTCGTGGACAGTCTGGGGGGCTATTGAGATTCCTTGGGCCCGGTTGAGGCAAACCTTCCTCAACCCATGGACGATGCAGGGAAAAATCCTGGGTGTGTGGGAAGAAGTCACAGGCGTTGCGTCGATCCGGTAGGCAGTGTAGGAAAGTACCATCTTGCCTGGCATGTTACCCCCATATTTCACTGTATATATGTTGTTTTAGTTGTATGTGTCACTGGGACCCTGCCAGCCAGGGCCCCAGTGCTCATAAGTGTGACCTGTATGTGTTACCTGTGTTATGACTAACTGTCTCACTGAGGCTCTGCTATCCAGAACCTCAGTGGTTATGCTCTCTCATTTCTTTCCAAATTGTCACTAACAGGCTAGTGACCAATTTCACCAATTTACATTGGCATACTGGAACACCCTTATAATTCCCTAGTATATGGTACTGAGGTACCAGGGTATTGGGGTTCCAGGAGATCCCTATGGGCTGCAGCATTTCTTTTGCCACCCATAGGGAGCTCTGACAATTCCTACACAGGCCTGCCCTTGCAGCCTGACTGAAATAACGTCCACGTTATTTCACAGCCATTTACCACTGCACTTAAGTAACTTATAAGTCACCTATATGTCTAACCTTTACCTGGTAAAGGTTGGGTGGTAAGTTACTTAGTGTGTTGGCACCCTGGCACTAGCCAAGGTGCCCCCACATTGTTCAGGGCAAATTCCCCGGACTTTGTGAGTGCGGGGACACCATTACACGCGTGCACTATACATATGTCACGACATATGTATAGCGTCACAATGGTAACTCCGAACATGGCCATGTAACATGTCTAAGATCATGGAATTGTCACCCCAATGCCATTCTGGCATTGGGGAGACAATTCCATGATCCCCGGAGTCTCTAGCTCAGACCCGGGTACTGCCAAACTACCTTTCCCGGGGTTTCATTGCAGCTGCTGCTGCTGCCAACCCCTCAGACAGGTTTCTGCCCTCCTGGGGTCCAGCCAGGCTTGGCCCAGGAAGGCAGAACAAAGGACTTCCTCAGAGAGAGGTTGTTACACCCTCTCCCTTTGGAAAAAGGTGTTAGGGCTTGGGAGGAGTAGCCTCCCCCAGCCTCTGGAAATGCTTTGATGGGCACAGATGGTGCCCATCTCTGCATAAGCCAGTCTGCACCGGTTCAGGGATCCCCCAGCCCTGCTCTGGCGCGAAACTGGACAAAGGAAAGAGGAGTGACCACTCCCCTGACCTGCACCTCCCCTGGGAGGTGCCCAGAGCTCCTCCAGTGTGCTCCAGACCTCTGTCATCTTGGAAACAGAGGTGCTGCTGGCACACTGGACTGCTCTGAGTGGCCAGTGCCAGCAGGTGACGTCAGAGACTCCTTCTGATAGGCTCCTTCAGGTATTGCTAGCCTATCCTCTCTCTTAAGTGGCCAAACCTCCTTTTCTGGCTATTTAGGGTCTCTGCTTTGGGGAATTCTTTAGATGACGAATGCAAGAGCTCATCAGAGTTCCTCTGCATCTCTCTCTTCACCTTCTGCCAAGGAATCGACTGCTGACCGCGCTGGAAGCCTGCAACACTGCAACAAAGTAGCAAAGACGACTACTGCAACCTTGTAACGCTGATCCTGCTGCCTTCTCGACTGTTTTCCTGGTGGTGCATGCTGTGGGGGTAGTCTGCCTCCTCTCTGCACTAGAAGCTCCGAAGAAATCTCCCGTGGGTCGACGGAATCTTCCCCCTGCAACCGCAGGCACCAAAGACCTGCATCACCGGTCCTCTGGGTCTCCTCTCAGCACGACGAGCGAGGTCTCTTGAACTCAGCAACTCTGTCCAAGTGACTCCCACAGTCCAGTGACTCTTCAGTCCAAGTTTGGTGGAGGTAAGTCCTTGCCTCCCCACGCTAGACTGCATTGCTGGGAACCGCGTGTTTTGCAGCTACTCCAGCTCCTGTGCACTCTTCCAGGATTTCCTTTGTGCACAGCCAAGCCTGGGTCCCCGGCACTCTAACCTGTAGTGCACGACCTCCTGAGTTGTCCTCCGGCGTCGTGGGACCCTCCTTTATGACTTCGGGTGAGCTCCGGGTTACTCCACTTCGTAGTGCCTGTTCCAGCACTTCTGCGGGTGCTGCTTGCTTCTGAGTGGGCTCTTTGTCTTGCTAGACGCCCCCTCTGTCTCCTCACGCAATTGGCGACATCCTGGTCCCTCCTGGGCCACAGCAGCATGCAAAAACCCTAACCGCGACCCTTGCAGCTAGCGAAGGCTTGTTTGCTGTATTTCTGCACGGAAACACCTCTGCACGACTCTTCACGACGTGGGACATCCATCCTCCATAGAGGAAGTTTCTAGCCCTTGTCGTTCTTGCAGAATCCACAGCTTCTACCATCCGGTGGCAGCTTCTTTGCACCCGCAGCTGGCATTTCCTGGGCATCTGCCCACTCCCGACTTGATCGTGACTCTTGGACTTGGTCCCCTTGTTCCACAGGTACTCTCATCAGGAAATCCATTGTTGTTGCATTGCTGGTGTTGATCTTCCTTGCAGAATTCCCCTATCACGACTTCTGTGCTCTTTGGGGAACTTAGGTGCACTTTGCACCCACTTTTCAGGGTCTTGGGGTGGGCTATTTTTCTAACCCTCACTGTTTTCTTACAGTCCCAGCGACCCTCTACAAGGTCACATAGGTTTGGGTTCCATTCGTGGTTCGCATTCCACTTCTAGAGTATATGATTTGTGTTGCCCCTATCCCTATGTGCCCCCATTGCATTCTATTGTGACTATACATTGTTTGCACTGTTTTCTATTGCTATTACTGCATATTTTGGTATTGTGTACATATATCTTGTGTATATTTGCTATCCTCATACTGAGGGTACTCACTGTGATACTTTGGCATATTGTCATAAAAATAAAGTACCTTTATTTTTAGTATATCTGTGTATTGTGTTTTCTTATGATATTGTGCAAGTGACACTAGTGGTACTGTAGAAGCTTCACTCGTCTCCTAGTTCAGCCTAAGCTGCTCTGCTAAGCTGCCTTTTCTATCAGCCTAAGCTGCTAGACACCCCTCTACACTAATAAGGGATACCTGGACCTGGTGCAAGGTGTAAGTACCTCTTGGTACTCACTACAAGCCAGTCCAGCCTCCTACAGGCAGTGAGTCAAATTTTCTGTTGCACGACAGGCAATGCGTTAATTCTTCACTAAGTAAGTTGGGCTGCAGCGTTCCGGCTCGACTGCGCGTCAATCCAGTAGGGCCGTGTAACAACTTTCCAGTCGCAATGCAGGCGCTGCGTTGATCTTCTGTTGGGAAGTCGGGCTGTGTTGTTGCAGTTCGGCTGTGTGGCAATTTACTTGTCACAGGGCAAGCTGTGCGTCATTTCCGGCAGGCTGTGCAGCAATTTTCAGCACTCAAGGAGTTTCCTTGAAGAGATGAAGTCTTTTTGGCCCTGAGACTTCAGAAAACAGTTCCTCTTGACAGGTTACAGGGTCTGGTCCAGAAATGTCTGATTTGGTGGGGTCTGGCACCGAGTTTATATACCAAAAAATGCATTTGAAATGGGGGAGACTTGAAAGAGTGGTTTTGAAATGCACAAGGTCCTCTTTCAGTACAGGTCTGTCTGCCAGGGTCCTAATAGGGGGTTTGGCAGTCCATTGTGTGAGGGCAGACCACTAACTTTTGAAATGTGTCAGGCCCTCCACCTTTCCAGCCCAGGAAGACCTATTCAGTATGCAGATGAATGCAGATGTGTCTGAGTGTCCTGTGTCCGTGGTTGTCTGGGTGAAATGCGCCAGGGAGCTGTCAACCAGCCCAGCCCAGACATGGATTGGAGACAGGCTGTAAGGCACAGATGGATTTGAGTGCAGAGAAATGCTCACTTTCTAAAAGTGGCATTTCTAAAATAGTGATATAAAATCCATCCTCACCAATAAGCAGGATTTTCTATTACCAGCCTGGCCATTCTAAACATGACCGGTTTACCCCTTTCTGATCAGAGTCTACCGCTCAAACAGTATGTTAGGGCAGACCTATTGCTAGCCTATGAAAGGAGCAGGCCTCACAGTACTGGAAAACAAATTTAGGGGTTTTCCACTACTAGGACACATACAACACAGCTGTATATGTCTTGTCTTTTACCTACGTAACACCCTGCACTATGAGTTACCTAGGTCCTACCTTAGGGGTGACTTATATGTAGAAAAAGGGGAGTTTAAGGCTTGGCAAGTACTTTTAATTGCCAAGTTGAAGTGGCAGTGAAACTGCACACACAGGCCTTGCAGTGGCAAGCCTGAGACATGGTTAAGGGGCTACTTATGTGGGTGGCACAACCAGTGCTGCAGGCTACTAGTAGAATTCAATTTACAGGCCGTGGCACATGTAGTGCACTTCACTAGGGACTTGCAAGTAAATTAAATATGCCAACTGGGTATGAGCCAATGTTACCAGGCACTTTAGCACTGGTTAGCAAGTAAAGTGGTAAAGTGTCCAGAGTCCTAAAGCCAGCAAAAATTAGGTCAGAAAAAGTAGAGGAGGAAGGCAAAAAGTTTGGGGGTGACCTTGCAGAGAGGCCATTTCCAAAAATGTTGTAAACAAGATTTTTGACACAATATTTTTTCAGTAATATGGTTTACCAGGGTATTGTCAGTGGTCCCAAAGTGCTCACAGACAGTCTCAGATGGCATTTTTCAGCCGACCACTAGTCTCTGTCTGGAAGCAGTTCCACTCATTTTTAAATTATGGGGGCTGCTCCTCAGATCAATCTTTTTGCCACTCTAGTGAATGCATAGTGCTTGTCTTTCTGCAGCCTCCAGTATCCGGTGCAGGGAGTATTGGGGGGACACGTTTTAATTGAGCTGGAGCACCCAGCTGCTTTACTCATTCCCTCTTATACCACTGATTGCTCGGTCTCTCCACAGACCTCAGGACCAGCATCTCCCTGGGTCTTCAAACTATTGTAAGGTGGGGGTACTGCCCCTCCCGCAGGCCCGGGATTGCCAAATTCCCAGGGCACTGAATGTTAAATAATGCGGGGACCGTGCGTGACCCCCCTCCTGCAGACCTGCAGACCGCCACCTCCTCCAGACTCTGAATGTTGAATAATTCGGTGGAGGAATGGGGTCTCGAGGGCCAAGATAGGCCTGGTGAGAGCGGCACGCAGCCCACCCTACTCCTCCCCCCTCAAAAAATAATAATTAGGCCGCACCTGGGAGGATGGGGTCCTTGGGACCAAGAGCACCCTGGGGACGGGGCTACGCAGCCCTTCTCCCCCCAAAAATGTAATATTTAGGCCAGGCACCGGGGCCTGGGATCCCCGGGGCTGAGATCAGGCTACGTGGCCCATCCTCCATAAAAAAATAATCATTTAGGCTGGGCCCCAGTAGAATGGGTCCCCGGGACTGAGATCTGCCTGGGGAAGGGGGGTGAGAAGGCCGTGTGAGGTTGGGTGTCAATAGGAGTTGGCTGCAGGGCCTGGCTGCGGCTAACCCCTGCTGTGCATGGCCAAAGGCCATGCTCGGTGGTGGTTGGATTAACATATAGTACTGAATTACATTTACAAAAAACATAGAAATTCTCTAAAAAAAACTAAGGTTACAAAGAACATTATAGTTAGGAAATAGAATTAAAAAAACCTTAGATTTTCACTGAAAAAATAAAAAGGTGGTAGGGGCATGCGTTAGAGTTATCTTAGAACACGAGTTATAGTTGCTTGGAAGAACTTAACAATAACTGCTTAATTTCTATGGTTTTGTTCAAGTAAATTCAGAATCTAACTATAACCTCCTGTTTAACCTTTGTTTTTTTAAGGGAATTTCTAAGGTTTTTTTAATCTTATTTTCTAACTATAATGTCCCTGTAACCTTTAGTTCTTTCAGTGAAATATAAATATATATATATATATATATATATATATATATATATATATATATATATATATATATATATATATATATATATATATATATGTTTATATATATAATAATAATACCTTGTGGCGGCAGCCAGTAGGTAGTTATAGTTAGGACCATGTTCCCATAAAAAAAGCTTTTTTTGACTTTCCTATATCTTTGGCACCGTTTGACGGATCTTCGTGAAATTTTTAAAAACAGTGCCCCGGTGATTCTTGTTGCACACAGAAAGTTTCAGGGTGATCCGTCAAGCGGGGGCCGAGAAAAAGGGGTGAGGGGGGGCAAAAAAGTTGCATTTCCCATGTTAATTCCCATAGGACCTTTAGACATGACTACAGCCCAAACCTTCGGACGGAATTGCACCAAATTTGGCAGAAAGCTAGCTTTCAGTACGCAGATTAAGCTTTTGCATATTTGGCGTATATTGGTTCAGTAGTTTATGAAAAAATTTAAAAAATCCAAATTTGTATATCTGAGGTTGTGAATAATTTGCAAACATTTGTGAATTTTTGCAAATGCCCATGTGAATAGAAGCGCTGTAACTGGCTGACTATAACTTTAACAGAAAGTTGCAGCTGCCATTTTAAGGTCTTGGCACATGGTCCCTGAGCCTGAAAAACTAAATGAAAAGTAGCATAAGGAGTCAGGGTGGAAGTACCCTGACCCCAGGAGTGTGGCATAGGGGTGCTTGAGGGTCAAATTATGGGTTTCAAATGATTTTTCTTCATGATGCGTGATATTCACAATAATTTAAGATTAATTGAGTTATAATCAAGGTTAATCGATATTAATCATGAATAAGCAAAAAAAATTTAAGAAATCTTAATTCAGCCTCCTTCATACACTAATTCATTCACTCATACATGCACTCAGTGACTCATGCGCCCACTCACACACCCACTCAGACACTCATGTACCCATTCAGACCCACTCATTGACTCCCACACACTTTCAGACCCATTCACACTCATGCACGCACTCACAATCCCACTCAGACCCTCATGCACCCACTCGCAAATCAACTCTGACACTGGCGCACCCACTCACAGACGCACTCAGACCATCACGTACCTACTCTCAGACCAAATCAGAAACTCATGCACCCACTCACAAACCCACTCAGACCTTCATGTACCCACCCACAGACCCACTCAGACACTGACTCACCTACTCACAGACCCACTCAGACACTGATGTACCCACTCCCTGACTCACTCAGACCCTCATGCACCCACTCACAGACCCACTCAGACACTCATGCACCCGCTCACAAACCCACTCAGACCCTCATGCACCCACTCACAGCACTCACTCACAGACCGACTCAGACAATGATGCATCTACTCACAGACCCACTCAGACACTGACACATCCACTCACAGACCCACTCAGACCCTCATGCATCCACTCACAAACCACTCAGACCCTCATGCACCCACTTTCACACCCAGACAGGCACTTTCACACCCAGAAACACCCCCTCACACCTATTTTCACAAAAGAGAAGCAGACTGTTCAGTTGTGCATGGTGAGCAGTTGGATGGTTATAGGTATTGGCTTCAAAAGGGCATGTGCAGCAGTGGGTTGGGTTGTTATAGTGGTTTGGCCACAGGGCCTAGCCATAGCCCACTCCCTGTGGGCAACCGCCACCCTGGACCTTTGTTGGTGGGTGGATTAACGTCTAGTAATGAAAATTACTTTACATTAAAAAAGCATAGAAATTCGCTGAAAAAAAACAGAGTTTACAGGGACGTTATAGTTGGGTTCTGAATTTACTCATACAAAACCACAGAAATTCAGCAGTTTTATTTACAGTTCCTTCAATAAACTATAACCTGCGCCCTAAGGTAACTGTAACTCTCTCCCTGGCCATGACCTGCTAATTACCCTAGATATTACAACAATCATGACAATTTCTATAACGTCCTTAAAACTATATATGAAACATTAGCCATCAAATTTTTGAAGAAAAGACTGTGTATGGCGGGGGCGCGAGCTATACTTACCTTATAGTACGAGTTACACTGCTGCATTTCTATGGTTTTGTATGAGTAAATTCAGAACATAATTATAACGTCCCTGTAACCTTTGTTTTTTTTCAGTGAATATATATATATACACACACACACATATGTACACACACACATATTTAGATCTAAAGGTCTTTGTCGTGGCCGATCTAGTCCCTTTTTTCTGTGTCCATTTATTCTCCTAAATATCCCAGTTATGGTGCATGCTCGGAGATGTAGTGCAAAATCAAATTATTTTAAATAATGAGAAAAAACACCCTACTTCATCAAAAACAGACAACCCATACGTTACAGTGTAAGTTTCTTTAATTATTTTCTCATTAAATATATATATATATATATATATATACTGTATATATATATATATATATATATATATATATATATATATATATATATATATATATATATATATATATACACCTATCAATGTGTCCACACCAAACTTTTTTCACCGTCAGGGTGCGACTCTTACTACATCGTATCTTTCCTAACCTTTTTGGCGCCTCTCTTCAACCCATTCAAGTGTTAACTCAGTCACCTAAGTGCTAATATTGTATGTGTACATGATCTATGTTTTGAACGCCCGTTTGTGGAGTACAAGATAAAGAGAGCGAAGTAGGATTACACCAACTGTGGAAGAAGCCACTATCGTGGTGATTCCAAAATCTGGCAAAGACCATTTTAAATGCTCAGCGTAAAGACTGATTACAGTGTTGAACCTGGATGTAGCAATCTATATAAAGATGTTGATGACGCTACGCCCCACCCTCCTTTCTGCCGAATATAGTACGTGAAAACTAATCGGGGTTCATAGCTGGGATGGAACAACGTAAAGAAAGTAGTTCATCTTGTTGAGAAGGGGAACAAAAAGAAGATGAAAGCAATGCTGAAAACTATAGATGCAGCAAATGCTTTCTCAAGGGTGATCTAGAGATATATAGAAAAGGTAATCATGCGAATTGGCTTGCAGAAACAATATATGACAGAATACAGCCATTGGACCCCATGCTTGAGTATTGGTAGACAGTTTTAGGTTAACATCGCTGAAATCAGCGACCAATCTGGTGCCTTCTGTCACCCCTGTTGTATGACTTGGTCATCAGCCACTAGCACCGGCAAAATGCGCAGCCAAAGGTATCAAGGGTTTCTCATTTGAGGGTGGTGGCTGGATCAAACATTTTGGTCTTTGCCGATGAGGTCATGTTATCTTTCATAGTGCTGCATACATTGCTTGGCGATCTAAAATCGAACCTGAGAGATTACGGACAGGTATCGGAATACAAAATAAATGAGAGTAAGACAGAGGCCCACATTTACTAGATAATCATGCAGCGCAGTAGCTGCAAATGCTGTGCCACGCTGGGTGTGAAGGAGAGAGTAGGAGAGTACCATATTTACAGGAATATTACACTCTCCTCCCTTCTCCCTAGCGCCGGTGCAGAAATGTGCTGCCGTGGGCCACATACACATTTGCTCTGTATGCCAAGGGTGTCTAGGTGAGACTAGCATAGGTTTCCTACTAGAAGGATACCCTTCCAGTACAAAATATTATGTTTAGAATAACCTTAAAACGTATCCTACCTTGCATGTGTGCTGTACATTGTAGCACACTTGCAAAGTTGGAAACAGAAGTAGAAATGAAAGAATTTCTCTATGATAGCGCCTGGTTGAAGTGGGTGTTATTTTCTGAAACAAAACCTTGTCCACTTTTTTATGTAAACAGGGCTTAGCACTAGAAACCTTGGGTGGTTGTATGGGAACGTCCGTGCACCAACCATGCTACCCCCCCCCCATTGGTGAAAAGTAATGCAAAGCAGCGCTATTACTTTCAAGTGATTTTTCAGCGCTAAACAAGTTTAGCTCTGGAAAGTGAATTAGTAAAAAAAAAGATTTTGCATTTTGCATCAATTTGTGTCACAGAGCTAAAACTTAATAAACATTCCCCAGAGTATCTTAATTTGGGCAGAGAATAGAGGGATGTCCATAGGGTAACTCATAGGCCCAGATTCTCAAAGCTTTTGCGCTGGCGCACGTGTGACAAAGCATCGCAAACGCTTGCAGCAATTACCTTTGGGACGCAAATCACATTTAGTGCCAGATTCCAATTAATGCATGGCGCAGAAGGAATTTCGCATTGGTCTGCGATGAAAAATAAATAATGTATGTATTGTGGGTGTGCTGGGGGGAACACACATAAGTAGTGATGAGAACTGGAGCTAAAAGCATTCACAAAACCCACGCAAAGAGACACGAAACAGTGCCAAGGAGTAGTGTGCAAAAAAATAGTGCATCTGAAAACCAGAGGCAAGAGCAGGGCTATTGAATGAATCATCCACCCAAGAGTACCAGAATCCAGAACTTTGCTGCCTTCTAGAACGACATGGAAATATCAATAATAAGACACCGTTAGCGTCTACTTGGTGTGGAAAGATGCTGCAGACAGTAGAAAGAAACAAATTACAAGCAGAGGCTTAAACTCTTTGAGCAGAGTGAAGAGCAATGGTGAAGAGCTATCGCCTCACTAGGCAAATGATAATATCTATCCTACAGCAAATTGGACCAGCACTTGAGTCAAGCACTGGCAGGTCACATGCCATATCACCACCACATGTAAAGGTCATGGCAGTACTACATCTTCAGGCATCAGGATCCTGAAAATATTTTTTGGACTATGACATTCCACGTGGCTGATTTCTTGGACTGAGGAAGTTTAACATTTACAAAAAGCTGGTGTTCTTGATTTCTCACTTCCATAATTAAAATGTCAATCTCTTCCTCAGTGAATTTGTACTTTCTTTTTCTACTTCCATCCTGTGACCCTTCAAGGGAGACATTATGGGTTGGGTCCTGGGTCACCTGATGTGTGGGAGAGGTCTCCTCAGAGGGTTGATTCACTACCATTCTGCTATTCTGTGTTCAGAGTTCGTCGATCTGTTTAGTGCCATTTGTGTGCGTTTTTGTAGCTAGCATGATGCATTGAAGTTTTGTGCTGGTTGCAATGCTTTTTTGTGCTGTGTATCTTGGCATAGCCTTGCGTTGTAAATATGGCACTACGCTATATTTCTTGATGCCTGTAGCACAACGCAACAATATTTTGGTGCAGCACATGCCCAAGAAAGCTTCGGGAATCTGAGCCATAAAGTCAAATTCAAAATAGCAAAGAAAGAAAAACTGTGAAATGGCTTTGGATGAATGTGGCTCCTTTCTGGTGGAGTTGGTAAGCAGCAAAAATAACATGTCTCTGAAGGAAAATTAAAGGTGATTTAAGCAGTTGGCAAAATACATGTGTTCCAACAGAGATGCATTTCTGTAATAAAGTTGAGTATGATACCTAGGCTATTATAGGTTTTCCATGGACTGCCAGTAAAGAAGAGGAAAAAGAAGATTGAGGAAATGCAAAACGCATTATTGAAGTTTGTATGGCAAGGTGAGAAACCCAGGGTGGTAACTGCCATACTGAAAGCGCAGAGAAAAAAATGGGATTGGGATTTCCATGGGCTCTTAACTACCACAGGACTTCCCAACTCTATAATCGGAGAGTGGTCCACAAGGAAACAAGATAAACATTGGGTTGATATGGCCAGGGATGTGGCGGGAAGAACAGTTTGGGAGCTCACATGGTTACCTAGAAGACTCAGACCACATAATATTTACAATAGCCACATAACACACCCTGGGTCAGACTTACTAGAAACTTGTGCAGCGCGGTGCTGTGTCAAAATCAGCAGTGCCGCACCAGTTTTAAAATGCAGGACTGTGCGGTATTCACTTGAATACGGCACAGCCCTGCATTTCCGCCTGCGCTGGTGCTAAATTAAACTGCCTGTGCCAACGCAGGCATCCTTGCACCATAGTGCAAGGGGTGTCTGCATTGAGGGGAGTGATTGTTTATGTGCATCTATGGCATTTGTCCTCTTCAATGTGTGCTGCTTTCTGCAGCACACATAGAAAAAGCAAAAAACAAGGAGTAATAAAAGCATTCCTCCCATTTTGCCATGCTAGCGCCACCCCAGGGTGGCGTTAGTTTTTGGCGCTGTCACAGATTTATGATTTCTTGTAAATCTGGGGCAGCATCAAAAGCAATGTATTTTGTGATGGAACGCCCACTGCATCACCAGTTGCATGCCCTTCTGATGCAGAAAGCTGCATTGGAGGGACCCATATTTACCCTTCAGCACTAAAAGTGGCATTACACCTCCCTGTATATATGGAGCAGTGGTTAGCGCCACAGGAGCTTCGTAAAAAGTGATACTCTGGTGGCACTAGGGCCTTGTAAATCTGACCCCCTGTTTGAAATCTGGGTCTCACTAGTACGAACTGAACAGATAACTATTTTCTTTTGCTATTGATGCACATTTTTCACATCCCGAAATTTACTCAAGTGTTGGAACATGTCGAATGATACTCAATATGTTTTATGGAGGACTTACTAGATCATTTGTGCACTGTAAACACACCTATTGGATTACAGAACTGAAAAGATTTTGGTATCACCAAATTCAGCATTTCATCCAGGAATAAAGGAGGTAGCAACACGTTTCCTGCCCACAGGGAAGAAACTGCTGACATCATGTCAAGGTCTAAAGAGAAGGATGTCCATTCTGTACAAATATCCCAGCTCCTTCTACAGGATGGCGATATGTTGCCAAGTTAGAGTAAGATCTACAAAGAGAAATTCTGTAAGGCAGCCGGAAGGATTTTTGGTGGGAAATATATAGGGACAGCAAAATAGCACAACATAGAGGATCCATGCTGAAGAATATGACTAGGTGATACATGATCCCAGATAAAATTAGCAAGATGTTTCCAGGAGTAAAATACAAATGCTGGAGAGAACGCGGGGAGACAGAGATGCTCATACACATGTACAAATTAAATATTAAAATACACAGGAAATTGAAATATACTGAATGGAAGTTCTAGCGTTCATTGAAGATGACACAATTAACGCTGAGTTTGTTAATGAAATTATTAATTAATATTCATGTATTATGAGTATTGAATTTGTGTGGAAAATGTAATACCAAAGGAAGAAATAATGCACGCATTTGAAGGTGCGACTACCAGAGTGGCCGTCAGTAATCACAAAGTGTACTTATGAATGGCTTATTAATATGAAATGTTGAGCTTATGTTTGATTAATGTAGTAATATGTCATATTAAAGGTTATGTATTACGTATTAGCTTTATTTACTGTAGGTCTTAATTTAGCAAGGTCTTGGCCTAGTTGCACGGCCTCATGTTAAGCTGCATTGCTTAGGCGTTTAATAAAATGGATGTTGAGAGAATTAAACTGTGATTTTCCACTGTGCTTACCTAATACTCGTAGGTATAATTCTTTCTCATGAGAACTGCTTGCTAGGAGATGATGTATTTGTCAGTGCAACAATGTTTAGTATAATGTGTGTGAGACTAACTTTCCCAGGAGAAGACAAAGACCATACTGACTGGAGTATAATCTGCAACAATACTGTTACCTGATGAGATGGATGATGAGAACAGTACGAAAGGAGCCAATCACCGACATGTGAACCATGTACTAGTAGAAATGTAGATTTGAAGTTTTAGTTTTATTGGACAAAGTGCGAACATGCAATCCCCTGACCAATAGGGACTTGGGAAGTAGTTTTAGGAAATCTAACTTAGCCGGACTGCACTGAGAACAGACACCATTTTTGTCCACTTTCCGTCTTGAGAAGAGACATGCTTAACTTTATTGCTTATAAGACTTTGCCTTTTCTGAACTTTGATGCTGAATCCTGATGCCTTGCCGAACTGACTGATGTCCTAATGACAAAGACTCTCAGTTGGCCGATCCAATTGAGGAGGAGTATACTATTACTGATGTTGTTTGCTTTGCCTATTTGCTTTTATTTCTAGGTACCAACCGCTGTTTTGATAGAGCCTTATTTAGATATTTTCAAAATTTGTGTTGACTAATTTTTTTTTCATGAAGCCCAAACATGATATTCTAATCTGGTGTTAGTTAGGGACCTTACTGATGAAGTTCAATACATGTAATAACGTTTGATGTCTTTTTTTTGCTGAATCTAAATGTATGTAATATTGTTTGCACAGTTAATCTTGCTATAAATTTGCATTGTAACTTTAGAATGTGTAGTAGCTCAAGCCTTGATTAGATTGCGATTCTTTTGTCGTTTCGGTCAGCCAGTGTTGTTTCTGTATGTTTATCATTTGATTTTGAGATTAACTACATTACATTAGCTTTGTTAATACAGGGAAATAAACATTCTAACTTTTACATAAAAAGTTTGGTTAGTCATGACTGCAAGGTCATGGTATGTGACAATTACTGACTCTTATTGATTACTAATGTTATCGATTGTTAATGATTATGGATCTGCATGTACGGGATATATGGTGGGAAAACCTCGAAGAGAGTCAAAATGTTCATCGACCTATACGCGTCCCCTTGTAAGTTTACTTATTAAGGTCCGACGCGCTATCAACACCAGTGGGCCTTGCCGCTTGCAGAATCAGAGAGGAGTAATGAGAATTTGCCCTGCAGTCTGCAGTGTCCACAGCAGAGGGTGAACAAGTGGCTGATGACTAGAGCTGCAAGAGACGCTGGGGCTGCTAGCTGTTTCTCCATACTGACCACATATCCCTACAAGATAGCAGCCACACAAAGGTAGAACACAACTATGGAGAAGACACCCATGTCTGCCAAACACACCACCCCCCCAGAGAAATGAAGCAGACGCAATCCAGGAGGTCCAGTCCCCAAGATGAGGTGCAGCTAATAGACTGCATTGGGGGGTAGCTACAATTACTTGGATGAGAAGACAGCAGGAGAGACTAATTGGTTACTGTCCTGTGAGGGGACGCTCTGCGCGACAGACCAGATATCTGTATACTAGAGGTAATTAAATCAGTATAAAAAAGTAGAGGCTGGACCCAAATGTGACAGGCCGTGGAGTCCATGAAGTATACAGTATTTTGGAGTCCATCACAGTGGCAGGTATCATAATGTGATGAGGCAGATACTCACAGCACCAACATTCATAGAAAATCATCATGATCCCTTGTGGAATATTAAGGTAAATACAGAGAGGTTGAAGTGCAACAAGATGCCGAGAGTTGATATAACGGAGAACACTCCTTAAAGCATTATTTAAAGTCATATGATTGAAGCTCAGCAGTCTTCCACTGATACAGCTATAGTGAGCAGATGGGCCCCTGACCTACCATAATCATTAGGATCTGTACTCCTAAACTGAAACTTCATTCAGAATCAACCCTAAGAGCGAAGGCAGCTTAGGAGACCAAAGAAAAAAGAAACCTGAGACATCTAAAGGCCTAGACCAAAGCTTAGAAATTGTTGACGTGAATGATGATCTGGGTCTACGGCAAGACACTGACAGACAATTTGTGAAAACAGTAGACTGGCTTGTCTGAAGGTGTGTGATTCTTAGAATATAGGGGAGAAGATTCAGAAGGACGCTTTAATCAAAATACCATAAGAGTGATTGGGATAGTCAAAACTCTAAGGTTGCCTTTCTTATAGAGTTGGCTCGATAAGTGCTTACACCACAGAGCCTCTCTGCCTTTTACTCAGTAGAGAGATTGCACAGGATTCCAGAGCACCTTCCTCCACCTGTATCAGTTTCAAGTCTGATAGTTGTCAGAATCATGAATTATAGATCTAGAGATTGCCAAAAGCATGAATGGCTAGCCAATTTATGTAGGGAACCTTCATAAGCTGATGCTTAGTAAATTTTAATGCTTTGTAGTGGTAACAACTCTTACTTTAGCTAATGTAGGTGCATAAGGCCCTAGACTCCATGTTTACTGTAAGGTTTATTGTTACATGACAAGATTTGATACAGACCTATCTTGATAATCAACTTGTGAATATTAAAGCATTAGGGTGTGGAAGATGGGATGCCTTTGGACAGTCTTTCACCATCTTCCACCTCAGATCACATATGCTGGTTGCTAGGAAATTGTTGACCAAACGGTTTACATTACTGAGCAGAAGCCCACTGATCTACTATTGGGGGTGGGCATTTAGTTACAGTTAGCTAATATTGTGTCAGAGGCAAGATGGGACACAGATGAGTTGGGTAAATGTGACATGCAATTTATACTGCTTCACCTGCTCATAGGATGCAGGAGGATGCAAGAACATCTAGGACATAGTTGAGAAACCTAGCCAACTCCATCTTCTTTAGATCAAGTAGCAACGTCACTACTGCACATCAGCCCCCAGCAAGGTAAACATTAGAAATCTTAAAATGGTGTTTTGCAGAGCTCGACTGTCCTGTGCTGTAGGAAGGATATCTATGGTGTTTTGTTCTCAGATTTGATGTGTTTCAGGATTGAATCCATGGTGGAAAGAAAGCTTATTTCCTTTGAGTTTTATAAACTGCACAATGAGCTATCAAGTATTATTCCAGGATATTCATTATTTTTCTGGAAATTTCCACAGCATGGGACACTTAGGGCCTCATTACGAGGCTGCCGGTCTTGAGACTGCCAGCCTCGAGGTGGCGGTCAGGAACACCGCTGCTGTGGCAGTTTGGCCGCCACATTAGGACCCTGGCAGTCAGAACGCCAGAGTACCGTAGTCTCCACCAGGATCAGTGAACCCGATGGGCTGACGGTGGCAGAGGTCAAAATCAGTCAGGGCAGCACTGCATGCCGCCCAACCCTGCTGATTACATCCTGGTTCTCCTCCAGCCTTTTCATGGCAGTTTTACCACAACGAAAAGGCTGGCGGAGAACAGGTGCAGGGGGTCGAAGGTGGGCCCCTGCACAGTGGACCCTGCAGGTGACAGCATTGCCGCCGGCTCGATCACGAGCCGGAGACAATGCTGCTGCCACTTTCCCACCAGGCTGATTGGTGGAAACCTAGGTTTCCATCAGTCAGCCTGGAAGGAAAGTCGTAACGGTTCCAGCAGGGAGGTAACCACTGTGGTGGCAACCTTCCCATTGTACGTTTGGCGTACGGGTCTTTCCGTCAGCCAAACTCCTAATAAGGCCCTTCGTCAGAAATTGTTAGACATGTTTTAGCAGAGATTGGCTTAAGATGTTCTTTCACCTGGTATAAAATCCTTTCCTCTCAAAGAATCTCCTGCCTAAGAATGTTTATTGAATCACACTTTCACAGTGTGGTGGAGAAGTACAGCAGCACTTTAGATAATTATCTTTTGATTGAAGGATTCATAGCAGCCAAGACATGATGATCCTTACAGGCGCAAAAGCTGCATCAAACGCTGGGATAATCCCCTAAATTTCTAACTTCTGTTCATGGCCTAACTTGGTTGCATTGATAAGTGACATATGCGTAACCCCAGTAATTCTTTGAGAGCGAGGGAGGGTATGGGTTAACAGATTAACCGACTGCAGTCAGGTTGTCTTTAAGGAAAAAAGGCATGCCAAAGTTTCCCCTCCCTATTTCCATGGAATGAATGAAGAGGGCAGAGGTAACAGGCAGGTATGATTCAGAACCCTTTCTTTCAAAGTTAAATTTACAAGCAAAAGTATAACAGATGAACTGTGCCCTGTATTTTTCTTAGAAGGTGTGAATGTGAGTGTAGAACAGAGTGTAGCACATAGGGAAATTACCAGGGTGAGACGTGGAGGTGAATGAGTGGCAGTTCTCCCATTTGAACAAGTAGGTAAGTCTAACAGTAAGAGTGACTCAGACACATCACAGCCGTTACTCCCTGAAGGAACACTGGCATGTGAAATGTTAATAAAGATTTGAATTAATACAGGTTTATAGTTAAAAGAATGCCATTAGCTCACAAAAAAGGATTCAAACAGTGAGCAAATGAAACTGCCCACCCTGTGGTGATGCAGACCCTTTATCCATAGGTGCAATGAATGATGAACAAAGCAAATGAGACTGAAAGGGAAAGGTGTGTAAGATGTTAGATGGTATGAGAAAATAAGTGTTACAGAAGCGGAAGTTATAGTGACGAAGACACTGGGTTGTAACCTATATGAGGAAATGGGAGGAAACTGAAGCATTGAAAAAGCAGTCGAGAAAAGATGCTGTGTTTTCAATTGAGGTACTGAAGGATCTTCGTCATACTTGTAAGGTGGTATTGGGATGGCCAAAGGCAGAGCCTACCTGGGTAGCTCAAATATATTAGCCTTTGAGGATGATGATGGGGGTAATGGGGCACTTGAAGGAAAAGGTATCACTAGAACATGTGAACTGGTCCAAGATTATGCAGAGCAGGCAAGCTAACGATGAAAGTGCACATACTTATTCTGTTAGACTACAGTTGTATAAACAGTATAGTAGAACGGGTGATACTACCTGTCATGCTGGTACTAGTGTCAGCATTTGTATTGATGCTATGGCCTGACATTAGTACCCAGGTACAACAGTCTACGATGTGTTGACAAGTGAAGACGATTGAAGATTTGTTAGCATGTGTGCTATTAGTGAATATCTTGATTGGAAACAAAAGAAAGACAAACATAAGCTGATGATGGTACAAACTGACTTTTTCCACCTTGTTCCTTGAGGCCCCTTAGGTGGTGGAGGTACATGGTTATCTAGAGGGCCTGAGAGGAGGGGTCAGTGGAAGTGGGCGAGCCTGGGGTACCAGAGGAAATGAACCAAATGCTTGCTTTCAGTGCAGGGAGCTTGAACACTGGAAAAACATGCTTTCTGAAATAGGAAGAAGAGGGGTGTCAGGAGGAGTATTGCATATTCCACCCACTTGTGTTGGGTGTTAACTGCTCTGGTCCAGCCTAATGCTCCTGCCCCTCATTTGTGTTACCATCTCAGTTCTATCCACCAAGTCCATCCACAATCATGGTGCCTCCCAATCAGTCAATGTCTGTATTGCGTGATACATTACCTCAATGTGACATAAGCACAGGGGTTCCTTGGAGTGCCCTAAAGATTGGTCTGGAAATAAAGACCTTCGAGTGGTATTATGATTCACATATTTCCCTAATCCCTATTACAGCAGAGTAGTTTGCAGTTGTCTATTTATGCATTCTTTCCCATACCCTTACAGGGACAGTACGTAATACTTGATTTCACATTTAAAACAATGGTGTTCTCGTGGGTAAGGATTTCTCAAGGCTATATTGAATCCCTCACCATCTTCTCACTGGCTCTTCATAAGGATTTGGAATCCTTACTGTTTACACACAGGTCTGTGTTAATACAATACATTGATTTGTTGGTCACCTTCAATACTAGGGAAGCGTGCAAATGGGATACTATTGCATTGATGAACTATTAGGCCTGGCTTGGGCACAAGGTCTCCCTCTCAAATTGCCAGTATTGTCAGAAGAGGAGATTTATAATGGACCCAAAATAGTGAAAGGAATCCAGAGGGTGTCCCAGGAGAGGAAAGCAACCATTCTGCAAATTAACCAAGGAAAAGTAAGGGTTTTCTAATAACAGTAGGTTTTTGTAGGCAGTGGACACCAAACACTTCTCTCATGGCCCAACCTTTACAGTGACAGTAATGGTATATCCAAACCCACGGCTGGTCAAATGAGTGGCAAAAGGCATTCTTGAAATGAAAACATGCCCTCTGTTGCTCCGCAGCCCTAGCCATGTTGGATTATGATAAACAAGTTCCCCTATATTGTACATAAAAAGGAACAATGAGCACTGTCTACGCTGTCACAATGTCTTTGTGACAACAACACCCAGTGGCATATTCTTCAGCTGGTGCTGGATCTAGTTTTGTCAGGCTTTTTTGGGTTGTCTATGAGCCATTACAGCTGCAGTGGTGAGTGACTGAACCATCTGATAATATTGTGTTGGGACACTTCGAGACATTGTATGTGCCTCATCGAGTTGAAATTTGACTCACCTAATGTCACCTAAGCCAAACCGCCAATGTATCACACCGATCGCCACAGCGGTAATGACCGCCTGGCTGGAGACTTCACTCTGCAGCCCGGTGGCCGTCACTTGCCCGCCTGCGGGATTAAGACCCCACCTGACACCATGGTTTTCGTGGCAACCTTACCGCCACGAAAACCATGGCAGTAGGCACTATCAGTGACAGGGAATCCCTTCTTTGTCACTGATAGGGGTCTTCTCCACCTGCTCCCCCTCCACAGATTCCCCCCAACCAATCCCTTTCCTCTCCAGACCCCTCTCATGCACGCACCTTCATTCACACATGCACACACGCATACACACACTCATTCCCACATTCATCCACGCATGCATACATCCATTCACATACACATCCACACACACTTATATACATACAAGCACACACGCAATCACACAACACAACATACACGCACTCACACCCCCAAACATGCACACACATACAACACGCAACACACACCCGCATACACGCACGCACAGACATACACACACCCTCCCACACACAAAACCGTCCTCCCCTGTTGGAGCACGTGACTTTCCTGTTGTCAGGGGGTCCTCGGCCAGGAGATGGGACGGGGCGCTGCTGGCAGCCAGCAGAACACCGCCAGGTCGTATCATGTGTCCTGATACGGTCGGCGGCGGTCTACTGGCATGGCCCTGCTGCTGCAGCAGCACCACCTTTCCGCCATCCGCCGGCATGGCCACAGCCGGATTTCCGCTATCCTTCTGGTGGAAATCCGGCTGTGGTCATAATACGGCGGACGGCTGGTAGCCGTGGCGGTCGCCATTTTTTACCGCCGAGGTCTAAATGACACCCTTTATCTGTTAGAGACTCATCTAGCAACAGATTTCTTACCTTAGATTAATCAAGGTGTCAGACTGGTGGCATTGTTCACACCGGAAGTGAAGTGCGCAGTGCCTATATAGGTGCCACTCTAGAGCACTGAACTCAGTTTGTGACTATTTTTTCATTCCAGAAGCTTGGACCTAAGCTGAAGTGGAATGACTAGTGTGCCTGTGAGATCCTAAAGGATCTCTTAATGTGAGAAGACAGTTCACAGAGGGGGGGATTTGTAAGACATTTGTGGCCAGATAAAGCGTTACCGAAGATAAGTAACTTGTTCATCTGATAGAGACTTATAGTCGCAGAGATAACCCCAGAGTATGCAAATGGTCTGCTGCAGTCTGGAGGTGGGGACGTCTACATGGGGCGCGCACACTTTCAACAGCTAATTGTCATGGTAGGAGAAGACTAGATCCCCTGATCTCAGCAAATTTGCTGCAACCACTGACTTCACCTTGGTGAACACCAGAGGGGACTGGTAAAGCCAAAGAGGAGCACAGAAACTGACAATGCTTCTGGCCTACCATAAACCGCAGGTAGCATCTGAGCAGGCAGCACAGAAATGTGGAATTAAGGATCGTGCAAGTTGAATGCTACCAATCAGTATCCAGGATTGAGGGAAGATAAGACCTGGGCTAGGGTGAACATCTTGAATTTTTCCTTTTTCAAGAAGTAATGGCGAGAGCACAGATCTAAGATAGAATTGAGGCCTCCATCCTTCTTTGGCACCAGAAATTAGCTGCAATAGCAACCACAGCCGATTTATGATGCTGGCATTCTCTCAATTACTCCTTAGGCCTGAAGCACCAGTACTTTCTGTCACAAGAGCACAACGTAGTGCTATGTCAGCCGATCAGGGGACGGAGGGAATGGAAGCGGTTTATGTTGCAATGGGATGGCATAACCTCATTAGACAGCCTGGAGGACCCATTTGTCTGATGTTATCTCTCCACTGTTGCACTGTTGCAGGATTCTGCTGCCAACCAGATGTCCATGCTAGATTGAGAGAAAACTAAAGAGGCTTTGACTGTGCTGCTGCTGGAGAGGGGAAGAGCAGATTGGGTTGACCTCTGGCAGTAGCCCCACAAGGATTGTGGGAGCCACATCCGTGGCCACGAAAGGACTGAACTTGCTGGCCGTAGTGGCTTGGAGGGAATGGATACAGCTTTTAGTCTCTACCATAGCCCCAGAAGGGGCGTAAGCTGGAATGTGGCTGTCAGGGGATGGAGGCACAGAGAGCCCAAACAACCTAGCAGTGGCCTTGCTGTCCTCGAAACTCTCTAAGGCCCAATCCGCCTTGTCTCCAAAAAGACAGGTTCCACCGCATGGCCATGATCGAGGCTTTTCAATCCCTGAAAAGCCAGTATTCCTTAACTAGGTGTGACATTGAAGCGCTACCAAAAAAACAATGGCTCTGCCAGGTGAGCCAGTCCTATCCAATCCACAATGAATTGTGAACTTTGCTGTGTCTCACCCGTCCGCAATAGCTTGGGAAAGGTCCCCGGAAGCAGGACAATGGCAGCAAGCAATGATCCTGTGCACAAGAGTACCCTGCAGAGCTTGGCCCACACCCAAGCAGGACATCAGTAAGAAAGTCCCATAAAGTGCAAGGTTAAAAATGCCTTTTTGGCAATCTTATAGTCCCTGATTGAATATTACACTTTTTGCAGAATTAGCTAGCTTAGGCATTAAGCTCTCCATGACATCAGTAAAGAGAAAAGAGCCAAGAAAGACTTCCAGAAAAAAATCTAAATTGGAATCAAACTGCCAATAAGCAAAAACCAGAGCCAAAAATAATGGGCAATGAATAATGGATAAAAATAATGGACAATGACCCCAATGAAAAATAAGGGAACAAATGCACCAACGCACATTGTTCATTAGTTGATGCTTCCTTTGTATTTGTACCCGACCTACTAGACACAATTTAGAAAGGTAAGTAAGTCATAGTAAGAGAACACAAAAGGGACCTTTGTTGGTTAATTTGTTAGACCACCATCCATTCCGTTAGTGGCATGCTCCATTATCGTGTCTCCAGAGTGGGCTCTGCCATGGTCCCGGGGGATTTTTCCCTACCATGGTCTTGAAAATAAAAATACCTTAGGGCTCAGAGAAAAAGATGCTGAGTACATCCTTATGCATGATATATGTGACATGTTGTGTGTTCTGACCAATGAAGATAGAACATCAGATTGCACAACTACCAACAAACACTTGGGCAGTAGATATAATGCCTCATTACGAGCTTGGCAGAGTGGATTACTCCATCAGAAACATGACGGATATCCCGTCCTCCTTATTACAAGTTCCATAGGATACAATGGAACTTGTAATATAGCAGGCGGGATATCTGTCATGTGTGTGATGGAGTAAAACCTAGCCAACTCCATCTTCTTTAGATCAAGTAGCAACGTCACTACTGCACATCAGCCCCCAGCAAGGTAAACATTAGAAATCTTAAAATGGTGTTTTGCAGAGCTCGACTGTCCTGTGCTGTAGGAAGGATATCTATGGTGTTTTGTTCTCAGATTTGATGTGTTTCAGGATTGAATCCATGGTGGAAAGAAAGCTTCTTTCCTTTGAGTTTTATAAACTGCACAATGAGCTATCAAGTGTTATTCCTGGATATTCATTATTTTTCTGGAAATTTCAACAGCATGGGACACTTAGGGCCTCATTACGAGGCTGCCGGTCTTGAGACTGCCAGCCTCGAGGTGGCGGTCAGGAACGCCGCTGCTGTGGCAGTTTGGCCGCCACATTAGGACCCTGGCAGTCAGAACGCCAGAGTACCGTAGTCTCCACCAGGATCAGTGAACCCGACGGGCTGACGGTGGCAGAGGTCAAAATCAGCCAGGGCAGCACTGCATGCCGCCCCACCCTGCTGATTACATCCTGGTTCTCCTCCAGCCTTTTCATGGCAGTTTTACCACAACGAAAAGGCTGGCGGAAACAGGTGCAGGGGGTCAAAGGTGGGCCCCTGCACAGTGGACCCTGCAGGTGACAGCATTCCCGCCGGCTCGATCACGAGCCGGAGACAATGCTGCTGCCACTTTCCCACCAGGCTGATTGGTGGAAACCTAGGTTTCCATCAGTCAGCCTGGAAGGAAAGTCGTAACGGTTCCAGCAGGGAGGTAACCACTGTGGTGGCAACCTTCCTGTTGTACGTTTGGCGGACGGGTCTTTCCGTCAGCCAAACTCCTAATAAGGCCCTTCGTCAGAAATTGTTAGACATGTTTTAGCGGAGATTGGCTTAAGATGTTCTTTCACCTGGTATAAAATCCTTTTCTCTCAAAGAATCTCCTGCCTAAGAATGTTTATTGAATCACACTTTCACAGTATGGTAGAGAAGTACAGCAACACTTTAGATAATTATCTTTGGATTGAAGGATTCATGGCAGCCAAGACATGATGATCCTTACAGGTGCAAAAGCTGCATCAAACTCTGGGATAATCCCCTAAATTTCTAACTTCTGTTCATGGCCTAACTTGGTTGCATTGATAAGTGGCATATGCGTAACCCCGGTAATTCTTTTAGAGCAAGGGAGGGTATGGGTTAACAGATTAACAGACTGCAGTCAGGTTGTCTTTAAGGAAAAAAAGACATGCCAAAGTTTCCCCTCCCTATTTCCATGGAATGAATGAAGAGGTTAGAGGTAACAGGCAGGTATGATTCAGAACCCTTTCTTTCAAAGTTAAATTTACAAGCAAAAGTATAACAGATGAACTGTGCCCTGTATTTTTTTTAGAAGGTGTGAATGTGAGTGTAGAACAGAGTGTAGCACATAGGGAAATTACCAGGGTGAGACGTGGAGGTGAATGAGTGGCAGTTCTCCCATTTGAACAAGTAGGTAAGTCTAACAGTAAGAGATACTTAGACAAGGCACAGCCGTTACTCCCTGAATGAACACTGGCATGTGAAATATTAATAAAGATTTGAATTAATACAGGTTTATAGTTAAAAGAATGCCATTAGCTCACAAAAAAGGATTTAAACAGTGAGCAAATGAAACTGCCCACCCTGTGGTGATGGAGACCCTTTATCCATAGGTGCAATGAATGATGAACAAAGCAAATGAGACTGAAAGGGAAAGGTGTGTAAGATGTTAGATGGTATGAGAAAATAAGTGTTACAGAAGCGGAAGTAATAGTGACAAAAGACACTGGGTTGTAACCTATATGAGGAAATGGGAGGAAACTGAAGCATTGAAAAAGCAGTGGAGAAAAGATGCTGTGTTTTCCATTGAGGTACTGAGGGATCTTCGTAACACTTGTAAGGTGGTATTGGGATGGCCAAAGGCAGAGCCTACCTGGGTAGCTCAAATATATAAGCCTTTGAGGATGATGACGGGGGTAATGGGGTACTTGATGGAAAAGGTATCACTAGAACATGTGAACTGGTCCAAGATTATGCAGTGCAGGCAAGCTAACGATAAAAGTGTACATACTTATTCTGTTACACTACAGTTGTATAAGCAGTATAGTAGAACAGATGATACTACCTGTCATGCTGGCACTAGTGTCAGCATTTGTATTGACGCTATGGCCTGACATTAGTACCCAGGTACAACAGTCTAAAATGTGTTGACAAGTGAAGACGAATGAAGATTTGTTAGCATGTGTGCTAGTAGTGAATATCTTGATTGGAAACAAAAGAAAGACAAACTTAAGCTGATGATGGTACAAAGTGACTTTTTCCACCTTGTTCCTCGCGGCCCCTTTGGTGGTGGAGGTACATGGTTATCTAGAGGGCCTGAGAGGAGGGGTCAGTGGAAGTGGGCGAGGCTGGGGTACCAGAGGAAATGAACCAAATGCTTGCTTTCAGTGCAGGGAGCTTGAACACTGGAAAAACATGCTTTCTGAAATAGGAAGAAGAGGGGTGTCAGGAGGAGTATTGCATATTCAACCCACTTGTGTTGGGTGTTAACTGCTCTGGTCCAGCCTAGTGCTCCTGCCCCTCATTTGTGTCACCATCTCAGTTCTATCCACCGAGTCCACCCACAATCATGGTGCCTCCCAATGTATTGAGTGATACATTACCTCAATGTGACAAAAGTACAGGGGTTCCTTGGAGTGCCCTAAAGATTGGTCTGGAAATAAAGACCTTTGAGTGGTATTATGGTTCACATATTTCCCTAATCCCTATTACAGCAGAGTAGTTTGCAGTTGTCGATTTATTCCCATACCCTTACAGGGACAGTACGTAATACTTGATTTCACATTTAAAACAATGGTGTTCTCGTGGGCAAGGATTTCTCAAGGCTATTTTGAATCCCTCACCATCTTCTCACTGGCTCTTCATAAGGATTTGGAATCCTTACTGTTTACACACAGGTCTGTGTTAATACAATACATTGATTTGTTGGTCACCTTCAATACTAGGGAAGCGTGCAAATGGAATACTATTGCATTGATAAACTCTTAGGCCTGGCTTGGGCACAAGGTCTCCCTCTCAAAGTTACAGTATTCTCAAAGTTACAGTATTGTCAGGAGAAGGAGATTTATAATGGACCCAAAATAGTGAAAGGAATCCAGAGGGTGTCCCAGGAGAGGAAAGCAACCATTCTGCAAATTAACCAAGGAAAAGTAAGGGTTTTCTAGTAACAGTAGGTTTTTGTAGGCAGTGGACACCAAACACTTCTCTCATGGCCCAGCCTTTACAGTGACAGTAATGGTATATCCAAACTCACGGCTGGTCAAATGAGTGCCAAAAGGCATTCTTGAAATAAAAACATGCTCTCTGTTGCTCCGCAGCCCTAGCAATGTTGGATTATGATAAACAAGTTCCCCTATATTGTACATAAAAAGGAACAATGAGCACTGTCTACGCTGTCACAATGTCTTTGTGACAACAACACCCAGTGGCATATTCGTCAGCTGGTGCTGGATCTAGTTTTGTCAGGCTTTTTTGGGTTGTCTATGAGCCATAACAGCTGCAGTGGTGAGTGACTGAACCATCTTATAGTATTGTGTTGGGACACTTCGAGACATTGTATGTGCCTCATCGAGTTGAAATTTGACTCACCTAATGTCACCTAAGCCAAACCGCCAATATATCACACCGATCGCCACGGCGGTAATGACCGCCTGGCTGGAGACTTCACTCTGCAGCCCGTTGGCCGTCACTTGCCCGCCTGCGGGATTATGACCCCACCTTCCGCCATGGTTTTCGTGGCAACCTTACCGCCACGAAACCCATGGCAGTAGGCACTATCAGTGACAGGGAATCCCTTCTTTGTCACTGATAGGGGTCTTCCCCTACCCCCTCCCCCTCCACAAATTCCCCCCCAACCAATCCCTTTCCTCTCAAGACCCCTCTCATACACACACCTTCATTCACACACACGCATGCACACACTAATCCCCACATTCATCCACGCATGCATACATCCATTCACATACACATCCACACATACTTATATACATACAAGCACACATGCATTCACACAACACAACATACACGCACTCGCACCCCCAAACATGCACACAACACGCAACACACACCTGCATACACGCACACACAGACATACACACACCCCCCCAACATAACACCCTCCTCCCCTGTCGGAGCATGTGACTTTCCTGTTGTCAGGGCGTCCTCGGCTAGGAGACGGGACGGGGCGCTGCTGGCGGCCAGCAGAACACCGCCAGGTCGTATCATGTGTCCTGATACGGTCGGCGGCGGTCTACTGGCGTGGCCCTGCTGCTGCAGCAGTGCCACCTGTCCGCCATCCGCCGGCATGGACACAGCCAGATCTCCGCTATCCTTCTGGTGGAAATCCGGCTGTGGTCATAATACGGCGGACGGCTGGTAGCCGCGGTGGTCGGCGTTTTTTACCGCCGAGGTCTAAATGACCCCCTTTATCTGTTAGAGACTCATCTAGCAACAGATTTCTTACTTAGAATAATCAAGGTGTCAGACTGGTGGCATTGTTCACACCGGAAGTGAAGTGCGCAGTGCCTATATAGGTGCCACTCTAGAGCACTGACCTCAGTTCGTGACTATTTTTTCATCCCAGAAGCTTGGACCTAAGCTGAAGTGGAATGACTAGTGTGCCTGTGAGATCCTAAAGGATCTCTGAATGTGAGAAGACAGTTCACAGAGGGGGGGATTTGTAAGACGTTTTATGGCCAGATAAAGCGTTACCGAAGATAAGTAACTTGTTCATCTGATAGAGACTTATAGTCGCAGATTCTATACCTTATAATAGACACCTAAGCAATCTCTTCCAAGAGGTGGGTCTGTGCACCCACTTAGACTAAGATGTCCTGCAGGACTGTATGGGCAAAGTGCCCATTTGGCTGAACCTGACTGTCAAGACGATTGTATTTGGCGAACATGCTCAGTAATGTCCCAGTAGTTGCTTGACAGATGTCCAGGGCTGTGACTTCTCTAGCTAAAGCCGTGGTCGCAGCAGTTGCTCTAGTGGAGTGAGCTCTGAACATCCAGAGGGCTGTTTCTCAGCCATTGTGTAGCAGATCTTACTGCCAAGGAGTATCCATCAAGAGATGGTTATCTTTTGAGTTGCCTTCCCTTTCTTTGCCCTTACAAATCCAACAAAGAGTTGATCATCCACCTGGAATGCTTTGGTACAATCAATGTACATCAATCACCCTCTTTTTGGCTCCAGAAGATGAAGTCACTCCCCTTCATTAGATGGATGAGGAGGGGGAAAAAGGCAGGCAGGGTGATGTTTTGCCCAACGTGAAAGAATATGACCACCTTTGGCAAAAAGGAAGCCTGGGTTCTAAGAACCTACTTGTCTGGTGAGAAAAAAGTGTAGGGAGGGTTTACGGAAAGTGCTTGTAATTTGCTAATCCTCCTGGCAGATGTTATTGCTACAAGGAAGACGATTATGATTGTTAGGAGATGTAGAGGGCAGCTGTGCATCAGCTCAAGAGGGGAACACATGAGGAAGGTGAGAACTAAATTCAAGTCCCATTGAGGCATATTGACGGGCATAGGAGCAAAAGTGCTGTAAACATTTAAGAAATCTAGTCACAACAGGTGACAAACTGTGAAGGTTGATCTAACAACCGTAAGAAAGCAGAAATGGGGAAGAGTTATCCCTTTATTGTGCCCAAAGCAAAGCCTTACTGGGCATAGGAAAGGACTAAAAGTAAAACTTCAAACAAGATTACAGACAGAGGATTGACTGATTTGGATGTAAACCAATCCACAAATTTGTTTTGTTGGAAGGCGTGGATGGTTTTGGTAGAAGAGTGCTTGCCTGCCAGAATGACATCACAAACTTCTGGAGGAAGCTCAAATACCCTCAACTATTGACGCTCAACCTCGGTGCTTAAAGGTGGAAAGTGAACAGGTTCAGGTGCAGTACCCTGCCCTGTTGCTGAGACAGAAGATTCTCTTTAATGGGTAGCCTGTCTGTAGGACTGATGCTTATGCTCCTAAGTTTGGGATAACATACTCTCCGTGCCCACTCCGGAGCCACTACGATGACTTGGGTCAGGTCATTCTTGACCTTCTTGAGGCTGGAAAGGAGTGCTATTGGCAGAAAGGCACATAGGAGTCCTGAGCTCCACTCAAGACAAAGTGCATCTCCGATTGAGAGGCGCCTTGGAAACTCCAGCTCTCAGAAGTGCTGGCATTGCATGTCCTTGGTGGTGGTGTATACAACTAACCCAGGTTCCCCCCAATCTCGGAAGAGACATTGCACCACCAGATTAAGACACAATCTGCTAGGCGTCAACAGCTAAGTTTGTCTGCTCTGGTATTCAGAGAGCCTGCCACATGTTAAACCACCACAGAAATGCCCTGATATTCCAGCCATGTCCAGAGGCGCAGGGCTCTTGACAAAAGGTCCACAAACACACCCCACTGAGTTTGTTGCAGTACCACATGACAGTGCTGTTGTCTGTTAACACTTGCACTAGCCTTCCCTTGATCGAAAGAAGAATGGCTTTCAATGCCAATTGGATCGCCTGGAGTTCCAGTAGGTTCATGTGAATCCTGGGCTCTGCTAAAGACCAGAGTCTTCTGATCTCCACTTCTCCCGGATGGCCGCCCCAACACAGAAGTGATGCAATTGACACCACTGTGAGCTCTGGGAGGGAAAGAGAGAGAGAGGTCTGCCATTGACCCAATCACGGTCCAGGGGCCACCACTGCAGGTCTTTTGCAGTTCCCTCCTAAATCTGGATCAGATCGGGGAGATTTCCCTGATAATATGCTCACTTTGTCTTTAAGGCCTGCTGCAGAGCCCACATATGCCAACAGCATTTGTGCTACCAACAGGATGCAAGAGGCGATGATATCCAGCAGCCTCACAGTCAGTCTCACTGAAATCCAGGATAGAGGCTGAAATATTGGAATCATAGCTCAAATATCCTAGACTTACTGCTCTAGAGGATAAGCCCGAAACTGCACTGTATCCAGAACAGCTCAGATGAAAGACAGCATCTGAGAATGAGTCAGTGTGACTTTGGCACATTGATAGTGAACCCCAGAGTATGCAAAAGGTCTGCTGTAGTCTGGAGGTGGGGACGTCTACATGGGGCGCGCACACTTTCAACAGCTAATTGTCATGGTAGGAGAAGACTGGATCCCCTGATCTCAGCAAATTTGCTGCAACCACTGACTTCACCTTGGTGAACACCAGAGGGGACTGGTAAAGCCAAAGAGGAGCACAGAAACTGACAATGCTTCTGGCCTACCGTAAACTGCAGGTAGCATCTGAGCAGGCAGCACGGAAATGTGGAATTAAGGATCGTGCAAGTTGAACGCTACCATTCAGTATCCAGGATTGAGGGAAGATAAGACCTGGGCCAGGGTGAGCATCTTGAATTTTTCCTTTTTCAAGAAGTAATGGAGAGAGCACAGATCTAAGATAGAATTGAGGCCTCCATCCTTCTTTGGCACCAGAAATTAGCTGCAATAGCAACCACAGCCGACTTATGATGCTGGCATTCTCTCAATTACTCCTTTGGCCTGAAGCACCAGTACTTTCTTTCACAAGAGCACAACGTAGTTCTATGTCAGCCGACGGAGGGAATGGAAGCGGTTATGTTGCAACGGGATGGCATAACCTCATTAGACAGCCTGGAGCACCCATTTGTCTGATGTTATCTCTCTCCACTGTTGCACTGTTGCAGGATTCTGCTGCCAACCAGATGTCCATGCTAGATTGAGAGAAAACTAAAGAGGCTTTGACTGTGCTGCTGCTGGAGAGGGGAAGAGCAGATTGGGTTGCCCTCTGGCAGTAGCCCCACAAGGATTGTGGGAGCCACATCCGTGGCCACGAAAGGACTGAACTTGCTGGCCGTAGTGGCTTGGAGGGAATGGATACAGCTTTTAGCCTCTACCATAGCCCCAGAAGGGGCGTAAACTGGAATGTGGCTGTCAGGGGATGGAGGCACAGAGAGCCCAAACAACCTAGCAGTGGCCTTACTGTCCTCGAAACTCTCTAAGGCCGAATCCGCCTTGTCTCCAAAAAGACAGGTTCCACCGCACAGCCATGATCGAGGATTTTCAATCGCTGAAAAGCCAGTATTCCTTAACTAGGTGTGACATTGAAGCGCTACCAAAAAAAACAATGGCTCTGCCAGGTGACCCAGTCCTATCAAATCCACAATGAATTGTGAACTTTGCTGTGTCTCACCGGTCCGCAATAGCTTGGGAAAGGTCCCCGGAAGCAGGACAATGGCAGCAAGCAAGATCCTGTGCACAAGAGTACCCTGCAGAGCTTGGCCCACACCCAAGCAGGACATCAGTAAGAAAGTCCCATAAAGTGCAAGGTTAAAAATGCCTCTTTGGCAATCTTATAGTTCCTGATTGAAAATTACACTTTTTGCAGAATTAGCTAGCTAAGGCACTAAGGGCCATATGTACGAACACTTTTTCCCATAGACACAGAATGGGACAAAACCTTTGCTACATCTGGCCCTAAGTTCTCCATGACATCAGTAAAGAGAAAAGAGCCAAGAAAGACGTCCAGAAAAAAATCTAAATTGGAATCAAACTGCAAATAAGCAAAAACCAGAGCCAAAAATAATGGGCAATGAATAATGGATAAAAATAATGGACAATGACCCCAATGAAAAATAAGGGAACAAATGCACCATCGCACATTGTTCATTAGTTGATGCTTCCTTTGTATTTGTACCCGACCTACTAGACACAATTTAGAAAGGTAAGTAGAGAACACAAAAGGGACCTTTGTTGGTTAATTTGTTAGACCATCAGCCATTCCATTAGTGGCATGCTCCATTATCGTGTCTCCAGAGTGGGCTCTACCATGGTCCCGGGGGATTTTTCCCTACCATGGTCTTGAAAATAAAAATACCTTAGGGCTCAGAGAAAAATACGCTGAGTACATCCTTATGCATGATATATGTGACATGTTGTGTGTTCTGACCAATGAAGATAGAACATCAGATTGCACAACTACCAACAAACACTTGGGCAGTAGATATAATGCCTCATTACGAGTTTGGCAGAGGGGATTACTCCAACAGAAACATAACGGATATCCCGTCCTCCTTATTACAAGTTCCATAGGATACAATGGAACTTGTAATATAGCAGGCGGGATATCTATCACGTGTGTGATGGGAGTAATCCCCTCCACCAAACTTGTAACAAGGCCCATAGTCTGGAAGAAAACTTTGGAAACCTAAAGACACATGTATAAGTTGATGCATGCAACTTACTATAGGGTATGGGAACTCTACAACCCACAAACACCTCTACCTCTCGGGCACTCACCATAAAAGGGATACCTGAGTGACAATAAGGTATTTTTATCTCTCAAGGCTCCAACATAGAGGCCAGTAACAATCTACTATGCATGCCAAGTAAGGTGCATTTTTCATGGACCTTTGCCAGATTATTTCAGCAACTGCACATTTTTCTGCACAATGCACTGAGCGTAGCCTCTTGTTAAGAACTGGCACAAGAGAACAAGAATCATGGAGTCTGAGGCTGTCTGTGCATTCTGTATCAGTTCAACAAGGACTTCTCACATTGTTTCTCATGAGAAGATCCAGGCATTTGCTCATTAGTGAATAACACTTGAACTCATTCTCTATTGTAATTCTGCTTCCATTCACTTGCATAAAGAATACAATTGTATAAATATGGCAAACTACATATATAAAATGTATGGGTTTGAAATATGCCTCAAAAAGATTCAAAGGCCTAAGTCTTCCTCTCTATCAAGATTCCCTGATGCACAGTGCCATCTGTATCAGATTCACCATCTTCCTGACAATTAGTCCAGGCTCCACTGACTAGTACCTCTCCCTGGAATCAGACATTTGATGTGCACAGGGGATGCACTTCTCCTCTCCCTTCAGTGTGTGTGTTGCTGCCCCACCCCTTAAGAATGTTAGTAATTCACATCCCATGTCCTGGGGCTGCACCCCACACATACACAAGCCTCTTCAGGCTCTGAGCTTCCCAAATGGAACACACAGGCCTCCATGTTATGTAACATACATACCTATGTCCAGATTTACTAAACACTTGCATTGTTCTTGCATCATGCAAGTCGGTGCAATGCAACACAAGTGCTTAAGTCACAGTTACAAAGGCACGCAAATCAAGAGCATAGTTTCCCTGGTTCCAAGATGGGCATCTAACTGGGTGACTCCTTCAGACCATAATAAATGATGCAGCAGGCTCTTAGCTGAAAGATATGGTGAGCCCAGAGTGCTGAGACCCTTATTCAATAGTTCTCAGTCGCGATGCAGCCCTTAGGATGTCTAAATTGGCTGAACATCACTGGAGCCCCAGATCTGCAAAGTGGCAGCCGGCATGCTCTTCTGAAGGAATCCAGGCAGCAGGAGAGACAACAGCAGGCCGGAGGCAAAGCAGAATCACTAACAGCTGATGCAGACCTGTGATCACTCATTGGAGTAGGTAGACAACAGAAGAAGTTCTTGGAAAGTGGCTGGCACCCCACCGGGTAGCGGGACTGCCTGCGATTCCACACAGGGAATCACATGGAGCACCTGCTTTTTCTGCCCCGGCAACAAACATGCTACAACTCCTCACTGCCAGGTGACTGCGTAAAGCCAAAACAAAGGCCCATCAGAGAACATACTATCTAAGAACATTGCTGCATGCAACCAGACTAGGTGACATACACCAGGATATGTTTGAGTGTTTAGTGCATTGACTGAGAGACAGCAGGACAGACCAACAACAGCAATATGGAAGAATTCATAGATCAGCTGCTGATCGAGACACTGGCCTGAGAAACGTTATCCTCTGACTTCATAGTGAAATTCTCCCACTGCCCTCTGGCACCGAGGTCCATACCTGGGGTGCCAGCAAGAACTATCAATGCCTGCATGCAGAACTATATGGACCATGATAAAGCACTGAGGATGGCCAGACTGCACAACAACTACAAGAACCGAGCCTGCAGTATAGCATGCTGTACCCTGCTCACCTGAAGCTAGTGATGGATGGTAAGCCACAGGCTTACAGTGACCCACGGGTGTTGCTCGGCGATCTTATGAACACATGCACGCAGAGGACTAGAGTGACGTCCTGTAGACCCTCAGATGCAGAGATGTGAGAGCTAGGAAACAATGACTGATTGCTTGACGATCTTATTGACTGCACAATTAGGTGGGCGTATGAACGCTGATCATCTAAGATCTCTGCTCCGCCATTCTGACTATACAGGGGACCATGTGCTGGATCTCACCTGCTCCTGGAAATACCCGATACAGATATCATGAGACACTGGGCAGACACATGTGGATAGACCGCAACTCATTCACCTGTGCACTATGGGCCTAAGTGAGTTGGCTGCACAGGCTCCATGAACAGAGCATGCTGATATACTGTCTCCGCCCAGGGAACCAATTGGCCATGGACCAAGAAAGGAGCCCTACATTTAAGACCTAAGGCCACCACTGTCCTGGCAGTGGAGTTGAGCCCTACAAGTACTGCCCCCTTGTGTGTACCACAACGGTTTGGAAAGTTCAAGTTCAATAGGGAAATGGGAGGTGGGATGTTGGGAGCATGGAATATCACCACCATTTGGCAACAGCGGTGTGATGGGTGACAGCCAAAATGCTAACCACAGCAGGGAAGGACAAGACAGGAGGTAGATGCACTTCCCTGCAGGCAACACCGGGACCAAATCAACACTCAAATGTCTCGCTTGTAAAGTTTGGGCCTTCAGTACCGTAGGAAGGTTAGGAGGGTTGGAGCCTGCTTAAAGAGTTAGTCAAAAGACAGCATTTCTGCAGAGACACACATGGCCCAGGGCACTACCCTAGGCATCCCTGGAAGTCTCAGGTGTGAAAGCTATCATGCACTGTTTAGTGCACACAACAGGAATTTGTTAATTAGGATTTTGGATAGGGGTGCACCAGCTGCCTTGATTATGTTAGACCTAAGTGCGGCATTTGACATTTCTCCCATATCACTCTTGTACCACTCTTATACATAGGTTAAAAGAAGTGCGAATTGAAAGACTGCGCTCTAAACTGGCTGACAGCCTTTCTTGTGAATAGAAGTTTTATGGTATGTGAAGAAACTTTTTCCTCAGTCGTGTTTTCACTTACCTGTGGGGTGCCTCAGGGATCTTCCCTGAGTCCCACGCTTTTTAATATTTATGTCCGTCACCTTGCTGAGATTATTCAGGCATTCGACCTCGACCTGGTGTCATACGCTGACAACACACAAATCATTATGACAATCAATCCAAACTCCAATCATACCCAGCCTCAGCTTGGCAAATGTTTAACGCAGGACATGAAATGGATGGCTGCTAATTCACTGAAATTAAATAGAGGGAAGACAAAAGTCATGATTATGGGTAATAACCTCTCAAAATGGTTAGAAATTGACTGTCTAAAGCAGTTAGGTGATCACCCCAAACCAAAAAAGGCTTCAAAGAATCTGGGAATTCAGATTGCCAATACAATTAGGGGGTCATTATGAGTTTGCCAGATGGGAAAGCCCGACCACCAAGCTCCGAACAGGGTGCCACCACCTACACAGCAACCTCTCCGCCGGAGTTGTTATCAGTTCCCTGCTAGGTGGCCATGTAAAGCCACTTTGCAAGGCTTTTCATGGCCTCGTACATATGGTGTAAGTCAACTCAGCGCAAGTCACTGGGTTTCCTCACATTGCATAAGGGGGGCATACCATGGGCATTGTGGTGGGTTTTCCCACGCCACACCCATAGGATTTGACACAATCCCAGATCTACAAGGACATGTAAATCTGGGAATGCGTCAAAAAATATATTCTTCCCCAGGCGAGGCGTAACAAGGAGAAATATCTGTATTTCTCCTTGTTTGTTCCTCTTTTTATGTGTGCTGCGTTTTGCAGTACACATAGAAAGAGGAAAGATCCTCTGTGGATTGTTTTTGTGCAGAAAGGTGCCCCTTACTGTACAAAAACAATCCTGTCATCAACGCAGACACCTTTGCACCATGGGGCAAGGGGGCCTGCGTTGGCGCTAAACACTAAATTGTGCACCAACTGAAAGGACAGGAATGCACTGTATCTTGTAAATACTGTGCATTACTGCACTATCGAATTAGCATGGGGGCAGTGCAGCAAAAAGACTAGTGGCACTGCGCTGCATACTTTTTTTTGTAATATGCCCCTGAGTGGCATACAGCAGAAATATCAGGACCTAGTTAACACTTGGGCAAATATGCCATTGTCAGGGCTTATGGGGAGGACGGATGACCGAGCGGTGACACTTGCCTGATTACTCTGACCTAAGCTGTCGGGAATACACACAAACACAGGGAGGTGGTCTACACAACACCACACATTGCAGACAAACACTGACAATACTACGCTGACCTGTACACCTGCCACATCACATCCACTACACAAGCGTGAATGAGTATACAAGAATTTTACCATGGCATGGATCGAGACTAAACACAGAGAAACACTACAGGCCTCCCTCCTAATTGCAGCTGAAGTGTGAGAGGCAGTCCAAAGCATGTTCAGCAAAAAGCACAAAAGCACTAGGCACTGATGTTCTGACAGTAGCATTTTATAAAGAATCCCTAACAGAAATGACTCCACAAATAATCATCCCGTTTGAAGAAGAGGATCATACTGCCCACCCAATATGTGCAAATCATTAATAATCACGAAGATGATACTAGGTAAGCCAGTAGGCTTATGTTCCTCATCCTGATACTCCTCAAACTGCTGAAAAAGGGCTCCAAAATATTCACAAAGATCCTTGCTAACCGCTTCGGCCCCATGATGCCAGGCCTGGTCCTCCCAAAACAGTCAGGTTTATATGGGGATGATCTACAGTACTCAACCTACAAAAACATTTTATGTGGTGTCCCACCTAGCCCAGATGTTAAAACCGATGCTGTCTTTTTGGACCCTGAAAGGACCTTCGACTCGGTGGGATGGGACGTTAGCCAAGATCGGCATGGGAGAGATGTTTCTTTCCCTCTTGCGTGTCTTATACACACTTCCTACAGCATGTGTTTGCGTCAATGGCCTCATATCAGAACCCATCCAAATAGAGAGGGGCACTCAAGAGGGATGGCCTTCTCCTCACTATTGTATGCACTAGTGGTAGAGCCATTGGCGTTTTCCATACAGAACCAGCATGCCAATAGAGGCCCTGGTTTCCCAGGCTATAAACTCATACTGTCCACCTATGCACATGACATGCTGCTGTTGTCAGTGACCTGGGACAAAACCTTACACTTGAGTTGTCTGAGATCGCTTGATGCAAAGAGCTTGCCGACCTTATTATTAACGGGCACAAGTTGCTGATGTTATCTCTTACTGAGGTCACCCAGAGGTGTGTTGTGGAGTTCCCTCTGACTTAGACAAATTAATCGGTGTGATAGCTTGGAATACACGTCCATACAGACCCCGCGTAACTCATATTAAAGAACTATGTCAGAATAATGCATACCTTAGAGGTTGATGTTCAGCGGTGGAATACACGTCCATACAGACCCCGCGTAACTCATATTAAAGAACTATGTCAGAATAATGCATACCTTAGAGATTGATGTTCAGCGGTGGATTAAACTACCTTTGTTAAGCACTCATGAAAACGATGGCGCTACCACACCGGCTATATTTATTTCTGAACATCCCTGTATGGCATCCAAGGCCATTCTTTCATATGCTATAAACACATAGATTGAGACTGGCCTATGCTGGCAAGCAGCCCAGAGTGAAGTCGACCATGGTCCCCTTGCTCTATGAGCAGAGCGGGGGGTGGCTCACCTCACTTTGAATCGTTTTACAAAGTGTTACAAGGCTACTTTGGCCACCACTGGGTACATGGCCCTGAAAACCTCCGACACATGTGGCTCAAAACACGCATTGGGGCCGCACTCACTGACAGCAGCACTGTTTGACTCCCCTCCCCCAAGTGATACACTATAGACACTATAGATCTGACGGAATGTACTGTACAGTAAATGCTTGGAGATGGTTGAAGGTTAGGGTCCAGTGTAATATTCTGTACTCCCCGGCAGTGAGGATTGGATGGGTGGCCTGGCTCTCTGTATGTCTTTCTAGAGACGGGTATCCTTGAGAGACTACCCAATTGCAGATAACCACAATGAGCGACCTTAGGCATCTTTCTATACTTCAGACTGCATCATGTTCTGAGTGAAAATCATGGGGGGAGCTATTTGAGCGCCGTCATTTGGAACATTTACATTCATGATACAAACTTCCAACCCCAAAGGCATGGTATCACACATGTGTGCACTAACCAGGGGAGGGGCCAACCCAGGGATGTTAGCTGGAATGGTCCGAGGACTTACAGAGAGACATAACAGATGATCAATAGTACTATTGCTGCTAACCCATCAAAAGTGTCTCATTCAATAACAGACATAGGGGGCGCGAGAACCGCCAGAAGACCGTACCGCGGTCGAAAGACCGCGGCGGTCATTCTGAGTTTCCCGCTGGGCTGGCGGGCGACCGCCAGAAGGCCGCCCGCCCGCCCAGCGGGAAACCCCCTTCCATGAGGATGCCGGCTCCGAATGGAGCCGGCGGAGTGAAAAGGGTGCGACGGGTGCAGTTGCACCCGTCGCGATTTTCAGTGTCTGCATAGCAGACACTGAAAATCTTTGTGGGGCCCTGTTAGGGGGCCTCACGACACCCGTTACCGCCATCCTGTTCCTGGCGGTGAAAACCGCCAGGAACAGGATGGCGGTAAGGGGGTCGGAATCCCCATGGCGGCGCTGCCTGCAGCGCCGCCGTGGAGGATTCCCCAGGGCAGCGGAAAACCGGCGGGACACCGACGGTTTTCCGTTTCTGACCGCGCCTTTACCGCCGCGGTCAGAATTCCCATGGATGCACCGCCAGCCTTTTGGCGGTGCATCCGCGGTCCCCTACCCTGGCGGTCTCGGACCGCCAGGGTAGGAATGACCCCCATAGACTCCTGCACTTTCAAAACATGCAGCTGTTCTTATACACTACCATGACTGCAAAAAATAGGGACAATTCTGAGTGATTGAGATGTCATGCTTCAGGGGCATACTTCCTGTACTTTGCATGGACCTGTTGGGCCATTAGTAGATATTGGGATGCCATATCTGAGGAAGTGGGCAAGATAATAGAAAGATACTCTAATTGTACTATTGGGATAGACAAAAGCCAAATCCCTAGAGACCAGAAAGTTGACTGTGCTGGTGCTGCTGCTGGACAAGCGACCAGTAGCCCATACACTAGGGACAGGGCCTATTACCCATATCATTATTTGCTGACAACATACTATTATATGTGGAGGATGCTGGCACAGACTAGATCCACTGAGAGAAGCCATGGAACATTTTGAAACATTAAAGAAGGAAAACACTCATCCATACAATCCTAACTTAGATCTGTAGATCATTGCAGGCCATTTAGCCTACATTTTACAACAGTTTATCTCATCATTAAAGTAAGAAGCTCCTAAAATAAATTTTATTTCAGAATATAACTTCCCTAACTCCAACTTGCCCTCCCCTACAATCCCACATTGCGCAAAGCCATATCTCTCCTAAGCAAGACCTGTCTTTAAAACCCATACTCATAAAGTGTCCCTGTGGACTGGGTGAACTTAACGTAATGCCACGACTCCAGAGCCTTCCCTTTCTAAAAGGTATCATCTAGTTGCATTTAGGGTCTTGTCTGCTTTTGGTGCAACTGCCATCTCTTCCCCATTCCATCTCACCCTTCCCAGCACCAAAAACATTAAACGTCCAGCTATAGCTCCAGTTTTGTGGTTCTTCTAGCAGGTATTTACTTTGTGGTTGTGCTCAATATTTTCAAAACTCTATAGCTTCAGAAACAATTGTGAAAACTCAAATCTTCCCTTGAAGCTGCACTTTTAATCCTGGCTGCTCAACAAGCAGGGCTTGAGCACGTGCACCCGATAGATTAAATGAGTTGCTTAAACACCCAGGACCTTGTAGAAAAATTGATTATCATTTCTGAAATGGATGCTAAACTTAAATTTGTTAGTAACCGTGATCTGTTTCTTTTGGATTATTTTTCTCTGAATAAACATTCACTAAAATGTATGAGGTTTTGCATTATGCTTCTGTAAATTGGCATTCACAGCCATACATCTGTGGCTGATTGATAAACCCTCCTAAAAGTGAGCCATAGTATGAATATGGATGATTTTTGTTTTAATAACAGTTTTAACGTAAAACTGCCCTCACGAATTTCTGCAATACCCACAAATCATACGTTATCTCGTGTTTTCTCTGGATGTCTCCCTATTGATTAGATAAAGAAGAGACTTGGTTCAGAATTTCAGTAGTTGAGTCCTCCACATTAGAGTTTGTTTGAATTCTATTCTGTTAATAAAAATCCTATTGTTTGGCATTCATATTTTCCATTTTGGAGTGGAATATAGCTAGTATTACCAACTGCAGGACTGCCATCGTTTGAATATTTTATTTTATGTTCTGTAGTTACGTTGTAGGGACATTGCTTTATTTGATTTTCTAGAATGTTATGCTAAGGAATCTCTGCTGACTAATCCCGGTGATAGCAGCACTTCACTTTTAAGGTGAAGGAGTTATAGGCCGCTCTTGTTAAACAGAGGTTGATATTGTTTAGGGGGCCGTCAATGAGATCTGGCTCAGCATCCACCTTAGGTTGTGTCTCCATTACTGATATCAAGGACGTATTTAAGTTCTTTCCAGCTAGTTCACCACAAGGTCTAAGCTAAGGATCCTACTGCAAGAACCTGTGTGACCCTTTGAGTCACATTTCTCTTAACATACTTCTGGCATGGTTACGTTAAGTTGATTAAGCCTATTGCGTTTAACTTGTGAAACTGAAACTGAAACTGCGGCAATAGGTATAGTTTGTGTTTTTGACCACTTTTGTTTTATTTTTACCTTTTGAAGGATTTGGACATTTAAAGTCTTCAAATCTCTACCCTTTTTAAATAGCGATATTACCAGCCCAGATCTGGTGCTTAGCAGTACTTCTTTGGACACATGCACTTTATTAAGTGCTTTTCAGGATACTTTCAAATGTAGACTATTACAGTGGCTATTGTGGCAAATTAAGGATAAATGATAATCGCCATCTAGAGTTCTGCACAGAAGTCCTCTTGGAACAACGCTTGCTTTTTAAATGTATTTCCCGTTGCACCTTGGCAGACCTTAGCTCATGTGTAAATTATTGGGTATCGCTGGCCAACTAAAGTTTAAAGACAATTGTATCATTTATTGCCTCCACTTCTATTGCCTCTATGTCTGTCACCTCATGGTGAGCATCCAGCACTGCTGAAGGATTGGACTCTCCCCTGCTGCATTTGGTTGATGACAGCGAGAAGTCACTAAAAGAACTACTGTGGTGCCAGCTGCTACACTGTTTCACCCTTTTTTACACTGAGCAAATAGCCATAAGTGAAGCCGAGCCGGGTTAGGTTTATAAATAAGGTTTTTATCCTTTAGATTCTGTGTGTGTTTTGTGTTGGACCTGGCCCTTTTTTGCAGGGTCACCCCAAAACCTTTTGCCTCCTTCCTCCTATTTATTCTTACCAGTTTTTGTTGGCTTTAGGACTCTGGGCACTTTACCACTGCTAACCAGTGCTAAAGTGCTTGCGTTCTCTATATAAATTGTATTGGTGATTGGTTTATCCATGATTGGCATATCTGATTTACTGGTAAGTCCCTAGTAAAGTGCACTAGAGGTGCCCAGGACCTGTAAATCAGATCCTACTAGTGGGCCTGTAGCACCAGTTGTGACACCCACACTAGTAGCCCTGTAAACATGACTCAGACCTGCCACTGCAGTGTCTGTGTGTGCAGTTTTAACCTGCCAATTGGACCAGGCAAGTGTACCCACTTGCCAGGCCCAAACCTTCCCTTTTTATACATGTAAGGTACCCATAAAGTAGGCTCAAGGTTGCCCCAGGGGTAGCATGCAGTGTAAATATGGGACATATGGACATATACTGATGTTTTTTACATGTCCTAACGGTGTTTTACATGTCCTAACAGTGAAATACAGCCAAATTCGATTTTCACTGTTGCTAGGCCTAGCTCTCTCATAGGTTAAAATGGGTGCTGCCTTTAAATAAACTTACAGTGCAGTTTCCCTTTGGGAGGAAATGGAGATATGGAGTGTGGGGTCTCTGAACTCCCAATTTAAAAATACATATTTTGTAAAAGTTGGTTTTCAAATTGTCTGTTTGAAAATGGCACTTTTAGAAAGTTGGCCTTTTATTGCTTAAACTATTCTGTGAATATTCTGCCTCCTTGTGTATTGACTGTTTGGGTCAGACTGAAAGTTGGGCTGGTGGTGAATCCCCTGTAGACAGTGACACAAAGGGAGCTGGGGTGTAGCCTGCATATCCTGATGAGCCATCTGGGCTAGATGGAGGGAGGAGTGGTCACTTACACCTGAATGGGCTGTGCCTGCCCTTACACAATGAAGTCTCCACCCCTTGGTGTGTATCTGGAGCCTGACCTGGGCAAGGGAGGATCTTGTGAACAACAGAGACTTTCCTTTGAAGGTTTCCTACTTCAAAGGCAGAAAGGGGTATAAGTAGTGGACCCAAAACCCCAGATTTTTAGATTTACTTCTGGATCCAAGAGGAACCTCTGCCAAAGAGAAGAGCTGAAGAGCTGGAGGATTAGTCATGCCCCTTTGCCTTTGACTGTGCTTTGCTGCATTGGCCTGTAGTTGCTGCTTCTACCTGAAAGAGGACAAAGACTGGACTTGTGGTATATTCCTGCTTGTGAAGTGTTTCCAAGGGCTTGGATTGAGCTTGCCTCCTGTTTTGAAGTCTCAGGGCCATCAAAGACTTCATTTGCCAGCACTTGGACTCTCTGCTGAGACTCCTACGCTGTCAAGTGGTGCCCTATCCAGTCCCTGGGCCCTTGAAAGGTGAATCTGGTAGAACCAAAGTGGAAATCCACGCACAGTAGCTGTGTGGGGAACATTTTGATGCACCACCTGCAACGTGGCTGTAAAAATGATGTACCACCTTTATTGCGGCTGAAAAATCGACGCACCACCTGCATCACGGCTGGGAAATCAATGCATCACCTGCATCGTGGCTGGAGAAACAGTGCAAGACCCACTTGCAGCTGCTGAAAACACCGCAAACCCCACACGGCGTGGATTCTCGTCATCATGCGGCCGGATTTTGCACGTATCATCGCTGGGCTTCAAGTTCGCCGTGAACCTGCCTGGACCCCATGTGCCCATCCAGAAATCGATGATTCGCTCTCTTGTGGAGACAAAAACTACGCTTCGCCTACCCGACTGGAGAAGAAACGATGCAGGGCCTCATTTATGAGTAAGGAATTGATGCATTGCTGACTTTTCCAATGCAAGCTTGCCCGTGTGGTCTTATTTTTTAAGCAAACCAGCTACTTTGTGTAACAACAACGCTTCCATTGTTTTCTATGGAGTAAGACTTTATTTTTAAAAATGTATAGCTTTACTTGGGTATGTTGGAATTATGCCGTTTTGGTTCTGTTGAATTTAGATAAATATTGGCTATTTTTCTAAACTGGTGTGGCGTCCATTTTGTAGTGTTTTTACTGTAATACTGTGTGTGCTGGTACAAATACTTTACACATTGCCTTTGAGATAAGCCTGAATGCTTGTGCCAAGCTACCAAGGGGGTGAGCAAGGGTTATCTAAGTGTGTATCTCCATTGCCCTGACTAGAGTGAGGGTCCCTGCTTGGACAGAGTGCAAACTGACTGCCAACTGGAGATCCCATTTCTAATAGAGTGACTTGCATTTATGTGGGAATCATAGGTGGTTGTGTACAGCCATTCATCCCAAGGAATCTGTGTTTGCATGACGAAAATGAAGACAGTGATATGGATTCCCATTGGGAAACAGTTCTGAGGGTCTTCTACGAGTACTTGGGAATCCCTGGGCCTCCCCAACATTCTAAGGACTATTGGCCTCTATTGATTCAATCAGAGTATGGAATTGTCAGGAGTAGCATTCAAGAGAGGTGCAATCACTGGGGCTAGTTGATTCATTGTGTTGTGGATTTTGTAGACATATCTCCCTGACATTTTGCACAAATTGTCTCCAGTGTATATTTTGTTGCAAGATATGTTATCTATCTGAGCATTAGTACAACCTCCATGACTCCATTATGACAATGTACACATAGTGAAGTGTGCATTGTTGATTTGTTTCCAGTATAACATGGGTATTTACACGACTCCTTCTTCAGGCTACTGTACTTCTGTCTGCAACTTGGCTGGATTTTTGGCCATCATTTCTTCATGATATGGTATTAGGTATGTGAAGACTCGCTGGATGCATGACCTTGTGTGGGATCTGTGTAAATGAACTTGGCATCGCCCTACTATTGAACGACAACAGGTAACTGAGTAATGCTACTTGAGGTAAACCATTGAAGGTGATAAGGTCTCCTACTTGTTCAATGGGTACAGTAATTGCACAACTTCACCCATGAAATTGGAGTTGTCTGTGATTTAGAATTTCCTGTGGCCAACAGTTCATGCATCATGTATCCAAATGGTGCAGGAAATGAAGGAGCCGCTTTGGTGGAACTTGTTGCTGGGGGCTACTGTTTGTCATGGTAATATTTCCTAATCACAGCGGTTGTTCAAGTGTGATCAGGAAAATGTAGTGACCCTATTTCTCTTTGTAATTTCAGCATCATCCCAGGCAAGTGAAGGAGACAGGGCCGAACCAAGTGTGGAATCATCTGGCCACGGTACCTCCAATCATGACACCCCCAACGCGGAGGGACCCAGTGGCCCAGAGGGTGAGGGGAATGCCATGAAAGACACAGGCTCAACCTTGTCATCACCTGATTCTACCTTCAGCAGCCACTCCTTTGTGGTGGCAGATCCTTCAGGACCTGATCCTGTTCCATCCTTGTCCACCACCCCCAGTTCTATCTCCACTCTCCTTGTTGCTCCACTCCCAGTTGGCCGTGCCCGCTCAACCAAGATGGTGGGTGTCTCCTTTGCTCCAGGCACCTCACCCCTGCGCCGGTAACCCTTGCTGCCCTGTGTGAGAAGGCTATCAACCTCCTGAGGAGTATCTCTGTGGGTCAGACTGCCATTTTGAATACCATCTGGGTGCAGGGCAGCCAGCTCTAGTAGATGGTTGTGTACCTAGAAGGCCTTCATAGTGCCATGTCTGCCCTACATAGAGGCCTCCTCACTGACGGCAGCCATTCATCCCCCACAATTCTACCCAACCTACCTTTTCCCAATAAAAAATCCCTATTCCCCTACCTGTCCAAGCACACAGACACATCTGCACTCACTCACCTCAACATATACAAGCAGCACACATAAACACAAGCACCACAAGACACACCGGTATGCAAGCGCTCAACAGTCACTTGAGACATCACAACAATCACCATTTCCACAAACGCCCCCATTGACCCACACACCACAACCACAATACCCACAGACACCACCAAAACAACCAGTGACACATCCACCCCACCCATCATACATCGAGACAACATCTCACAACCCACAGAACCACACATCTCAGACACCATATCCTAGACACCACCACAACGTCCAGTGACACATCCACCACACCGACCGTGCACCGACAATACCTCACAGACCTACACACCTCAGACACCATACCCCCAAACACCACCCCAACACACAGAGACACATCCACCACATCCACCATATCCCCATATACTACCCCAACATCCCCACACCCATCCACCACTCTCACATTACCCAGCACCTCCACTTCACAGCTCCCCAAGACATGCAAATGCCCATACTCACACAGGTAATAGACACAACCCAAACCCAAGCATACCTCACACAGGCACACACCAAAAGCATCAACATCTACAGACAAGACCACCTTTCCCTCGAACTTCCAAACCCCAACCCTTTCCGCAGACCCTACCCGTTTTCCCAAGGAAAGTTTCCTTTTTGAACTTGCCCTTTCTCCTCTGACCTTCACACCCTCCTAAACCCAAGAAGACCCCACCCACATACCAACCTATCCCTTCCACATCCAAGTCCTCCCCTGTTACACCTGCACTTCCTGCAAGCACCAGTACCCCTCCTACCACAAAGAAGAAGCCCACCCCTCCTAAGAAAAAGCCTACCCCTCCCAAACCCATCCCAAATCTGACCCCACCCCACCCAAGAATGATCCCTGAGGTGTCTGCATGCCCACTTAATGCCGCTTACTGTGGAGGTTCTCTGGCAATGATTGGAGTCAGGTTGGAGAATAATACTGTGCATGGACTACCATTTGGACTGGCCAATAGACTTTGCTCGTCAGCATTTTTTATTAATATACCCAAGTTGCTGTTTTTTTAGTACACATTTGTCGTGCCATTACTTTTATACCTTTTTGTTGTTCCTGAGTAATTTTTGTTGTATGTCTACAGCTGTGTGTGTTTCACCCTGAATGCTGACCATTTTCTGTGGTGTACAAGATCTGGCCTTGTGGGCAGTGCTGGTGTCTCCCAGGACAAGGGTAAATGCTCACTGTATAGATATGTGGGTTGTCATTGCATTGTGTTTTGTTTGATATGGTAAGTATTTCATCTTGGGTTGGCCAATGTCAGCATGTATTGTGTTAGCCTTGACCTCCTGATGTGGACTGGACATTCCTCTCATGTGGGGAAGCTAGAGTTTTGCTACCAGTCAGCTACTTCATCTAAATGTATTGTCTATGGTGTTGCTGTTGTATTTGCTTTCTTGACTTGCACTTACACATTTGGCAGGTAAGCATGTCACTTGGCTCTACTATTATTTGTCCCTGAGATACATGACAGCCAATGTCGCTGCAAATGGTGTTTTAGGGCCTCATCCTTCCAGGGGTGCTACTTCTGCCCCATTTCTATTGTGCAGGTATTGTTTCCATTGTGAGCTTTGGATATTTGTCTCACAACATATTGACCTTCCACTGTGTTACAGGGATGTTGCATGGGTGGTGTATTTTGGTGAAATTACACATCCACACATATGTATCTTCAATCCCACAAAAGTCCATGGCATGTGAGCAATGTGAGGGTGTGGGTGCCAGTTTAATTATGTGTGATGTTGATGTGGTGTTGGTGTGTGACATAATGTTCCGTGCACTTCACCGTCCCTGATACTGTGATGAGCAGACATGTGTTTTTGTGGAGTTTGGCGGTGGAGTATCAGTGACCTGCCCAAAGCGGGCGTCATGTGGCTGTGAATGGGTAATCTGACTCCAACCCGGTACAGAATGACAAGTGTACTTGGTCCACGTTGTGTAACCTACATACCATGTGGATGGCAGCACCTCAATCTGTTAGTGAGCTTCGGAACAAGGGTAGGTGTGTATTCTGACCATTGGCTGCGTCAACAGTCGCGTGGATTTTGTGCTCCATCTATGAGCAGCAGCAGTAGGACATGTATGTCTGGCTCCATGGGGGCACAGGATGTGTGATGTGGCCTGCAGGTGAGTTCTTTCCTTTAATGTCTCCATTTCTGCCAGCTGGGAAGTGGTGGTTGGACCGCAACAGTCACATTGGCGGAAATCAACATCATAATGTGTACGGCGGAAACACTGGCTTCGATGGCCTCAATGGCCTATCTCGCCACCGCGGCAGTCCACGCTGCCTTGTGGTGCCAGCGGGACCACAGTGGTCTTTCATCTATGGAACTGGGTGCTTTGCAATACGGTGGTCCGACCGCCAACCCAACAGAATCCATGGGGATCCACCGACTGCCAAACTCGTAATCAGGCCCTAAATATTTTACTACAAGTGTTCAACACAGGTGTTAACACAGAACTGCAGGGTACTGTGACTATGAAATGCTAGTCATAACTTTAAATTTCCGATTGAATTTCAAGCTGGACAGAATGAGAACACATTGTATTAGGTAGGTACTAGTATATACCACAGTACACAGAGAGTAATAGTGTGATAACTATCAGGACCACTATGCTTGCACAGGATTGAGCCTCTTCAATGTAGAGTAGGTAGTAATTTGGTCCTGAAGAAATGACATTGATTTTTTTATTCAGTCTTGGACAAGAAACATGTAGACTTCATAGAGCCCTAGTACTCATAGGACGGCCCGCGGGCCGCCAGCGGCCTGGCAGACATTCCGTGGCAGCTCACGGACCTTACCAAAACATAGAAACATACATGAGCGTCCCATTCGTAAACACAAAAGAGGGCCACTGGAGCATGCACGATAGCAGCTTTGCTGCGCATGACTCCCATTCCAGAGGCCCTCTTCTGTATTTCCTGTCCTGGAGCCAGAGCTTGGGTTACTTCACATGCTTGCAGTAGTGGGAAGCAAAGACCATTTAAAAGTCAGTTGACTTTTAAATGGTCTTTTGGAAGCTTCCCCTGACTTTCGCCGCCTGTTCGCCCGCATCGTTGTTTCTCCACAGCCAGCTCCTGCTCCAAAGGTAAGCCCCACAATCTGCTCCCCTTTGGGTGCTGGTGGGGGCACTCACTCTCGGCGACAGGTTCTTACGGGCTGGCTCCCTGCGCTGCTGTAACAACTAATCACAGCGCGGAGAGCCAGCCGTTAAGATATCCACATTTATTTTTTGGTAATATCTTTAAAATTGCATATCTCTAGTTCTAATAATTGGACTTTTGTTGTTTTGTTCTTCTTTTATTTATTAAAACCTACTCTATTTTTCTAAATCTGGCATGGATCCTTTTGTGGTGTGTTTTCATTTTATTACTCTTTGAACTGTTGCACAAATACTTTACACATTGCCTCCAAATTAAGCATGGGTGCTGTGTGACAACTTACCAAAGGGTTGAGCACAGGTTATTTTGGGGTTTGATTGTGACTTCACCCTTACAAGGATTGTAGTTGCTGGTAGAGTAAGGTTACACCACATACCCAGTAATCCAACTTCTTACAAGCCCATGCTTGTCTACAGTAGGCTTTTTACTTTTTTTTTGTTCAAGAGCTTTCCACAGCCTACAGGAAAACCCTTTAGCACTCTTCGAATATGTTTTACAATGTTTATCCCTTGGAATTTTTCTGCTCAGTTTTTATCTCATTTGCACTTATATATGGTTGGTTTGTTATCTTGACTATTTTTCTTATAAAATGATTTTCATTTGTTTATTCTTATATGAAAATGCAAATAAAGCTGCTAAATCATTGAGCTCAAAATTCACATGAGTTGACTAGTTTCCACCATAAAATTGTAAAACTTACTTATATGTTGTTTGACAAGGGCTTCTTGCTCCTAAAAAATAAAGGTGAATCTTGTTAAATTTAAGCATCCAGGACAGAAGCATGAGAGAGCTTTGAGGGATCAGTACAACACTCACAGGTAGGCCTCATAGCACAAATTTAATACTACATAAGTCTGTAACAGTATGTATTCCTGCAACAATACACTCATGCCCAGTTAGAATGCTGCACCAAAGTAGAGATATAGCCACATTGATAATGCATTTCGTGTACATGGGTGTGCTCATAACACCAAGTTACGCAAACCTGATACCACAATGCAAGGGACTTAAAATTACTTAGTGAACTACTTACGGTTTTGCTTACAAGTTGTTTCTTAGTTTTGCAACGCTCATTAGACATTCGATGTGGGTGTATGAAGTGAGAAGACACTGACAGTTAATATTTCTACTGTTGTACATATTCACACCTAATACTTTTCAGAGTTCCTGGCAGTGGGAGATTATATTTAACCATCATCACTTATCTTGTAGCATGGTACTCGAATGTGTCCAAGTCTGTAATGGTGCTGCGAAAAAGGTACGTCAAACAGATTTTTATATTCATTTAATTTTCTTTGAAATGCTAATAAGCTTGTTGAGTTCTGCTGTGAATGTGACATTGATGTCGATTTGTGTTTGAGCCCAATTTCACATTATGAGTCAGATGCAAATTGCACCTTGACCCTGAGTTATTATTTCAAGATATTTGTAGAGCACAGACCCAGCCACATGGTCAATGGAGAATTTTAAAGAGAACAGAGTAAGGATGCATGTAACCGGTAACAGATCAAAACAGTATAAATATAGAGAAGAACAAACAGAGGCACAGAAATCATTAAGGACTTAATGAGGGTGTGAGGAAAATAGGTTTGAAAATTAGTTTGAAAGTGGATTTGCATGTAGTATTACATATTGATAATATCAAAACTGCACATTAACTGCCATTTTGATCTGGAAAAAATGATAGGGGGGTAGGTAGGCCTCTGAAATATATATGTATATATATTTACAAAGGGGCTCACCAATAGTATCTTTACAAGTGTGGAGTCTCCGCGCATAAAAAGATAGATTTTGTATTTGCAGAGACTCCGCACTCAAAAAGATACTACTCATGAGCCCCTTTGTGAATAGCAAACAATCATAAACTTACACATAACTGTAAGTTTCCTTTGTGAATCAGACCCTTGGTCTACCCTCTAACTATGAACCTTTAAAACTACAAAAGACTAAGCATCAATCACTTGCACATTTGGTAAATTGATAAGTGAATCTATAACTAAATTAGTGTTAGTATGTAGTATTATTCCACCAGCCGTTGTGGCAAATAAATGAAGTGAGATGCACCTTAAAGAGACACCAACCAAGATAGAACCCTGTTGGAAAAGGTGAGGGAATGCCTCAAGGTTATTTCCCACAATAAGATATTTGACCACCTCAAAAACTCCCTGTTTGAGCTGTACACAGTAGCGCTAACTCTTTCACCCTCAGATCTTATGCTAAGGACTATTTAACTAAGGAGTATGGTCCATATGTACGAACACTTTTTCCCATAGACACAGAATGAGTAAAAACCTTTGCTACATCTGGCCCTAAATGTCTGCAGATGATCACTCAAAGTAAAAAATAGTTTGGTAGTTTAACTTCTGCAAACGTTTTGGTGACCTCAAGCCAGGCAGGTCTACAGAGCCGCACGATAAAAAAGAAGAAAACTGACAAAATATGACAATACAAATGTATTCTTTCATGGGTACGGCATCTTGGGAAATCAACTGCCAAAACTTAAAATCAAGCCTAAGTTGGAAATAAAGGGAAACCTGGAAAAATGGTTGAAGAATAGGAAGCCATGAGATGTGATTGGATGACTAGATTACTTTTAGAACACAGAAATCTGAATGGTCACCAGAACCTAAACATACAAAACCTGGTTCATGACGACTCTAGTATTTACTACTCTGCAGCCCCCAAAGACTCTTAAAAATCTTTCAGCCCAAAAAGTTTCTTGAATTTTTGCTGAGTGTATCTACCTCATGATGCGTAGAGTTAAGCCACAGGACACCTACCTACTCAGAAAACTGTACTACAGAAAATACTACACTGCAACATGATGTACAAGGTGACATGTTAGAGATGAAATACCTGCAGACAAAAGATAACAACCAAGCTTGGATATAAGGTCAGTCATAAAACATCAAAGTACATGTACGAAGGACTGAACACACACATTCCAAATAAATCACATCTCTATTAAGCTGCAGAAGGGATATTTGCACCAACAAAAAAATATATATCTGCCTTAGAGACTGCAAAAATATAAAGGTCCAACTTACACTGTAAGGTAAAAAGATCATTGTTATGTCACCAATTCCCACACTGGAAGCTCCCACAAAGACCAGCTTCCCAAACTCAAAAGTTCTATATCTTGTATAGCTGTATAATAAACAATAAATAATCCCTTGAATTCCAACAAATATCTTCTACGTCATATATACTGCTCCAATATTATTGCCATACTGTCTTATATGCAGATGGTTCAGCACAATCTGACTCTGAGATAAAACAGAGGTAAAACAGAGGTAATAAACTGTTTGTGAAATGGTGCAAGGAGTATGAGTAATCAGAACTCAAAATTATGCAAATGCAAAAGAGGACTCAACTACTGAAATAATGGAAATTCGAGTCTTGTTATGCTTCCTTCAATGATCTGATTCACATGTTTCAGACTCAGCTTTCGAAGCACAGGTATACAGTGTAGACCTGATACACCAGCAGCAGCCTGGTTATTGGGATGTCAATGAAAAGATGCAAAAAACTTTGCAGTTTTCAGTGAAAGCTTCGTCTTTCCATAGCATGCAGCATACAATGGCACCTAAAAGTGAAGGCCTGCACTCAAAAGGGAACACCGGCTGATTTTGGTGCAATCACAGCAGTGCACATCTGTAGGTTGCAGCTCTGAAGGAGCTGCAAAGTAAAATTTACCCAGCTGTTCTAATGGCGAACAGAAAATCTTTATAGCACACAAATCACTAAATCATTACCATAAAAACATAAGTGTACTTTGGAGCTGGAAGTATTAAGTGAGGATATTATTAAAGCAGGATGAACGTGGACAGCGTCTGATCATACAGGAGCAATAGTTCCCCTAATTCTGTTATGGGAGAGACTGATGGCCATTAATGTCTAACCCAAAACTGAACTAAGTTCTACAATATCGGGTTTTGCAATTGATCACACCAGCTTCTGTACAGAGGCTACCTCCAACACCACCAACTAAGTCATCTCGGCTATTTGAAGCAGTTTTCCTATAGCATGTAGGTCAACCTACCTAAATTCTGCTCTAGATTTATTCGGGTTTGGCCATGATTTTATATGTATTTTATGGCATGCATTTGCTCCAAATTGGATCTTGGTACTGAGAATGGCTAACTAGAGATGCACGAACAAGACCAGAAATCAGACCAAGATCATCAAAATACATATGAATTTTGGACCCTCGTGTATGCAAGATGGTTCTGAATGTAATGTAAGATTATTTCCAAATGTTAGACCTCAGAAGTGAGCAATTACCCACATACACAAAACAACTGAAATTTGGGAATGTGGAACAGAAAGGAAGCATTCAAACGAAGAGACCCAGCATAAATATGACTGGAACTTATTTTCTTTTTGAAGCCAGGCTCTTCATGCTGCTAATAAAACCTGCACATCAGGCACAGCCCTCCTTGGTCAAAAAAACAAACAGTTCTTTTTGGCAGCAGAGATGGGGTCAGGTTGCTTCAGCCCAGAAACTTTCCTAGATGAGCTACAGCTTGAACACAGCAGCTTCGGGGAAACTTAGATTATGGGGGTTATTACAACTTTGGTGGAGGTGTTAATCCGTCCCAAAAGTGACGGTAAAGTGACGGATATACCACCAGCCATATTACGAGTTCCATAGGATTTTGGGGGTCATTACGACCCTGGCGGACGGCGGTATGTTGGCGGTAACACTGCCAACAGGCTGGCGGTGTTCCGCCAGCAATTATGACCGTGGCGGGAAAGCCACGGCCATACCGCCGGCCCCTCCACTTTGCCGCCAGGATTCCGCCTGGCGGTCATAATCCCCAGGGCAGCAGTATGAGTCCCCGGCCGCCGGCCAAAGGCCGACGGTAAGGGGACTTGGGGTGCCCCTGGGGCCCCTGCACTGCCCATGCACTTGGCATGGGCAGTGCAGGGGCCCCCAGGCATAGCCCTGTCGCGTATTATGTGCAACGGGTGCTACTGCACCCGCTGCACATCAGCATTGCCGCCGGCTCTATTACGAGCCGGCTGCAATGTTGATGTGACATTTCCGCTGGGCCAGCGGAAATGTCATAATAGGGAGGCAGAAATACCGCCGGCAATGGCGGTATTCTGTCTCCCGCGGCCTCAGTGGTCTTTTGAAAAGACCGCCGAGGTCGTAATGACCCCCATAATGGACTCGTAATACGGCTGGTGGTATATCCGTCACTTTACCGTCACTTTTGGGACGGATTAACACCTCCTCCAAAGTTGTAATAACCCCCATAGACTGTTACAATAGCCTGAACAAAACACGATACAAGCATATACAAACCTAATGCTTTTTAGATATACTTTTTTATAAAGTGTGTTTGAAAGCAATACAACAGTTCCATGCTTGGATTGTTACCATTTCATCCACAGGTGCCCAAGAGAGCTAACCTAGACTTTCAGAATAATAAGAACCCCAAACCCACGAGAAGAGGCAGAAGGTCACTGGGTGTCTCTGTTCTTGCCCACTTGGAGTTTAGTTGCCTTTTAGCTTGATAAAAGTCTTACAATCCATCCTTAAATGTTTCGAAACAGTAACTAAGCAAGCTTGGGAAAGTCTGGTCTAAGCACACAAGGAGATGCCTATTATCCACATATGACAGTAGAAGGAGCATAACCAGACTGTGCCATTGTGCTTTATAAAATGTGAAAAAAAAGAGTGGGTATTTTTCTTTTCATAACATGTAAAATGAATTGTTAAATGCAGTGTACTGATATATATTAGTAAGAAGTACCTAATTAATGTTTCAAGTAAACCATATTTTATTTTTGTTTGCAAGAATGTCTATGTTATAGACTTTTAGAAATGTTACAAGCATATTGAACTGAAAGTATATTTGTGTTCATTTTAGTTTGGTTGGAGTGAAGGCCGCATTCTTTTTGTATGTTCTAATCTTCAACGTGAAAGCTTATTTTTCCAAAGCTGCATGTGGTGAAATGAACAGGGAGCTCATTGTGCACAAGAGATAAGAAAGTCTGAGAGAAGCACCACTGGACGAAAGGAGTATCCTGGTATTGGCAGCTATAGCTTTTGAGATTCATGAATGCAAGAGTGCATCAAGGCCAAGTGCTGACGACTTCGGAAGACTAAATTGTTAATTATAATTGATTTGTAGTTTTGTTTTTCAAATGAGAGTTTTGGCTATGATGTCATCACACCTGGAAAAACTAAGATTTAAGTGTGGTTTAGAGGGCAAGAGATTCAGATTGTCTGTGCCCCCTACTCAAGAGCAGGCCTTTCTGAGGTTCAGACCCCATTCTTTCTATGTGGCTTTATGCCACCGCACCTCGCTTGACAGAATCTTTAACCAAAGTTCTGCTTGCTAACCTTTTTCAAACATTCCTTTAGTATTAAAATAGTTTAGGAGCTAGATTCAATGGTTAGACAAGATAACTTAATTTTAGAATCCAAACATCACGTACTTTTCCTAATTTTCTGCATTTTTGGTATTGAAGTCTTGGTCTTTTATAAGTTGCTTTGATTTAATATTGTGCAACACCTAAATTCTCCATTGGTGATTTTCTATCTCTATACTATGGTTTTGAGACTCACTTATGTAACTGTGGCTTCAAGTCTGTAATAAAGCCCTTTGAAACTTTAATTGGGACTCTGAGGTTTAATGCATGATTATTGAGTCACACTGTAACTGATTTGAATAATCAAATACATTATTTCTTCACCCCTAGGAACAGAGAAGAAAAGATTAATCGGACCCCAGAGGAAAAGATAGGGACCCTTGCTCCACACAGTGCAGAGCAACCTTGAGATCTAAGCTAGCGGTGAAACATAAATGTTAAAGAACAAGGATAAGAGCAACAAACAGTGAAAGACTGCACATTTCACTTTCCAACTCCAGAACCGAAAAGGACTTATGGAGAGGACCTTTATGCGATCCTCCAGGGAAGGAGTATAAACAGGCTACAACCATGACATTTCCTTGAGCCTCGTTCTTAAAAATGAATTATCTACAGTGTCATATGTGTACGGCCGGCTTTAGCACTGGTAGTGCCCAGTGTAGCAGTGGTTTTTGGCGCCCCCCCACGCCATGACCACCTCCTCAGATTCCCTCACTACTACTGGGCAAAGGGGCCCCTCATCGCTCCAAAGCGCCTCTCTCACATACATTACATTTGTCTTAAAGCGCTGTTAAGGGCTGGCTAATCCACTCAGCTACCCATATAAAACATAGTTCTGATCTTTACATCAGGCATATTAACTCTCAGCACTACTATATGCTGAGTCAAAACCGTCACCAGACAAAACGCCGATATCTCTATATCTACAAGAATATAAATCACAAGAGTTATCTTGACATTTTAATTGCTGCCTGAAGGCTAGACACACAAACAACTTTTCTACAGGTGCTTTTAAATCACACGTTTTGTAGTTATTGCTAAACAAAGCACCTCCACCTCAGGTCAGTGCCCCCCATCCAGGTCAACAACCGGTGCGGCTGCATTAGTCGCACCGCCCTAAAGCCAGCCCTGCATATGTGGCACGAACATCTTTTAAGGTATCACTGTCATATCTCCCTCATCTATGCTGCTCCTGACTTCACCCACAGCCACTTCTAAGGCAGTTTCAATGCCCCAACCGGGCGATAATCAAGTTGCCAAGGATCTAAAATCTAAGCATTGCATGCCAGGAATGATTGAGAGCTGCAGATAAAAAGCAGGACTATGCTGTTACAAAACTCCAGAGATATAGGAAGAGTTATAAGATGCCAGTGATTGGAGGAAGGTCACAGGGCCAGGAAGGCTGACAGATAGGATGGCACTGTCAAGGAATCGGAAGTCTATTGGTATGGCGCAAGGGGGCTGAGAGTCATGAACCCACAGTAGCAACTGAGTCATCAGCCTGGTGATAGAGTTATGGGTCCAGGATCCACTCCCCTCTCCACCGAGCCTGCTAGAACTGGAGACAGAAATTCTGTGGAGGAGCCAACCACTGTTGTGAAAGGGAGAGCAGGTGAAAATATACAGTGCGTGGTGTATCCTGCAAAGTGGTGAGGGCCATGGATTTTCAATGTGAGAAAAGCCAGAATAGAGGAATCCACACAGAGAAACAAGCACTAGCTTTGCTGCAAAGGTAAAGTGAATTAAAAAACTAGGCATCCATGGTGTCAGTGCTACAGTGTCAGTGAAGAGCTCACCTGTAACTTAGTGGGGATCCACATTACAGAGCAGCCAAGGAGGTAGAAGCAATAGATGAGTGCACAGTGAGCTATTGGGGGTTCAGTGACAGGGATCTCCCCCATTTCTTCATACTACTGTAGGAAAGCACAACTGGAGACAAATTGCAGCTCACAGCTTCCAGGAGCTATTGACCGACCTCCCTTTGCCCTCCTCCACACCTATAGGTAAGAGCTCAGAGGAGAGACCAGTGGGAGTGCTACTAGTGGTGTGGGGCACAAGTTTGGGATTTCAGTTGGACTGCACTCAACATCAGAAGATGAAGGAGCATAAAGAAGCCACTGCCCCACAAGCCACTGCCCCACAAGCCACATCGTTGGGACTAGAGAATGTGCCAGTCTGAATAATAAACACATGAGCAGAGCAAAGCCCTTCATAACCCACAGCCTCAGCCAACAGAAGGCACTGCCAGGGATGGAGAATGCAGTGCTAACTCACTTTTTCTAGATGGGCCATCAAGAAGTAGGCCCCCAAACCACAGACTAGCTATATGCCATCCTTACTACAAGAAAAGAAACCTGGAACATCCTCGAACTAAAGAGAGACCCTACAGACAGCAGACCAAAGAAAAATAACTGACATTTGCTGAAAAATGAATCAGAGTTGACTTCGCTATCACCATCTGTCAAAGTACTGCAGAGGCATGGTGAGGACCACATGGACCAGGTGCACCATCTGGAATATGGGTAAAAAATGCAGAGGGACACTCCAGAGGAAACAACTTGAGGATTGTCAGTCTGACAAAATCAAGGGGCCAGGCATAGAGCTGTTCCTTGAGGAATTGTTTAATGTTGCTATCAGGGAGCCCCTCAAAATGTTTTCTTGTGGAAAGGGCGCATAGGGTCCTTTCAGCTCTCCCTAAACCTAAGGCTCACCAACGACCAGTTGAGGTCAGCTTGCTCAACTACAGGAATAGTTACTACCTGCTGCAAGTAGCACAATGAAAGGGACAATATACACTACAGAATATTAAAGTGTTTCGCACCTAGAGATCACTGCAGCTATGCAACCATGAAACACATTCTTTAAGACAAAGTGCATCCTTCGGGAAGTATATTCCCATTCGCCCAGCTAAATTAAAAGAGTTAGACAGAAATGAAATCCACTGCTTAACAGATCCTGCTGTTGCCAAGGTAAAAGGTGGTAGAATGAGTGGAGGTGCACCGCTAGATCATACAACCAGGCAAAAGAAAATCAAGAAGAGTGGTCAATTTACACAGGCCAATAAAGAAGTAGGTAAGGGCATTACAATAAGACACAATTGAGCAAATATCAACATAGTGAAACAAGGTGAACAACAAGAGCTATCGGACACAGAGGCAGCACCTCAGGAATTGGAATTGGAATGGGCAACAGAAATTGAAAAGTCATGGGAGGGATGGCCAGTAACTACAGCAGGTTACACCCATGACGGCAGACAGCCTGATTTAGACTGAAGTTCTGCAATAGCATCCTATGTCAATGATTGTTCATGTATGAGGTGTTGAAACATGCCATAAGGAAGGCAGGGTAGGTTAGATGGATTTCACCTCCCCTATGTTCAGGTGTTCCTAAGAGTGGTCTACTTGGGCTGCAAATAAAATAGTTTTGGGATGGGCGCAGCCAGTTCCTCAGCAAACTGAGGTAGGGGAGTGTAGAGGTGCCTAGAGCCATGTTACATGTAGGGATGTATTCACACAAGCAGCAGCAGCATAATGGGTTATCACAATTGCAAGGTTGCTAGGCGGAATGTCAGTGACATGGGGAATGTAGCCAAAAGGTATTGAGTATACAATTACCTACACAGGTGCCCAACATTACATGCTTACAGAAAATGCAGCCAACAAAATCCAAAGAGCAATCTACATATAAAATAGGGAGGCCAGATTTACAATACGACCTATTTTGCATAATCCAGTGGCACATTAATATGTCATCAAACCAGAGGGATGCCTTACAGTATCTCCTCAGAGAATTGACACAGAGGAGAGATATGTAATTGTAGAGGGAATGCTGGATGGTGCGCCCATAGCAACAGCAGGCCTATACACACCCACAACATAGCAATTGGAATATTTGGATGAGCTGATACCACACAGGACCACGGTGGTAAACAGCCTGTCATTCTAGGGGTGATAAATGAGTGCAGAATGCTATCCTGTGTTCTGCACACTCGCGCAAATGTTACAGTGATGTTATCAATGATGTCACTTAAGATGCAATGAGTGATGTAATATGTGGGGCAATTAGCAGTTCATGGCGAGCACACGAGTTAAAGTTGCCTTTGGGCACAAATAATAGTTCCTTTAGATAACTATAACTGATGAATTTCAGTAGTTTTAAAACATTACATCGTAACCTTAACCTTTGTTTTTTTTCCAGAGAATTTCAATTTTTTTTATGTAAAGTAATTTAATCACCATACAGGAACCCAACCCCTGCCACACATGGCGGGGGGATTGGCTAAATAGCATAGCCATGCCGTGCAGCCAGTACCTCAGATGCAATCAACTTCACACTGCACAGGGCCTTCAGTTGTGTAATGGGGGTTAGCCCAGGGCCTTGCCTGCAGACAACTCCATGTATGCATCCAACTCCCCCAAAGGCTGCCTATCCCACACTGCACACAGCCTTTGTCCATGAGGGGCAGGCAGTTTGGCCACAGGACCTGACACTTGGGACCCCATGCACCAGGGCCTTTTTTTTAATTGTCGGCCATGTGGTTCCCTCTCAAACCTAATATGGCACTGCGGACTCCATTCCCCAGGGCCATATATATATTTTAAAGAGGAGGGAGTGATTTTTTTTAATTAAAGGGGAGGGGTCCTCCTCCCTGAGCCTTATTATTCCCCGGGGGTGCCATCCCCCAGGGCTACTATTCAAATAAAGGGTAGGGGGGCGTGCCCCCTTCCCCTTCTCTCTGAGCCAGCAGGAACATTTTCAAAGCATCGGCTGGCTCGCAGCAGACTTTGGGGGTCATTACAACCCTGGCGGATGGCGGAGAACGGCAGTAAGACCGCCAACAGGCTGGCGGTCTTACCTTGGTGTATTATGACCATGGCGGTTACCGCCATGGTCATCCACCGGTTCTCCGTCCTGCCCGCCAGGGTCTCCAGCCCTGCGGCCGCCAGTATACCGCCGGCGGTATTTGGACCCGGCTTACCACCGTGGATTTCCAGCAGTTTGAACCGCCATGAAATCCATGGCAGTAAGCACCATCAGTGCCAGGGAATTGCTTCCCTGGCAATGATAGGGGTCTCCCCCACCCCCATCCCCACCCGACTCCCTCCCCTACACCCCCCACCACCCCTGCTACCCCCCAAAGGTTGCAGGGCCCCCCTCCCCACCCCGACCCCCAACATCACATTACACACACCTGACACCCATGCAGGCACCACCAACACACACACGCACACACCCCGACATACATGCCTACATCCACACACACACGCACCCCCACATTCAAACATACACGCACACATCCATACAGACATACCCACAGCCATACACGCACTCATTCCCATACACACAACACCCCCGCAAGCATACACGCACTCACACACACCCTCTACATACACACACGCACACCCCCATGCACGCACACAACACTCCCCCACCTCCCTCCCTTGATGGACGATCGACTTACCTGGTCCGTCGATCGTCCGGGAGGGGACAGGAGCCATGGGGGCAGCTCCGCCGACACCACACCGCCAATAGAACACCGCCACGGCGAATCACAGGACGTGATTCGCTGGGCAGTGTTCTGTTGGCGTGGCGGTGGAGGTGGAGCAACCTCCACTTCCCCGCCGGCCGCAAGTATGGCTGTTGGCGGCTCTCCGTTAAAATAACGACGGAGAGCAGCCAACAGTCATAATACGCAGAGCGGCAAACCGCCTGCACAGGCGGTCTTCCGCACGATGGTCCCTCGGCGGTCTTGCAAAAAGACCGCCGAGGTCGTAATGACCCCCTTTGTGTTTGATCCCGCTTGGCAGGGGATTAAAAAATGCTCCAGCCAAGCGTGAGTAAAAAACGTTTCCCTGCCCTTGCGGACAGGGAAACCGCTACGTCCCAGTGGTGGGCACCATGGGACATGTCAGGAGCCGGCTCTGGGGGAGTGGCGGTTATTGGCCCATCCAACTAAAATAGCCCCGGGGTGGTGATAGTCCCAGGGCTGAGGTGGGGCCCCCACACATAACTACTTAAATGCCCTGGGGAGGTGGCGGCCTCCGGTGCTATGGGGGGAGCAGGTGGCCCGCCCACATTAAAATATCAACACCCCTGGGATTTGGCCCACCTGGGGGCTTCATAATTAACAAACGTGTGTACTTGTTTTTTTTTATTTAAAAAAATGCTTTTTAGCTCTGACAGGGTCCCTCTGAGACCCCAGCACCAGAGCTAAGGGGTCAGGGTGACTCTATCAATTGTTTTTTAAAACTTTTTTTGTGGTGGGCAACACTTTCTGGTTTGAAGTGTTGGCAGCCAATCAGAGCTGCGCATTTCCCTGCATGAGCTTGTCATTATTCACGTCGTCGCGGCCAGAGATATACAATTTGTTTTCCCTTCAATATCTCTAAAACTACTGGACAGACTTACACCAAATAAGTGAAAGCACAATCTGCATACCGAAAGATAGCTTTCTGGCAAATTTGGTGTAATACATTCCAGCGGTTCGGGTTGTACTCGTGTCTAAAGATTTTATGAGAATTAACATGGGAAACGCAACTTTTTTTTACCCCCTCCCAATTTCTCAGGCCCCCAATTTGTTTTTGTGAAGATACCTCAAACGGTGCCAAAGGTATAGGCAAGTAAAACAACACTTGCTCTAAGAAAACATGGTCCTAACTATAACTACCTAGTGACGACTGTCACAAAAAACAAAGGTTACATGGACGTTATAGTTAGGAAATAGATTTTTTTTAAAAACATACACATTCACTTAAAAAAACAAAGGTCACAGGGACGTAATAGTTTCTGAATTTACTTGCACAAAACCAGAGACATTCAGCAGTAATGGTTAGCTCAAGTAACTATAACTCGTGCCCTAAGGTAACTATAATTCACACCCCTGCCATGCACAGTTTTTTATGACTAATTTTACAGCAAATGTTACAGTCATATTATCAATGATGTTATAAAAGATGTCATGAGTGCTATAATATGTAGGGGCATTAGCAGTGCATGGCGAGGGCACAAGTTACAGTTACCTTAGGGCACGAAGTATAGTTACTTGAGGCAACCATAACTGCTGAATTTCTCTGGTTTTGTATGAGTAAACTCGTTTTTTTTAAATGAATTTCTATGTTTTTTTAATTCTATTTCCTAAGTATAACGTCCCTGTAACCTTAGTTTTTTTTAAGTGAATTTCTATTTTTTTTTCACGTAAAATAATTTTCATTACTCTACATTAATCCAACCACAAGGGCTCATGGCCTTCAGCCTTGCACTGCAGAGGTTGGCTGCAGGGCCTGGCCCGTGGCCAGGCCTTGTGGCCAACCCCCTATAACCACCCAACACTGTGCTGCACACAGCCTCTTGCCATGTGCGGCTATAGTTGGTCGCAGGGCACGTCTCTCTGGATGTGAGAATAGGTGTGAGAGGGTGTCTCTCGGTGTTAGAGTGGGAATGAGATTGTCTGTCTGGATGTGAGATCGGTGTGGGAGGGAGTCTCTGGGAGTGACTGTGGGTGTGACAGTGTTTCAGTGAGTGGGTGTGTGATTGTCTGTGTGGGTCTGTGAATGTATGTGCGAGAGTATGAGTGGGTCTGTGAGTGGGTGTGTGAATGTCTGAGTGGGTGTGTAAGTAGGTCTGTGAATGTCTGAGTGGGTGCATGCATGAGTGTTTAAGTGGGTCTGTGAGTAAGTGCGGGAGTCTGACTAGGTCTGTGATTGGGTGCATGAATGTCTGAGTGGGTCTGTGAGTGGGTGCGTGAATTTTTGAGTGGGTATGTGAGTGGGTGTGTAAGTGGGTCTGTAAGTCAGTGCATGAGTCTCTGAGTGGGTCTGAAAGTGGGGGTACACTCTGAGTGGGTCTGTGAGTGGCTGCATGAGTGTCTAAGTGCTTCTATGAGAAAATAATTTAGTGTATTAATGAATCTGTGAATGTTTTTTTTTAAACATTTCGGAGTTATTCATGTATTCATCGTAATGGTACATGGGTGGCCACGCTGAGCGTTATGACGTCTTCGAGAATATTGCGCATAGTGAAAAAAAATAACTTTAAGGTCATAATTTCACCCTCAAATCCCCTATATCACAGTCCTGGGGTCAGGGTACTTCCACCCTGACCCCTTATGCCACTATTCATTTTATTTTTCAGCCCTAGGGACCGTGTCCCGTTACCTAAAATGGCGGCCGCAAATTTCTGGTCAGGTTGCAGCCAGCCAATCACAACATACCTGTTGATGCGCACATTCGCAAATAGGCCATGATCTGCAGCCCTAGATATACAAATTTGGTTTTACTTTTATTTCTCAACAACTCCTGAACAAATTTACACCAAGTAACAAAAAGTGTAATCTGCGTGCTGAAAGCTACCTTTCTGCCAAACTTGGTGCAATTTCATCCAGAGGTTCTGGTTGTAGTCGTGTTCAAAATTCTCATGGGAATTAACATGGGAAACGCACATTTCTTGACCTCCCCCTTTTCTCTGCCCCCACTTCACAGATCACCCTGAAACCTTCGATGTGCAACAAGAAACACAGGCACACTTATTTGGAAAATGATATGAAGATTTGTCAAACTGTACCAAAGATATAGGCAAGTCAAAAAACACTTTTTCGATGGCAACATGGTCCTAGCTATAACTACTTACTGGCAAACACCAGTAGGTAGGTAATATATATACATATATGCACACAGACACACACACACACACATGGAACGGCCTCTTCCGTGGATCCGGTGGATGTGTGGGACATGTGCGAGGCGGGCTTAACGGAGTTGTCTGGTGGGCTGGTAGGAGGTCAGGCGGTGGTTCATGTAGGCTGGTCCAGTGTTGTGGGGGCTTTGGGGGTGCAGTTTGAAGTGGCATCTCTTCTTGATTGGGAGCCAGTAAGGTCTCTGAGGTGTGAGGTGATCCTTGACTGTCTTGGGAGATCAAGGATGAGTCTGGCTGCTGCGTTTTGGATGGTCTTTAAGGTAAATAAATGCAGAGTTAAGAATATAAATCTTACCTCCCTCTATGCACTTACCTTTAGATATTTTGTCCCTCGATATTTGGGATTTGTTAATCACTACTACAATCAGTGTTACCACCACCCTCAAGCAAAGAGGTCATGATTATTAAACAACTCAAGCCCTATCAGGTTCTACTGGAAATTATTTTGTATCTCTCACTTTCATTCTTAACTTGGACTGGAAGTTATTGTACATGTGATCAGGATGCTGACACTCCTGCCCATACTGGTGCACCCAGACCATTTTGGCTTTGTCTGGCAAATGAACACAGAGGTAATTGTAAGAAGGCTGTTTCACGTGATGAAAGGCTGAAGACAGGAGGCAAGAATCCCCACGGTGTCAATATAGACATGCTCTCTAAATTAGAAGTATCTATTGGCAGTGCCAGTGTTAAAGGCATCTGCAAGAGATGTTCATATACATAAGGTTTTAATAAGGTAACATAGATTTGCAGCAGTTTCAGATAGAGGAGGGCCTGCGCCAGAGGTGCCACTTGTCCCCACTCCTATTTGCATTGGCGAATTGAGCCAAGGGGCAGACTATTTCACAGAAAAGGCTGGTACAGGGGGATTAAGGTCGGTGGTTATACACATTATCTCATTATATGTGGACCACTTAGACCAGTCTCCGGAGACCTAGAAAAAATATGGGACAATTTATGGACTGAAACAAATATGCGAAAGTCTTGAAAAAAACACAGAAACCATTATTTGCACTGGAGGCGAGAGACTTACCTCCTTTGGCACAGAAATTGTAACATTTAAATACATAGGTGTCAATGTGTACCATGCATAGGTAGAATGTAGTGAGAGTAACCTATCAAAAACTGTCACAACTCAGGAATCTGTGACAATTTAGAACACGCTTCCACTCTTAGTAATGGGTAGACTAGCTACTGCAAAGACAGAACTCCTATTGGGATTCTTCTGCTTCTTCCCCTATGCCAATAAAGCTATCCAGGCGCTTTTTTTCACAGAAAAAGAAAAGGTGCTGACTTAATAATAAGAGGAGCGAAAACTGTAACTTTCTTCTAACAGTGGACGAATGTAGAAGCAAGAAAGTTGATTCAAACAAAGGTACCTGTTTATCACCGGGACCTGAAAAGGGACAAGCCTACTAGAAGGGAGAATGGACGTTGAGGGTTTCAGGAGAACAAAGGTTGTTGTATTAAGGAAACAATATGCCTCACAGAAGGAGAGCTCTATTAAGGAACGAAACATAAGCAGTGGACTTGTTCCACAGTGTGGAGCAGATAACTATAGCCCACCAGACTTGCAAACTATACCTGATTGTGAAGGAGACAACTGACTAGGTAGAAACAGAAATGGGCATTTAAATGAGCCAGATTTAATTTATAAAGTTCAAATACAGATTGAAGGAGATAGTTAACAAACATTGTCAATGTTTTTCTTGACTCACTTGAGTGATTCCTTTGACATAATACTCAGAGGAAACTGGCCCCACCTGTTATAACTGAGGCCCCATTAGGGGAGCAAGTTATATTTGGATCGTTTTTGTCACTAGTGCCTCAGCCGCTTAAGGACCATTATGCCATATAATAGTCATTTCGGTTGGCCCTTGCCTTACGTAAAAATCTAGCAGGTTGGGATAAAGGTGCAACACCACACATGACTTCTTTGAGAGATGAACCACAATTGCAAAATAATGAGCAATAACACTTGAACCACAAAAAGATAATAAACAAACCATATGTGAACGACAATATCACAGGATAGTAATCCCATGCCCCTCAACAATGAATAAGCCTGTTATCTCGATTGTAAACCCTGTACAATTGGGACATTTTATTAGACCATTGCATTTTAAATTTACATTTCAAAACAAATGCAGTGCAGAATTCACATAGCCCTGGATTAATGATGCAGGTAATACACAAAAACAAAAAAAAAACACTTTGGGTGTAGGTATTGGGCTTTTACACACTTTGGCTGCAGAATCACACTATTGAACCTCACTTACAAAACGAGTAGCTTAATTGAGTGTTACTCCCACAGAGGTATAAAACAGGGAATATTTCCTGCAAGAATAATTAATTTATAGCAATGTGACCTGAGTGAGGTATTTTATTTCGATAACATATATGTAATAGATGAACGGTGAGAACATTTACAACACATTGACAGTATAGTTACAGTGGCAGGTAAAGCGGGCTATACATTGAATTTCAGGATGTTATTCTCGCTACTCACCTGAGTTTACAGGGCTTCTGCAGGAGCGAAGAATGTCCACTCCAGCCCAAGTGATGAGTCCTGATGAAAGATTGGAACTATCAACGGCTCGCACTACCTCCGGCTCCTATTTATGAATTTTAGGAGCACCCCACATAGATGTTAAGGTTAGGTCCAGAAAGTTTCTCATGGCCCATGAATAGGCACAATGTTTCTTTGTTGTCTAAATGTGATTAGAGTGACTGCAATTGTCAAACGTCTAGGGATGTTTTGTGTTAGCTGAATATTGTGGGATTATGGGAGACTCTGGCCTCAATAAATTGGCCTCACCCTTATCGAGCCACATAATTCTCCAACATTGACTTGTCTATTATAATCATTGCCAAGGTCTGCTTGTTTGCCTTTGGCTAAGCTAGGATGTCCTGTGCCACTATTTTCCACAGTACAGATTTCATTTTCTCCTCCAGTCCCTCTCTTCCAGACACAAAGGGCATTTTAGGCCCTGCTCTGTATAGGCTCTGGGGCATCGTGAATCTTTTAGTTAGTTTCCTTTTCGTCCGCTTTAAACACTATGACATTGGTGTCTCCTTGAGGGAGTTCACTTTTCCTTTCAACTTTTCCTTGTAACTAATGAATCTACTCTCACTGACAAATCAATGAATTACGAATTTACTTCTGGGGATATACATTTTGTGCAAAGGTATCTTTGAGGTCATCTTTCAAATTCCTATAAAAAAAGCTTGTTTTTTCCTCTGGCCAACTGGTCTCTGCTACCAGCCTCTTGAAGGTTGTGACATAAGACAAAATGTCCTTGCTTCCTTGCCCGATATAATAATTCATTATCACTGGCTTCCGCAATGATGTGTCTAGCAAATGGCTTTCACATGGCCTTCTTAAATTTCTGAAAATTGCTAAATTTAGGATCATCATTTTCCACTCACTGGTTTGACCATGTGGTCCCGTTCCTGGTCAGATACAAAATAACATAGGAAACTTTGGCTGCAACATTATAAACTGCCAACTGTAGAGGGCACCGGTACATTAAATTACTATACTTAGTATTGCCTTGAAAAGGCACTCTGTTGGTGCCAGTGAAACTGGTGTGAGTGTTTTCACTGTGAAGTTCAAGTGCAGAGTACCCATCACATAGGAAGAAATTCTTCTCAAACCTAGGCGGTTGTAATAGCAGACACAATTCCCTAGGAACTATTCCTATATCCTTTTAACAGGGATATATGACATATCTATACCTCTGAAGTTTATCTAAGGGACTAGATTTTGTTCTGGATTGATGCAAGAGAACTTACTAGTACAAACATCGATGGGGTATCATCAGATACGATTTGGGCTATATCCTGAGCATTTATTTAGTCCGAGGGATTCATGGTGCTCAGGGGGAATTTATATTGTCTTGCCTTTCTGTTATGTTCGCAGCTCACCTGAATTTACATTCATTCCTTATGGGCAATGAATATCCATCCCAATCCATCAAGAACAGCTCTGAATTTCACTAAATCGTGGTTAGACATGTCTGTACTGTAAATGTGCAAAGCAAAGTTAGCGTGTGCACCCTGGTTTTGGCTCCAATCTTGATTTTCTCTTTTCATTCAGAGGTGGATGTCTTTGGTGTACCAGAGTGATTTTTGATCTTTGCCTTTCTTTTGCTGGTTTGAGGTGCACGAATCTCTGTGGAGCATCCTTGATGAAGTGCAGCAGTGGACGGAGATGCCTCGCCTTCAGGTATGTGTCCAAGGTGGGATTACTGCAGACAGTGGTGACACACAGTGAGCAGAGACATCTGCCCACTCAAGGTCGAAATCAAGCAACAGCCTTGTAGCTGGGTCAGGGTGTTTATGCCAGTCCCAGTCAGGGGGGCTGCTTGTTCACGTGATCAGGCTGAAATCTTGCAGTCTTGCAGGATTTTAAACTTTCTTGCACTAAATACTAAACATTTCTTGGAAAGGCATAGAACTTATTGAAAAGAACAATACTGTGCCAAATTCTTTACCGCTTCAGTGCACCATAACCATGGAAGCCTTTCCTATGATTACTGTGGTGGGGCTTATATTTTAAATGTAATATTTTTAGGCAGTAGTTTCCAGACGTTTTGCATTCACCTCTCATGTTTGCTGACTTTAAGACTCTGTGCACTATTTCTTGCCAACCACTGGAAAAGCACTTGTGCTCTCTCTCTAGGACATGATAAAATTAGCCTACACCTGATTGGTACCTTTAATTCATTTATATGGCCCTAGTATATGGTACTGCATGTAACGAGGGCCTGAAAATGGAATGCTACTAGTGGTCTGCAGCACTCACTGTGCAACCCACTAAAGTAGCACTTTAAAACATTTCTGAGGCTTGCCACTGAAGCCTATGCAGCGGTTTTAAACTGCCATTTCGATCTGGCCAAATAAACCTTTTGCCAGGCCAAAACATTCCTTTTAGAACTTATAAGGCAGGCCCTAACAGCTTCTAGAGCAGGGTGCATGGTATTTAAAAGTAGGACACATGGGTAAAAGTTCTTATGTCCTAGCAGTGAAAGACTTTGGCGGTATTTGTTCACTAGTTGTAAGGTTATCTCTCCCATCAACTATTACAGGGTTAATTTATCACCTTTTAATAAGTACTAACTTTAGATTGGGATCAGAGAGAAATGATGTCTACACTCAAATGAATTAGAATTTAAAAGCCTCTTTAATGGTGTAGTTTGATTTTTTTGTAAGTTACAATTTTCAAAGGGCCACTTATAGAAAGTTGTAATTTTTGCGCCAAAACCAATTGCGTCTTTCTACCAGTAAACCAGGTCACATGACGAGGCTGTCTTTCCTGCAGTGGCTTGTTGTTTCCCTCCAAACATGGGGACAAAGACTCAAAAAGTGTGGACAGGATAGGCCAACCCGACAGGAATGGCTGGGGCAGGGATGCGCCTGGCCCCATTTACAAATCAAATTGCTTTGCCTACAGCAGACACAAAGAAATCTAACACCAGGCCTACTCTTGGCTTTGTTACCCAAGTGGTGCCCCCCAGGTCCTGAACCCTTTGTGTAGTGTTGGAGCATAGTCCTCCTGCCTAACTCAAAAAGGTGGGACTTAGAGATTTTTCAGATAAATTTTATTCTGATAATTGGTGTGATTGGGACCTATCCCATCTGATTAAGGTGCATTGCCTATGGGACTGATTTCGCCACATCCCCCGCTACACTACCAAAAGGTAAGTGTTTTTTTTTTTTAAACTTTTATTTCATTTTAGGTGCCCTCCCCAGCGCGCCGCACCCGCCCCGCTCCTTTTGAGCGAAGCAGGCCGTGACTGCCTGGTAGGGGAAAACTCCTAAATTAATTTTCCACTACTGTGTGGCCTGCTCCTTTCATAGGATAGCATTAGGGCTACCCTTATATACTATATGAGTGGTAGATTCTGATCTGAAATGGGTAACCAGGTCATATTTAGTATGGCTAGAATGGTAATAGAAAAGCCTGCTTGTTGGTGAAGTTGAATTTAGTATTACTATTCTAGGAATGCGACTTTTAGAAACTGAGCATTTTTTCTGCTCTGAAAATCCTTCTGTGTCTTACAGCCTGTCTCCAATCTACGTCTGGCTGGGCTGGTTGACGGCTCCCTTGTGCATTTCACCCAGGCAACCACAAACACAGGATACTCAGTGACACCAGCACTCATCTGCATACTGAATGGGTCTTCCTGGGCTGGGAGGGTGGAGGGTTGACACTTACGTTTCAAAGGACAGTGGCCTGCCCTCATACAATGGACTGCCAAACCGCCTACTGGGACCCTGGCAGACAGGATTGTACTGAAAGGAGACCTTGTGCACTTCAAAACCCCTCTTTGAAGTCTCCCCCATTTCAAAGGCACTTTTGGATATATAAACTGGGTCCCTGACCCTACCAACTCGGACACTTCTTGGGAAAGACATTCTGCACCAGAACCTGCAACCTGCCAAAAGAAGCTGCCTGGCTGCCCAAAGGAGTCACCTGGACTGCTTTGCTGCAAAGTACTGCTGTCTTGCTGTTGTCCTGCTACCTTGATGGCCTCTGGATCTGCTGAGAAGTGCTCTCCAAGGGCTCGGATTGAGCTTACCTCCTGTTTTCTAAAGTCTGAGGGCCAAAAACACTTCATCTCTGCAAAGAAACTCCTTTTGGGGCAAAAATCGACACACATCCTGTACAGCGGTGAGAAAATCACTGCATCGCCGAACCGGAACGATGCAGCCCGACTCCCCAAATGGAGATCGACACAGCAGCAACGCTGCAACAGGAACTTTGACACCCAGCCCACCGGATGGGCGCATAGCCGAGCTGGAACGATGCAGCCTCACTTCCTGTGAGAGGAATCGACGCATCACCAGCCATGCAGCTGAAACTCTGCTGCATCACCCACTGGATCGATGCAACAGCTGTGCCTTCGTCCCACACACCCAGTATTTCCAAGCATCGTCCCTGGGCATCAAAAGTCCCCATACTGCAAAGAGGATTCAAGCGTGCACACCGGAATTTGACGCAAAGCCCTTGCCACGTAGAAAAGAATCAACGCATCATCTGTGTGTCCGGAAATCAAACGCACACCTACCCTTTTTCCACGCATCTTCTCCTCTGCAGTCTTCTTGCCTGTAATTTTCACGCAAACCAGGTACTTTGTGCTTGCAAGAGACAATTGTTGCTTTTAAGAACTAAAGACTCTTCTTATCATTACAAAAGTGATATCTAAACTTGTGATTATTGTTTTGACCTTAATTTAATCAGATCAATTTCTTATATTTTTCTAAACCTGTGTGGTGTCCTTTTGTAGCATTCTAGAACTGTTATTGCATGATTTATTGCACTAATACTTTACACATTGCCTTCTAAGTTAAGCCTGACTGCTATGTGCCAAGCTACCAGAGGGTGGGCACACGATAATTTAGATTATGTGTGATTTACCCTGACTAGGACTGTGATCCCTATTTGGACAAAGGTGTATACCTCTGCCAACTAGAGAACCCATTTCTAACACTGTCCATTTTTGACACCACATACTGAGTTCTGCCTTTATGTAGGGCGCACTGCTATCAGTTATCCACCATTAGCCAATAGTGCTCTAAGGACAGGATTGAATTACTTAGGTTGATGTGGGGGAGCGATTTGCTGTCCTTTGTTTAGGTGGCCACTTCATCCGTCTCATTTCAGGGTTTTAAAATTAAAAATGTAATAGTGTTGTAAAGCACATTATGCCCCACTCTCCTTCTATCCTCCCTAAATGGCACTCAATTTGCTGTTGTCCATTAGAGCTGTGTGCTTCAATGAGCTGTTAGCCTCTGGGCACCATCTTGGATCTAGTCTGCTCAAGCACAGCTTCCCTGCCATCCAAGTTGCATCAGATGTAAAGTTGCCTGCATATCTTCTGAAATGCTTCACTGTCCTAAACTTTGTTTAGATTTTTAATGGGGAGGCTGAGAGATTCATGAGGACCCTAAACAAACAAGTGGTCACCTGTTGGAGCGGGCCAGCCTCTACTGCCTGAGAGAATACTGGCAGACACCCCATGCTTCCACTGGCCACGAATCAATCCAGGTGTGCATGAGGAGGATAGTTCAAGGCATCATTCTACGCCATCCTGACCTACAACCAGAATTCATTGATGAACAACAAGTCCAGCAACAATGGGAAACCTGCAATACATAAGTGAGACTTTGTCGTGGTTCCAAGGAGACCACTCTGCCAGTGAGAGACACGGTCCTAGTGAAAGACAGGTCACCCTGGAAACAAATTCAGGATGCTATTTGAACCCCACCAACGGTGGTTGGTACGACGAAAGGGAATCATGGTAACTGAAAGAAGGGGTGATGAAGAAGTCACACCCAATGTCTTGATCTTTAAAAAAATACACTGCATCATTCAAATGAGGGTGGTCCTTGAAGAGAGTGAACCAGGAGAATGTGGGAGTGTTAGACTGGGGAACGGAACTGACAACTCTCTAGCAGGATGTCATCCGATATTACAGAAGAACCTGTCACACCATTAGTAAGTGGGAAGGCCCCAGAAGCCTAAGAAAGAATGGAAGGCTGCGGGATGTGTGAGAACCAAACCTCAGGAGAAAGTGTGAGGCAGCGCCCCGGTTGCTACTGCCTTCAGCATAATTCAGAACCCTCCCAGAGACAACCTGGTCTAAGGATTACTTCGGAAACAAAGAGAGATTGTGGACCTAAACTGTTTTGTGTGAATTTTTTTATGTAATTTGTTGCTGGAGAGGGATTGTGAGAAAGTAACCTCTTTCTAGCCTTGTTACCCCCACTTTTGGACTGTTTGTGAGTGTATGTCAGGGTGTTTTCACTGTCTCACTGGGATCCTGCCAGCCAGGGCCCAGTGCTCATAGTGAAAACCCTATGTTTTCAGTATGTTTGTTATGTGTCACTGGGACCCTGCTAGCCAGGACCCCAGTGCTCATAGGTTTGTGACCTATATGTATGTGTTCCCTGTGTGGTGTCTAACTGTCTCACTGAGGCTCTGCTAACCAGAACCTCAGTGGTTATGCTCTCTCTGTACAAATTGTCACTAACAGGCTAGTGACCAATTTCACCAATTCATATTGGCATACTGGAACACCCTTATAATTCCCTAGTATATGGTACTGAGGTACCCAGGGTATTGGGGTTCCAGGAGATCCCTATGGGCTGCAGCAATTCTTAGGCCACCCATAGGGAGCTCTGACAATTCTTACACAGGCCTGCCACTGCAGCCTGAGTGAAATAATGCCCACATTATTTCACAGCCATTTTTCACTGCACTTAAGTAACTTATAAGTCACCTATATGTCTAACCTTTACCTGGTAAAGGTTGGGTGCTAAGTTACTTAGTGTGTGGGCACCCTGGCGCTAGCCAAGGTGCTCCCACATTGTTCAGGGCAAATTCCCCGGACTTTGTGAGTGCGGGACACCATTACACGCGTGCACTATACATAGATCACTACCTATGTATAGCTTCACAATGGTAACTCCGAATATGGCCATGTAACATGTCTATGATCATGGAATTGCCCCCTCAATGCCATCCTGGCATTGTTGGCACAATCCCATGATCCCAGGGGTCTCTAGCACAGACCCGGGTACTGCCAAACTGCCTTTTCAGGGGTTTCACTGCAGCTGCTGCTGCTGCCAACCCCTCAGACAGGTTTCTGCCCTCCTGGGGTCCAGCCAGGCTTGGCCCAGGAAGGCAGAACAAAGGACTTCCTCAGAGAGAGGGTGTTACACCCTCTCCCTTTGGAAAAAGGTGTTAAGGCAGGGGAGGAGTAGCCTCCCCCAGCCTCTGGAAATGCTTTCATGGGCACAGATGGTGCCCATTTCTGCATAAGCCAGTCTACACCAGTTCAGGGACCCCTCAGCCCTGCTCTGGCGCGAAACTGGACAAAGGAAAGGGGAGTGACCACTCCCCTGACCTGCACATCCCCATGGGAGGTACCCAGAGCTCCTCCAGTGTGCTCCAGACTTCTGCCATCTTGGAAACAGAGGTGCTGCTGGCACACTGGACTGCTCTGAGTGGCCAGGGCCAGCAGGTGACGTCAGAGACTCCTTCTGATAGGCTCCTTCAGGTGTTGCTAGCCTATCCTCTCTCCTAGGTAGCCAAACCCTCTTTTCTGGCTATTTAGGGTCTCTGCTTTGGGGAATTAAGTAGATAACGAATGCAAGAGCTTATCAGAGTTCCTCTGCATCTCTCTCTTCACCTTCTGCCAAGGAATCGACTGCTGACCGCGCTGGAAGCCGGCAAAACTGCAACAAAGTAGCAAAAACGACTAGTGCGACCTTGTAACGCTGATCCTGCTGCCTTCTCGACTGTTTTCCTGGTGGTGCATGCTGTGGGGGTAGTCTGCCTCCTCTCTGCACTAGAAGCTCCGAAGAAATCTCCTGTGGGTCGACGTAATCTTCCCCCTGCAACCGCAGGCACCAAAGAACTGCATCACCGGTCCTCTGGGTCTCCTCTCAGCACGACGAGCGAGGTCCCTTGAACTCAGCAACTCTGTCCAAGTGACTCCCACAGTCCAGTGACTCTTCAGTCCAAGTTTGGTGGAGGTAAGTCCTTGCCTCCCCACGCCAGACTGCATTGCTGGGAACCGCGTGTTTTGCAGCTACTCCGGCTCCTGTGCACTTTTCCAGGATTTCCTTTGTGCACAGCCAAGCCTGGGTCCACGGCACTCTAACCTGCATTGCACGACCTCCTGAGTTGTCCTCCGGAGCCGTGGGACTCTCTTGTGCAACTTCCGGTGAGCACCATTTCACTCCACTTTGTAGTGCCTGTTCCGGCACTTCTCCGGGTGCTGCTTGCTTCTGAGAGGGCTTCTTGTCTTGCTGGACGCCCCCTCTGTCCCCTCACGCAATTGGCGACATCCTGGTCCCTCCTGGGCCACAGCAGCATCCAAAAACCCTAACCGCGAGCTTTGCAGCTAGTAAGGCTTGTTTGCGGTCTTTCTGCGGGAAAACACTTCTGCACGACTCTTCACGACGTGGGACATCCATCCTCCAAAGGGGAAGTTTCTAGCCCCTTTCGTTCTTGCAGAATCCTCAGCTTCTACCATCCGGTGGCAGCTTCTTTGCACCCACAGCTGCATTTCCTGGGCATCTGCCCACTCTCGACTTGATCGTGACTTTTGGACTTGGTCCCCTTGTTCCACAGGTACTCTCGTCTGGAAATCCATTGTTGTTGCATTGCTGGTGTTGGTCTTTCATGCAGAATTCCCCTATCACGACTTCTGTGCTCTTTGGGGAACTTCAGTGCACTTTACACTCACTTTTCAGGGTCTTGGGGAGGGCTATTTTTCTAACCCTCACTGTTTTCTTACAGTCCCGGCGACCCTCTACAAGGTCACATAGGTTTGGGTTCAATTTGTGGTTCGCATTCCACTTCTAGAGTATATGGTTTGTGTTGCCCCTATCCCTATGTGCCCCCATTGCATCCTATTGTAACTATACATTGTTTGCACTGTTTTCTATTGCTATACTGCATATTTTTGGTATTGTGTACATATATCTTGTGTATATTTGCTATCCTCTTACTGAGGGTACTCACTGAGACACTTTGGCATATTGTCATAAAAATAAAGTACCTTTATTTTTAGTATATCTGTGTATTGTGTTTTCTTATGATATTGTGCAAGTGACACTAGTGCTACTGTAGGAGCTTCACTCTTCTCCTAGTTCAGCCTAAGCTGCTCTGCTAAGCTACCATTTTCTATCAGCCTAAACTGCTAGACACCCCTATACACTAATAAGGGATACCTGGGCCTGGTGCAAGGTGTAAGTACCCCTTGGTACTCACTACAAGCCAGTCCAGCCTCCTACAGGGATGTATTGTTTTGTGATACATTCCTGGAGAGAAGGGAATGCACCACCTGAGTTGAGGCGAGGATTAGGGGGATGGATGCGCCATACCCCGCTTTGAAGGCACAACTGCTCAGTCTACCATTTTGGCTCCTCCCCCATGATTATTTTGAAACTTAGAAATTGGTGCATATCACCTTGAAAACATATGCAAAGCAAATAGGGCTGGCTTGTATGTCAAATTTATCTTTTTGTGAAGCCAGTCACAGGGAATCACAAAAGAAATATTTATTTCGATCTACAATGAATCTATAGGCTAACAAATGCAATGTGTTAGGATTTGGTGTGCTTTCCAGATAGTATACAGTCCATTTTTTATTGTAATGCAAGCATTCCATTATGTGGAATGATAGACCAATCAGCCAACAGAGTGAGGTGCCAGAATAATCATTATGCGTGGAGCTATAGACTGTTGTTTTAGTTAAATAATAGGTAACAGTACGTCTTTACGTCTTGAGCACGGCTGCAGTGTGAATCCAGAGGTAAAATGCAAACTACGATTCCCAGAATGCAGTTTCCCATTGGTTCAACAGTCCATATAGGCTGAAAGAGCCATACACGACATGGGTCACCTTTGCAGCAATAATTAAATTAGCAGTCACAGCTGGGCTACCTCAGCAAGTAAAACGTGCCAAAACTTAGCATGTTAGTCAGAAGAATATCACATGATACTGTTGGTTGTGTAGTTATGGCCTAGTTCGCTGCAAGCAAATCAATGCATGGACACTCGATGCGGTACACTGGGGAAAAACTGCGTCAGCGCAGCCCCTTCTTTATTTATAGCCTCTGTTCCGCGCTCCGCCCGGGCGCGCGGAACAGGATACAAATTATAGGAGAGTCCGGATGGCTCTCTACATCCCTCCCATGTTTTAGTTCACAAGGGCAAGTAAAAGAAATGCATAGGTCAAATGTAACCAAACAAAAGGATCCAAAACGGATTGCTTGAAATCTAAGCAAAACAAGAAAGATAGCAACACATGAGAAAGAAAAAGAATAGAACAGAACTTAGTCCAGCGTTCAGCATGAACACCCAGACATCATATATCGGGCCCAGCTAAAAGTGGGCAACTGTTTCCCCAAACCTTTGGAGCAGTTCTTTGGATTCCAGCTGGCAACACCACAGGAGTCCAAACACCTGATGAGGGCACCAAGACTTCGCATGTGGCTAGTATAGACTACAAACAAAGTCTTTAAATTGACTGTTTGGCAGGGGATTAGGACGCAGATTATATCTTCCACCTCTTCTGAGCAACTGTTCAGGTTCGATATCCCCTGACGAGGGGCTATGTACACATGGCATCGATACCACACCACTTTCAGTCTCCCCCGCATCACTCGGCAAAACACCAGATGCTTCATCAATCTCTCCATCCTCTCCAGACGGGGTCGAGACTCCAGCTCTCCTGAAGTGTGACACATTCCTGGTGACCCTCTGCCTTCCTCGAGCGGCCGTTACCATAGAGCCTTTAACACCAATGATCTGCCACGGTTCAGGCTCAAAGGTTGTTGGGAATTTCCCTCCTGGCCGACAACTCTTAACTACCACCATATCACCTTCCTGAAAGTCTCTGAACCTACTTCGACGTTTCTCAGTAGCTTTCTGGTTAGTGAGTTCTCAACGGCGCTGGGTAGCTCGGACATCTAATTCTGGGGCCACCCAGCGAGCACCAGACAGAATGCAATCTTGTGGTGGAATTTTGAACATCACTGCTGCCGGTGCACACCCAGTAGTGCTGTGCGGGGTCTGACGATAAGCACTCAGGAACTGCTGCAAACATTGTTCACCATCCTCTCTTTGTTCAACACCTATCCGGAGAGCTCGGTTTAGAGTTTGCATGAACCTTTCAACATCCCCACTAGCCCGAGGCCAGTAAGGCATGACCTTACGATGACGTATGGCCAGTCCATCCAGATAGGACCAAAACTCTTGTCCATGAAACGGGGGCCCATTGTCTGTCCTGATCTTGTCAGGCAGTACAAACATGGCAAACGTCTTTAGAAGCACGGGCCATACATTCTCAAACGAAGTAGATGACACAACTTCAACAACAGGAAATTTTGTGTACGAGTCCATAAGGATGACTGTCAGCCTCCCATCCGGGAAGCTTCCAAAATCCATGCTCACTTTTGTCCACGGCTTTTGACTAGCCGGCTCAGTGATGACCGGGCAGCTGGGTGGTTCTCCGGACGTGATGATGCATGAATGACACTTCCCTACCAGCTCGTCAACCTGACTGTCCATGCCAGGGAACCACACCTTCGCTCGCAACCTCGCCTTGGTCTTTGCAGCTCCTTGATGGCCCTGATGTGCCAACTCCACCACTCGAGCCCACAGACTCCGAGGCAGTACAATTCTCCTTCCCCGCAGAATCAGTCCTTGACTATCTGTGGACAGCTCAACTCGCACCCTCCACATTCCCAGCATGGCCTCCTTGTGTTCCTGGTTGGATATCTTTGTCTTCTCCAGGAAATGTTTCCATTTCCTGTGATCTAAAGCTTCCCTGACCTGATTCAATACCACATCTGTTTTGGTAGCATCCACAATGTCAGCTACCCCAAGGGCATTAGGACATGCCGATTGTACAATCATGTTGATGAACACTTCCGTGCTTTCTTCATCTTGTTCCTGGTGTTCATCGGTCGTTATTGGGGACGGGTGGCGAGATAAGTAGTCAGCTGGGTTGTTTACCCCCGGTCGATAGACCACAGTGAACCGGTAGAGTTGAAGCAAGACGGTCCAACCCTCTATTCGTGGAGGTGCTAGACGCGGGCTCCCAGCAAATAGTGACACTAAAGGCTTGTGATCAGTCACCACTCTAAATTCTTGCCCATATAAATACAAGTGAAAGTGTCTGCACACCCATTGAATTGCTAAAGCTTCCTACTCAATCTGGGCATATCTGGTCTCAACTGAAGACAACGCCCTGCTGGCGTATGCAACCGGAACCCACTCCTGATGATTTTGTTCCTGGAGGAGAACGGCCCCAAGGCCCACGGGGCTGGCATCAACCACGACCTTGGTTCGTCTGTGAGGATTAAAGTAGGCCATGGTTGATTTATCTAAAAGCGCTCCTTTAATGTCTGTAAACGCTTTGTCTGCGGCCGGGCTCCATTCCCACCTGTATATCCCTTTCGTGAGGTGTCGGAGGGGTTCTGCCATGGTAGCCAGCTGTGGAATGAATCTGCCACAATATGTTGCCATGCCTAGGAAGCTTCTCACTTCCGTGGGATTCTTGGGAATCTTGGCTTGAGCCTTACGCGGGTCTACCTGTAAACCCTCTTTGGAGAACACATATCCAAAGAACTCCACCGACGTTTGATAAAACGCACACTTTTTCTTGTGGAGTGTCAGCCCTGCATCTGCTAGCCTCTGCAGCGTGGCCCTCAGATGACGATGATGTTCATCTCTCGTTTTGGAGTGTATGAGGATGTTGTCACTCAAATTATTCACCCCCGGCAACCCTGACAAAGTCTCTCGAATGGCATTCTGGAAAACCTCTGCAGGTGAGAACATCCCAAAGCTCAGTCTCTTATACCGCCGGAGTCCCACATGTGTTGAGAACGTGGTGATGTTTCTACTCTCTGGATCCAATTCTAACTGATGATAACCAGCATTCAGGTCTAGTTTCTAAAACCACTGCGCCCCATTCAGATCTGCTATGATGTCATCCATGGTGGGTGTTATGTGTCTTTCTCTCCAGATGGCTTTGTTGGGTATGCGCATGTCGACACACAGACGAATAGCACCGGGTTGCTTGAGTTTTTGAGCTATTACCAACGGCGAAACCCACAGTGTTGGCCCCTCCACCTTTTCAATTACTCCCTGGCTTTCGAGCAGCAGCAGCTCCTTTTCCACCACGGGTCGCAGATGAAATGGCACACAGCGGTGTCTTAGGGCAACAGGAGTGACACTTGGGTCTAGGTGGAGTTTGAGTTGCTTGCCTTTTAGCCGTCCCAGCCCTTCGAAGAGCTGCAGAAACTCCCCAGTCAGCTGTTCAACATGGGACTCATATATCTGTTGCACGAAGAATGCCAACTCCAGCTCCTCCGCAGTGTTACACACCAACAGTGTGCCTCGGTCTCCTGTTACCACGTAAAATTTTGCTTGCGTTGACATACTTCCACTAGTTACAGACACTTCCACCGTGCCTTTCAGAGGAAGCGGCTCTCAACCTCCGTAGTTATATATTTTAGTGGTAGTTGGGGTAAGAGATGGTGTCGGGGCCAGCTGTCGGAACAGGGTGTCATCCATTACGTTCACAGACGCCCCCGTATCTATGAGTACTGTTGCTGACATTCCGTTGACTTGTATGTTGCTCATTGGTGGTGGTTGCTTCTTTTGTTGTCTCCCACCGGTGAACGAGATTACAAAGATATCTTCATCCTCATCTTCCTCAAAAACAGGCATCCCTTGAGTTGTGCTTTCTCTGGAGTCATCGTTGTCTTTACTCACGCTCCTAACTTTGGCGTCTTTTCCCTTCTGATCTCCTTGTCTGTTGCTTCCTGATCTACATACTTTAGCAAAGTGGTTATTTTTACCACACCGGTTGCATGTTTTTCCTTTCGCCGGGTATCCCATCGTTCCTCTGGGCTCATACCCGCAGCTTCTGCAGGTGAGTTCACTGGGCTTGAAAGAGTTCAGCCTGCGTCCAGGTGATGGGCGGGTGTGAATGGCATCTATCTGCTTTTCTTTTACCTGAACTGGACGTGTAGTTGCTGCTGCCAACGACTGTCCTCTCACCGCCGCCAAGCATCTGCCCGGACCGCTTATAGTTTGTGTGAGCGTGCCAAAACCAGGATGTCGTCGAGGGAGATGCCTTGCTGGCGTAGGATGAGTTTTCTCAGGGCGTTGGACCGGCACCCTTGGATTATCTGGGCTCTGATCTCCTCTTGCTGATTAAGGCCTACACACGAACTTGCTAGCTTTCTCAGCCGTGCATAAAACATGTCCACTGACTCGACATCAGTTTGTTGAGCCAGGCGAAGTTTGAAGCGTTCGTAGTCCGAGTTTAGCTGCGGGTCAAAATGTCTGTTCAGTGCTACGACTGCGGTGTCAAAATCTGACTTATCGCCTGTGACTGGGAGTGAATCAAATAACTCTTGCAGCTCGTCTCCGCCCATCAGCAGCATGAGGGATCTGCACACCGCTCATCTGTTTCTCTGGTGGCGCAGAAATAGTTTTCTAGATGATTTAATCATAGGCGCCATCTTGGCGCTGCAGTGGCCGGATCAATCAGTTGGCTGAATGGGGGCAACACAGTGACTGATGAATGAGCATTGGTGTTTACTTGTGCAGGCAACTGAGGGTTATCTTGCTGTGGCACACTCATCTTTTTTTTCTTTTCTGCTTAGTTGTTGGGTTGTATTATTATTATTTTTATTTTTTTCAGGTGTCCTTATTGTGGAGTTGCACTTTTGGTTCCCCTGTTCACAGCTGCTTTCCTTTAAAAGAGACAAAAAAAAAAATATGTCTCTTTTTTTTTCTTTGTGGGCTCCCTGGGATGTTATTAAATGTTTTTTTTTTCCTTTTTTTTTTTTCTCTTTTTGGCTCCCTGGGAGGGTATTATACATTTATATTATTTCTCTCTCTTTTTTTTTTCACATGGAGCTCTTCCGCTCCTGCCCCAGTCAGCGCGCTCCTCCCTCCAGGACCTGCATCATCGGAGCTCTCGCGCTCCAACACTAGCCAGCGCTCCCCTTCCGCAGGGGAACGCGGCTGTGCACTCGCGTTGCCGTTTCCTGGCAACCGGGCTTGCGCGTCCTTTTCCCAGGGCGCGGCTGCTCCCCACGTGGTGTCTGCAGGCCTCGGGCGGGAGCGCTGGACTCGACTCACTGCCTCCTCCTTCCAGGGATTCGCGTTGGCAGTCCACGAGGAGGTCCACGAGGCGCCGATCAGCACAATGGGCACAGGTAAGGCAGCAATCCTGCAGACGCGCAGCGGCCCTCACCAATGAAGCGGCGGGCACGCTTCTTTCCGGTCCGGTACGAGGCGCTCCTCCCTCGGTCATGCGGCTGGGCCGAGTTGGGCAGGATCACCAGTCGACACAGGCGGGTTCGGGTGGGCTCCGAACATGCCCGTTTTTCTTACTGCACGGCGCGGAGCTCATGGGCCCACTCGTCGCCAGTGTAGTTATGGCCTAGTTCGCTGCAAGCAAATCAATGCATGGACACTCGATGCGGTACACTGGGAAAAACTGCGTCAGCGCAGCCCCTTCTTTATTTATAGCCTCTGTTCAGCGCTCCGCCCGGACGCGCGGAACAGGATACCAATTATAGGAGAGTCCGGATGGCTCTCTACAGGTTGCTCTCTCTGTTTACTTTATACCCAAGCAAACATGGATAGTGTTTTCCAGGGCATTCTCTCTCTTTCAACATCTTCGGCCAAATAAGTCGATCACCCTGATCCTTCCAACCATGCAGATACAAGTAAACATGTTTCACCTGATGCATTGGCCCTCAAACTTACCAGCTAAACTATCATGCGACAAGCCCGCCTCACCCACTGCTCCCAATGTATAATTTTTGGTGACCAAAGAGGCCATTCTTCAATACTGCACTCCAACAATGCAACTAAAATCAATCAGAGTTGACGTGTTGTTTACCTACACTGTCTCCCAACTGTGCACACAGGACTTAAATGTTATGAAGCTTACCGCATTATTAGCCGAGCCACCGCTGCCTCCATTAGGAATACGAGTCCAAGGCGCTCATTAGACCAGGTGGCGCTTTAATCAGTCAAACCATATGCTATTAATGTAAGATGAACGTGCAAACGGTAAATCCTTTTTTCAGAGAGCGAACGCTGTGTTGAGGCCAGAGATGCTGACTTAGAAACTGGGGAATCAGATTCCCAGCGCTGACTCAATATCCTGTGAAATCTGGACAAATTACTTAATTTACTCATGCCCAAAAATGAATATAACCTTGTGTAATATAAATGGCGCTCGTGTAAAGCGCTCCGATACCTTCGAAAGGGTTTAGCGCTAAATATAACCGCAAAAAGAGGCCACAATTAAATGAAGAGTCGAACAGCAAGTAGCGTCTTTTTTTATCGTGCCCTCACTTTTATTTTCTAATATTATATAAGCTCTCACTAACTTCTGCATTGTTCCCCAGTTCCTCGGTTTATCTGATGTTTTGCAACCAGGGGAGCACATATTTCTATTCTCCTTGGAGTTCAAACAAACACCGTCGATCTGTTTTTTTTTTTTTTTTTTAAATCTTCAAACAAAATATAATTTAAATGTATTGTTTAACAAGCAGCGCTTCATCCAGAAAAACGAAAATAGCAAATCCAGAGTGTGGCTTGCGCAATTAGGACCCGAAAATGCAAATTACCATGGAATACATACGTTTTTCATGCACTATTGATGTGCATTGCAGCCAGTCGTATGGTTGCTATCTATATGGTGTGGCTGCCAAAGAAAGAATAAGGCTGTGACTAACGTTTCTGGCACACCCATTTAAAGGCCATGAAGGTATGGGGTTGTGAACAGCGGTGCAGACTTTGAACCTCGGCACTATGGTTCGAGTCTCATAAATCTATACAGCTACTCTCAGCCTAAAAATAAAGTTTGTAACTGTGGTCGAGTAAAGTGGGCCTCGTGAAACTTAAAAAGTACTTTGCTTAAAATGTAAAAAGGCAACCAAAGAACCATGGGAAATAAAACGACGTTTTCTTTACAAGCCTCACGTTTTAAGATGGCAGCCATATTAGGTGAAGGAAAACTCTCCTGCAGCCAATAGGACTGCAAAAACAAGCACTCCTTCAGAGGAAGGGCACGTCCTCCCAATTAAATTGTGATAAAACATGCCTCTCAACACGTGGGCAGAGCCAAAGCCTCTTTCTTCTGTTGATGCTCACGTCATTGCGTGGCAACAGCTGCGCAATAAAGCCATTTCTTAAAAAGTGTTCCTCCTTACTCAGCCTGTTTGATTTCAATCAGCCTGTTTGATTTCAATCAGACAGTTTTGAGTAAATTGCACAACTCCAAAGTCGTTGCGATAAGCCATTTCTAAGAGACAAATAATGAGCAAAAACACAGGCCTAGATTAAAATGAATATTAAAAAAATCTATAGTCGAAAGGGAGCTGGGTGTGCTTTCCCACAACACGTAAAAAAATTCTCAATTCCAGGTGTTATCTTCACCCTGAGTATAACTTCACCTTCTCTTCGGTAAAACAAGTTAGCATATCTTGTAGCATCACATAAATAGCAGAGAGCAATATCCATTTGTAAAATCTTACCCATAAGATCCTTGCATTGTGTGCCTCTTCGAGTTGGTCTTTTAGTCTGCAAATAAAAATATGAAGAGGTTATTTTTTAGAGTATGTATATGCTTCTACCTACATTGTTTTGTTAAATATGTGTGGTACATTATTTGCAGAAATGTGAGTGTGACTTCAATTTGTAGAGTATATGGCTTTATACTGGTTTAATAGGAATTCTTGCTCATGGGTTGTGGTTGTGCATTGTTATAATACATCTACCTTCCCCTTCAATTCAATTGGTTTTATGAGAGCAAAGTCCTCTGATTTCAATTGCTGACCATAGTAAATGCATGGTGCAGTTTAGGAAATAACTAATCTTAGCATCGAAAGGCAGTAACGTTTCACACTGCCTATGCAAAAAAACAAAGGGCCTGATTCACAGAGGTAAACACTTGTGTGTATGTTTACAATTGTTTGCTATCCACAAAGATTTACATGAAGTATCTTTATGAGTGCGGAGTCCCCGAACAAAAAAAGATAGGGCATTTCTATCTTTTTATGTGCAGAGACTCCACACTCATAAAGATACTGCACATAAATCCCACTGTGAATAGCAAACAATTGTAAACATACAAAAAAGTGTTCATTTACCTTTGTGAATCAGGCCCAAAGTGTCCAAGCCCTCAAGAGCTGAATGATACAATTTCTTTGGCTTCTGGGTTGTCAGTTTCTGCCAGGAAAATGCACAAATATATCTCCAAAAAAGGATCATAGAGGTTCCTCCGCCTATGTGGAAGCAAACATTGTCAGTCTTTATGTTCATGTGTTTATGGTTTAACAGGAACGCCAGCCACATCCATCTTTTATCAGCATCAAGTTTCCAACAGAAAGAGTTAGACAAATCAGCGTTAAGGCTCATTCTGTTTTTTTATTAAAACTGCCTTGTCATCTTTTATTTTTCATCACTCTCCACACCATAGGCTGTCTTCCCTTATTCATTTTGAAAGCTCACAGATTTTGTTTTGTAGATGGCTCATGAACAAAATACCTGCACCAGCCACATTGCAGCACACTAGGAAGATGACTGAGCAAACGCATACACACACAATCCAGACTTCTCCTGGGGGTGGCATAGCCACTAGCACGCACGGATCCCCTTTTATTCTGGATGAGTACTGAACTGTGGATGAACGACTGTGGTTAAACACTGCCCATGCTGAGCAGGGTTTTTTAAACAAAATTCTTTACATATTATGCCCCACTGACAATAATAACAGCACTGACAAACAGAAAATGTCAGGCTCTTGAAAAGTGCATGCTCACGAATAACAAAATGCAGGCACGCATGCTTACACCCACTAACAAAAACACATGCACACACACACACAAACACCATATAACTCATGCTAAAATGTAGCTTCACAACAAAATACCTAGAGGTATCCATAAACTCATACAATTTATCATGTAAAAAGGCACACGTGCACACGGTTCAAAACACTTCCATGTACCCATGCAATACCCAAAAGCAAACCAACAAGCACACACACAAATACAGATCAACAATTATATAAAAGCAACAGAAAGGGACGGGGTGGGGCTAACCGCCTAGGAGTGGAGCGCCTTAAGATAACGTTCTGTCCGGCCCTGCATAACGCCTGCATAGTCCTGTTATTATTCTCTGAACGGGGGCTCATCCAACTGGCTGGACTGCCAGGGCTGATTCCCAGGAGCGCTGTGGGGCTGCTGCGGACCCCATTCCTGGCACACACAACCGCAACTGTGATTGACAAGGAGACTGGGTGGCCAAGTAAAGGCAAAGCTGTCTGCCGTGTGATGGAAGAGGGCGGCCCAACAGTGATGACTCTCTCTTGGGCTGCATCAGAGAGTACTGAACCTTGGCAGGAGGCCTACCACACACGCCTACAGCTATTATATTGGGCTAAGCTCCATGTGCCATATTAGGCTGGATCTATGAGCAGAGAGTACCGATGACCGGGCTGTGGCGCAATGGGAGAGAAGATGCGGATGCTGCGGCTGGTGAGGACAGATAGCCGGACAGCCTCGCACGCACCATCACTATAGGAGAGGGGCTGCGCCTGCTGGACAGCTGCTGAGAGCCTCTCCTAGTGGGATCGGCCGATTACCGTAGCCCAGAGGGGTGGGGTGTGGCACTCTGGTTCGAAGGGGCCTGCACCAACGTGGAGAAGAGTGTATTTCTGGAGCACTTGCCCCAATGATTGTCTATCCCGGGAAGCACTCTCCAGGCCTGTCCATCACTCCACCATCCAGATACTAACTGCAGGCAGCTGCTAGATGACTGCCGCTGGCTGGAAGCAAGCGGACACTCTGCAGTTGGCCCATATCTCAGGCGCTCTCCTTCAGCAGCGGGCCTTTGCCCACAGTCTCCAACTACTTAGCCTGGAGGTGATACAGATTGCGGCGTTTTTCGGGAGCCCCCTCTTTCCCGCCACATCAGCCTGTAGTTCACGTGGACATTTTGGAAACAGCATGGGACACCCACAGCACCACAAAATGGACATTGAGGGGGGTCTCCGTGCCTCCTGCTGTGTCACCCCCTGCTGATAAACTGGACACAATATTAGCAGACATAGGATCTACCAGAGACACCCATGAGACCAAAACCGATACCCTGGTGGTAGACCTATGACCAATACGAGATGATAAATTAAAAACAGCAGATTGGGTTGGTCAATTAGAAACGGAAATTAGTGAACTGGGTCCTGCCACCAAAAATACACACCAGGGATTTGAGCTCCATTGTGGGCAGAGTCAAGGTCTATGAAGCTTGACTACAGGAGCAGGAGGGAAGGGCCTGACAAAACATTATTCAAGTGGTAGGCCTGCCAGAATGGATTGAGGACTCATCCATGCAGAAGGCAGTGACGGACTGTCCAAACATTACGAGCTGGAGCGTGCAGATGGGGTGCTTGCATGCCCCCCACTGTCTAGAGACCCTACATGCCCAGTGTTAGCATGGCACTATAGGGACTGAGAATTTCTTCTGTGACAGACATGTATACATGGCCCCTACCAGGTAGACAATGCCCAAGCTTCTTTCTTCCCTGACTTTAGTGCCACTATCCAAAAAACAGAGGGCATCATTCCTCTTACCAAAGAAGACACTCTGAGAACTCGCACTGCTGTTCCCAGCTTAACTACGGGTGACCTTAGAAGGGAAGTCCTTCTTTTTCGCTACACACTAGAGGGCACATGGCAGTGGCTGGAGGGGAGGGGAGGGCTGCCACCCGAAAACTTCCCCTGCAGCACCCTGTAAACACAGAAAGCCCCTCTGCAAAGGTTTGCAACCCACCCCAAACAGCATCAAGCCCAAGAGAGTTGCAAAGAGGTGATTGCAGCAGCACCCAAGATCGCCCACCCGACAAAGGGTACTGAGGAAATATCTGGCTCAGACACGGATGTCTTGTCCAGCACTGGACGCAGCACAGACTGAGACATAGGTTCAGTATTGCCCAAAAGCCACACCAGGCACAGCAGACTAATGGCCTGATTTAGATGTCTATGGATGGGTTACTCCGTCACAATGGTGATGGATAGCCCATCAGCCAAAATATAAATCCCATTATATCCTATGGGATTTATATTTCGGTTGGCAGGCTATCCGTCACTGTTGTGATGGAGTGACCCATCGGTTGAAAACTAAATCCGGCCCTATGTGAGGGAGTTGAGCTGCGTGCACTTCCGCTGGCCCGCTCTAGCCCTACAGCCTTAAATTAACCAGCAACCCCTGGCTACAGAGGCTTATAAAAGAGCAGAATAGAGGGTCATATTTGCCTACCTGGTTCCCCGTCCCTTTAACTTCTCCCTGCCTTCTCTACACCATGTGGGGTTGGTCAAGCCACCTCTCCCTGAAGGGTGCTTGGTATGAATACAGTTAAATCAGTTTGGACAACACGCAGTGGGATAAGCGCCCTGGCCAAGGTCAGTTGGGGTTTCTTTTAAAGGTTTTATGGTTTTGGCACTCTGCTGGAGAACACTATGGTGGCTGAGGTAATGGCAAGGTAAGGAGAGGCACTTTTATGTTTTGGTAATTCGTGAAGGCCCTATGACTACTACTGGATTTATAATTAAGCTCCTGACCTCGAACATGCGGGGCTTTAATTGCACAACCAATAGGAGACAATCCTGTATCAAACGGCACAGGGTTTAGGTTGCATTCATGCAGGAAACGCACCAGAGGAGGGGCATGCATTTAAAAAAAGATGGTGAGGTTGCATTCACTACATGCCCTACTCTGCCTTATTCAGGGAGGTACATATCTGTATTTTGCCTGGGGCGCCCTTCCTCCGATACACGGAAAGCATTGACCAAAACAGAAGTTTCATAACACTTGGTGATAAATTAGAGGGTACGGATGTTGCCCTAATCAATATATTCACTCAGAACACAGAACAACAAACTTTCCTCACCTCACTCGCCCCTCACCTTTCCTTACTTCTACATTATCCACTTGTAACGGGGTGACCTCAACTGCATTCTGGACGCACACATGAACATGTTGCAACCTCCACTACCTGCTGCCCCTACACATGACACAGCCAGATTCCTCCAGGGTTGGAAGTGGAAGTGGGGAGTGGTGGACACCTGACAAGAGCAGAATCCATTCCTTTGTAACTATTTATTTCACTAGGTTCTGCATTATTTGTATGCATGTCTTGACACACTACTCTGTAACTAACTCTGGTGTGGCAGAGCAATTTAATCAGAATATTTGGCTAGGACACAAGCAGACCACAACCCCTTCTTATTAGCCATGGCATGGGATACCCCAAGCCCTGATCCTGACCTGGAGACTGAGCATAGCTGCTCTAGGTGACTAAGGTTTCTGGGGATCTCAGACGGCCACCATCCACAAGTATATTGTGGAGAATGAGGGCATGCCATCATCCTGTCTGGTAGAGAGTGAGGGACTCAAGGTATTAGTCTGGGGACACTGTATAGCCACATCCTCCGAGATCCACACACACCTAATCCTTGGGATTGCACAGCAGGAACATATAATAGAGATCATGCACAAAAATGGAACCTCAGGACTCAGAGGCACATAGACAGGCCAAGGTGGAAAGGGAACAACTGCTGGTGGCACTAGAATGCTTAAGGGGATATGACTACTGACAATATGTCAAAAAGCGCATAACAAACAAGACAATGCAAGATGTTAACTTGCAGTGTTAGCCAACACCCACAGGCAATGCACACATATATTATCCCGAAAGGGTCAGGCTGGGCAGAAGGTGTAAAAACAGACTGGCATTAACAGAATTTTTCATGACTAAAATGCAGAGCTATGTTGCACAACCTGTGGCTAGTCAGCAAGGCCTACATAATTTTGTAATTTCTGCCATGATTAAGAGGCTGACTCATCACGTGGCTGCCCCACTGGGAAGGGAGGACATTCAGCCTCAAGAGGTCAAGGAAGTTATTAAATCTCAATGGTGACTATACAATTTTGAATAAAATTCTGGTTACCTGATCTACACCTCACCTCCAAATTGTAATACACTTGGACCAGACAGGGTTCATCCCCATGCACATTACGGTCCCTAATACCTGCCAGCTAAATGGCTACTCCAGGGCAACTATTCTAGCATTTGACATAGGAAAAAACCTTAATTGCTCCCCACTGGCACTACCTGTACACTGCCATGATCAATGTGGCTAAGGTTTCTTAACTAAATGAAACCTTAATACACCTCCCTTACTGCATAAGTCAAAACCAGACAGACTATCACCAAACCCTCAAATATAGCGAGGGGGTTCCTGCAAGGGATGCCCCCTCTCCCCAGTATTTTTCACCATCACAGTGGAACTGCTCACAGCTACACTCTGGTTGGGAGGATCTTCCAAGGGAATACACATGGGAGGCATACCACTGTACATATCATTCTACGTAGACAATATGCTACTGTACCTACGGGGAGAACTGTCTGACATACAGGGAGCATACGCAGTGCGTGAAGAATTTGCAGGAGTGTTGGTGCTTGAAGTCAACTGAAACAAATCCAGTGGCTACCGGGTGCATGCCTCAGATCCAGACAATAGTCCACTGGACTTCAGCGCGACGATACACTGGGAGCCACACACCGTGTGCTACTTAGTGGTGCAGATATACTGCTTTGAAGCTCAGCAGATTGAGAGCAACATATGATCATCACTCGCCGCTAGCAGGCAATCTATTGCCTTTTTGCACACATTGCCACTGTCTATGGAAGGTCATGCAGCCCTGGCAAAAAATGGTGATTCTCCTGTAAGTATTGTATTTCTTGCCACACTACCGATCCAACTTCCCAGAATCCTTCTCCAAGAAGCTGATTGATTATTATTGACTTTATTCTAGCATAACTGGAGACTTAGGTTTTCCTGGCTAAACGCTGCCACCCAGCTGCAGAGGACAACCTAGCAATCCCTAGCTTTGAACTTTATTATTTCGCTTCCCAACTGGTCTGGGCAGCACACTGGTCAGAGTTGCCTCTGGATAGACACTGAGGCGGCATCCATTGAGCCGACTACTCCTGTATCCCTTTGGGGACTTCTTAAGACTCTCCAAAACATTTGGGACCAGGGCCTACACTGGACTCGTTGTAAGCTCCTGTATGTCTGTGACTTCCTAATCATGGCTTTGGGGATATTAACTCCTCTGGTGACTGGCAAAGATTACATGAGTGGAGGGAGGCAGGGATCCACATGCTGCGAGACCTGTATGAGACAATATGCTTAAAGAATCGCAGACCCTTCAGGACAATTTTGTCATTTCCCCTAAAAACGTTCTATTGTACCACTCAGTCAGGGATATGATGCAGGCTTATTGGAAACTTAGCACTGATGAACCAACGTCACATGCCATGCTGCATCACAGTTACATGACATTGGAAAGGATCAAAGCAATAATTCAGTTTTATAAAACACCTATACAACAGGTCAAAACACACTTACAGGTCCTCTCAGCCCATTGGACGGAGTATATATATTGCCACCCCTATATCAGACAAAGATTGGGATAAAATTCTGGAGGTCACACCATGGGTCTCCAGAAATGCCAGGTTAGAGCTTATCCAATTCTATTACCTTCAGAGCCTATATCACCCAAAAGAAGATTAATGCAATATTCCCAGAGGCACATGCAGAGTGTCCCTAATGTAGTGTACAGGGCGCAGATTTCTACCACGTGGTGTGAATGTGCCCATCTCTCCATTTTTACTTAGACTCCATAATGCGGTATGTGGCAAGAGCTATGGGACAACATATACTGAAATCCCTATCCTATTGCCTACTTGGCCTATGTCCTAGACTGCAGAGAAAAATAATTACAACCAAATTTATTGATCTGGCATTATTCCCGGTGCGTCTCCTGCTGGAGATGGGTTGGGAAGACCCCAGAGGTCCAACTAGCCGGCAGTGGAGTGTTGAGGTCCTTAAGTTGGCAGAATGTGAGGGAGCGAATCTCCACACGGATGCAAGTCACGAGCTCAGCTCTCCGATCTCTGGAGCATGCACAACCATGGAATACAGATTTTGCAACATTGCCCGATATTGATGAAACTGTCTCTGTTTCTTCAGCTCCATACAGCATGGCAGATGACTCTGATTAACACAGTAGTTCCCTCCGCCACCCATCCATGCACCCTATCACGATCCCTCCTCTACCCAACTGGGACACGCTACTTCCCTACCTCCCCACTCACCCCCGCTGCGCACCTGGAATTAAGGACAATCTGTTGCACCTATCAATAACCCACAGATCCTCCATACTAGCATTTTACTCTGAGTTTAGCAGATTGATACAGTTGCCATGGTGCTATACGTTGCTGTTCTTAACACAAGAATATATTCTATATGTAGAATTATGCGCACTTGATTTTCCAGCGATGCATGGCATGGACTAGTTGACTTAATGGTTTCTCTTGTAATAGGACTTACCCAAACCTAACCCTCTCCTATCCCCTACTGCATGTCTTCACTTTTAATGGTGCCCTGATAATGAAGGGATGGAGATGACGATGAGTATTACAACTACACTGTTTATAAGCATAAGCATGAAACGTAATTAAAATATAAATGTGTTTAAAAAAAGCAACAGAAAGGGAGAAACTCAGACAACAGATTTGCAGACACATATATTATAACAGCTCACATGCACAAAAAGGTTTGTGTGTAGTGTATTAATGGTGTAGTACCATAATAGCTATGTCGTGACCATTAAAGAGATTTCCAAAATAGAGACACAGTGATAATAAATCTAAAATTATCTTGACAGTATTTTTGTAGTGAATATGAGTAGGTCAATATTTCAACAGCAATTCTGTGGCATGTTAGACTATACGAAGAGGGGGTTTAGAGGTGCCACAACTGGACCTGTATTAGTATGCTTCACACCTACAGCATGCGGTCAGATGGTTGGGCACGGGAAATAATTGGGAAAATCGACCTGGACACTCCATTGGACGATGGAGACTGGGTCTACGTTAGTGACCTTACCCGCACAGTCTCTTGCAATCCCTGCTTTAAGCTCGTACATTTCCTGCATAGGACCTATCTCACCATAAGGACCTTCACTGTATGTCCATGACCCAACAAGACAGCTGTCTACGTTGTGGTGTCAATGGGCCTGGCTTCATGCATTTGGCCTGACACTGCCGGGCGGAGCAGTGCTATTAGACCCCAGTGGTGGCAGACTTAAAGAGGACCACGCACCTCAAAATAGAACACACATCAAAAAGCTGTCTACTTGGCTACATTAAAAGACCGAATGACCACAAAAATGACATTCACATTTTCACAACTAGCTAGCATTGGTGCTAGACAGACGTAGAATTGCCATCATGTGGATGGGGAAAAGGATACCCGAGACTGAGTACTGGAACAAGGTCTACATGAGTGGTCACTGGCAGAGGAGACCCATATGAAGCTCTCTAGGTGGGATGAACAAGTTGACAAGGATCTCTCAGTTTGGAAAGTCCTAAGTGAAACACTCCTAGATCCAGACTCCGGCACAGTGTCTACTGACAGCAATAGCCTGATGAACATTGGGAAGGTAACACAGACACAGGCACGAGGAGTGAGAGATCTACACTTCATGCCAATGAAAACCGCATTTTTGGGATGATGTTCTGTACCCTGGATGGAATCTGTGATCAACAGTGTATGATGAATGGTTAAAGAAATGTCTTCTCAAGTTAAATTTGTCTTGCATTGTACCTCGAACTCCGACAAATGCTGTATTGTGTTTTATAAAACGAAAGATAAAGGTTATAAAAAAATACTGTGACATGCAAGTCCATGGGTGTGTGGGAGGTTGATCAGTGGATATATGAACACGAGTGTATACATGGTTGATTAGGTGAATCCATTAGTATGGGTGGCTGAATGCCAACAGCTGCCTATTTCTTCCCCAGCAGTAACCAGGGCTATCGGCTCCTGTAATAGCAATGATCATTGACCACCCACAGATCAAGCTTCAATAGCAGGCATCAGGCTGCTATGATCCCCAGCATTACCCATACTATTGGCTCCAGCAGGGAAAATGTGCAATGGTCACTCACGTATCCATTATCAATGGCAGACACTAGGCTGCTATGAGCATCAGTTGGCCCCAGCAGTAATCAGGACCATTGGCTCCAAAAGTGACAATGATCAATGGCTATTCACAGACCAAGCATCAATTGCTTAAGGTTGTAACGAGCAACAATGGGCCATAGGCAGATTGGCCACTAACTCAATTAGACTAAAGGTGCCAGATATCTGCCTTTCTGGATTAATGGTGCTCCCATATTAAATCATAGCCTCTTCTCTGTAAGTGTTCAGATAGCAGTATATATACAATATGCTACTAAACTAAACTGCATCTAGCAGACCAACCTCAGTGTAGCAGCACCCCCCCCCCCACCATCAACTCTAGCTTCTAACTATTCTAACTTCTCAACAACATTTTGGAACAGCTCATGTTTATGTGAACCAGAGATGTAGAGGTACTTCTTTCTGGACCCCTTAAAAGTGCTCAGTACTAATGAGATTCAGTGGCTTCTCACAGAACTAGTGGACAATAGTAGGCAGATCTACTGGACCTTCCAAAGTTTACTTGCATTTCATATACATAACTGTCATCTATGCTGGGGTCTTCAAAGTGCTACATACAAAATCAGTTAATAAATCCATAAAAAATGGGTGCTCATGGGTTTCAAATCCACCCAGGCAACACCTACGGAGGGTGATGAGGAAAAAGCAGAGCCATATCCCAGCGTGCAGCCTCTCATCTAGAATATTGTTCTCCAGACATCGCCTCCACGCTCCTCAGGCTGTTAGGATCTGCATTTATGTATTTCCTTTCGAATAGTTCTGCACAACAAAGTTGTCACAGACGTCATTCCTGGAAGTGGTTGTTACCTTCTCCTGCCCTGAAATAATCTCAGGATTGTAGGAACAGCATCCATAACTGGCATTGATGAATGGCTTTGGTAGCCTTCATTGCAGTGTTTTTGAAAGTGCATCTTGCTCAGATGCTGCTGTCCGACGAGGAGCTTGAGAGTAAGCACAGGGACTGGAGCAGCTGAACAAATACTGGACAAGAGCAGATGCTTCTAAAAAGTAAGAGTTAATCAAAATACTAGAGAAAACCAATATTCCAGAGGAGAACAGTGTGTGTCAAGACAGATAATGTTATCACTGACATTATTTAAAGCAATTTGAAAACGTGTATTGTATCTGTAATAATACAGATTTAATATATGTGCAGTAAGGCATGTATCAGAATAAACTTTCCAATTATTGCTCAATTGTTGGATGTGTGTTTTGTTTTTGGGGAGCCAGACATAGGGCGAGACAAGGGCTGTCCGGCAGGGCCCGGGACCACAGGAACATCATTTGTAAAACTGGAATTGGACATTGTTGTAATTCTGACTTCAGCCACCATGGGCTAGCTGCTGTCTACTCAGGAACTACTGTTCATGGCACGCAGGGCACAAATGATGAGATGATGCTGTGATTTGCCACCCGTAGTTACATGGCCCATAGATGAGTATTGTGAGTATGTCACAGCTAGGCATGCTCCTGTTTGAGCCCTGTTAAAGCTTGTGAGTGATGTGGTCAGAGCGCCAGGATGCCCTAACGGTTGATTAGTGCACTCTACAAATCCTATTTGTTTCATTGATTGATTGATTGATGTTGTGGCTTTTCCAGTTCTCTGGACATAAAGCTGTTATTACATTGTTCAGATGTGGCCTCAAATCATAGTGGACAAGTATTTCACTATAAGATCTTGACTTAAAAGGATAGTGAGAAATAATCCGGATGTTGCGCCCCTTTAAACCAATGACCAGGTGAAAGTAGAGAGGAACACTTAATGGCATGTAAGGGGAAGTAGATGAAGTTAGGAAGGTGAAAGCTCATCCAGGAATATATAGACTATTTGCAAACCAAGATGCATCGCCAGTGGAGGTTGGGTCTTGAAGATTGAGATAAGAAGCAGCACAATCTGTGCTCCCAACCTCCTCCTGAGATGGTGGTGGAAGTAAATGATGCTTACCATAGAGTTATGGGGAATGTTGTTCTTGGATAAAGGAGCTTGAGCGCTGGCTGCCTGAATGTAGTGGCTAGAGGAATGTGTTGTACACCATAGGACAGCTGGGCCATACTGTTAGTGAGCAATGCTTGGGACCGGGTAAAGATCTTGTAGGTACCCCCTGGCATGTGGTACCTCTATCGGCCATAAGGATGCTTATAGGATTCTGAAAAAGTCATCTTTATACACCAATCATATATTTCTGGTGCTGAGGAGGTAGTAAGGGGCTGCCTCACAAATGCTTATGACATAAAGTCCACTCTGATTGCGAGGGATTTGGACATTTTAGCTGTTCCCGAAATCTGGCCTAAAGAGCACTCTTCCATTGATTTCAACTCTAAGCTGTCAGAAAACCTTTCCATTATTCCAGAGGTCTAATGTAGAGATCACACTGTAGGAGTGCCACTGGTTATAAATGATAAATGGAGGAGTCTCCTAATTCCTTATTGCTCCTGATTCTTGTAGCCAAAAATGCATATGTTAACTCATATGCCCCAACAGACCTTCCAAATGATCTTCACTTGTAGATATAGACCGTCAGGGGCAGAGATAAACTGTTCAACTCCATGCGTACTTTAATCCAGCTGATCTGGTAATTGGGGTTAACTGGTAATATCTTGGCTGACGAAAGAAAGAAACTTGGTGGTAGAATTTTTATTCACTCTGAGGCAGTGGAGCTGAAACAATGGATGACTGATTTCACACGTGTTAGATTGTAGTTTTGACATCAGATAATCTTTTCCTCTGAGATATCACTGATCAGCTTGTTTTATTCAGAAAAATCTGTGTACTTTGGACTCATTCCCATTTTCTTGTAAGAAGGGTCACATTAGTATGGTGACACATAAAAAAATCCACGAATTTGCTCTTGGGGAAAAGCGTTGACCTGACACACAGCCTTCTCTGGTTAAACGTCTAAAGATATCCCCACTATCTCTTGTAGACAACTGCGTGGACTTGCATACTCCTCCTTATTGGGTGTGAGTGACTGTTTTCTATCACCTAGGGGGCTGTTAGTCTGGGAAAAAGGGAGACTATCTCAGAAATTATGTTCAGCAGAATTAAGGCAACTGAAAAAAAGCAAGCATTGGCAAAACCAATAGGTCTCGCCTATACAAGAGCTATTGGCTTTGGTACTGCAATTTTGCCATGTTACAATTCAATATGGTTGCTGTTTAACATGCTAAAAGCTGCTGGCGTGGAGTGTTGCAGAAGGGTTTTTTGGAGTAGAGTGTCATAGAGTGGAGCAGGCGAGTAGAGTGTCGTAGAGTTGAGTACAGGCAATAAAGTTCAGTGGTTCAGTGCAGAAAGTGTCATAGACCGCAGTGTCATACGGTGGAATGACATATGGTGGAGTAGGGCGGAATAGGGTGGAATGGGTTGGAGTGGATTGAGATAGTGGGGTGGATTAGATTGGAGTACAGTGGGGTGGGCTTGATTGGGGTAGAGTGGGGTGGAATGAGTGGGGTGGATTGGAGTGGGTAGATTGAAGTGGGTGGACTGGATTGGGTGGATTGGATTTGAGTGGGTGGATTGGATTGACGTGACCTTGAGTTGGGTGGATTGGAGTGGGGTGGATTAGATTGGATTGGGGTGGGTGGATTGGATTGGAGTGATAGGATTGAGGTGGGTTGATTGGACTGGGGTGGATGGGTTTAGAGTGGGGTGCTTTGGAGAGGAGTGGGGTGAACTGTACTGGGGTAAATTGGATTGATGCAGTGGACTGGAGCAGGGTGGATTGGACTGGAGTGAGATGGATTGGTTTGGAGTGGGGTGGGGCAGATTAGAGTAGAGTGAGGTGGATTGTATTGGAGTAGCGTGGATTGAGCAGGCGGATTGGAGTGGGTTGGGCTGGAGTAGGGTAGACTGGAGTGGGGTGGGTGCTGGATTGGGGTGGATTGGATTAGAGTGGGGTTGATTGGAGTGGGAGTGGATCAGAGTGGTGTGAAATGGATTGGAGTGGTATGAAATGGTGTGAAGTGGATTTAGTGATGTGGATTGGATTGGAATGTGGTGAAAAGGAGTGGGGTGGAATGGAGTGGGTTGGATTGGATTGGTGTGGTTTGAGGTGGATTGGAGAGTACTGGGGTGCAGTGGGGTGGATTAGATTAGCGTGTGGTGGATTGGATTGAGTGCTGTGGGTTGGAGTAGATAGAATTGGGGTGGATTGGATTGCGATGGGATGGGTGGGTGGAGTGAACTGGACTGTATTGAGATGGTGTTGATTGGGTTGAGGTAGAGTGAATTGGGTGGAGGATTGAAGTGGGGGGGTGGATTGGAGTGGGGTCGATGGGATTGGAGTGAAGTTGAATTTTTGGAGTGGGGTGGATGGGATTGGGGTGGAGTGGACTGGATTTGAATAGACTGGATTTGAGTGATGTGGAGTATGGTGGATTGGAGTGGAGTGTGGTGGATTGGAGTTGAGTGGGGTGGATTAAGGTGGTTTGGAGTGGGTGGATTGGATTCGAGTGGGTACACTAGATTCAGTATACCCCACTCCAATCTGCCCCAATCCAATCCATCCCACAAATCCAATCCAATCCACCCACACAAATCCATTCGACCCCATTCCAATCCAATCCTCTGCAACCCAATGCACACCACTCCAGTCCAATCCACCCACCAAGTTCCAGTCCATCCCACTACAATCTAATCCACTTTAAGACACCCCACTCCAGTCCAAACTAGTCTGGAGTGGGATAGATTGTTTTGGATTGGAGCGGGCAGATTGTTTTGGAATGGAGTGTGGCAAACTTGAAGGGGGCAGATTGTTTTGGATTGAAGTGGGGCAGATTTTGCTGGATTGGCGCAGATTGTGCTGGATTGGAGTGGGGCAGATTGCTTTAGACTGGAATGGGGCAGATTGCTTTGGAGTGGGGCAGGTTGGTTTAGAGTGGGCAGAATTTTTTGGATTGGAGTGGGGCAGATTGTTTTGAATGGAGTTTGGGTAATTGTTTTGGATTGGGAGTGGGGCAAATTTGAGTAGGGCAGGTTGTTTTTGATGGAGTGGGATGGATTGTTTTATGTTGTAGTGGAGCAGGGACTAATTGTTTTGGATTGGAGTGAGGCAGATTGTTTTGGATTGGAGCGGGCAGATTGTTTTGGATTGGAGTGTGCCAGATTGTTTTGGATTTGAGTGAGACAGATTGGAGTGGGGCAGATTGTTTGGATTGGAGTGGGACAGATTGTTGTGGATTAGAATGGGGCATATTGGAGTGGGAAAAGTGTTTTGGAGTTGGGCAGATTGTTTTTGATGAGAGCGGGACGTATTGTTTTAGATGGAGTGGGGCAGATTGTTTTGGAGTGTGGCAGATTATTTTAAAGTGGGGCAGATTGTTTTGGACTGGAGTGGGGCAGGATGGAGCGGGGCAGATTGTTTTAGATTGGTGTGGGGCAGTTTGTTTTGGATTGGAGCGGGGCAGATTGTTTTGGATTGGAGTGTGCCAGATTGTTTTGGATTTGAGTGAGACAGATTGGAGTGGGGCAGATTGTTTGGATTGGAGTGGGACAGATTGTTTTGGATTAGAATGGGGCATATTGGAGTGGGAAAAGTGTTTTGGAGTTGGGCAGATTGTTTTTGATGAGAGCGGAACGTATTGTTTTAGATGGAGGGGGGCACATTGTTTTGGAGTGTGGCAGATTATTTTAAAGTGGGGCAGATTGTTTTGGACTGGAGTGGGGCAGGATGGAGCGGGGCAGATTGTTTTAGATTGGTGTGGGGCAGATTGTTTTGGATTGGAGTGGGCAGATTATTTCAAAGTAGGAAGATGAAAATTGTTTGAGATTGGAGTGGAGCAGATTGTTTTAGATTGGAGTGGGGAAGACTGTTTTGTAGTAGAGCAGATTGTTTTATAGTGGGACAGATTGTTTTGGATTAAAGTGGGGCAGATTGGAGTAGGACAGATTGTTCTGGATCAGAATGGGCAGATTGGAGTGGGGCCAATTGTTTTGGATTGCAAGTGGGGCAGATTGGAAGGGGGCATACTGGAGTGGGGTCAATTGTTTTGGATTGGAGAGAGGCAGATTGATTTGTGTTGGCGTGGAGAAGATTGTTTTGGATTGAAGTGAGGCAGATTAAAGTAGGGCAGCTTGTTTGCGATTAAAGTGGGGCTGATTGTTTTGGAACGGAGTGAGGCACAATGTTTTGGATTGGAGTGGGGCAGATTGGAGTGGGGCAGATTGTTTTGGATTGGAGAGGGGCAGATTGTTTTAGATTGGAGTATGGCAGATTTTTTTTTAATTCTGGAAGATTGTTTTAGAGTGGGGCAGATTATTTTGGATTGGAGTGGGGCAGATTTGAGTGGGACAGATTGTTTTGGTTGGGGTGGGGCAGATTTTTGGAGTGGGGCAGATTGTTTTGGATTGGAGTGGAGCAGATTGTTTTGGATTGAGTGAAGCAGATTGGAGTCTGGTGGGAGGATTGGAATGTGGTGGATTAGAGTGATTGGATTAGGATGAGTTGTTTGTATTGGAGTGGGGTGGATTGGATTGAGTGGGTGGATTGGTGTGGGGGTAAGGTGGGGTATATTAGCATTGATTGGAGTGGGGCAGATTGGATTGGAGTGGGGTGGATTGGGGTGCAATGCACAATTATGTGTTAAAGCATAGTTTAGGAAATGACACATAACAAAGAAATCATGTCACTTTGCAATATTTAGAACAAGATAATCAACATTATTTATGAAATGTGAGCCAGAGCAAAAACAAAACGAGTGCAAAGTGAGAAAAGAAGACTTGGCAAAATAGAGAAAAGGTAGCTAATGAAAATGAAACTTTGCAATTTTGTTTGTCCTTTTGGGAACCTTTTTTGCCAGTCACACACCTTCTGTTTGCAGGGCACTAGAAGTTAAAAAGAACAAAATTGTATCTCAGTTATATCGGGACCAGCGGACGGGCACTGATTAAGTTGAATCAATCAGGGCTTGGTTCCTGCTCAACAGAAAGGAACGGAAGTGATGCTAGGCCTGCAGTGACCAATTACAATGCTGTAAGGAAGAGTGTCATGCATGCAAACATATGGTAAGCAACGGGCAGGCTCCAAACCTTTTTTGTTAGCATAAGTGTCTCGCAAGCTAAACGTATGAACTATCTGGACCCTAATAACACTGGCTGCCACTAGAAAATAGCAAACAAATCTTTTAAAAACAGTTTATTGATGTTGCAATACATAATAAAACATTAATTCTAATATGCAAGGACTGCCATACCCCAATCCAGTAGAATGAAATACATATTTAATACGTTCTAATGCAAATAGATGAAGTTCAGAGTATTTCTCTAGGACATAATCAACTCCATACTGTAGGCTAAGTAAATAACAATTCAAGACCACTCCATGTAGCTGTAGGGTCCAGTCAGACATAAAAGTGCATATTTTTTTAATATTTCTGCCCACCGGTTGTTAGCTTGATGCAGTGATCAGTAACGTTATCAACACAATTCAATGCAATAAATAGCACTCCAAAGAACTGTAACATTCCACTGCAAATTCCAACGTCCCAGTAAGCATTGTAAGTAAATTCCGCAGCATATTTATCAAGTTCTCATGAGTGCAGCAAGCCAGCTTGCTGCACTGCGCTGCATGAAAGGGCAGAAATGCTATCCCTTCCTGCACAGAAACAATCCTCAGGGGTATTTTCCTCTTTCTATGTGTGCTGCAAAATGCAGCACACAAAGAAAGAGGAAATACAAGGAGAAATACATTTTGACGTATTCCCAGGTTTATCAGTAATGGTAAATTTGAGAATGTGCCAAAATCCATGGGTGGATGCGTGGGAACACCCATGCTCCACCCATAGAACGCTTCCCTGGGAGAGAGTATCTCAATGCAGTGATTTGCAAGATGTTTTAGGGTGGCCTGATAAATCTTTCTTTATTTTTGCGTCACCCTTGATACCCACTTGACTGGCATAAGGGCAATGCAACACACTGATACATTGTCCGTCTGAATCTTATCCCTCAATTAATACAGTAAAAGCCATGAAGAGGTGTACAACTTTCTAATCATTTTCCTAGGCATGGTTATTCAAACATGGCTATTTCTATATGTAGCAATAGTATTAAAGTGAGATTTCATAATCTTCCATGTTTGGCATGGCATGTACTAACTCGTCCCACATTTCACCTCTGTCTGCCACTGTCTGCTTTTCTCACACTTTTCTTTTCTTAAATATATCATCCTTTTTCCTATGAGCTGTCTGATTGTGAAAAGATTTCTTGGGGACAATCTGAAAGCTTCTCTGGGAAAACATTCTGTCCATTACTTACCATGTGCTTTGTGGTTTGTAACTCACATTTGTTTGATTTCTATTAGCTGGCTTTATTTGTTTTAGGCTGTCCAGCATGCCTTGGTTCTTCCTGTGGAGCATAGCTTTTTTACCACCTCTCTAACCTGCTCCCTGTTTGTTTCTATGAGTGCTCACTTTCTGTAAACAGGCCTTTAATTTGTGCTCTTATCTTGTCACATTTGCACTCAAAGACGGAGGTCAAATGTCAGGCTCTGTCTTCCAGACAGCTTGGTGGTTACTTTTCGTTCTCTGACTTCAAAGTGATAAGATTTATGTGAGAATCCTTCTGTATACTGGGGGGTGGTAAAGGGAAGTTTTTTTCTAGCACAGAACAAAAATGAAAATTTCTGTAAATTAACTCTTGAAATATTTCAGAATATATTAAAATTAGGAAAGCAAAAATGAAGCACATTTGATGTAATCCTGAACTGTGATGAAAACAAACATTTTAATATGATCAAAGCAAATGAATATACACATTGATGCAATCTCCACATAATAGATTTTGTGCTCTGTATAGGTTTATCAGTAAAACTGTATGTGCAAATGTAATGGTCATTTCGATTGAAAATGTGTTGTCTGTAATGACAGTGTGCTACCACACTATGCAAACTCCACTTTACATCACTCCCTTCCATTCCACACTTCACCGCTCTATGCTGTATTCTACAGTATGCCACTCCACTCTATGACACTTTACAACACTCTACGACACTCTACACCGCTCTATGACACTCCATCCTACAACACTCCAATCTACAACACTCCACTCTACGACACTCAATGCCATTCCACTCTATTGTACCTCACTCTACAACACTCCACTCTAGGACACTCTAATCCACAACACACCACTCTATGCCTCTCCACTCTACGCCATTCCAGTCTATTCCACTCCACTCCATCCCACACCACTTCACTCTAGGACATTCTACTCCACTCTATGACAGTCCACTCTATGACACTATAGGCTATGACACTACACTCTGAGCCACTACACTGTACGACACTACACTCTATGACACTCCACTCTGACACTTCTCTTCATAACACTCTATGCCACTGTAAGACACTCCACACCACTTTACTCCAGTCTAAGCCACTACATCCTAAGACACTTTATAACCCTATATGCTATGCAACTCTACTCTACTTCACTTCACTCTATGGCACTCCACTTTTTTCCATTCCATATCCTCCACTCTACATCTTTCTATTCTCCGTTCCTCCCCTCTACGCCACTCAACTCTATGACACTCCACTCTAGTCCACTCTATGACACGCGACTTACCTCTATGTCACTTAAATCTATGGCACTCCACTCTATGACACTGTGTGCCACTTCTTTCTAGGCCACTATACTACATTCTATGCTACTCCACTCTCCTTTATGTCATCCTGTGCCACTCCATGCCACTCCACTCTAAAACTGTATTCCACTATACAGCTCTCCACTCTATGACACTTTGCTCCATTCTACGTCACTCCGCTCTATGACACCCCACTCTACTCCAGTCTACACCACTGCACTCTACAAGACTCTGTGCCACTCCAGTATATGACTCTATTTCACCCTACTTCACTCCACAACACTTCACTCTACAACACTCCACTTCACTCTACACCACTTTACTTCACTCCACACCACTCCACTGTACAACACTCTAGTCCACTCTATGCCACTCCACTCTATACCACTTTACTCTTCTCTATGAAACTTTACTCCACTCTATGTCCTTTCACGCTACACCCCTCCACTCTACTACCTTCTACTCTAATCTCCCACTCCATGGCACTCCATACCAATCTACGACATTGTGCGACACTGTGTTGTATTTTGCTACCTCACCAGGAGTCAATTGTCCTTCTTGAATCCCATGGCATCAATGGCAGCTGTGTTATGTTTATGGTGGGAAGGTACGGGGGGACACAATATTAATAATAAAAAATAAAAGACATAAAAAAGGCACCTACCTTGAGATGTCTTCCTTGTGGCATCCTCCTGCTCCTGGAAGCTTCAACAAACGGGACCACGAAATGCCACTAACCAATCCTGATGCTGCTTTCATGCTGCTAACCAACATGAAAGCAGCATCAGAATTGGTGGGAGCGGGCTCTCTCAGTGCTCACTAGAGCGCTGGAGGCCTGTGCCTTCTCTAATTCAGCTGTCTTAAGACAGCTGGGTTAGAGATATTTAAAGTGTGCGTGTCTGGCTGGCCATCGCAAGACATCCGGCCAATGGGACATGCACACTTTAAACAAGTGCACATCTCCCTGCTGCCACTTGGCAGCAATTGCTCCACCCCATCCTGACACTCGATTCTGGATGAGGCGCTGAAAAATAAAATGGTAATAAACAAAGTTTATTACCATTTTATTTTTCCGTTATGGGGGGCATTTCTTTAGGGGGTTTGACGCTCCTCTGCTCAAATGGAGGGGCAGTCCCTGCACGGCATCTATGCTACGTTACTGCTTAGGTTAGTTAATAGGCCCATTAAACAGGTATCGGTCTTTAGTAGACCTGCCCTCCCTGTAATTTCAGTTAAGGAATTTTTAACCTCCTCCTACTGTGATAACATCAGACGTCCTCAACTCCACACCTGGGACTGGACGAATCTGCATGTGGGAGTATCTGCATATTTTTCTGAGAATAAGGTCCTCTTTTTCCAACAATAGCCTACAGGAGTGCTGTAATACATGTAAAAGACTATCTAATTTTGGGCCAACAACAAATCAAGATGTACAAGTGCGTCTTTTGTGTTCTTCAACGTGCATCGCCATTGTAAATCAGATTAGAATTTGGCCTTAAGCAGCAACAACTAGCAGAAAGTTTCATACATTAAAACCTGCTTCAAAATCAAAACAAATCATAGGAGCCCACTAGTTATCGCACTATGGCATTCATGTGGCCAATGATCCAAATTCTGTACACAGCGATTATTTAAAATGTTTCCTCAGAGAATTCCACACTTCACACCTATGGGATTCTAATTTATCATACCTTCTTTTCTGTGGTGCACTGAATAGACTAGTTAAGCCGCACTCTTTATTGGATGATAAGATATGTAAATCTACAGCCCGGTCACATGCCTGGATGGTCATGCATAGATACAGTAGTTTGGAGCCAGCACTGTATCTGAGCTTGATGTATCTGGCTCACTTGAAATGCCAACTGCTAGCTCTACGACTAGGGGCTCTGCCATCGCTGGCTGATCAATCTGTATGCAAGCATGCTGGTGTGACATCGTGTAGACTGTGTGGTGCTGTGATAGAGAACATTGTCCACCTGATCTGCATCTGTCCGGCCCTAAGGAAAGCCCGCCTCCAACTGTTGAAACCTGCCTTTATTGAGTGAGGTGTTCGATCCTGACAGTCGGCTATAATGAAAACTTTGGACCCTGCAGATCCACAGATAAATTGTAAATTGGTGAGATTTTTAGAGACGCATGCTAAGCTCCTCGTAGCCCACTTGCACCTTTCCTAACATGCCCTTTTGCCTCTCTGTGTTAGTTATAGCTTTGATGATGCAGCAATATGCTTCTGAAATAAGACCAATGTAGTTGTAGTAAGTATATTGAATATTGTGAATTTATTGGTTAAGCGTTTTATACTCTTTGCGCCCAATGCCAACACTTTAGTCATCAGGTATAAGGGTTACTTAATAATTTATTTTAATGGCTTTATTGAATGCCAAGCTTTTGAGTTTTATAAAAGCTTAATTAAATAGTAAACTCCTGTATTATATTGAACTCTACTATCAAACTGTTTTAATAGGCACCAAGCACTTTATAAATCACTGGAGAAACATAGGTTTGCCACCTTGACTCTTTTAATATTTTTGTTTGCTGATTGCATATGTCTATGCCACTACCCAGCTGCTAGTATCTGTTAAGCACTTTATGGAATTTTGTAAAAAGCAGCTGTAGTAGCATTACGAAGCTAGGATCAGAGCAAAGAAAGGATCAGGTGAATGTATGTCCAAGAAACTGATCTCAACAAATGCTAAGCCTGTAATATATACATGCCTTTGGTGTTTAGTTGCACTTTAAAAGACTACTCAAATGTATTTTATACTTGGATATAGCACGAGGAATCATACTATGTGTTTTATTTGGGTCATTATGTATGTAATGGTTTTAATTGCCTGCACATGTTAAATAAATAAATACATAAAATAACTTTATGTAGGATATTAAGTTGCAGTAGTTTGAAGCAACTATTTCATGACACCTAGTGTGTTCCTCTTCCCTTCATCTCCTTGCCAGTGTCAGTTGTCCACTGTCCCCTATTCCCCTCCAGGGAACACTTTGACATGTCCAGCATAGTGCAATACAAGAATGACACTGTTGTATTCCCAACTCCCTGTCTAAATACTAATTATAGTTCTCTGTGTCTAAGAGATTAACTCTCCTCCTTTCCGTAGTTGTGTTAGCAGTTTAGTTTATGACCCGTACAGGAACAGTCCTGTGGGGTGACCGTATTCTTTAACAAAGTCCTAAATAGGTTTTAGTGTGCCAAAGGGGGAGGAGCCAAAATGGCGGCCGGGACGGAAGCTTAAATTTGAGCTCCGACCCGAGCCTACATAAAAATATCCTGAAGGCGCTCCCGGGCTGTTGTGCGGAGTGCAAACGTGTGGGAAGCCGGTGCGAACACCTGGCGGCCCTCAGGAGCTGAACGCGATCGCCTGCGACGACGCGCGAGGCGAACTGAAGTGCGGTCTGTGGAGAGGCTGGCGGCCGAGTCGTCGCAGCTCGCTCTGAGCGGCGTGGCAGAGACGGGGATGCCGTGGGCTACGCCTCGATAGGATCCCGGAAGGACTCGAATCGAGGTGGGGGGCGAGGCTGTGGAGGCACCCCCCGATCGCGGAGTTCGTATCGGAGGGGGGGGTTTGTGCGCTGGTCGCCCCTCACCCCCGGTGCCCCAGCTGCCGGCTGCGAGCCCCGGCGGCTGCCGTTTCCCTGCTGGAGGAGTGGCGGAGCGCCCTGGAGTTTCATTTTGGCCAAGGCAGGCGCGAAGACCCGCTTGGACATGAGATCGCCGGGGCGGAGGCGGCTGGGGACGGCTGTCGTGGGATGCCTCCCTCTGCCCCTTGGCATGGGTGAAGGTAGTTGCTGCGGCGGCTCGCGGGAGGGGGAGTGGGCCCTGGTGGAGGTGGGCTCTCCCTCGCCATCCCCCCCGGTCTCGGCTGCATTGTGGGTCGTTCTGGCTCCCCCCCTATACCTACCGAGGGGTGGGCGAGGCGCGGCAACGGGGAGAGGAGGGGACAGGCCCATGGCCCCCGAGTGGGCCAGAGCGACCGTGCCCATCAATAACCAGCAGCTGAAGAGAAGAGTGTTTAACAGATTGCGGTACTCCCTCCCAGAAAGCTGGAACTACTATGAGCTGAGGAACAGGGTACCTTACACATGGATTGTGTAACATACTACACAGCAGCACCCCCTATGGGGAACCAAGGTGGACTATTGCCCCTGTGTGATTATTAATGACTGCTGGCCTAGAAGTATTGCAGGCAAAGGGAGCCTGCGGACCGTGCTGAACCGCTGCCCCCCTCCTCTTTTCTACGCGGTGAGAACCGCGGGCCGGGCTGGCTGTGGCGCGGGGGGAGGCCCGACTGGCTGCACACAAGGGCTTCAATTGAGGACAAAACCGTCCAACCGGTGCACAGTCACACTGCCCCGCTCATTGTGAGCAGCCTATTCATTGCACACTATGGCTGGAAGAAATAAATCTGCGAAAAACCAGGACCGACTTACACAGGGACAGTCAACAAGCGACCAGCAGCTAGCACCGACTTTACAAGCACTGGAAACCACACTGCAAGCCCACTCTACCCAATTTGAAAAAGTATTACAAGCAATAATGGACACTAAAACCTCCCTGGAGAACAGGATAGACTCAGTATCAGAAGACCTAAACTTGCTCTGAGTGGATCATAGTAACTTGGCGGAGAGAGTGAAGTCAACGGAAGCGGAGCTAAAAGAATTGAACCCTTCGGTCTTGGCTAATCAAAAAACAAATACAACGGCTGGATGCAGAGGTAAAAACACTATGGCGTCGCGCCGAAGAGGCGGAAGGTAGATCCCGGCAAAATAATGTACGCTTTTTAGGATTCCCCGAAAAGCTAACAGAGCAGAATACAGAAATATTCTTGGAGCAATGGCTGATCAAGGAGGTGCTAAGTGGGACCCTGTCAAAGTTCTTCTCTGTGGAAAGGGTACACAGGGTACCGGGGAGACCCCCGGCCCCGGGTCAGCCACCCAGACCTCTGATAGCGAGATTCTTAAATTACAGGGACCGCGACCTAATTTTACAGCAATTCCGCAGCAAAGGCCCATTCCGACATGAGGACTCAGAAATTAACGCTTACCCAGACTTCACTCAGGAAGTGCAGAGACAGCGCAACTCATTTGTGAAAGTCAAACAACGCCTCCGTGAGCACAACATTAAATATGCCCTGCTGTTCCCCGCAAAGCTGAGAGTAATATCAGACAAGCGCACCCATGTATTCACTTCCCCCGAGGATGCCTGGACGTGGCTGCATGCCAAAGGCTTGGCACGACCCCAAACCGGAACAGATGAAGGAGAGGAATGGCTGACCACTTCATTGCGGAAGCGTCCTAAGAAAAGAACCAAGGGTCAGCCCACTGAACAGCAGGCAGCTGAGGAAAAGGCAAAAGCCTTGAAAGAAACTCCTCTGCACAGGCAAAACACCTTTGAGGTTCTGCGGGAGGCCCCAGCGGACAGCCCAGACTCCGACTCGACCAGCTCGGCCTCAATGCTCACAGAATCACTTGCGGGGCCGAAACTCACGCCTCGAGCGCTGGACGAACTGTAGATGAAGGACGCCAGCCGCCTGCCCCTCCTTCTCCCCCCACCCATCGAGGGGAATGACAATTCTGCAAGGAGGTACAGGCTAACTTTCCGCGCACCTGCACGAGGAAGAATGCTGCTACTGACCACGAGTATCTTTTGACTATTCAACTGCTTCTATCGAAATTATTGTTTAATGTCATTTATCATGCACTTGGGGTGGGGGATGACAGCCCGGGAGCACATGCAGTCCATGGCTGCGGAAAGATGTGTGCCCCAGATGTGAGCCGCATCTGGTTGCTAACATGGCTGCCCCACAGGTATTCACATGGACACAAAGTTCGTTAAGTATTAGTGTGTTTGGTAATTTGATATTAGTTAATAGTTCGGTGTTGGGTGTTGGTAGAGGGAGTGTAGGGGGATCTAAAGTTAAGTCGAATTCAAAAGATCAATACAAAGCACAGGTAATACTGCTAGCGCTGACACACTTGAGGGCACACCTAATCGGGTTGGAGGGGACTCGCGTGGACACTGTCAACAGTACTGAGATGCGGTCAGGTGCTACACACAATGCGAAATGGCGTTAAATGCAAACCTCTCAGTGCATCAATATGATATAATCACGTGGAATGTGAGAGGCCTGGGTGCTCCAAGCAAAAGAATCCGGGTATATGACCGCCTAACACGTCAGGGCGCACACATAGCTATTCTACAGGAGACACACTGCCTGGAGCCTGACTTGCGGGAACTACGATAAAGATGGGGCGGACAGGTGGTGGGCACAACGTACTCGGCATTCGCCAGGGAAGTGCTGATTTGGATAGCAGACGGGGTTCCCTTTGTCCAAACCTCACAGACAATAGATCAAGGGGGTAGATATGTGGCAATAGAGGGGCACCTAGATGGGAAACAACTGTCAATAATCGGCATCTATGCCCCCAAAAGTGCGATAGTTGAATTTCTGGGCACACTTACCCCAACATTATTAGTAAACCCCGAAGCCCCAGCTATTTGGGGTGGCAATTTTAATAGCATCCCGAACGCAGAACTGGACAGGTCAAACATTACCCGAAAGCAACACTAAATAGAACAGCTAGAAGCCCCTTGCTTGTTTGGGCGGCAGATATGAGCATATTTGACTTATGGTGCACAAAATACCCTCAGCAGAGGGAATACTCATTTTACTCAATACCCCACAAGGTATACACAAGAATAGATATAATGTGGGGGACCCAGGATATCTGCGATCTGACAAGTAAGTCAGAATACCTGGCCAAAACACTATCTGATCATTCTCCACTTAGAATAACTCTGAACTGGGGCAGGAGACGTTCGCAGATCCCCACTTGGCGAATGCAGGGGGAGGCCCTCCAGGATCAAGCGTTCAGTGAAGGATTAAATGTAGTAGTGAAGCAGTAGTGGGAAATTAATAAGGAATCTACCAGCTCCAGAGCATGAGAATGGGAGGCACACAAGGTCCTATTTAGAGGGCATTGTATTTCAACCAGCTGGGGAGTCAGGCGCACAATACACGCGGAAATAAATAAGCTCGAAAAGGAACTGGGAGAAATGGAAAAAGCGGTGGCAAATAATGTGATTCCATACACAGCGCTAAAAGAAGTACAAACAAAATATAACGAAGCAGACTTTGGCCTCCGGCGGCACGATCATAAATACCGTTTAATGCGCTTACACACAGAGGGCGATAGGTCTGGCAGGCTGCTGGTGTGGCTCCTCCGTGAAAATCAGCAGCACTCCCCATTGGGACTATAAAGGGAGATGCAGGCAAAATGTTCACCACGCAGGAAGAGATTAATGGGGCGTTTAGAGAATATTACACAAACCTATACACCAAACGCACAACATGCTCACCTCTGCAATTGGGGTCTTTCTTAGAGGGCTCCCCAATGGCGCAATTATCGCTGACAGACAGGCAGATACTAGAGGCTCCATTAACACTGGAAGAAATAGATAGAGCAGTGTTGCAGATGCCCAGGAATAAAGCCCCAGGAACAGACGGACTTCCAATAGAATACTACTCCACATACTCGACACACTTGAAGCTGCACTTGCTGAAAGTGGTTGAGGAGGCATGGTCTAACAAAACTCTACCTCCAACATTAAAAGAGGCAATGGTGGTGGTCCTCCCTAAACAAGGGCGCGACCCCACCGACGTCAAATCCTACAGGCCATTATCCCTCCTGAACCTAGACTGCAAAATACTAGGCAAAATCTTGGCCAACAGGTTGGCCCCCCTAATACACACTGTGATACATGAAGACCAAAATGGCTTCATCCCAAAACGTAACACCTTCTTAAATATCCGTAGGCTCCTGGGTGTACTGGGGGACACTCCCCCGGAGGCTCATGACGAGATGGTACTGTCGTTAGATATTGAGAAGGCATTTGATACCCTGGAGTGGGACTTCCTGTTTGCCACTATGCAGGGCATGGAATAGGGCCTACTTATAAACAATGGGTACAGACACTGTACACCAAACCACAAGCCAGGGTAAAAACAGACGGGGTCATATCTGAGAGTTTCCCGATCACAAGAGGCACTAGACAGGGCTGTCCCTTGTCCCCCTTGCTGTTTGCCATAGCAATGGAGCCGCTGGCCACCCGAATACGTGCCATGCAAGAGAGATGGGGGTGGTCAGGAGTGGGCTACACCACAGTATATCACTGTACGCAGATGATGCACTAGTATATGTGCGGAACGGAAACGAGACAATACCCTTAGTAATGTCACTCCTAACCAAGTATGGGGACCTATCGGGGCTGGTGGTGAAATGGGATAAATCGTGTATATTTCCGTTAACTAGATGGTCTCCGGCAAGAAAAGAGAATGCCCCGGCTGGCCGCTTGAAATGGTGTTTTGACACATTCAAATACCTGGGGGTGCACATATACCACAATAATGAAGACCTCAGAGATGGGAACCTAGGGAGAGCACTAGCCTCTATGAAGGGATCGCTACGATTCTGGACCAAACTCCCACTGTCGCCCCTGGGCAGAGTGGCAGTGGCAAATATGTTGCTGCTGCCTAGGTTATTATATTACTTTGCGGCGCTGCCACTCTGGGTACCCAGGAGTTGTTTTAGAGATCTGAACGCAGTTTTACTGCAACTTATATGGGGCGGTGGCAGGATAAGGGTCGCACTCACCACACTGCAGCACCCGCTCGCTGCGGCAGGGCTGGGGGCTCCCAACTTTGAACTTTACTATGCTGCTGCACAGCTACAATGGATACTGAACTAGTTGCACAGGCCAACGCAGGCGGAGTCCATGTGGCTTCGGGCGCGGCTAAATGGGGCACCATTGATCAAGTGGTTAACGAATAAAATACCAAGGGGGGAACCTGGCAACCCGTTAATGGCAATGGCGCACTCATGCTGGCAAAGATACATACAAAAGGACCATAAAGCACTTCTATACTCGCCACTCATCCCATTGGGATCGATCCCGGGTTGGGCTAATGCAGTGGGCCCACACTCACTTAAGACTTGGACCGAGGCCGGAATAACAATGGCTGCGGACTGCTTCGAAGAAGGGAAATTGATGTCATTTGAATCCATTCAAGCCCTCATGGCAGTGAACCCTGGGCACTTTCTGTCCTACTATGCCATAAGTCACCTAATCAAAAAGACGTGGGCGACGGGAGATAGGGAACCCTTGAGCTCTCCCACATTGCACCATATGCTGCAATTCGACGACCAAACAAAAATAGTGACACATTTGTACAAAACTCTGAATAAACCCCCTGAGCTCAATTTGAAGAGAACGAGGGACAGGTGGAATGCAGTCCTCACTGATCCGATATCGCAAACGGATTGGCCGAAAGCCCTCTATCACACTCGGGGTTATCCAGAAACCCCAGGTTTCACTACACGCAATTCAGTGACATGCACCAAACATGTCTATCTCCAGCCAGGAGTCACCACATGTTCCCTGGTTCGGCGTCTGCCTGCCCGCAGTGTGATGCCTCAGAAGCACACTTCTACCATATGGTATGGGAGTGTGCTCATATATATAGGGAATGGAGAGGAGTGGTAGAAGAGGTAGCGGAATTAACAGGTCTGACACTCGTAGCAGACCCCAAATCCTGCTTGCTAGGGTTGAGAACCAGAGAAAAGAAACAGACATTTACATAAGTTCGTAGACCTAGCATTCGTGATGTACAAAAGGCTGATTGCGATGAACTGGAAGGCGCCCAGGGCACCTGACCTGAAAGCTTGGCACTCCCTCACACTGTGCTGGACTCGGACAGAATCTCAGGTACTGAGCAAATTACCACGCGCGGGACAACAACACACAGGAAAGGAAACCTGGGAAACACTGGCAGCCTGACTAGAGGCAAAAAACGATGAGAGGCCGCCTTGAATTAGACGGAGACTATGTGCGGGTACTGACCCGTCCAGCACTCACTCAGCGGCAGCTTACCTAAATTATACCCGCAGAACATCATGTGGAAGTGCTGGGGGCCCACACCCGCTCACTAGAGGCCGGTATCATTTATAATTAGCACTCAGGGAGGAACACACAAACAACACGTGCATAACGTACACTATCACGCCACACTAAACAATCAGAAATAAGCTCAGCTCCCCTCCTCCCAATACAATTAATAAGTGTTATCAGGGTACAACATCAATCAGGGGCCCTGAGACGGGACCATTAGGTACCACAAAGAACGCTTCTTCAATTTTGCACGGCAGTTAAATATATATACTGTAATCAATAATAATACCTAAGTTATGTTATATGTATGGTGGGGTTTTTGTTTGCTTGTTATATTGCATATGTATTTTTTGTTTCATTTTTCTTGATCCTGTTGTATCCTCCTCTCTTCTGTTATTGGGCGAGGAAGCATAGATACAACAGATTCACATAATCCTATCAATGTAATCACATATTCATGTTGTATGGATCTGCATTAAAAATTCAATAAAAAGTATTTTAAAAAAAAAAGGTTTTAGTGTGCCAAAGTTTTAGAAATAGCACCCCGTTCTGATAACCACACTGGACCAGGTCACCAACAGCCCGGATCCATACTATCCTTGTAAAGTAGCTAAAACAAAAAGAATAATCGTAGAGATAATGCAACTTTGAGCATGGTTTCCTCACACAGCACTGAAAGAAGTACTTGGCAATTCTCGCTAAGCATGGCAGTTCCCTCTCAAGCCCTTTGGTTAAGCAAGAAAGCAAATCCTTTCTCATCTGTGACGTTCTTCTCATAAGGTCTTAGTGTCTGCAGAATGAGATGCATCAAATCATCATGCTACCCACTGAAGCTGTGCTCCTAGGTAATGTAACACCTATCCCAGCGCACCTAGGCCACACTCACCAATAAAAAGTCTCAGTTTACGAAAAGCCCCATATGTCAGCACACCGTTTCAATTAAAGAGCATTGAATCCAGATCCCTAAACAGTCTGTTTGCTAATTTAATTGGTTAATCAATTGAGAAAGCCATTTAGTAAGTGTGGGAGCATCACCAACACAGGCTGCCCTGGGAAATGAAGAAGCTAGGGGCCTCATTATGAGTCCCCTGAAATCAGACCTTTACCCACAGAGTTAAGGCCTGGGTGCTGATTACTACTAGTGTGTGGTAATTGGAGGTTCCATATTGAGTTCTAAGAATCCTTTCCCTAATAAGAAATTACTGATGGAATTGATAATTCCCAATCTGGTCACCCTGTAATCATTCTACGAGTGTGGCAGTTTGCTATATGCTTAACACACTTAAAGGAATCTAGTAAGTTATGTTTAGACCACATTTTCTATACCTTATGTATTACTGAGAAGTGTAAGCTTTTTCAGCATGCTTTATCACCTAATGTGGCTTGTGTGTTTGGAAGACGTATACTTCCTGTGAAGACCTGTGCACAGGGTGCAGTCCGTGTGTAATGGCCAGCTAATGGGGATTGGGTGTCTAGAGGGAGTAGTCTCTTTATGAACAGCTGTGCATAGGGAAAGGGTTGTTCATAGTATAGGCTTGACCCCCATACGCGGCTTGGGTTTATGGAGGGATTGCGCTCTCCATAAAGAGTTGTACACACAGGTGTGGTTGTGCAGAATAGGGGCCTAATCACCTAAGGGCACTTTTATGCTCTGAAGTAGTAAGCACTGTGTGTGGCTGGAGATTGGCGACCTAAGAATCCCTTGGTATCTGGAGGGGTTGGGGTCTCTTTAAAGTGTTGTGCACAGGGGGAAGGCTGTGCCTATCAGCAGCTTGGCCACCTAATGGAACTTCAGTGTTTAGAGGGAGTCCCAGTGAAAAGTTGTATACAGGACGAAGGCTTCAGTGTCTTGAAGGAATGAGCTCTGCTATAATCGTTTTATCTATGTGCATATGTGCCAATAACATACAATTCACTTGATTCTGATTGTTTATAATGTAAACTGAAGAGCAGTAGTTTGGATGATGTCTTCAGTGATGTAATCAATAATATCATAGATGTCATGAGTGATCATCAGTGATGCCACTGAACTTGTCGAGAGTGATGTTATATACGAGGTCATTAGCAGTGCATGGTGGGGGCCCTAGTTATAGTTAGCTCACCAATCTATAACTGGCCCCTTCTGGGCCGCATTGAAGCCAGTCCAACATGGTGGGAGCAAGTTCTTCTGGTGCTCTTGCCCGTAGATCATCAGAACCAAAACAGACATTTTGTTTCATTTTGGCTCTATGGAATCCCCCATAAAGCATAGGGGGTCAAGAATACCTACCATTCCTCCCTTTATATTTTTCTTCATTCATGTCCTCAAGTCCTAAAGTGACTGGCCAACATCGCCATTGATGTTGAGGCCAGCCAATCATATCAATATCTTTTGACTCCCACTGGACTATTACACAGAATCTTCACAAAACGTTCCATAAATAGCAGGTTTCTCCACCTTGGCTACTTCCTGGAAAGTTTTGGGGTGATCGGTCAAGCTGGGCCACAAAAAGGGGAGGATTCAAAACACAAGTGACCCATGCAATTTCCATAGCAAATTTAGATCGTGCTACATCCAAAAGAGCTAAATGGAATTACACTAAAATTGGCAGATAGCTAGATCTTTACGTAAATAGTGTTTTTTTTTTTATTTACTGGAAATTTGTTCTGTGTTTTTTGAGAAATTAAGGATCAACATTTACAGACAGTTGGGCTGAAATTCAGAAATTCAATCCTTCTGATTGGCTTAGGGGCCTTTTTTTGGAGAAGGTACTCTGGCTGCATCATGAATATAAATGCCGTTGCAGCCGTTACAGGACTCGGGGACCCTGATCCCTTGACCCTTCTGGGGGACTAGGTCCTGCACCTAATTCCATGCTGTGCACAGTCAGAGACCGTGTGCGGCAGGGGTTTGGCTGCATAATGGGGGAGTTTGGTATGGTGATAAGATCTTACTTTACATTTTTTTTTAAACGTACAAATAAATGAAAATATTTAAGTGATGCTATGGTTAGGTATGGTAAACATATCTTACTTTACATTAAACAAATCTCAGAAATTCACTGAAAAAACACAAATGTCAAAGTAATGGCATAGTTAGGTTAATATCAGCTAAAACATCACATTTTAAACTAAAAAGAAGAATAGAATTCAACAGTTATAATTTACAGGGCGCCCTAGAGTTTGTGCCCCAACTCATTTATCTCTTTGCAAACATCCCAGTAATACTTCCGTAGACATTTTTAAGGAATGGTAGATTTGATCTGGGACAGTAGGAGAAGACTGGTAGTTTGGATTAACGCTTGTTACCTGTGATACCAGGTGGTTTGGGCGACCCCATTTTAAAACACTACAAATTACTGGCTGACTTGCATGGGGATCCCTAATTTGCAAAATGCCGACCAACTTCAAGAGATGCTGATTTCACTTACTTGTTATTTTTGTGAGTGACAATTGCCCCAAACTAAACAACCATCACAGGTGCTTATTCTAGGTCAATGACCTGTCATTCAAATATTTGTTGATCTCATTTCAAAACAATATTGATAAACACTATGGGGGTCATTCTAACCCTGGCGGTCGTCGACCGCCAGGGCTAAAATGACGGAAGCACCGCCAACAGGATGGCGGTGCCCCGCAGGGCATTCTGACCGCGGCGGTTCGGCCGCGGTCAGAAGTGGAAAACCGGCGGTCTCCCGCCGGTTTTCCGCTGCCCTTCTGAATCCTCCATGGCGGCGCAGCTCGCTGCGCCGCCATGGGGATTCAGACACCCCATACCGCCATCCTGTTCCTGGCGGTTCGCCCGCCAGGAACAGGATGGCGGTATGGGGTGTCGTGGGGCCCCTGGGGGCCCCTGCAGTGCCCATGCCAATGGCATGGGCACTGCAGGGGCCCCCGTAAGAGGTGCCCACAATGAATTTCACTGTCTGCATTGCAGACAGTGAAATTTGCGACGGGTGCCACTGCACCCGTCGCACCTTCCCACTCCGCTGGCTCCATTCGGAACCGGCGTCCTCGTGGGAAGGTTGTTTTACACTGGGCTGGCGGGCGGCCTTTTGGCGGTCGCCCGCCAGCCCAGTGTAAAACCCAGAATACCCGCAGCGGTCTAATGACCGCGGTGCGGTATTCTGGAGGGGGGAACTCTGGCGGGCGGCCTCCGCCGCCCGCCAGGGTGAGAATCACCCCCTATATGTCAACATTTTACTCAAACATAGTATCTCACACATTCACATTTAGAAGGCACTGATTGTATATACTCAAATCATTGGATTCTGTAAGACAAATGTTGGTTATCTTGATTTCTTCTTTTTCATACGCACATGTGCATAGTGGCCAGCTTCGAAGGAAAAGGAAAAGAAAAAACATTCCAAGATGGCAACCATGCAGTTGTATGGTGGCTATCTGCATACTTATTTTCGTATTGCAAAAGAAAAAGGATTGAAAGATTAGTGCTTTCCATGTGCATGCATGTGAGGCAGCCATCTTAGAATGATTTTTCTTTCTCTTTTTCCCACCTCGCTTGTGTACACAAATGACAACCATCAAGGAGAAAAGCAATCAGTGACAAAGTGAATTGGTCTGCGTCCAAGTTATGAGAGACGTATTGGCTTTGCCAGTGCTTGTTTAAGAGCTAGGGGCCAAAGTCAAACACTTCCAATCTACGAGAACAAAGGTTGAAAGTAGCTCCTGCCTTATACCAGGTATAAATATCAATACCCCCCATTTAGAATATATAATTAAAATGCTTGCCCAACCCAGTGGGCTCGAAGACGTGCAGATGTTATAGTTTTGCACACTCCTTTCAAATAAAAGGAGAGGCCATTTTATTTGAAATATTCAACTCTAACCCCCAACTCCTTCCATTTCACACTCCTCTTCTAAACCAACAGTAAAAGTGCATACAATTTAAGAAACACAATAACAAATTCAAGTATGTTTCAATATAAAAAGGTGCTTTATAGTAGATATTTTTTAAAAGGCAACTTACTGTAATATTACTTCCAATAACTCTGCAAAAATACAATAAGATTGGATTCAATTGACAGCCGAAGGTAACATTTCATACATTTACAAATACAGGAGGTTGACAGACTGATAAGTTATCACCTAAGTATCATTAACACTATGGGGGTTATTACAACTTTGGAGGAGGTGTTAATCCGTCCCAAAAGTGATGGTAAAGTGACAGATATACCACCAGCCGTATTACGAGTTCCATAGGATATAATAGACTCGTAATACGTCTGGTGGTATATCCGTCACTTTACCGTCACTTTTGGGACGGATTAACACCTCTTCCAAAGTTGTAATAACCCCCTATGTCTAAATACATGCTTTTTCTACTGCATTTAGATCATGGGGTTGCTTGTGTTTCAGAGGATATCTGGAATGTCAGTTAAGGCTGGACAGTTCTTATTCAAGCAACAGTAGGCATTTTTAAAGGAACCTCATCTTCCTGGCTTGGTGGTGAATTTTATAATATTTGTTCCCCTGGCAGATGAGCCCCCCCTAACCATATTTAGAGAAGGTGGAGATCTTAGTGCCTTTGAAGAGACCTATCAATCACAAACTAAAAACCCCTTGGGCTGATTTGCATTTGAATGGTCTCTGTCTGAAGTGTCTGTGAGGGCAAAAAAGGATAGCCTGAAATGCATTCCTCATGCAACTGCCAATGGCAGAGACCTCTATAAACATTTTGGTCATCACACTTGTGCTCTCCTTTCTAACGCACAGTTGGCAGTTGAAATCAACTGCATCTGTCAGGACTAGATACTGGCAACTATTTCCAAAACCTAAGCAGCAATAAAGAAGCCTGGTGAAAATCCAGTCTTGATTAGGGGTACCATTCATCTAGCAAAGTCAGAACGCTGTATAACTGGTGTCACCCACAACATCTTTTCCTTGATGGGCATGATTATGGGCCTGGCAGAGACCAGAAATGTAGTGAGTTGCATGTTAGTCCTCAGATGAAGTAATTTATGAAGGAAGCCACTAAAAATATGCAGGACAGCCATTAAATGACAAAGGCTTGGTATGCCCAGAAGGCCACCGTGGTGGAGTCCCAGCCTGGCCAAAAAGCATTGGTCTTGGAGCCCATGGAGACCTGAGCCTTATAGGACCAGTAAATAGGGCCCTATGAGATCAAGGAGAGGAAAAGGGATGGCACCTGCTTGGTGGAGACATCCAGGGGCCACTCAAGGGTCCTGCATGTGAAACACTTCAAGCAACAATTTCAGAGGTTTGGGAGGACAGTGCTCTTGGTGATAGAGGTTGGTGAGGAGGAGGAGGGCAAACCCCTCCCTGACCTGCTGCCCTCCAATGAGCAAGATTGATCAGTAGAGAGCATCATCCTCTCCTCCATACTGAGAGCAGAACAGCAGAACTGTCACCAGTTGCTGGGATAGTTTTCCCCAAATTTCTTATTTACCCCAGTGCTCATCAATTGGTGCACTCTTGATGCTGATACAGGAGACAGCATGCCTGTCACAATTAATATTTATAGGCAGTCTGAATATGCGAGGGCCAATATCAAAGATGAGGTTTCTAAGAGCCAGAGTTGGGGGCGATTGAGCCCTCTCGGAGCCCCTGTTCCAGTCCAGTAGTGCTGGTACCCAAGGCTGCCCCATCGAGTAGCACCCTAGATCTCGAGGTTATGTGTTGATTACAAGGGCTTGAATTCAGTCACCAAGCCTGATGCCCAGCCCATTCCCAGACCTGATGAGGTCATTGACTGGTTAGGGACTGCCATGTTCCTCAGTGCCTTTGGTTTGACATCAGTGTCTTGACACATTGCCCTAACTGAGATGGCTCAGGAGAGATCAACAGTCTCCACCCCATAAGCTTAAAGGGGTGACCTTTGGGTTAGGGAATGCCCCTGCCCCCTTCCAGAGGTTAGTCAACTGGGTCATAGCTTGGTTGGAGAAAGAAATGTCAGTGCAGCCTACCTGGATGGCACTTCTGTTTTCAGTTCCAGCTGAGATGGCCACCTCAAGGGAGTACTTCAGGCCCTGCAGCAGGTAGGCTTATCTATCAAGGTCAGTAAGTGCCAGATAGGACAGAGTTCAGTAGTGTATTTAGGTCACTGAGTGAAGGTCAATATCAATCTCTCTAGCCCAAAATGCAGGCTATTATAGTTTTTGATACCCTGAAAGAAGCCATGTGTTCTGCACTAGTGCTTATAGCACCCAACTTCAGCAAGGAGTTTCTCATGCAGACAGATGCTCCAGAGCATTGTATTGGGGTTGATCTCTCACATCTCAACAATGAGGGCCTGGACCAACCTGTAGCCTTTATGAACAGGCGTCTACTGTTCAAGAAAAAGAGATGGATGGCAATTGCAAGGGAAGCATTTGCAGTAGTCTGGGCCACCAAAGAAATTGAGACCATACTTGACACCAGGCCCATTTTCATTCAGTTATTTTGGGTTTAGGTATACCACAGACCTCTCCAAAAGCTGTTGCAGATGCTATGTTAGAATCCTAAAATGCTGAGGTTGTCCATCTCCATAAAGCGAGTGGATTTCAAGGTGGAGCATCAACCTGGGACTGAATACACTAATGATGGTGGTCTTTTTACGATTTTTCCCCTTGGTAATCAGAACTCCAATGAAGTTAAGTAGTTCTTCCCACCTGCTTGGGGATATGCCTGTTGGGAATGATCATTGTTTGTGTGGTGTAACCTCAGATTTATTTGCCTTTACTGTTTTTGTTCGTTATAGAAATTTGCTAACCAGTAGTAAAGTGCTTGCTATGTGCTTCAAGCAGGATGAAATTGGAATAGTCATGATTGGCATATTTAATTTGCCTATACTTCCCTAGTAAATGATACCAAGTATACTCAGAGTTTGTAAATGAAATGCTAACAATGAACTGCATCGCTCATTTGGCCATCCACTTCAGTGGCACTGTAAAAAATATCTCCAGGCCTCCCATTGTAGTCTGATTGTGCTGTTTTAAACTGTAAATTTGACCTTGTGAAATAAACACTTTTGTCAGGTCAGATCCTTCTTTAAATATCCATACATCACACATAAGTAGGCCTTGCTGCCTGTAAGGCAGAGTGCATGGTACTTAAAAGTAGAACATTTAAAAGTGTAATGTTTACATATCCTTACAGTGATAATTTCCCAAAAGGTTTTTTCACTGTAGCAAGTCTGGCTGTTCCATAGGAAAACATTGAGCTACATTCAAAATTTATTAATGCTAATTTATGTTAACAAGGAAAATACTTCAATGATTATTTTTGATTCTTATTAAAAATCCAACTTAATGGCAACAGTATATCAGGATAGCATTTAATTTTGTATAACTTAAAAGGAAAAGGTACGTGTAGAAAGTTGCATTTTCCTTGCTTGAAGTGGCTGGAGGCCTGTAAGCAAGTTTCACCTGTCACCTGGCAGCTGAATAGCTCCCCTGCGCTGAGGTGAGAACTGCTTTCAGGTAAAGGACATAAGGGATTGGGTGAGGGGTGATGTTGTCCTTCCCTTGACAGAATGACTTGGGGCTGTACCCAGAAACTTGATTATCCAAAGAGGCCAGCCCTGTCACAGATAGATGTAGCTAACACCTAGGCCTGCCCATCCTTTGTCTTCCTAGTCAGGTTGGCTCTAATCCCAGTAGGAGAGGGGTCAACAGAAATTGTGGTGACCAAAACGGCTGAAACATGCTAATACAGAGATGGCAAAGACCACCTTTATTTTGATGTATGACTTTTAATTTTGTCAAAGAGAGTCCATAAGTAAAATCAAACAGATTGGGCATCCCTTTAGATAGTTGTATCCTATTCTTTAGAGTATTGATCCCTAAATATTAATCTAGAGCTTAATTTCTCTTAAAGCTCCGCCATTGTACACACAAATGTACAATTAGGTGTTGGTAGCATGCTTTATAATGAAGCATGCCAAGAAAGTGGACAAAGACATTGCACATAAAACATGAGATTCCGGTAGAATGCAATCACTTCATTCTTGTTTCATCAATCTCAATGTGCTCTCTTACATACCAGCTGCAGACACGAAAGCTTCTTACAGGTTTGTTTGGCTCCTAACAATCTTACCTTTCTAAATATACCCCAGTAGAGTAGGAGTGAGAGAAACCTGCCAGTTCTCCTTTTCTCAGAAAAAGGTCACTGTTTCCTTGTGGGGAACAGCTGGTCAGGAAGGTGTGATCCAAAATATTTGGGGCAATGCAGCTTCTCTCCTTCTTGATATATAAAATGTGCCATCTTTTATTATCTGTAAAGCACTCCTAAAGAACGTGTATTGTGATAAACACCCTCATGTGGCTATATGATCTACACCAGTAAGTATTACTTCCAAGCATTTGAGTTGTCATTTTCTGACTGGTATTCGTTGCAATCGCATATTCAGAGTTGTCCTTTGTGATCAAACTGCTGGATTTTCCAACATTTTTAAGTGGACATTAAACTTTTATTCAATTTGCATGGGTTACTTCTCCCCAAAACCAAGCTAAAGCCAGATGGGTGGAGTTTGTACCACAGAATACAATCCACTAATAAAATAATAAAGAAAATACATATCACCATCTATATTTCATCATGGTTTTCTAGTCTGACAAGATGGGCTTACTGAAGGTGTTCCTGATTTATAGCTCTATTCTCAGTGTTATGTCCTAGAACTGTGATACATGGGATGACTTTTACCACCCTATCAGCGTGTTAGCTTTTTTTCTTAAATCTGACTTTATTGAAATCAATGTACATTAAATACATTGTTCTGAACATAAAGGTAACAATGAGAAAGCTCACTTTTCAGGATCTTTTGTTTTAATCAATGACTTCTATACGAGAACACTGACTCAAACAGTTGTTTCATGTGCATCTTCTATAGGATACTGGTGTATTGTAACTGAAAAAGTGTATTGTTTAGTAATATAAAGTAATCTGAGGAATCGTTCTGTTTCTTCAATCGGCACAATTATGCTGGTCATTTTTGGGCTCAGATTAGGTGAAAATGAAGGAGCTGGCAATGGGAGACATTTGTAACATTTGTAACATTTTATAAAAATAAGAGAGTTAATACACTCTTACCTGTTCGTGATGTCAGAGACTGGGAATTCTGGCAAAATGTATACATTTATTAGAACAACAAATTATATTACACCTGCATTATATTTACTATACTTATCATTGTCTGTTTTAATGCTAAACATGGAGCATATAATGTCACAGTTATATGTAAATTAAGGCCCCTTTCAGACAAGACTGAATACAACTCTATCGTCCCTTTGGCAGCGTTTAACTTAAATGCTGGACTGTCTCAGGTTCATGATTACAGTGACCATATTGAAAGCAATTACTAGCCTCCATTCGCATTTCACTGTTGTGGCAGAGTTCTGTTTTACGCTCATGCCTTCAAATGATTCTACTACACGGCGTCCCAATAAACATGTGCATGATTTGAACAAGCTTCTTCAAATCCCTCTACCTCCATCTCATCCATGGCCCCCATCCACATATGCTAATGGCTTAATTTTATGACAAGACCGGAGACTCCTATTATGCGTTTCTTTTCTCACTTTAATAAATAGCAGCAGTCAAGAAACATACTACAATTCCCAGTAGACCAGAGAACCAGAGCCAATGGGAAAAAAAGTAGTCCAACTAATGTTCACCAATCATATTACGTACATATGCATTATGACATCACTTGACTGTGAACAGCCCTCTTTTCTTGCTGCTCGCAGTCAAGTTAAGTACCCTTTTTCACTTGTCCATACGTATATTTGTGGTATTTAGACTTTATATATTTTAATGGTGTGAATATATGCTGTTATTTATTCAACGCGTTCCAAGCTCTGTTCTTGCGTGTTTAGTTTCCTTTCTTATCCAGTCGGCAAGTTGCCGCATCGGGTTGGCGCGCGGCGCTTCGCGCGCTACGTTTCCAACCGCCTAACGTTTGCTTTCACGGCGGTTGGTCCGAAGCGCCCGAGACCTCGTTTGGTGTGCCACGCGTTCGTCTTCCTCAGCGCACACCCATTTATTTATTGATTTAAGCAAATACCATTTTTTTCTGCTTTTCGCTCACCATCGGAGGCTTCGGCATCACGTCCTGCTGTGCCCTTGTCCCTCGCTCGACTAAGGCTGGAATTTCCTGATTCCTGTCCACCGGCGACGCCCATAGGCGGGGCCTTCAGCTCCTCTGTAGCTTTTCCTTTCTATTAACCCCATAATTACCAGTTCCTTTTACTATGGAGCCAGATAATTCCCCCTGTTTACAAGATGCTGATGACATTAGGCAGGAGCTCTCTGCCTTTATAAAATCTTCTGTCCAGCAGGCAGTAAATTCTTCCATACAAAAATTTACAAAACATTTTGAATTTTCATTCTCGGACATGATTTCTAGATCCATGTCGGCCCAGGCTGCGGGGGAATGCAGTCAGTGCCTCTCTCCCTCAAAAAATCCCCCCAAATTACGGAAAATGGCGCAAAAGAGAAGTGAGGCTTCCTCACATGTGGCAGAGGACGCGGTCCCTCAAAAGGCTCCCTCCAAGGAGTATAAAAGTTTGAAACATGAATCCAAATCAAAAAGTATTATTACCCCTTTGTTTATTGCGTCCATCCCTGACACGGACGATGATGTACCGGATCTGGACTCTGATTCCAATGTTTCGGATGTTGGGGACGATATTTCTGTCTCCCCTCCTCCCCCAAAGAAATCCAAATTGACCTCCCTCCAGCCTTCCACCCCTATTTCCCTTCTTGACCCTGAAGGTTTCCCAATGTTTGACCCTTCGAATATCCTTCATCCCAATTCTACTGAGTGGGTCCCCGCTGATCACGTTGCCCAATATGTTTCCGCTAAAATCTATTGTCCATTATACAAACAAACTAGAGCTAAATGAATATCTGAATGTCCCTGTCCCTCCCTATCCCACCATCTCTCGGTCACCCCTTCCATAGATCAGCCCCTCCTGACATTTTTTACTAAAATGGGCAAGGGTCCACGCAAGGGAGTGGATACGGTGCGGGCCTCCTGTCAAGATAAATTGCTGGACGTTTTGGGTCCCTTAACCAGTATTTTCGACATTGCAGAGGCAGCCAGGATTAATGGCTCGTTTAACTCACCCTATTGGTCCAATGTACCTTATGCCTTTTGGGTAACGCGAATTCCGCGCTCACCCATGAGAGGCGAAAGGGTTTACTACTAAAGCTTGATCCGAAGTTGGTTAACCTGGCATCTGTCCAGCCCAACGTCCACACTGATGGCGCACTAGTTGGAGATTCTTTCATCAAAGATTTAAGTAAATATGTAGCAACCTTTACGACATTGGATAAAGCTCAGCAATCGCTGAAAAATATGTTTTCCCAACAGGTTTTTGGCCGGCAGAGGAAGGAACCGCTTTGCCGGCCGTTCCTACCCCAACCAAGGTTCCAGAAGAAACGCCACCTGATCCATGTGACTGTATTAGGCGAGAAACATGTTGACCATGATTTGCAGTTCTGTAGTGTAGGGAGTACCCACACACATGGGAATGCCACAGATGAGAATGCTTTCCTTATCAAATTCTATTACACCTATTCAAAACAAATAACTACGGTATTTTTACAAATCATTCAGAGTATTGAGGCAGACATATTGAGGTATTTCTAAAGTAAGGGAAGCCGGCAGACAAGTGTGCATCAAACCGGCTCATTTTGCTCATCAATTCCTATGTACAACCTTACTCAAAAACACATTTGGTACAATTGACAAAGGTTATAGAACAGCTATTTAGCACGCAGCAACACGGTTTCATACTTGGCCTGCATACATTATTCATATAATTAATGCTATTGCCCCATTTGATGCTGCTAAAGCTCTATCCGAACAGGCTGGAATGTTACTATTGGATGCAGAAAAGGCATTTGATTAAATGGCATTTTTTTTATGAACACTCATGACAAAGATGGTATCTAGCAATGGCATCATCTGGCGTATTAAAGAGTTATATTTAAAAATCCAATAGCCCTGATTGTTGTTATGGGATAACTATCAGAATACGTGTGCACAAGCTGGGGTACACGTCAAGGCTCTCCTATTTGCCCATTATTATTTGCTCTGTAACTAGAAACTTTTATACGCAACATACTATACAGCCCGGTAATAGACCCAGTACTGGTTAATAATACTGAATTTAACCTGGTCACCTATGTGAATGAGATAGCGGTTTATTCATTCAGTGCAATTAGCATAATAGAGATGGTAGCCAAAATGTTTTAGTGACATATCAGGGAACAGATTAAATTAAACAAAAACACAATTTATCCTAAATTATAATTACTCAGTTGATGATTATTAGATTGTTCATGCTGCAACCTATCTGAAAGTTTGTTTATGTGCAGACATTGGCATCAACCTTCAATTAGTTTGGTTAGACGATGCAACTTATTATAAATGAAGATCCTCCCAAAACGTGTACCCTTATTTCAGTCAATTCCTCCCAGTCTCCCCAACACCTTTTTCTCTTTTTGACTCAGCAATTAACCCTTTTAAGAAACAAAGTTAGTGGATTTTTGCTCAAAATCAAACATCCCAAATATTTTAAGAGGGATTATTTCAAGATCATAAAGTCAGTAAAAAACAAATATTGATACAGATTTATATAGTGATTGGAATATTGCAAAATCATCAGGCATACGTTTTTATGGGAGCAGAAAGCTTCATTAGAAATTTTCCAAGATGCAGCCAGTAGTTTATGAGACCAATGGGAGATCCAGTATGTGGGACATTTATATTTTAATGCATTATTTCAGACATATAAAGACCTAAATAGTATGTATCACCTTCAAGATTTTTCATGTATATACAGATCTATGATTATGGTATAAAAATGCTCTCATGTAAGGAAATGCCTCTTTTTGCATGTCCACCTCCAAAGTTTGGATTGGTGCTGGTGGTTCTTCGACTCTGAGAGTATTCTGAGGCCTGCTAACCAGAACTCAGTGCCACTGCTTTGACCTTTAAAAGTGTAATGTTGAATTGGCTATACCCAATTGGCATAGTTTACCTTAAACCAGAATCAGGCACCAGGGGTATCCAGGGCGTGTAAGTTAATGTGTCCCTCCTGGGCTGTAGCACTGATTGTGCCACCCTGGAGGGAGAAATGTGAAGCATGTCTCCCTACAACACACATAAAGTTGCGTAATACCCATACAAAAGACAGGCTCTGCACACAAAAGCCATTTTTTTGTGGCTATCCTACCTATTCAAGGAATCTACTGGAATGCCAAATATTTTGACGAGGTGGGCTCCCTCCCAAAATGTGACATGCTTCATCATTGGCCACCTCGTCCCACCCTGGTAAGATAGTACTACCAGGGTGGAATCAACGTCAAGGAGGGAGTCCTTATAAATTATTCTTACTGGATATTAAACTCAGATCCAGTTGATTTTCTAAAAATGTCTCTTTATGAACCACAAAAGTATCCTTTTTATTACGGTGGTACCATGGTTATGGCTAACATAACATTGTGTTGCTTGAAATGACTCTCAAGCAACACCAGATAAACATTTACTCATTACCTCATCACCGGCAAGTTAGACTGCCAGAACACCCGCTATGCTGGTCTCACTAAGCAGCTGACCAGAAGACTACAAGTCATCCAGAACATGACAAGCAGAATCATCCTGAACCTCCCATGCAGAATACATATCACACCACTCCGCAAGAAGCTCCACTGGCTTCCCCAATACACAAACACAATCAGCTCTAACTCCTCATGCATGTTCAAAGAACTACACAACTTGGGCCCCACCTACCTGAACAATTGTTGCCTTCCACCACCTACAGGACTCCAACTCACATACATTTCATGCATACACAGGACCAGGCCCTGAGGACAGGCCTTCCCATATATGGATCCTAAAGAGTGAAACAACCTCCCATTTCACTTGAGAACCTCTTCTTCTCTTCTGGACCTCCACAAGAAGCTTAAAACCTGGCTTTACAAATAACTATATCTTGAATTCCAAAAGAAGCTTACAACCCGGCTTTTCAAATAACTATATGCCCTAGGCATGGCTTTACTGATTTTAGTGATAGGCCCTCAGTCTTCCAGATGCTCATACATGACCAACTTTAAATCATTGGCTGTGTGGGACATTGGTGCGTAATAGTTACACATCTTGGTTATGTTGTGTTTGCATCCTAAATTTCTATGGTGCTTGCAAATATGGCTATCTATTTTTCTATATGGCATATGTATCTTAGTCTGCAAGAGCATGTGATAATGTATATCACACATGTTGTGTTGTAATTATTATCCAGGGTTTTTGTACACCGAGATTTAATGTTTTCGTAGGTACAGTTGAGCAGCAAACACTGCAACTATCACACTGTTAGGGGCATGTTACTGTGGGTAAACCCCAATAATTGGCTGTCGGTGTGATAATCAGGATATTACTTCGATATGTGTGTACTTGTGTGGCCTTTAAGCTCCTTCCTCTTTTGTGCCAGAAAACGGGCTTCTGTAGAGAAAGTTTGCTGGTATTCAGTAACTGACATTTTTGATTGATTATATTTTTTTGACTTAATTTCATGTAATGTTGTAGATGGTGACATATTTTAAGAGTCACTTATTGATTCCTGTTGTCTATTCTACAGCAAGGCCTCCCCTGTTGTTGTTCCTGGCTGACATTTTAGATTTTTGTATTATCCTCTCAGGGTAATCGCATGCACCGAGGTTTTTGGGAGCCAATCCTGCTTAGTTCTTAGAGTCATTCAAGTTTCTAAATTTCCTTCTGAGTCTGAGGAATTCTCCATATGTGAGTTTTCCCCATAGGGGATTGGGGAGAAAGCTGTCAAAATTCAATTGCTGGTAATTATTTGTAGGTTTTTGGTATGGATCTGGAGAGGCTAGAGGGCTATTCAAGATGAAATAACTTAAGAACATTAATGGGGGCAGAGTTCTGAAGGGCTTCATAATTAAACTGCTAAAAGAGGAAGTCCTCAAAGCTCGCACAAGAGTAAATTTAATTCTGAGAATTCACAGAGATCTTTTCAAGCATGATGGAAACAGAAAGCGCCCAGGAATATTTTGGTGAATCTACTCTTCCACACACTAAAAGAGCAGAAATTAGCTGTAGCACATAAAACCAAGATACTGACATACAACAGTTTTACATAGAAAATAAGATACAGCATATTCAACGCAACAGCACAGCAGTAGTGGGAATTGGATAAGAGAATGAAGAAACAGATACTTCCGGTAGATGGGTCATGCATAGAATAATGGTGGGTCAGACAAAGATTGAAATGACTCACACCTCTGAATGGCATGGCCTCGATTGTCCTTTCCCCATCTTAGTAGAGTGAGATTTTAATGCCATACTTTATGACAGTTTTATACAGGTTAATGAAATGCCACAGCACTAACAATCCTAAAATATCTATTGCATATATAAGGCATTACTTTAGATTGTATGGCATATGGCAGGAAAAGGTTGGTAGGCAGAGAGGAAATGCTTTTACAGCAAAAGATACAGATAATACTGTGGATTAGACTATTTTTTGTTGACCAACAACTGTAAATAAATTAAAAGATATAAAACATATTCCAGCACATTGCTCAGATTGTTCCCCAGTTTTTGTCAAATCTAGAGTTTTCAGACATCAAATCACAACAAAGATGAACACTGAACCACATGTGTTGTTAGACCCCAAAGTGACACAGAATCTTACACTAATGACCCAAGAACATACTTCAAGTTAAATATTGTTTCTGCCTCTGTAAATATGGCCTGGGATGCATGAAAAGCATATATCAGGGAATTTATTAGCAAAATAGTATTTAAAAATGCAAGGGAGGAGGAGAAGAGATTGAAATGGGAAATCAGCATTATAAAAAAGGGGATTTAGACAGGAAACCAACAAAATATGTACCAATATAGCCAATACAAAAGCAAAGAGCTTAAAGAAAAAAATTGGAGAAAGCACAGAATACATAAAAAAAGCAATGATGGGAACAGAAAATCCAAAGCCACTCACAAGCAAGTAGGTTGTAGCATTTTGACTATAAGGAAAGAAGAGGGAACGCTACTGGGATGGAAGAGTAAGGCTGATAGACCAAAAACTATATTGACTCTTTAACTGATTTGGACAGAGAAAAGAAAATAAGTAGGCCAAAATATATGGAAGAACAAATGCCTAAAGTGTTTTGTTCACTGTATACTGAGACTGAGAGTCCAGGCCCTTCCGAGATAAAACCATGGCTGAAAGAAAGGTATCTTCCAGAGCTTACTACAGAGAAAGGTTCGGACATGGGTGGAGAGAATATTGAACCAGAAATTGTAGCATAACTCAAGAAACTAAAGAATAGAAAATGTTCAGGATCAGACAGGATTACTGGGGCATTCTATAAGCAATTACAATAGAAGATAGTCCTGATGTGGAATATTATGCTTAATTAGATCTATCTAAACAAGACAAAAATACCCTTGACTTGGAATGTACAATCAGATGTAAATATAAAAAAAGCATTGTAGACCACAGAAAATTATACTAATACCAAAGTCACTAATGGAATACTTTCTGGCATATTATAAGAAGGGAAGCTGCTGAAAGGAGCCAGGTAGATTGTTGGAGGTAAACAGCATATTAGCATTGAGAAAGGCAAGAAAAAGGGAAAAATAAAAGGGGAAGCGGAAGGGTAATGGACTGAGAGGCAAACCCAATAATGTTAACTCTTGTGTTGTGTCCACATTAAAACAATATTTCGAGGTTAATGGGCAGACCCGCCAACCTTCTGCGTCCCTGCCAAGTTCTTAGATCCCGACGGAATGATGGGGGTGCAGGTTGTAATCAACCAAGGCATTGATGAAGTCAGCACTGCCCAGCTGATTGCACCTTGTTCTCCACCAGCCTTTTCATGGCTTTAAAATGCCCATGGCATGGGCAATGCAGGGGCCCCCCGGCCAGCACGCTTGAAGTGTGCACTGTCTGCTGTGTAGACAGTGCGCATTTCGAGGGTGCTGGTGCCCTCTGCTTGTGGCAGCCTTGCCATTGGCTCCATTACCAGCCGGCGACAATTCTGCAGCCACTTTCCTACTGGGCTGACCGCGTAAACTTTGGTTTCCGGCAGTCAGCCCTGTGGGGAAAGTCCTTATGGGGCTGATGGGGAGGTCACCATTACGGCAGTGACCACCCTGTTTGGAATATGGCAGACGAATGTTCCAGTTTGCCAAACTCATGATCGGGCCTCTATTTACCATACACTTGTTATTTTATGGCTCCGGCAAAGTAATTTGTGTTATGGTTCAGCCTTGTCAATTAGTAAATTCCTCCACAGTGTTATAAAGCTATATAGTACAGCCTGTATATTGCTTGTTAAAATCATGCAATTTAATATATTTCTGACAACTATATCTCTACTGTAGGATGCTTATTTGTCATCTAGAGATACAGTTTAAAGAGTGTAGCAGTAGTGCCCCCTACTTCTGTGTTCCATGATTTCTGGGTATTCAGTCATGTTGTGCACGAATACTGTTGTCATATTAGTTGGAGCTGTAATCTCTATGGCGTCGGTTATTCTGGACCAGACAACTGTCCAGTAGAGGTGGAAGAATAGGGTACAACCACAATATATGGCCAATGCCTCTATTTGGAGCTGAGAATTGCAAATCTTTGATCAGACTCACTTTATTCAGCTTCTTAGAGGTCGAGTAGTATCTTATGGTAGCTGGATTTGAGGCACGCTTCCCAAAGGATTTTGTCATGATTGAGTAGGGTATCATTCCAATCCACCTCTGCTCAATCATAATTAAGTCTCCTTGCTCAGTATTTCCATAAGTTGTCTGTGGTTAGGTGTGAAAATATATGGTCAGTGATTGTTTTGTGTAATCTAGAGACTGTATTTTGTTAGGTGCTGCAGGTTACTATGTTTTGCAGATTCGGGGAGTGACAACTGTCCTAATCGTTGGTAGTTCCAGGAGTGGCGGCAGAAAAGGTCCAATTCTGCTGGTTCTTCCACAAACATTTTGAATCTGTCCCCTAAGAAAAGGTGATCAGTGATGGACAGTCCTTTTGTTTCAAAGTCTGGCCAGAACAGTTCTTCATCGCCATACTATTGTCCATTTACCCAGATTCTCACCTTGATATGCAGGAATGTGTCTATCCAGAAGATCCTGTGGTATTTATGACATGCATAGGCTGTGGTATAGATGACAGGGTACATTTTTCAGCCTGTCTCTTGTTTTTTAGTCTGCCTCTTGTTTTTACTGTATATATTGTTTACCCATGCCAGTGGTGGTTCCCTTAGCTCTATTTTCTATCTTAACTCAAAAACAGGTTTTGTGTGTTGTGTGCATATGGTGTGAGTTGTGCTAACTGGAAAGCTAACCATAACCAATACAATTGTAACTCGCCATGGTTTGTGGCTAATATATGTCTGGGTTTTCTGCTGTGCCACAAGTAGGCCTTCCATAACTGAAATAATGTGCGTTGTAGGTTTGATGGGATCCACGGTGGAGCATAGCAAAAGTATAAGTTGAGAGAGACAGTGCTATTTTAAAACACATATTAAAGAGGGGTGATTGAAATAATCCAGCGAATTACAGATTGATGTCTTTGCTGGATAATACATTGAAGATTTTAGTAAGACCAGTATTAAAAAAAAGTCTTCAATGTTCGGAAGACAGGCTGGGAACAGGTCGAGATTGGATTTAATCATTCAATAATTGACCACTGTTTTGCTCTTTGGGCTATGGCAGGAAGACCAATTGACACAACTGGCAATCTCTGTTGTTGTTTTGTCGATCTAGGCGCAGCTTTTGAGCTACTCATTGTCAATTTGTTATTGTCCACACCTCAAGACTACAAAATTCATAGTGACCTTCTTTATTTTATTCACCTGCTTTGCAAACAAATTTGGGCACTAAAGTCAATATTTTTGGCCACAATTCTTTTGCTTAACATGTTGGTATCACAATATTTTTGCACCTCAATAATATTTCATGGAAGCCTAGGGAGTGTTGCAACCAAAATGTCTCAGCTTTTTTGGTTTCTGAGATCCACAGTATCTTGCGTGGTCTTGTGGCTCCCAGGTGTTGTGGGATGTCATAAGAAGCCTACAACTTGCTCATTTGACCTTTTTATGTGATACAACCAACATTCCAGATATCGAGTCACATATCCACTGATCGCTAGCAATGGCTTTTAGGGGAGGGAGCCAAGAAATGTATACTCCACCACTGGTGGCAGCACACAGTTCAGGAGTGGGAGATAGAATTGCATAGGAAGGCACTTCACAAGTGCACCACCTATACCGTGTATGATAAATATAACGCCTACACCAGGGTTTGAGGACCATTCCATTTTTCCCTTACATAGGTGTTCTGCCTGTTCTATATCTGTTTAGCTCATTCTTTTGATTAGTCTCTTCCAGGACTGTCAGACCAGTCTGGGCTATGTCCTGGCTGTGTTAGTGCGGCTCTACCCATCACAGTCGATGCCTTGTGGGAACCGCTCCAGTTAACCTCTTGTAAGGCCCTTTCCCGGTGCTTGGTATAGCAGTTTCACCTCTACCCAACTCCTGCGAAGCTAGACGCCCATTGTGCTGCTGTGATACAGGGTTGACTGTCTCAGAGTTAGGAGGTTTATCATTCAACTTATCGTTATAGGGGAGACTGCATACCCTTACTCCCTCTAATTGCTTCCAGTGTTGGGCTTATTTCCCAGTCCTGAGTGCCCATCCCAAGTTGGGCTATGCTATTTTGTTCAGATGCGTCTGTACTTTATACTTTTTCCCACAGTGGTGGAGGACTGTAGAGCTTGAAAGGTTTATATTCTCTGTTGGCTATGCAGTTCCTAGGATGTATTTCTCATTTGTTACATGAGAAAGTGCAAGTCTCAGGCCCGCTGGACTCATGTTTCCTTTGCTTTCCTTTTCTCTTTCCCCATTCCATAGCAGTACCATATGTCTCCAAGGCACCTCCTTCGCTTCCTTCCTCACTCCTTCTTTCTCCCATTTTCTCCTCCTTTCCTTTCTACTGGCAGGGTTGTCAATGCTTTAATTTGTTTCTTTGGTTCTGTATACTCTTGCTCCAGTTCTCTTTATTCTGTGAGGTGTTATTCCCTGCTGTTACCTATTTGTTAAACGAAGTTCAATAAACAAATGTTGCAAAAATAATAAAGAAATTAGAAAAAGAATCCCACAGCTGCAGGCTCTGAGTCTCACTCACCTGTGGCTGCCTCTCCATTTGCTGTTGGTCTCCTGGTGGCTTTTCCTTGTCCCTCCAGCTCCAAAATGGCAATCACTGTCTGAGAGTTTGCTAATCCAGTTCAGATCTTTGTTGCCTTTTTGTTTCCTTTTCCATCATGGATGTCTTTCCTTTAGTTCTTCTTGTGTTTCCCAATTCATCATGTTTCTATTGTGTGATGTTTGGTCTCGTTTTCTTTTACTGTTCTTTTGGTAGACAATTGCTTCAGTATGGACGGAAGTTGCATTGCAAAAAAGCAGTATTCCTTCAGTTGTTTCCTCCGTCACTTCACTGCTGATCATGACTCTTCGCTCCTTAAGAATTCTACTATTGAATTCCTGGTTTTCATCAGTCCTTTGAAGGCTTCATCCAGCAAGGAGGTTTTTTTATGCCTTTGGCTTTTTCCTTTTGAGAAATTAGCAGCTTCTTGAGGGTACATAGTTCTGTTTGTGGTGATACTTTAGTTTCAGGAAACAGTTGACCTGTCTTTGGGTAGCTGGAGATCCAAATTCTGATGGTTTGTATGAGTCCAACCAGAACAGGGAGGCATGTTGATAGACAATGATTAAAAACATAGACTGCCTTAGTTCACTGGGATTATTGGCTCAGCAAAATGTGTCAGAATAGTCTTTTGTTTGTCATTGTTCACTAATAGGAATTAAACTATTTTTGGGAAGCCTGCTCACTGAACACATTTTAATTATTTTACATAACTGTTTTATTGACTCTTGTATGGTGTTTCTATCCCATGAGCAATAGGGGTTTTCTTTTTACCATTACTTGTCACTACTCTGTTTCTGCACTTTATTGGGAAATTCTCACTGTTGGTGTAAGAAGTGGCATTTCTTTATGCTACTTCACACCTGAGCTGTTATAGGGTGACCTGCCATATTGACGGGGTGGTTGATTTGCAGAGTAGTTTTTAGATCATATGTTGGCCTCCTGAGCACCATTTATGTAGAGCAGATGTGAACCAGTGTTCTAATAATCTGCAAGTCATTTTTATGGTCTGGCTTGACAGCACAACTGTCGCCAAACAATTATTCGACAATCACCATGAGAGAGGGGCCTTGACTCCATCCACATGTTGGGAGCCACGAGTACATGTCTTGATTGGGCAGAGGTAGTGTGCTTCCATGTGAAAAACATGGTTGCCTTCTTTGCAGTTGTGATCATTTTGTTTATCCAGCAGCCTTGGGTTGAACTTTCAGGGGCACACACATGGTACTATAATTCTATTTAAGTGTCTTACAATAACTAAATAATTTGTGGTGTTTATATTTCTCTTGTAGCAGCACAGCTGGGAGGAAGCAGTCATTAAACTACATGGATTTGTATGTCTGGTTTGACAGTGCAATGGTCACCTAACCTTTTAACTTACACCAATACTATTCTAACAGATGTTTGTTTCCACACACGTACATATTAATTCCCATGTAATTTTCTGGTAATGCTTTGCATTACCATACAACATTCATTTCAAGCCAGATCTATTGGCATTACTAATGATTGTTCCAATTAGAACCAAGCCCTTTCAGTGAAGGTGGTTCAGAGATCACATTTCAATTGTTTTACTTAAATAGTTTTATTGGATCTTGTGTAGTGTGTTTATCCATTGAGCAATCCAGTATTTTTTGACAATTGCCCACTACTACTCTGAATGCGCACTTTGTGGCAGAATTGTTCACAGTAGATGTAAGATGTGGCATTATGTTATATCACTTTTCACTGGGACTGTTACTAGGGGACCCGTTACCTTGGAATAGTGTTTGGTTCGGTGATTTGTTTTTAGATCGAGTGCTGACCTCCAGAACACTAGTTAGACACAGCAGATATGCATCTTTTTTCTATTTGGAATTAAACCCTTCCTATGAGTTCACATTTAGAATGTTTTAATAAATTGTTTTATTGGGTCTTTGGTGGTGTGTCAATTGAGTATTTCTTTGAACATTCTTCACTGGTACTTTCGATCTGCATTTTAACAGGGAATGTTTCAGGGTGGGTGTACAAGGCAACAGATCCATTTACCACTCTTCACTGGAACAGTTACTGAGAGGTAGGCCGTTTTGGGAAGATGTTTGGTAGGGACTAGTTTTTAGATCAAGTGCTGCCCTCACAAGCACTATTTAGCAAGATCAGTGCTCATCCTTTTCACAATGAATAATAATACCTTTTTGTGAGATTCGCTCACAAATCAAATTTTAACTGTTTTACATAAATTGTTTATTACAGCTTGTGTGGTGTATCTCTCTGTTGATCAGTTGTGCATCTTTGACCATTTATTGCTGCTATTCTGTTTGTGCACTTTATTTGGAACTTCTTCACAGTGGGTGTGAGAACTGGCATATTTGTTAAACTTCTCCCCACCCAGATTACTAAAGGGGGATCTGTTAGAGAAAGCCAAGCGGATTTGTTCAGGTGGTGGTTCAAGTAGGTGAGTAGGGGCTTGTATGCGTGGGTCAGGAGCATCTTTACCATACAGGAAGCCAGTGAAGTTCCTTGCAGTAGGGTGTGATGTGGGTCCATCTAGGGCGATAAAGCAATAGTCTGGCTGTGGCATTCTGTATGGTCTGTAGTCGTCGGAGAAGGTGAGCCGCTATTCCTGCATAGTGTGTGTTGCCTTCGTCCAGTCGGCTGGAGATGAGGGCTTGGATGAATGTGCGTCTTGAGCTTTGGGGTAGAAATTTGAATATCTTATGACCTGATCTCAGTCATCAGGATTAGCTTGTGGCCCAGAATGATGCCTACATTCCTAGCGTGGCCAGTGGGGATAGGATCGGTCCAAATGCTGAGGGCCACTGGGGTGCTTTCTATGGGGAGCTTATGTTTCCAAAGATCAATACCTCTATCTTGTACCTGTTGAGTTTCAGGCAGTTATCCTTCATTCAGTTAGCAACGTCTGTCATGCAGTTCTGGAAGGTTGTCTTGGTGTTGGTGGTTTCTTTGGAGAGGGAGAGGATGGGTTGTGTGTCATTGGTGTAGGATATGATACTGAGTCCGTGGGTCTTGATGATGCTGGTCAGAGGTGTCATGTAAGTGTTGAAGAGGGTGGGGGTGAGCAAAGATCCTTGGGGTTCTGCACGGATGATTTCCTTGGGTTCAGAGGTGAAGGTGGGGAGGTGGACTTTTTGCGTTCTTCCGGTTAGGAAAGAGGCAGTCGGTCTGAGAACGGCTCCTTGGATGCCTATGTTGTGCAGCCTTGTGATGACTGTGTGGTGGAAGACTGTATCAAAGGCTGCTGAGAGGTCTAGGAGAAGCAGAGCTGCAGTCCCTACTCGGTTGAGTAGGGATTAGATGTTGTTAGTAGCAGCAATGAGGGCTGTCAGCTCACAGATCACATTTTAACTGATTTACATCATTGTTTTATTGGATTGTGCATTGTGTGTCTAGCTGATGGGCAACAGTGTATCTTTTTTACCATTCCTCACAAATGCATCATATCTGTAGCTTTGCTTTATTAGAGAATTCTTCACAGTGAGTGTAAGAAGAGGGATTTGTTTTATTCCACTTTACGCTGGGAATATTATTGGGGAATTGCAATCTTTTGAGGGTTTTTAGTTAATGGACTAGTTTTTAGATTGTGTGCTGTCCCCTTCAGTGCTATTTAGAGACAGCAGCTGAGAGCCCTTTTTTTAATTGGAGGTAATCCCTTTCTGCGTAGTCTGCTCAGAGATACTATTTAAATTGCTCTACATAATTGTTTTATTGAATCTTGTATGGTGTATCTGTTGAGCAATTGTGTATTTTTTAATATTCCTTGTAGCTACTTTGTTTCGTGCACTTTACTGGGGGAGTTCTTCATGGTGGGTATGAGAAGTGCATTTCCTTATATTACTTTCTACCAGGACTATTACTGGGTGACCTGCCATCTTGGGAGGGTGTTTGATTAGTGGAGTAGTTTTTTGATCTTATGCTGTCCTCCTGAATACTATTTATGGAGAGCAGCTGTGTATCAATTTTCTAATGGGAACTAAACAATTTCTGTGAAGTTGGCTAAGAGATTACTTTTATTCGTTTTACTTAAATTTGGCTTTTGTGAGGTAGTTATCTGTGTTGGGCATGTGTGTATTTTTTACCATTTCATAGTACTACAAAATGAACTGTAAAAGGCTCTCCCCTACACTCTTCTCTGGTATTCCCTAATGACACTTTATTCCTCCTTAATTCCATCCCCTTTTGGAATAAGCATATTACATTTAAAAGAAGCTACTCTGCGTCTCACCCACATTCACTACTAAACTGTATACTTAACTCGAAAACGATTTCTCAGTCAGGGTGGACAACACTGCACACATAAGTATAGGTTAATTGTGGAGGTGTAATTCTCTGCATGTAGCCTGTGAATTTCAATTTTTAGTATGCTTTGTAGCACTAAAAATATACTGCAAAGTGCAATTTGTGAATCATGCCCATTGTTTTCTTGTATGCTGCTATACGCAGCTCTTGGGAAGAACTTTTGCCTTATTATTTTTTTTTACTAATAGATTATAAATTTGGTATGAAAATACTAGTCAAACTAAGGCACAGGATTTGGTGAGTTTGTTGGCCTTCCTTGATCCAAGTCAATGAATGCCTTCACCCACACATGGAAAGGTTACACATTGGATTTGATTTTTCCTTCCACTGATGTGGTAAAAACTTGTACATCTAATAATCACCCATGGAATTATCATCAGAGAGATTTGTGTCACCCTATTGTCTAGTAGCCGCAAAAATGTCAAGAAAATGGCCTGCACTTTGCCTAAAATCTATGCTGATGCTTTTGAGAGAGCTTTGGTGAATTTGAGGTGTGCTGTGATCACAAGCTCAGACAGGAATTCCTATACGCCTAGATAAGACTGTGCCTCTAAAACGAAAGTTTATTGCTAGGAGGGTGCCATGATTTTCCTCTGAGTTAGCAGGAGCTACAAGATGCTGCAAAACTTTGCAATGGCAATGGGCAGGCAAGTGCAGCCCCTACTTAAGAAAACTTAACAAGTCGAAAATGTTTAAGATGCTCTATAGAAAAACAAACAGGGTTTGTTAATCAGACACTAACTCAGTGGCTAAGAATTCTCCTAGTAAAGTCGTTAATTTGTAAATGAACTTTTCTTTCATCCCTCAAATAAAATATCATTGCCTAGCTTGCAAGAGCTATGTGAGCCTACTCTCAAGAAATTTGAGTACAAAATGGTGAAAATAAAGCAGTTTTTTGCCGCTGATGATGCTATGTTAGATGGGGAAAGTTCTTTGTTTACCCCCCAACCAACCCATGTTTTCCTGTATATTTTGTACATATCTTGGAGGCTCTTTAGAGTTATATTGTTTTACCAAAGCAGGATCACTTCTTGAATCCTGTAGGATATTGGGTTTTTAGTTAAGAGGGTGAAATTCTACACAAACAACAGCTCCAATCCTTGTCAGGGTGAACTACAAGAAAATCACTAAATTAACCTGTGCTTAACGTTCTGGTACTTTGGCATAAAAGGCGTTAGGCTTAACTTAGGGGCAATGTGTATTTAAAAAGCACTTTAACAGTAATAAAATGAAAACGCATAATAAGAAAAATCCCTCACAATTTTTTTTTTTAAATAGAGTACATTTAATACATTATCAGTAGAACTTGAGTTATGAAGTTTTTAGAGAAAAATAATGCCTAAAAGATCAACACGCCAACCGTGGATATATGGTCATGCGAGACAAGGTTGAAAGCTATTGCCGACCGCGAAGGAGTGCAGATCTGATACACAAAGAGGATTGGGCTTAGTCTCCACTTACCTGCAGACCTAAAGACATCTTGAAGAAAAATGTCTGAGAAGGTTATGGTCAGTGGAGCAAGGCTGTGGCCTATGAGGAGGTGTCATCGTCGGGGAGCCGTTGGACAAAGTTGCAGTGAAGATTTCTTTGTTCGGGCTTAGTGTCTTTTTTTAGAAGTCAAAGATCTCAGCATATGAAGCTGCAGGCTGTAGCTGATGAGGGCTCCACGAGGATGAATCCTTATGCAAGAAGCCGCTGAACATGATTCGCTGCTGTGGGGAAGAACGCAGCGGAGGCTACTACTAAGTCAGGCCGACCAGCGATGCACCTTGGGTGGATCGGTGAGCTGGTAGGTTCCGGTCTGTTCTCGGGGCTCTGAGCACTTTTTGGCAGAAAATGTTTTAAGTCACATGTTTTGGACTTGGGCTATCTAGGCATGTTTAGAACAACTTCCAAGGGTCCAGGGCTGGAGGTGCAACACTTTTAGGGTCATTGCTAACTCAGGCTGGGGTCAGGTGCGGGTTCAAGATGGTTGAAGCTTTTTCTGTCCTGAGGCACAGATCAGGAGGCCAGCAAACTAGGGACTGCAGTCAGTCTGGAAGTCTTGGGTTCAAGCAGGTCATTAGTAGCAGGGCTGTAATCTGAGGACACAGGGCAGGCTTCAGGTAGGAGGACATGCCTCTTGGTGCAGCAGAGCAGATCTGTGACATACACAACAGGCCACAGGCAGTAGGGAAGTATTCTGAAAGTCCTTTCGTAGTTCAAGAAGTGAGCTGAAGGCTGGATCTAAGGGACCTATTTTTATACCTTGTGCCAGCTTTGAAGAGAAAGAAACTTCTGGAATTCTCCCCCCACACAAGTGTCTAGAATTTCGCTTTACTAAGAACTTATAAGTAAATTAAATATGCCATTCAGCTGTAAACAAATGTTACCATGTTTTAGGGAGTGAAGACAAGCACTTTAGCACTGGTTAGCAGTGGTAAAGGGTGCAGAATTCTATGGCCAACAAAAGCAAATTCAGAAAAGCAAGAGAGGGGAAGGAAAAATGTTTGAGGGAATCCACTCTAAGGCTGGCAGCTCTAACAACCTTTCTTCCACCCATAACTTCCAGAAGGCAGTAAAGAGCACTGCTCCCCAGCTTGCTAATCTTTTTTAGGCCTCACCAAATCAGCCTCGTACTCCACTATCTTGGAAATAGGCATTTGTAGCTCCACTGTTGTTACAGCAGATCCTCAAAACCAAAGTGACTAATGTGGTATTTCTTTAAACCCTACATGCTTTTACAGCCAAGACCCTGGAAAAAGAAGTTAATATTCAGATTCCTGCCTTTCTTGAGGCTCAACACCTTCTGGATAAAACTCAAGTGGGATTCTGGCTGCTTTACAGCCATGAGACTGCCCCGCTTTTGGTGTTGCATGACATCCATATGTTGTCAAGTAAGGGTGGAAGGGCTGCTTGACTTAAGTGGGGCTTTTGATCCTGTTTCCCATATGGTTCTCTCTCCCAGACTTAAATGTGTTGGCATTCAGGGAAAAGCATTAAGTGGCTGGCCTCCTTTTTAAGTGACACAGAACAAACCTCCTTGCTGCTCCCGGTCCATGTCCTTGTCCTGGGGTTTCCACGGGGATCAGTGCTTAGTCCAACTGTATTCAACATCTGTATGTCTTTATTGGCAAACTTTACCAGGGATTTTGGTTTTCCTTTAATTTCTTATACTGACAATTCCCAGATTGTCATCTTGGTGCGTGACGCGTCAGCTACGGAGTCCAGTCTTCATGCCTGCTTAACATTGATAGCAAATTGGATGAATCAGAATTTCTTGAAATTAAATGGAGACAAAACAGAGCTGGTTATTTCTGGCCGCATTTCCATAGCAAGGGTTTCACTCTGGTGGCCACCTAAGTTTTGTATTCCACCTGCACCTTCAGAATCAGCAAAAGATCTTGACATATACGTGGACACAAACCTCAGATTTAAAAAATAAATGCTGCAGGGCTCTTGCTTACATTAGTTATGAATGCTGTGTAAACGGCTTCTTCTTCTGTCCATGGATGTAGGGCAAACTGTGGTCCAGGCTATTGTAATATCATGGTTGGATTCTTGCAACTTCAGCCACATGGGTCTTCTCATGAAGCAGTTATCTCGTTTTCAACCTATTCATAATTTGCATTCAAAATGTGTCTTTGTTTGCCTCATAGTTGTTTGGTAACACATAGTCACATACAGCTTCACATGTATTATTTATAAGGGCACAAAGAACATTCAATTACCCATTGAGAATGCCATAAGCAAGGCCCTTTGGTGTTACATTTGAAAATTAGATAAGTACTTTGCTGTGCTTTAAGGTCTGCAGCAGTGTTTCTGCTGGACACCCCTTGCACCATTTGCTCTTGCAAGGCTGGAGGTGCCTTTTCTTACCTGCGGAATTTGCTCCCACGGTCTCTCTGCCCTGAAGTAATTCATCTGAAATTTCATAAAGGTCTAAAAATCGTTTTTTTAATATATATATAAATAGCACCAGCATATCCTCTTTTGGGTAACTGCACCGTATAAATATTTATCAAGCATAGATAAATTATTGATTTGTGGTTTATTGTGACCCGTATCAATGCAACCAGCTATGGCTTTTTGACGCAACTCTGTATCTACAAATAACTGTAGGCAGGGGTTTAAACCAAAACCTGCACCTCTTTGAGAAAGGCATTATGAGGAGAAAAGTTTTCATTTGTACTTGTTTTCTACACTTTGCATGTTTGTTGCATTCTACAGTACACATACAAAGTGGGAATCGCCTTAAAAAATGGTTTTTGTACTGGAAGAGACAAGGGGAGGTTAAAAGCATGCAGGCTATGATTTGCAGCTGAGGAGACCAAAAAGGACCTGAGACTGACAGTTTTAAAAATGATCTGCGCATGCGTGAGCGCTTATGGCTTCGCCTCACAAGCAAAGCGTTGCAGCAGGAGAGAATCATTGCGTTCTGCAATCCAATATATTTATGTTTCGTTACATACTTGTGTACTTTTGCATTGGTGTATACTTTACATACTTGTTTGTGCAAGGCTGCAAGCTTTATTGGATGTCTACAGGCCTGAGCCACCGTTCTGAAAGTGATATTGTTCATACGACCTGTGACTTACAATCACAAAACCCTTTGAACCACACTCCCAACTCAGTGTGCCAATGTAGGGAATCGCTTCGGTGCCCCAAAGGGGCAGTAAGTGCTCTATCGATATTGCAATACAATACAGTGTAAGAAGACTTACATATCAGGTGGGCTATGCTTTAGAAGAGACTGCAGAAGACTCGCTGTCGAGACTTGAAAAAGCAGCCTGTGCAATAAATCCTGACATTATTAAAAATTAAATCATTCACCTATTAAGCAATCCAAGTGCGCCACATGCTGCTTGAATCTCCTGAATTTCAAAAATTCGCTTTTGTTAATTGCTCTTTTTAAGAACAAAGCAGGAATCCTGTGTCAAATGCGTTAATCAGCTTTTGACGGAGCTGATATTGTAATGCAGGTCATGTATATTATTTTTTACGGGTCGAGCATGCGAGCGTGTGCTTGCGCATGCGTCTCTTATGTGAGACACCATTGTGTTCAGTAAAGGTCTTGAAGCCCACCTGTCACTCACCGTTTGTTGGTTTACAGCCTCGTAAATGGCAATGGTGCCTGGCTAGTGCTTAATTTGTAAATTAAAACTTGCCAGTGCCTGAAGCCCTCCTCTTAAACACACAACTGCTGCATATAAATGTGCGAGCACGGAGTAGTGAGGCAGCGAAATCCTGAAGACATCTCGGGCCTCTTCAATCCATTAAAGACACTCCGTGCCCATTCAGCACACTCTGGCAGCTTTCTGCTTTCTCCCTTTGTGACGCTTTTTCGTTTTTCTCTTTCTCCTTTGTTCCCATATGTGTTTTTTACTCGCAGCAAATGCTTGACACAGAAGAATAAGCCCCGGCCCTAAAAAAATGTGTGTCCGGTGCTCAGCACCGGAAACAACAAGCACAAATTAAGCACTGTGTCTGGCATCATTTCCGTTCCTCTATGTGGAGTAGGGATCAAGCACTAATTGATTTCAATTTAATTAGTACCAGTCCGCTGCTCCCGATGTGATCGAGGTATTATTTTTTAAAGCTGACTTTATTGTATTTTGTTAAGTCGTCTTTTCTTAGTTTCCATTCATGTTTTTTTTGTTGCTTATGCTCGTGGACGCTGTTGTCAAAATATGACAATTAACTTGTTCTAAATATGCTAGACCTAATGCACTGCAAATGCTTGTTTGTTTTCTTTTCCCTCCTTAAGTATGCCTGATTTCTGCATGCTGGCTACTTTTTTCGCATGGTTCCTGGTTACCGTATATTTTGCAATTTTATTTGCAGGTTTATTTTACAGAGACTATAAATAGTATGATTTCTATCTCCATATCCTAAGGTTGCAGATGAAGGGCAAATCGTAAGAGTTAGGTCGACAAACGGAATACAGTGCTTAAAATACCATCAGTAGGAGCGGACATATGAGAGAGGACCCAGTCTCACTCACAAATGGTGAAGTCAGGATTAATTTTAGAACAGAGTTGTAAATTTGTTCTGATTAGGTAACTGGATAGGATAGGCACTCCTCCATTCCAGTCACCTTTGAGGACTCTCCGGAGACACAGTTGTGGACCTTTTAAATAGGGTGAGATATGCACATGAGTGTCTGTGTGTGAGTAAATGTCTTTTGAGTGGAAATGGGATTTGTGTGCAAAATGGGCCTCAGCACTGACATGCTGTTGCCATTCTTAAGAGATATCTATTACTGCTGACATAATAATGGCCCATGCTCCACATATTGCGGGCATTTTTAGTGACGGTCTGGAAAAGCCGTAACGTGATGGTCGAATCAGTGACATTTTCTGGGCACTCCTGCAACCTGCCAGCTATGATGGCTCATCTGTGATATATTTCTGGGTACTCTTATGTTGTTGATGGCTAACACTGGCAAGATGACCTGCCACTGATTTATTTCCTAGCGTTCGTGATGATATACTGAATCACTCAAACCTATTGACATCCCAACAGTGATATAGTTGGCCCCATTCTTTGTAATGTTTTGGCTACCTGTGGCATTAAAGTCGTCCATGGTAGCCGTATTGTGGGAATTTCTGTCAAGAGTCTGACAATCCTTGGCATAAAAGTGTCCCACTCTGGTCTGGAATAACAGTAGCCCAACTTTCAAGTTTATTTTCTATTCTTGATATATTCCTGGTGTTTTCAGCTATTGCTTTGTAAGCCTGTAAGTTGTGTCTAGCTCTGTCCTCTCCGACCTGTGATTGTGACTGTTGTATTACCTTTGAATTATTCATCACCCCTTTCCATGTATACTGTTTGCCATAATAAATAACTGAGAATCTACTTGGAAGAGTATAGATAAACTACAAATAATAGATGTTATATATAAGTTTTAAAAATGGTAGGCAAAATTACCCTGCATCATCTGAGTTTCGTTTCTGCTTAGCTCTTAGCCAACTTTTAAGGAACATAATTTTGTAAACCCTGCACTTTTGCCATTTTTACAAACAAATTTTCTTGGAGTTGGTGATTCCCAGTAACCTGTTACAATGTAAGGCTACATTTTGTTAGTGCCCCTTCAGAAATCTTAACATTTTCACCAAACGTATATGAAAATTGTGATGGTTTTTAAAAAAAATTCTCAGTGGGAGTATTGCGTAAGGATGTCATCTCGCTGGCTTGTTTTGCTCTCTCTCAGTTACATGCATTATGCTACACCACTTTTAAAGTCCATCAACCTTCACTGTGCATTCACATGAGCACTAATTACTTCCTGAAGGTTTCAGTGAGACCAGTACAATACCCGTTAGGTTCTTTAAATTAAATTCCACAGTGCAATGTGCAGCCTTCTGAGTCAATAAAAATGAAATATGATATCTTCGCATTTTTATTTCTGTGTTTCATTATTGTGGTACATAAAGACGATGAGCCAGATGGACGACCATTTCATGTTGAGGGTCTCTAATTGCGAATTTTTGCGACCCATAAAATGAAATGTACTAATGTGTCTCAGACATATTTAGCGATTACCAATGGAGTCGCCAATGACTTTCCTCATCAATATTCATGAGGTAGGTCGCAATTTGCAACCCCACTGGGAATGGCCAGCACTCACAGGGGTGGTGGCTTGCTGGGGACAGCAGGACCACCATGTATGTTTGTGAATGTTTTTTAATTAAAGCAGTTTTTAGGGTCAAGCCTGCGTCGCATGCGCTTGTGCATGCATATCGCTAGCGAGACACTTTAGGAATTAGAAAAGGGCTCGGAGCCCCGTCCACGTCACGTCAGTGTCTTTCATTGATTCGTGGGCTTGCCTGTTAAAATCGGCTTGCTTTCATTAATGGAAGGCACACCGATTTTAACATTGTGCTGTTTTTGGAGATGCTGTGCCGTCCCCACCGGCTACACGTACTACCCGGGGTCCAAGCTGACTGAAATTGTACAATATCTCAATCTACATATATATTGTTGGGAGGGCATGACCTCTGCGCAGAGGTTGTAAATATGTAGAACATAGGGATGCCAGGGTAATAAACTGTAGCAGGGCGATCACTCTGTTTGTGGAGATGCTGTGCCATCCCCACCGGCTGCGCATACTACCCGGGGTCCAAGCTGACTGAAATTGTACAATATCTCAATCTAGATATAAATTGTTGGGAGGGAATAACCTTGGTGCAGAGGTTGTAAATATGTGGCACATAGGGCTTGCAGGGTAATTGGGTGCTAGACTGGGTAGTCCTCAAGAGGGGGGATAATACAGAACCCTAAGATGAAGGGGCGATTGGTGCGTACGAGAGGCTGTGCCCTGTCCAGGCATGAGGTGGGAGATCAGTTCTCGGTAACAGTTGGGGTGTGGCTGGAGGGGTCTGGGAAATATAAGTTCTTTATTGGCTATTTTATTTTTCCTTCCACTGCGAATGCATTTTTTGTTATATAAATATTTGCCTCCACAGCTGCCCCTCTCTCAAATCATGGTCACAGCTACTATTGGGTTTGCTAATGTCAGAGGTTTTTAAAAAATGGCTTTTAGGCGCGTGCCACAACGTACACTATTGTTACAGCACATCATAGAACACAGCAGCCATCTATAGGAGGTGTTTTTATTCTCAGTATGTGACTGCCCACTGGATTGACTATAATAAAATAAATAAAGTGCGAAAAATTGTTCTCAGTTTGGGTTCTGAGGTCTGGTCATCTACTTATCGGACGTATTTGGTAAAAAAACGGGTTAGGCACTTAGTAAAGTGCCATGTGCACGTGTAGCGGTATTGCCCTTTGTCAGAAGACCGTTAAAGGGGTATGAGTGATTAAAGATTAGAATGCTTGATTAGTTGTTTTTTGGGTAATTACAATTGTTAATATAAACACATTTAGGGTGCAATAAAAATGCGTTTAAAGTAAATGTAAGACTGCTTTCCGAAACGTTTTCTGCCTAACAGGCTGTAAGCCTGTTTATATAGGGGGGAGCTTTTATAACTGGATCTTTGTAAAAAGAGGACGTGCGCAGACTTGGAGAAACAAGTTGATAAGTTGCGTTGGAACACGTTGGTAGCACGTTTACATGAATCAGTCAAGGAAACATTAAGCAGTGTATGCATAAATTGTGACAGATGCTTAAGTTAACTTAGCTATTTTAGGAAAGTTTGCAAAATACGTGCAATATGTGAGGTTTGTAATTGAATATTCCAGGTCCAAGACGTATTAATCTGTCTCCCGGTCAGTACTTTCCTATATTTTAGTTTTTATGCTGATCCATCGTACAGCTAGTGTACATGTATAACCCAAACATTCTCGTTTAAAATGCACTCTCAAGTACATTGCTTGCTATTCTGCAGCAGCAAGAGTGGTTTCCTGATCTAAACGCGTTGAAGTTTCCAGTTTCCAGTCTGTCATTTCTTGCATTGCATTGATTCTCTGAGATCCACATTTCATTTTTAGGTCGACCATTGCATTGCAGCGCGCATGCACTGCTTTTCCGACGTGTCGGTGTGTGTCTGGGCTTTTAACAACGCCCACCTCACGCCCATCACTACTACTCGTTCGTGGACTTGCCCTTCAAAAATCCTTTGATTACATTGGTAAATGTTGTACCTTTGTCCCTCCTTGGGGAGGTTTTGTTACCGCCTTGGCCATAGCCCCTGTTACATGGCTAATTGCACTTTTGCCAATAAGTTTAACTGCGAGTGAACTTCTTCTCCTTTTGTCTCTCTCCTTATCGTTGATGATCATGGCGGCCGTGGTGCTGTGAATCAGCTCCCTTATGTGAAAGTGTTTAACTTTCAATTTCCAATTTATGTGGCAAGAAAAGTCGGGTTAGGAGTTTATAACGCTAATAGCTCTAACTCGAGCAGATGCTAGACCCATTGCATTGCAAATGCTTGTTTTTAAATGCAGCCTGTTTTCCTTAAAGGAAAACTGGATGTATTATTAACAAAAAATGAAAAGTTCCCTTTTCATTTCTTCAGTATGGGCAGTGGTCCGTGGGACCACTGCCTGCTCTGAAGACATGTTGGTGCCCCATTCACGGAACTACTTTGCAATTCAGTAAATAGATTACTGAATCGCGAAATAGCATTGGTACATGCCAAATGGGGCATCGGGGGGGGAAGAGGAGGAACGAGGAGTTCCCCCCCCGGGGTTTTTGGGACGGGTGGCACGACCCGAGACGCGTTTGGACGTCCGGGGTGCCAATTATAAGGGGGTGGGTCGGGTATTTAGACGGCCATTTCGTAGTTGCAGGCACCATTTTGGGAAGGTGACCTGGTGGCCGGGGTGTAGGCAGGCGGGCTCGGTGTTTCTTTCCCCTCCCTCCCTCCCTTATGTGATGGATGAGTTTGGGGTCTTTCTTGGAGCAGGTGTCCTGGGGGGGGGGTTTAAGTAGGCGTCGCTTGGACAGGTGCTTGCCAAGGCGGGGACAGCTGCAGGGCAGCTATTAAAAGCTCGGGGGTAGGACGGAGATGGCAGGGAAAGACAGATATTAGGACGGGGGGAACATTAATTAGACAAGGACAGGCAGGAGACTGCTCAGGAGCGGACAGGTCCAGAGAAGTAGGTAGGGCGGGAGAAAGTAAAGGAGACGAGAGGAAGGAAAAGACAGGTCCAGAAGAAGGGGGGGAGGGGCGGGGTCAGGAGAATCGATGTCTAGTGAGGTTTTAGTTTTGTAAGGCAAAGGCCAAGGGGGTAGGTCTAGGGGCACCTGTTCCAATAAAGCAGCCTTTTACACACAAACGAGTCTCGGTGGTCACTCTGTCCCAAATGCTGTTTTCTTGTCACAGATGGCCCGCTTCTGTGAATAAGGCAGCTTGCGACATGAAAACAGTTACGTACATCTGGCCCAATATGTTGAACAAAGCCTTCACCTCTTTGCATCTCACAAGTCATAGTTTCTTACAAATAAAGAAAAAACAAAATATGTTAACAATAAGTAGTAATGTACCCCAATAACATAGACTGTATTCAAAATGTGATCAATATCAATTACTACAGGAACATAAACAAGCATGGTTTTTTTTACAACTCTTTCTTTACCTTTTCCTTTGATATATCAATGAATTTTTGATTTAGGCCTACACTAAGGGAACAATTCAAGTATAAGTTTGTGGTCTCAATAGTTTACTTCTCCAGTGCTGTTCTATGTTTTGTGGCACTATACCATTCACTTCAAAGAAAGACAATTTTTTTCATGTAATACAAATAGAAATGATCAATTTCCCCTTCCCAAATTACATTAGCAACCTAAACAAAACACACACTGTGGATCTAAAATAGACATTTGTGTTAAGTTGTTACAATGCTCATGCAGTTATTATGAGTGTTAATGTCACGTTACATAACATCCAGCAAATATTCACGTTTACAGGTCATATGATGTTGCTTCCTTTAATGTAATTGAATTCAAAGTGTTCATCATGTCACTTCTGCTACCACTGGCTTTTTGGTGAACTGGCGTCCATGCTGCAGGCATTTGGCCAGTAGTACAATCAGGACTCTCTTGTAATTACCTATTTGTAATGAAATGTTATGATATTTAAAATAAGGAAACAGCGATGCTTTGCTTCGCATATTGGAAACACAAAAATTCCAGGCACTAATGATCACACATAATTAGAGTCTTTTTTTCAGGAGAGCAACTGAAATGGAGTACATATATCTAGTTTGAAACCAAGAATTTTCGCAAGTCAGTGTTCATCTGAAAATGTATTGGGCCCATCTCTCAAGCCATTTTTCCAGGTATTTTGTGACCAGTTTATCTTCTCTGCCCGCATTTAGCACTTTTTGTTTTAAAAACGTAGTTTTCCTGTTTTCTGCGACGCGACTGCTTTCCTCTGCCTTCTTCCGATCCAGGCAGCGTCAGCACGTCGCATAACCCGAACACCGCCCACAGGCGGAGTTTTGTTTTCTCAAGCGCTCCCTCTCCCATTTAACCCTGTTTGTGCTGGTTTTTCAGAAACCTTTCACTCAGCTTCATTCCTTTTGTTTTCAAAATGCACACAGATGATTCTCCTTTGGGACAGGATGTCCCTCATGATTTGGATCAAATTAGACAGGAGTTTAGCTCCTTTATTAAAAGTTCTGTGCAACAAGCTGTCTCTTGCTCCATTCAGAAATCATCAAACATTTTGGAAACTTCTTTTTCTAATTTAATTTCCAAATCTATTTCGGCCCAAACTGCGGGGGAATGCAGTCAGCGCCTCTCCCCAAAAAAATCTCTACATTTGGCGCAAAAGGACAGTGAGGTTTCCTCATACATGGCAGAGGATGCGATTCCTCACAAGGCTCCTTCCAAGGAGAATAAAAATGTGGATTCTGTCAAAACGTCTTTAAAATGAAAATAAAAATAAAAAAATATTATTCCTCCTATTGTGATTTCTTCCATCCCTGATACGGATGATGACATGCCTGACATTGATTCAGATACCTACTTATCTGACAGGGATGACAATCGTTCACTACCTTCCCCTCCTTCAAAGAAACCTAAGATTTCCTCTTTTAACTCTTCCAAACGCCTTTTGGATGCGGAAGGTTTACCCATGTTTGACCCTTGTCACATCCTTCATCTCAACTCTACCAAATGGACTCCTGCAGACCATGTGGGTGAATATGTTGCTGACAAACTGTCTTCCCCTTTGGACAAGCAAACCAGGGCTAAGTTGAAATCCAAATGCTCTCGTCCTTCCCTTCAAATTAGCTTACAACTTAATTGCTTTTCCAGGCTTGTCGTGTTCTTATGTCAATTTAACTTATTTAGAATCAACTTTTGTCTTCCCCCATTCAACCTCTGACTAGCAAGTTTAATTCAAATTTGCATTGTGGAAACAGCTGTGTTTCCAGAAGTTTATTTAAAATTCAGGTTTGCCAGAACCCATTGAGCAGGGGGGCACTGACCAAGCAGGGAAAATCAAGCCTTAACGGTGGTGATTGAGGCCATTTGCCAGGTGTGTCATTGGCCAAGTACACCAATTCCAGTTTTGAAACTCAAGTTAGCAAGAGTGAGCATTTCAAGGGATGTGGTGTGTGGAGCGCAAATACTCATAACTCAAACACTCAGACAGTAAGCACCATAAATGAATATTCAGCCCACTGATTTGCTTTTAGGAAAAGAGAAGCACTTTGATCACACAAAACAAATATATGGTACGTGAAGAAGTAGGGCCTACCACTGGGTTTAGGGGTTTAATACACAGAGAAGAAGAATGTCTTAGTCTTAAGCACAGGCTCTCCATGGCAAAAGTGGAGCAGCATTCCTGTCATCTGTGACCCATAGGTCAGTCCGTAATATTTGATGAGGCACTTCTGGTACATAGGTTGAAGTTATCTTTCATAGTCAACTCAGAGACTGGAGTTCTCAGGCAGACAGAGCCTGGGGGGAAAAGGCGCCCTATTTTACCCTTTAAGCAGGCTCAAATGAGTCAGTCAGACCTACAGCTTCTCCAGCAAGATGTGCAGCTTTTGGGCGCTGTCCCGTCGCCTCTACGAGACTTGCTTTCAACAATACAAGCCCTGGCTCGCCGCAGGTTTAGAGTTCTCTGCAGAGTACACCCATCTTTGGTCAAGGAAGCAGCTTGAAACTGGAACTGAGTGGTAAGGTTGGGTCCCCCTTTTATACAGTGCCCAGACAGCTATGTCATGTTACATTATGTTAAGTTATGTTATGTTACGTTGTGTGTATTTGTAAATTACTCTGTTACCCAGGAGGGTAACCTGACACTGGAGCACAAGCATTCATGCCCTAGTCAAAGAGCTATGTCTTCAGCTTCTTGTGGAATTCAAGAATTGAAGAGGTGGCTCGGATGTGCAATGACAGGTCTTTCCAAGCTGTAGAGAGATGCAGAAGGCTCGACTACCAGTTCTGGTTTTGTGTATGCGTGGGATGTGGGTGAGTAGGAATCCGGTTGATCTAAGGTGTCAGGTAGGTTTGTGGAATCTTATGCAGTTGTTGAGATGAGGTGTGTGGCCAGTCAGAACGGAGAATATCCAATGGAAAGGGTGTCCTTGGATTACAATTTTGTGCAGTCATTGGATGAGGTTCATGTGGAAGATGGTGTTGAAGGCCAGGGAAAGGTCCAAGAGGATGAGAGTGCTGGTTCTTCTCTATCCATGATAATGCAGATGTCGTCCGTGGTGGTGAGGCCTGTTTCTGTGCTGTGGTTCGATCTGATGTTGGACTGAGCGGCATCGAAGAGATGTTTTTTGTTGATCAGCTTAGCCAGGTCTTTGGCTGATTAGGGTAGCAGGAAGATGGGTCGGTAGTTAGATAGCTTTGTCGGGTCTGCAGAGGGCTTCTTGAGGAGGGGCAATACGGTGGTGTGGTTCCCAGAATTTGGATAGATGGCTGTTGTGATGTAGGCATTCAGGAACAGGTTGAGCACCATGCTGATGGGTAGTAGCCCTTCAATGAAGACGTGGTGTGGGTAAAGGTCTGAGGGGCCTCTGGAGTGAATGGATTGCAGGGTGGTGGCAGTTTAATCCCTGGTGATGGTAGGCAAGGCCATCAGTGTGGTTCCTTGGTTTTGGTCAAGACAAGGAGTGCTGCGTGGTCAAAGACGTATGTTTGAGGCTGGTTGTGGATCGTAAGCCTGGAAGTCAGAAAATTATTTGGGATGGTTCACTTTATCTTCTTTCTTCAGTGCAGACAATTCTTCATGTGAGGTGATGTCTCTCAGCAGAAAGTGATTATTCTAGCTTCAAGTAGGAGTTGTATAACACAAGAACAATGATCATGAAGCTCTCCACCTGGTTGCAAATTAATTTTATACATATATTTTAAATATAGAACAAAATAAAGAATGCATCAACATTATTGGCTAAATTTATAATTAACTACTTAATTATTTAAATATCAAGTTACATTAACTTTTTTTTAAAGATTTATTGACATGAAAATACCCATCTGAAGTAAAATGTTTATATCTATTTATGTATTGAAAATTACAAAAAGGTACATATAGAATTAATTTACTTTTTTCTAAATTTAATTAACATTTAGTTTTAAACTACAAAAAATTATTAAAATATATTTTTATAAAATACTGTTTAACTGAGTCTTTTGAATTATATTTACATTTTGACATTAAATAATTTCATACATATATATTTAAATTTGTGATCTTTTCCTTATTTTCTCTCTGGGTTTGTATGCATTATTGACGTAGGTATCTTTTCTAATAATCAGATACATTTTTTTTCAGACAAAACACCCCAAAGGTCAGGGGTATGGCGGGAACAAGAAAGAGAGGTGGACTGTTATGAAATGTATCCTCACAAAACAGTAACAAAGTCACAATAGACAAATGTGACATGGTTTTCTGGTGTTCCTAGAGGAATTACCCACATTAAGAAAGAGATGTTCACAAACAGGACACTGGATTTTCAAATAAAAAGTAAGGTTGGCCCTCAATCACCAACCTAGGTGTCATGCTTCATCATAGGACTTTAACAACATTTGTCAGAAATGTTCCAGTGATGAATTAGCTACCTAATTGTCAGAGAGCCTTTATCAGAGGGGTGCAAGATCCACTGTAGGAGATAAAGACCTCAGGCTCATTCCCAAATAATTTCTTTATTGTAAGATGTCCAGTAAGTGGATTAAAACAGTTTGGGGATGCATGGGAGCCTCATTCATTCAGCATTCTGTTGGTTGACATGTTTCAGCTGTTCAAAAGGCACTAAACTGGGTCCCGGGATTTCATCCGGACCAGAATCATTGGTTTGAACAATTTACACAACCATACACAGAATCATTAATTTGGGTAATTAACTTAAGAACCTCAGACACCATGTTGCATTTGTCAAATACGACTGTGCCCACTGAGTCCGATTCTTGCAGCTGATACTGGGGTTTTAACTGCCAACTTGTGGCATGAAGATATTTGATTGTCACATTAGAAATTTTGCACATTATCTTTGGGATAACAATGCATAGATTTATCTTGCTGAATTACCCAGATGGACATGATCTTTTTTCCCATCTAAGTATTGTGGGTCATTTATGGCCTGGTTTAGATTTATTGCAGACTGGTTCCTCTGTTACAACGTTGATGGATATCCTGTTCTCTGAAATATAAATCCCACTATTTCCTTAGTGATTTATACTTTATTGAACGGATCCATGACCATTGTGACAGAGTAACCAGTTTGCCGAAGTCTAAATCAGGCCTTTAGTCCATAGACCCCCAATGAGCCTTATTTATGGTCTTCTTCTATTCCATTTCTGTAGTCACGCACTTTGAATTACACTCGCGATCAAAATTTCACCTCAACCTATGGGCAACATGAAGTTATTCCTGGCCAATGTATTATCTAGAGCACAATTTTCTTCCTCGTAGATCACTATGAGCGAACAGCAAAGACTCATGCTGACAACTGCAATATTCCACAGAGCCAATGGGTGTGTTCCCATACTTTGGAGTGGTCACTAATGCTATCAAATTGCTCTACTGTGTATGAATTACATATTTCAAATTAGCAGTGATACATCAATTTACTTGCATATTTGTTTGGGGCCAATAACAAGGTTGTTAGAAATGGGGTCTTTGGTTGACAGTCAGGTTTCCCCCTGTTCAAGCAAGGACCCTCACTCTAGTCAGGGTAAAAGAGAATCACCCTCAGCTAACTCCTGTTTACCCCGCTAATAGCTTGGCAGAGCAGTAGGGTTAACTTCAGAGTACTAGGTGTAAAGTATTTGTACCAATACACACAGTAACTTAATGAAAACACTACAAAATGACACAACACAGGTTTAGAAAAATAGGAAATATTTATTTAAACAAAACAAGACCAAAACGACAAAAATCCAAAATACACAAGTCAAGTTATTAATGAAAATACAAAAAGACTCTTTAAGTAGTTTTAAACACACACTAACACTGTTAGCGTGAAAAAGTACCTTGGGTGCGTCAAAAATAACCCGCACGGGCGAGTGCATGTCAAAAAGGGCTTGCGATGCGTTGATTCCACTCACGAGCGGGACCTTTCGTCTTTTCTCCTTTCGCCGGGTTGGGGCGTGTTATTTCTTCTCTCCGCAGGAGAGCAATGCGTCGATCCGGTCAGCACTCTCGGGTCCGGGCAGGCCTTGCGTTGTTTTTACACGCCCAGCGGTACTTGAGTCGGAAATACAGCCGTGAGATGATCCAAAAACCACACACCGCGGGTTGCGATCTCCCAGCCTCTGTCAGCCATGCATGCGCGTCGTTTCTCCTGCTCTTGCATTGATTTTACGGTCGAGTTTCCGGCGAGCGTCAATTTTTAGCTGCAGAGCCGGCGGCTCATCGTTTCTTCAGCCGCAGATCGGAGTTGCGTCTATCCTTTCGCCGCACGGCACCCTGTGCGTGGATTTCCTTTTCTTTAGGCTGCCAGGTTCTCCTTTTAGGGTCCCAGGAACTGGATGGGCACCACAAGGCAGAGTAGGGGTCTCTCCAGAGACTCCAGGTGCTGGCAGAGAGAAGTCTTTGCTGTCCCTGAGACTTCAAACAACAGGAGGCAAGCTCTCAATCAAGCCCTTGGAGATTTCTTCTCAATATGGAAGGCACACAAAGTCCAGTCTTTGCCCTCTTACTCTGGCAGAAGCAGCAACTGCAGGATAGCTCCACAAAGCACAGTCACAGGCAGGGCAGCTCTTCTTCCTCAGCTCTTCCGCTCTTCTCCAGGCAGAGGTTCCTCTTGTTTCCAGAAGGGTTTCTAAAGTCTGTGGTTTTGGGTGCCCTTCTTATACCCAATTTCTCCTTTGAAGTAGGCCTTCTTCAAAGTAAAGTTTCTTTTGAATGTGAAATCTTGCCTTGCCCAGGCCAGGCCCCAAACACTCACCAGGGGGGTGAAGACTACATTGTGTGAGGGCAGGCACAGCCCTTTCAGGTGTGAGTGATCACTACTCCCCTCTCTCCTAGCACAGATGGCTCATCAGGATATGCAGGCTACACCCCAGCTCCCTTTGTGTCACTGTCTAGTGTGAGGTGCAACCAGCCCAACTGTCAAACTGACCCAGACAGGGAATCCACAAACAGGCAGAGTCATAGAAATGGTATAAGCAAGAAAATGCCCACTTTCTAAAAGTGGCCTTTTCAAACACACAATCTCAAAATCAACTTCACTAAAAGATGTATTTTTAAACTGTGAGCTCGGAGACCCCAAACTCCACATGTCCATCCGCTCCCAAAGGGAATCTACACTTTAATCAGATAAAAAGGTAGCCCCCATGTTAACCTATGAGAGAGACAGGCCTTGCAACAGTGAAAAACGAATTTAGCAATATTTCACTGTCAGGACATATAAAACACATTCCTATTTGTCCTACCTTAAGCATACACTGCACCCTGCCCTTGGGGCTACCTAGGGCCTACCTTATGGGTGTCTGACATGTAAGAAAAGGGAAGTTTTAGGCCTGGCAAGTGGGTACACTTGCCAAGTCGAATTTACAGTTAAACTGCACACACAGACACTGCAGTGGCAGGTCTGAGACATGATTACAGAGCTACTTATGTGGGTGACACAACCAGTGCTGCAGGCCCACTAGTAGCATTTGATTTACAAGCCCTGGCACCTCTAGTGCCCTTTACTAGGGACTTACTAGTAAACCAAATATGCCAATCATGGATAAAGCAATTACATACACATTTTGTAAAGGACACTTGCACTTTAGCACTGGTTGGCACTGGTAAAGTGCCCAGAGTAACACAAACAGCAAAATCAGAGTCCAGCACACATCAACAAGCTAGGGAAAAGAGGCAAAAAGTTAAAGGAGACCACGCCAAGGATGAAAAGTCTAACAAAGGTACTTTGCCTACTGTGTCTCTGGATGTTTGACTATGTGGTTCCATAGGGTATGAGCATTCACAATCTTGAGAAAGGCATCTGGGAAGCTGGAATGTGTCAATCTCTGCATTCAATAAATGGGTGATGTTAAAGCCCTGGCATGCCAATATTTCCTTAAAGAAATTTCTTGGTACGTAACTGATGGGCATGATAGCAGTGGTACCAAAGCCATCTGTTTGGTGACGTAGCCTTTGTGGAAATGTCCTTGAACTATACATATTACGCTGGTAACAATAGCACCGGTTAAGGTATGGTTAGGTCACTTAGGTGAGAGTCTCCATAGGACCGGTGAATCAAATGTTCTTAATACCTTTGGCGCTGTTTGACGAATCTACATGAAACTCCCAAAAAAGTATATCCACTGTGGGTTCTTCTTTGCACATTTTGTGCAGATCCTGCAAACAAGGCTGAAGTAAAGGGGTCAGGTCCAAAACAGCCATTTGACATTTAAATCCTGTGTTTTTTTTGTTCACCAATACACAAAATACAGATGAGCAGAATTATGACAAATTTTGAAAGAAGGTAGAACTTTCCTTAATCAATCAGTCAATCAATCAATTAATCAATCAGGATATTTCTACAACAGCTCTTCTCAAAAAGTGACCCAGTGCTAAAAAACTGCAACAACTCTCGCTGTTCACTGACTAGTTCCCTCAAAAAGCCAGATTGAATAGCCAAGTCTTCACTTCTTTTCCGAAAAGATTTCTCCCCTGAGCTGGAGGCACTGGAGAAAGAGCTGATTCCATGCTTGAGCCACGAGATAAGAAAATGATGCACCTCCCCAGTTTTTACATCTGATCCTCTGAACCGGTAATAGAGTGTCTTACTCATGGAAGAGCCTTAGCTTGGTGTTTTTGAGAAATGAGTATTTAAATAAATGCCAGTGTTGGGTATGACAAGGTTACATTTTAGAAATATATGGACCGTTAATTCATGACTCCTTAGTGGGTTTGCAAATCCATTGAGGATTTGTGAATCCAATTATAAAAATAAAGTCTTGTTATTATAGGGGTAAACTTTTTCTCCCATCAACCATCGCAGATCTTTGAGTCCACTAAGTTCTGATTCAATTACCTCAGAAAACTATCTGCTGTGATTACCAATGCCCAACACAATGCACCAAGCACTGTGCTGGGAAGCATTAAACGGAAAAGGGCATACAGGTCCAGTGTGAGTACACCATGACCCTAGGTCCATGCGAGGAGCCCCAGGGGAACCACACAGAAATTAAATAATCAAAGAAATTATTTTTAATAAGGGATTTCATACATTCTATGATGGATTTGTGGATCCTGGGCCTCCTGGCTTCTGGATTCCTGATTTCATTGCAGGATTCACAAGTCCAGTAAAAGAAAAAAAAAGAACAAAATGTATTTAGGGCAGTACTGCTGTATTTGACAACAGCCACACATGGAGGTTGGTCCCATGTGGCAAGGTTGGAGAAAGGACTGCGTGCAGAGGAGGACCTGCAGCAACCCCAACAGCAGAGGGCCAAAGGTGATGTGAAGTGGGGGTTAGCCACCCAAAGAGATCTCATTAAAAGCTTCAATCTCATCAGAGTTCCAGCAGGTTAGGTGCATTCACTTCAACGTCCTCTTCTGTCACCCAGTGTGCATGGATTACGAGAAAGGCTAGTGACATTCCTCCAGATAAGGAGGGACAGGCTGCTTAAACAAAGAGCGTTCACACTGCCTAGAATTGTATCACTTAGTTGTGTGGCTTTCAATGAAGCTTCTCCTCTCAATAGGGCCACCTCATCAAGCAGAGAGAACATTTAGCAGCCTGTCTGCTGGCCCATGTGGGTGGACTAAAGTGGATGGGGTTGAGTGGCACTAGCTCCAGTCCCTACATGGTTGCCTGGGACCGAACGCATTGGTGACTCTCAATAACCTCAGGCCAAATGCATGTCTCTGTACAGTGACAATATATTTGGTTGGCTGCCAACTTTCAATGGTACTTTCTGTGCCTACTATGGTGGCCACAGGCAACTGGGAATTAAGGGTCAGTTCCAAAGAGGGTGCTTGACAAACCACTACTACATCCAAGGGCTTAGGGAGGAAGTGATAAAAATAATAATACGTGATTCTTTCAAGGTTCTGTATCTGCAATGAGTGCACTTTAAATCCTTTAACAAGAATTCATTGCAGCAGACAAGGCAATTCCAATAGTGTATATTAATGTGACTGCAGTTAAAAAGTTAGTATTTGGATGTTGGGGTCAAGCGGGCAGTCTGCCACTGGGCCACCTACCACCTTTCCCAGACCTGCCTCTCTGCTCCCTTTAAATGTCTTGGCTGAGTATCTTGGGGGTCCGAAGCATTTACTTTGAAACAATTAGGGTGTTCAAAGCAGACTGGTCTCCTACATACATCTGGTAAGAATAATAGAATAGGATTCTGGATCCAAAAAAGTGACTAAGTGCAAATATTGAAATCTTCACTGGGCGAAGACTCCAAAAGTTTGTGGCCAGCAAGGTACCTTCCAGAGACATAAATTCCAAATTTCTGCAGCTCAGAGCTTTGCCTTAAAAAAACAATGGTTTTGCCAGGACCCCCTCTAACAGCTATCAAACCTTATGGCGCCCTCTTCAGCCACAGCTTCCTGTCATGCCCTGGTGAAGATTTTAGACTTACATTTCAGAGCCTGAGCCCAAAAGTAAAACTTCTGATCAGGTCAAACTAGGTTTCTCTATTGAACCTGTGCTCCACTGGGGTCAGTGCTAACTTGCGTATAGCTCCTGGTCTACTGTGACCAATTGACCATGGTTGTGAATATTACTTGAGGTGAGTAATCACGATCCTTAACTGATAACCCAATTTCTTACACCAACTAGTAAGCCACAGGAACTGTTCCCATTACTCACCAATCAGCTTCTGCACACACAATGCCTTTGGGTTAACGGGCGCATGGTTGCTCAGTTGAAAGTTAAATGATTTGTGGGAAGGACACCACCATGAATAGAGCCTGCAGCTTCATTGGACTCAACACAGTAAACCTTATGCCACCTGGACACAGACACTATTGACAGATTGATTAGCTCTTTCTTGATTCTGTAAGTGGTGGTGCATAGCCAGTCTTAGTTGGTGGAGCGATTTGTCTGGTTTATTACGATAACAAATTAGACTGCTCCATTCTACCTATTACGTAACCCTCAGTGGTCAGTGTTCAACTTCATAGAGAGGCAAGTGTCATTTAACTACACAAGGTTGAGCAGTTACAGGTATGTGATACCTTTAGATGTCTGGGACAATGCACGTGCTACACTGAAGGGATCAGTGTGTATTTACCCCTCACCCAACAGTTCCGAGTAACCTGCTAAACCATGTTTGTGATAGGGATTAAGAATTTCAATTATTTCCCATAAATGAAACACTTCCACTAAGTGTGGATCATAAACTTGCATTGATTCAGTCTCTGACTTTTTTACGCACCACTTGTCGCTACTATTACCTGGATGTTTTTTTGAGATCCTCATATCACCCCCCAGGGGTTGACAACAATCATGGCAGAGGTCAGGGAAGTCGATCAAACTTGACTAACTAGAAGAATGAAAAGTCATAGCAAGGATTCTGTAGGGGATTCTGTAGAAGATAATTGATCTAAAAAAGGCACAAGAAACAGCTTAAGCCTGAACCTTGGACACCTCCCAGAGAGAAGCATAGACCTCAGCAGTTGCCTCCTGTGCCGGTTGGGAGAGCTGTCTGTGGCTGAAGGGTGCTTGGATTAGGTCAGGGTGTGGGGCTCACTCCTACTCTTGTAGGACCTGATATGTGAGGCCATAGCTTGCAAGGCCTAAGGCTCATCTTTTTTCATCCAAAGTGTGCAAGCTCAGTGGAGTAGTCCACTGACAGATGCATGGGGGGGACCCAGTCATCAGTCCGAGGCTTGTGCCCTTAAGGAGCCTAATGAGATAGAAAATTCTCTGAAATAGAACCCATGTTTACCATGGGAGCCAAATTACAGTGCGTTTTTGGGCTGGGCCCTCAAGAGGCCATGTCGTTTGAGCCTTCCTGCATCCAATCCGAGCCCTCCGAGTTTCAAGCAACTGAGATGCGAACCACGTAGGGTAAAAGGTCAGCCTAGATGGAAATGAGCTGCGGCCAAGAGGAAAATCCGGCCCCACTTGACTGATATACTGTGGTAATCAAAGACCCACCAGGTACGAATCTTAGTGGTCAGGTACAGTTGTCACTTCAATTAGCAGGAGGGTAGCTGCTTTCAACCTTTCTGGTTTCCATGTATGCACCCCAGTAGTTGGTGCATGAGTTGCATCATCAGTGGGGGGGGGGAAGGCTTAGTTTTCTCCAATACCATCTTCCTCTGGGCAGCAGGGTGATGAGCCCCCCTAGAATGGCTTGGAACTTCCACCTAAGTAAGGGACTCTTGACATGCAAGAGTCAAGCCCTAACTGCAATCGGCTGTGGAGGACAACTGCACTTGCTGCCAGCTTACCTATATGCCCACCTTTCTGTGGCCAAACTGGGGTTTAAAGACTTAAGCAGTCCCAGCCAGGCATTCAGGCTCACTAGCAGAAGAGTTGACAGCCTCCGCTACCATGGGAGCCACACATCCACCTTGAGCGGCTCAGTGAGGATACTAGGTTGATCATCTGGAAACTCTTTTATCATTGAGGCTGATTCCCAGAGTGGAAGCCTGACAGGGCACTGGGCCATCTCACTACACGAGTGGCGAAAGGGCAGTGCTGCCTTCCTTAACCCCTTCTGTGCCCAGGACGTAATGGTTACGTCCTGAAGCACAGTGCTGCTGTGCCCAGGACGTAACCATTACGTCCTGGGCACAGAGCACAGAGGGAGCGCTAGCGCTTCCTCTGTGGGGTTCCCCCCCAACCCCCTAAGGCAGGGATGGAAGGGGAAGACCTTCCCTTTCCACCCCGACCCCCCCCCACACCCCCTGTGACGTCAGTGCGCAATCGCGCGCTGATTGTCGCCACGCCTCCTCGGAAGAGAAATGTAAAGCATTTCTCTTCCGATCATGTGGGGAATGGCCGAGAGAGGCTTCAAAGGGAAGGAAAGTTATTTCCTTCCCTTTGAAGTCTCTCTCTGCGTTTCAAAAGCCGGATTGCAAGGCAATCTGGCTTTTGAAACGCCCACTAGATACCAGGGATTTATTTCAAAAAATGAAACTGGCATGAGGGAGCAACCCCTTGGGCAAGGGTCGCTCCCAGGGGGGGTATTTTTTTTAAAGGCATTTTTTTTTACAGGCCTTTTCTCTGCCCCCGGGGGGGGAAGAAACCTCTAGGCACCAGGGATATTTTTTTTGTTTTCTTTTGTTTTTGTTTTCTTTTTTCTTTTAGAGGTGGGGAGCGACCCCTTAGGCAAGGGTCACTCCCATAGGGGGCAAATAATATTTAGGCCATTTCTGCCCAGCTTGGGGGCAGATTGGCCTATTTTTATGAGGCCAATCTGCCCCCAAGGGGGACAGAAACCACTAGACACCAGGGAGTTTTTTTTTTTGTTTGTGAATTTCACATAAGGGGAGTGACCCCTTAGACAAGGGTTGTTCCCCTGGGGGGCAAATTTATTTTAGGCCATTTCTGCCCCCCAGGGGGGCAGATCAGCCTATTTTAATTAGGCCGATGGGGGCAGAAACCACTAGGCACCGGGGATTTTTGTTGTTGTTGTTGTTGTTTTTGTGTGAAAAAATGTGATGTGTCCACGTTGTGTTTGGGCCATTTCCTTTTGCGGGCGCTAGGCCTACCCACACAAGTGAGGTACCATTTTTATTGAGAGACTTGGGGGAACACTGGGTGGAAGGAAATTTGTGGCTCCTCTCAGATTCCAGAACTTTCTGTCACCGAAATGTGAGGAAAATGTGTTTTTTTAGCCACATTTTGAGGTTTGCAAAGGATTCTGGGTAACAGAACCTGGTCAGAGCCCCACAAGTCACCCCATCTTGGATTCCCCTAGGTCTCTAGTGTTCAAAAATGCACAGGTTTGGTAGGTTTCCCTAGGTGCCGGCTGAGCTAGAGGCCAAAATCTACAGGTAGGCACTTTGCAAAAAACACCTCTGTTTTCTGACAAAAAGTGGGATGTGTCCATGTTGTGTTTTGGGGCATTTCCTGTCGCAGGCGCTAGGCCTACCCACACAAGTGAGGTATAATTTGTATCGGGAGACTTGGGGGAACGCTGGGTGGAAGGAAATTTGTGGCTTCTCTCAGATTCCAGAACTTTCTGTCACCGAAATGTGAGGTAAATGTGTTTTTTTAGCCAAATTTTGAGGTTTGCAAAGGATTCTGGGTAACAGAACCTGGTCAGAGACCCACAAGTCACCCCATCTTGGATTCCCCTAGGTCTCTAGTTTTAAAAAAATGCACAAGTTTGGTAGGTTTCCCTAGGTGCGGCTGAGCTAGAGGCCAAAATCTACAGGTAGGCACTTTGCAAAAAACACCCGTTTTCTGTCAAAAAATGGGATGTGTCCATGTTGTGTTTTGGGGCATTTCCTGTCGCAGGCGCTAGGCCTACCCACCCAAGTGAGGTATAATTTTTATCGGGAGACTTGGGGGAACATAGAATAGCATAACAAGTGTTATTGCCCCTTGTCTTTCTCTACATTTTTTCCTTCCAAATATAACAAAGTGTGTAAAAAAGACGTCTATTTGAGAAATGCCCTGTAATTCACATGCTAGTATGGGCACCCCGGAATTCAGAGATGTGCAAATAACCACTGCTCCTCAACACCTTATCTTGTGCCCATTTTGGAAATACAAAGGTTTTCTTGATAGCTATTTTTTACTCTTTATATTTCAGCACATGAATTGCTGTATACCCAGTATAGAATGAAAACCCACTGCAGGGTGCAGGTCATTTATTGGCTCTGGGTACCTAGAGTTCTTGATGAACCGACACGCCCTATATATCCCTGCAACCAGAAGAGTCCAGCAGATGTAACGGTATATTGCTTTAAAAAATCTGACATTGCAGGAAAAAGTTACAGAGTAAAACGTAGAGAAAAATTGCTGTTTTTTTCACCTCAATTTCAATATTTTCTTTTTTCAGTTGTTATTTTCTGTAGGAAACCCTTGTAGGATCTACACAAATGACCCCTTGCTGAATTCAGAATTTTGTCTACTTTTCAGAAATTTTTCGGTTTCTGGGATCCAGCATTGATTTCACGCCCATTTCTGTCACTGACTGGAAGGAGGCTGAAAGCACCAAAAATCGTAAAAATGGGGTCTGTCCCAGTAAAATGCCAAAATTGAGTTGAAAAATTGGGTTTTCTGATTCAAGTCTGCCTGTTCCTGAAAGCTGGGAAGCTGGTGATATTAGCACCACAAACCCTTTGTTGATGCCAGTTTCAGGGAAAAACCACAAGCCTTCTTCTGTAGCCTCTTTTTCCCATTTTGTTGAAAAAAAATAAATTTTCACTGTATTTTGGCTAATTTCTTGGCCTCCTTCTGGGGAACCCACAAAGACTGGGTATCTCTAGAATCCCTAGGATGTTGGAATAAAAGGACGCAAATTTGGCGTGGGTAGCTTATGTGAACAAAATGTTATGATGGCCTAAGCGCGAACTGCCCCAAATAGCCAAAAAAAGGCTCGGCACAGGAGGGGGAAAAGGCCTGGCAGCGAAGGGGTTAAACCTCTTCTGTGTCTGGAGGTGGGTGAACATTGCAAAATTACATATAACTCTTCGCTGACGATCAGTCAGATCGCACACCGGTAAGGAGAACAGGTAGCTTTGACAGTTAGGGTTAAATGCAGGAAACAAACAGCTAAGAATTAAATAGCATCATCCTGGGTGATAAACTGGCCTCCCAGGTATAGATCCCCCAGAATATCACACCCACCGCCTCTCCACTTTTGTATGGACACTGCCTCAGCTATTCTGCCATACAACTGCAGGTCCCAAATTGGCATATCTCTCACATATGGGGCCCTGCGCAGTACATAGACAACAGGATGCATCCACACACCTGACGCACAACAAATGGCGCATCTTTTTGTGCACGTTTGTCACTCATAAGCAGACCAGCCAGACTCCAGGGACCATAGTTGCCTTTTAAAAAATCTTCTCCCAGTTGCCATTATTGTCCCCCCATTGGACAGCATGTTGTTAGATTGGGAAGCCTGATCTCATCATGCACCCATGTCTGCTTAAGCACAGAGAGTTCCACCCTTTTCTTCTTGTTGGCCCACAACAGGTACAGAATCAGCCCATCTAGCTGATTGAAATATCACTGGGAGACTTCATAGAGTGTGTTCTGGAACTCGTACAGGCATCTGGGAAACAGCACCATTTTGACAACAGCTGCCTTGCCCATTAGGGAGTGCAGGAGCTCTCTCCATAATCTAATAGATGCTTTCAGCCCCTCCAGCACTTTACCCAATTTGAAGTCAGGGATTCTACCTTCAGCATGGGTCAGCCTTATCCCCAGATATCGGAGTCCCTCCATCCCTCATGGGAGCCCCGGATGAGGGAGTCACCCAAGGTCCCAACTACCCTACCTATTGAGAACAGGTGGGACTTTTGGGTTTTAATCCGGAATCCAGACCCCTCTCCAAAGAGTTGCAGGGCATTCAATAGAATAGGGAACGAGTTTTCCAGTTAATGTACATAAATCAGGATGTCATCCGTGTATAAGGAAACCAAGTGCATGAACTACCCCACCCAGGGTCACAACACTTGCCGTAGGAGTTCAGCCAGTGGTTCCATGGCTATGGTAAATAGAAGGGGCGACAGGGGGCACCCCTGTGGGGTCCCTCTAGACAACTGGTACCAAGTCCCCTGTGTGCACTGGGCCATAGGGTTTGTATACAGCAGCTTAACCCATGCAATGTAGTTTAAATAAGGCCCACCTTCTCAATTACGACCACAGGTACCCCCACTACACTGAGTTAAAGGCATATTCAATGTCAAGAGGCGCAAAAAAAGCATAGGGGATGCACCCCAGGTGTGGTGCATGGTAAATGTGCGACAGACGATGGAGGTTATGCATGGTGCTGTGGTGTGGTATAAACCCACACTGATCAGTGTGTATAAGTGCCGGCTTATGTGGAAATGGCAAGAATACCACTGAGTATGTTAATATCTACATTTAAGAGCGACAACGGTCTATAGGCCGAGGGCTCTACTGGATCTTTGTCTGGTTCCAGGACTAGTGCTATCTGGGGTTCCCGCATAGAGTCAGGCAGGTGGCTGCACTGTCTCACCTCCTGATATACCTCCAGCAATTTGTCTGTGAGTGTAGCTGCATATTTCAGGTAAAATTATGCGGGGAACCCATCTAACCCCAGTGTTTTTGCAGTTTTTAAGTTTTTTTGCTGGTCAGGATTTCCTCTCGGGAAATGGGCTCCCCCAATGAGTCCCACTCCACTTCCCCCAATTTAAGAAGCTCTATTTCGGACAATGGGGCAGATCCATGATCTGTCAATACCTCCTTTCAGGCAGGTTAGAGCCTGCTAAGATGGGCCCTAAACACATCATTAATGTCTGCTTGCGCATAGACCCGCATCCCTCTCTCGTCCATCAATGCCATTACTGGTTCTCACACCACCTGTTGTCTGAGTAATCATGCAAGCATTGCCCCAGTAGTGTCACCCTCTGCATGGAGTCTGCAACGAAAGGTCACATAGGCATGCTTCTCCAGCCTATGCCATTCATTCAACAGGTCTCTCCAAGCCTGTTGCCAGTCCCCCAGTTTCTGTGGTTGTGCAAGGAGTAACTTTTCCAGTGCACTCAATTTGTTTCTTAATGGTTAAGGTCACTATCCAGCTGCTTTCTGACACCATATAAAGTTATGAAGCAGACCCAACCGCAAGACCACTTTTATAGCCTCCCACTCGCATTCCTTGGTCCCAGATGTTCTGTTAATGTTCTTCTCAGGCCGTCGCCTCAAAGGTGGGAATCAGTCAATGCCTCCGTGCCGAGACGCCACAGTGAGCTCACCGGTTGTCTATATCCTTTCCCTAAGGCCATTAAAAATTGGGAATGGTCGCATAAATATCTTGTGAGGTGGGAGATGTCCTGCACCCAGTGAAGCAGAATCTGAGAAACAAAGCAGTAATACAGCCGGCTGTACGTTTTCATAGCTGGTGTATAGCATAAGTAGGCCGTAAGGGTTAAGATGTCCTGTCATGTGGGGTTTTGTGAGTGACCTCGATAGCTCCCAGTCTAGTGTCCCATGCATGACACAGTTACAGTCCCCCACAAAGATGATGTCTGATGCTAGGTAGGGAGCAGCAGTTGGGACCACTTCATTATATTAACTCCCACTATCAATGTTTGGAGCATATACATTGATCAGGCATACCTCTTTCCCATCCAAATTTCCGATGAATATCATTTACCTCCCAAGGACATATCCTTTGTGCTTGAAAGGGACCTTGGGAGCCACTCATATTAAGACACCTCTAGCAAACCCTGAGTAGCATATTGCATAAATCTGGCCCCTTCATCACCTCTAGAGATACAATGCGACATATATGTGTCTCTTGTAGGAGGGAAATCAATGTGTGATGCCATAGATACAGAAACACATCTCCAGCTGGGCCAGGCTGCGCACATTCCAAGTCAGCGGCTTAAAGGTATCAGCCATTCTGAGTCATTTGCACTCCCTTCCCACCCTCCCTCACCCCAAATCCCCTCCATAGCAAGCACAATCCCATTCACCACAATAAGCTGTATAGATCCCATTCAAACAAAAAAATCCTGAAACCAGAATCCCCAACGTCTCCCCACCATGGCATTGAAGCCATCTTTCCCACCAAAAACATGGCTGGGCAGTGACCAGCATAACCTGCCCCATTACCGTTTGTAAGAACAATCCCCAATTTCAACTTAAACAGGTCCGAGTGATAGGGAGAGGCTGGAGCACTCAAGCCGCCGCCCTTCGCCTGAGTCCCTGAAGTCCTATAGACTCGGCCAGCCCTACCTAATAGTTCAACAGTTATGATATCAAGGGCCATATTTACACGGCCCTAGCGCCTCTTAGTGCCACACTTGCATCATTTTTTAACGCTAATATGGTGTTAAGGAAGCCACTCTCCTTTGCCATATTTACAAAGCATTGCACCGCTTTGTAATCCCTTTCACCACATTATGCCTGCGCCTAAATGTGCTATAGGAGTAGCGAAAGCCCCGCCATCACTCCCTCTTTTTGGAGGCTCCATGCCATGAATCAGTATCAAAGCAACTGTGGTGTGAAGGCGCTCATGTTACAATGGCTGTAAGTCTCCCTCAAGGTGTTCCACCATCAGTGCTATTTGTGCCTGAACCCCGGGGGGCTCAGTCGTCCAGAAAACGAGTCTTGTGAGTTTGGCAATGCAAGGGCTTCCATGGGGGTTTCACCTGATCTCAATGCAATGCGGCACATCAAATTGGAGGACAGCATGTCTCCACAGCTGCTGTCTTGTTTCGCCATCTAGCTGAATGCCTCAACTTACTCGGGGCTTCACCCAAGTCCAACACCACCCGGGACCACCCAGCTCCGGCCACGGTATACACCCAGTCACTTATTTAATTTGCATTGAAGAAAAAGAGTACCTTATTATCATGCACCACTCTCAGCTTCACCAAGAAGACAATGCTGCATTGCAGGTTAAGCTCCCGTAAGCGCCATTTAATGTCTAGGAAAGCTTTGCTTCAATTTTGGACCTTTTGCATGCAGTCAGGGAAAACTGAAACAAGGTGTCCTTCAAACTGTAGTTGGCCACAGAGTCTCTCTCGTGTCTCAGGATTGAGTCTCAGTCTGTGTACTTAAACAAACAGGCTATAATCGCCCGCAATGGCACCCCAGAGTGAGGAGAGGGGACCACGGCCCTATGAGCCCTCTCCACATTGAAGAAGGCTGTTCGTTTTCAAGAGGGCACAGCTGCTGTGAGCCACGCCTCCAGGAATTTTTCAATGGACTGTCCCTCCACCCTTTCTCGGAACCCCACAAAGCGCGGGTTGCTTCAATGGGATCTCGTTTCGGTGTCTTCGATGCGTTCCTACAGCCTTGCCCATAGTTTCTGAAGAGATGAAAGTGTCCTTTAAGGTAGCCACCTCTCGTTGTAATTCACCTACATTATCTTCTGTCATTGTAATTGTCTGTCACTTTCCATAGATCCACCCTTAGGAGATTAACATCTATGGCTATAGAATCTATTTTGATAGCCAACTCCGTTTGTGTTCACCTGGTCACCTCCATAAGGTCTGCTGTGGATGGGCCCGGGGCCACCTGCCCTTCTCGGTATCTTTCCATGGTTCCGCAGCTGGCCTCCCTGCCGCGTGGGCCACCTGGAGATAATTGACAATTTTATTTGCCTGCAACTGACAGACAGATTTATTCTTGACCATTATTATATGTCAGCCTGGTCAGTTATCCTCGCAATTTGCCATATGGAATGTTTACACTGTGTAGGGAGAACTACAGCAGTGCTGGCGGGCCAGTATCGGTTTGAACCTCTTAGTCCTCCAAGCCGAGGGACCACAGCCACTCACTCTTGCCCACACGTCCAGTGCGGTTCCCAGGGAGTGCCTGTCCCCAGGCTCTGTCCGAGAGGCAGTCGTTTAGGGTATCCCACGGAGTAGGGCAGAAGGACAAACTCCACTCCCCCATGGCTCAGCAGCCCAAATGCAGGCTCCCCAGGTCTCATTTGTGCAATATGAGTTGGTTGCAGACTAATGACATCACAGGGGGCGTCGGTCTGAGGGTAACAGTAGGCTTCACGTAGTGTCATACAAGCTGGGCTGTGCATGACAACAGCACAAGTCCACCCCACAGTTTTTTCAAGATGGGCCTTCATCTTCACAGGGGCCTAATTTGCATCCAAGTATCCCTCCATGGATTGCATATTAATAGCACCAGCTTTCAGCCTGCATGCCCCAGTGATATGCTTGTGGCTTCTCAGTCAGTGTGGCAGGCAGGTCCACTCCCCAGACGAGGCCCACCCTGTTGTCTCACCTCCATCACCAATACAACGCACAGGAGGCATCTAGTGCTCTTGCGGCTCACTGCTTTCCTCTTGCTGCGTCACTGCAATGCTTCACAGGGTCCAGGGAGTGAGGGCCAGCAATGCTGGGCCATGCACCAGGCACAGGTCGCCATGGCCACACCTCAACTACGGCAGCAACGAGATCCAGGTGGAGGTCTCCAGCAGTACAGCAGTGTAAGGGGGCAGAGAAACACCCCCACCAGTCACCTCACTCCTCAAGGCATCTCTCCGCATGGCCTCACAGGGTCTGGAAGGCAGGCACAGGTAGCACTGGGCCTGGAGCCAGATACAGGCCGGCGTGATCATTTTCAGCCCTGGGGACAGCAGTTACCAGCTCCCGGTAGGGGGTGCAGCGGGTAAAGGAGGGGGCTGAATACATACAGTGGTCACTGTTTCACCACAGCCAGGGAATGCAGTCAGGTTATCTGGTCAGCAGCACACCGTCTAGGCCTCAGTCTCTCCACCCATGTGTTGAATTCATATGGTGCCGCACTGCCCCCAATGCAGCTTTTTCACAGACAGTATATTTTCCCTGTACTCTCTACCACCCGTGCACAGCAAGTAGGCATCTGGGCGTGCAGGATGTGGTCAGATGTCTCAGGATTTCAAGGAGGGGTGGCTGGAGCACCAGGACATGCGTCTAGTCTGCCATCTTTTTGGCCACGCCTCCCTCACTCTTCTATCTTCATGTAAATATGGAATGTAAAATACCCACAAAGCAGCTAGTCAGTTGCAAACTGCCTTATGTCAAGGAATCAAACACTATTGCAGCCTATGGAAGTAACACATACTATTGAAATTATTAATTTTTCTCATGTCGCTGAGAAATATTCAACTGCAGAAAGAACAAATGATGGGGTGGAATGCTGTACAATATCAAACATTCAGCCCCAGTCAGAGATCTGAGCCTAAATCCATTGTTTTTGCCCATCATGCCAGCCCAGTTTGGACCCAGCCAAATGCAAATCAGTCTTGACCCTGCTCCCCATGGAAACATTCCAGCCCACACAACCAGGACAGGTCCTCCCTGGACTGGAAACAAGCATCCTGGGACCTGTTTCAGGGTGCCACTCTCATCAGCCAGGCTAGCTTGAATCCAGAGGCACAGTGAGCCCTGGAACCACGTCTGGGCATACCCAGTGCACTTAGGGCAACAAATGCAAAAAGAACAGATGAACAATAACAGACATTTACCCCCAGTCAGAGATCTGGGAATAAATCCATCATTTGTTTGCCCACCATGCCACCCCAGTTAAGGGGAATATTCAACAGCATATGAAGTTTAATAGGAATTAATGCTGCAGAACAAACTTGATAAAATAGCTAGCAATTTTCACAATTTACTGGCATTATGCGATCCTGTGGCATTTTCCACAAAATAAGGCATTACCCCATTTGCCTCATAGTCTGTCATCTGCTGCATAATTAGCAGATTGTAACAAAAAATGGTTTCTAACTCACAGGCATCAAACATTGATATACATGCATAGTGCTTAGAGGAAGGTCTTTCATAAAGGCTGATTAGTCACCTTACAGTTGCGAGCTACTGACTGAATTAAAATGGAGATTTTTGGCCTCATGACAGAGATTACTTGACAGCAAGCTCAGTCATAGGAAGTATATTGCAAATTGCCCAGCTCTATGATCCTCAAAGGTTCAGAAACATATTTTCCTAGTGAGTCAGCATGACTGGCTTTGTATGCCATAATTTTCAATACTCCTTCTTCTGTGTCAGTTCCTTTGATCTGATTCTATTGGACAGCTGCTGCAAGTAGTTTCAGCACAAAAGTAACAATTTCAAACGAAATAGGTCTAGATTTTGTTATTACTGAATGTGTTTCTTTATTGGATGGCTTGTTCATATTTGTGATTGTGAATGTGTGTACATAATACTGGATCAATTATTTAATTGATGGATGGATGAGTGGGTGTGTCTCGATGCATAGGTGGGTGAGCAGCAGAGTGCATGCATGCAGGAGTCTGTTCATAGGTGGATGAGTAACTGGGTGCAGGGAAACATTTATCAGTAAATGGGTGGATGAAGCTGTGTTGGAATGTATAGGTAGATAAAAGAAATATGCCCATAGCGATGTGGCCTCACACCATTGCTGGACAAATCACTGCCATGTAAGAGTACACTGGTAAAGCTTCACACAAAATGAATAGCAGCACCAATCAACCAGAGAGGAGTCCCCAAATGCATGTGCAACTGATATCCTGACTTTTTGTTTGGCCCTAGCACCATGTTAATTTAGTATGTGCACAGAGACCACACCTGCTAATGCACAGAAAAGTCCAGAATGTGTTCTGTGTCCTGACTGGGAGCACCAAGTGTGCCCTTGTAGCAAGCATGGAACTGCTGTCTATGTCCTGGGTAAGTTATTTTCGGCAGTGTTGGCAGAGTATGGAGTTTTTGGGAATCATTAAGGTGACCTGACCTTTTTCTTTGCGTCAAGCACAGTATGATCTACTGACCCCTCTCATATAAAGATATGCTGTTATATGAGAGCTAGATTCTTGCACTGACATGCCATGTGAATTCTGAGTGGGTATGTGTGCCATACTTGTAGGGTAGTAGGAGTGCGTGTGGTGAAAGCCTGAGTACTGGTACCAGTGGGACCCATTCAGTGTGGCCTTTAGCATGGCACAAGATGGAAAGAGAATCCAAAGTCCTCATGTGGTGGAAAGATTTCGACTGTATTCCTGTGGCTGAAGGGAGAAGACCAAGACGTTGAAGCAAGGGAAGATGAGACATGGCTAGTTTTAGAAGTTTCCCACTCTTCGTTGTGCCCAGGTTTAAAAACTCTGCCTTGGATGCAACATCATTGCTACCTGCTGTGAGATCCATAACGTTACACGAGAGCTTTCCCACAAGCAGCCTGAAAATAGAAGTAACCCAAACCGATTCTGAGTTTTTATCTTTGGAATTGTAGCCCATGCCTGTAGAATGAGGGCAAAGGTGGAATTTGAACCACCTCCACATTATTTCAATTCCAAATTCTTTATGTTTGCGGTCGAAAGTACTCCACAGAGCATTCATAGTACTGTGGTTTCACCAGGACTCGTGTTTGCATGACAGCTAGTATCCCACAACAAGGGGCCATCTCTTGAAATCTGCACTTTCGGCTGAGGGAGCTGAGGGTAAGCCTGCCTGTTTGCTGAGTCAGAGAAGGCGTGTGTCTCGCCATGCAAGAGAACAGACTGTCTAGGAGGATAAGCCCAGATAGTTTCTGGTGAGAGATACAACCAGAGGAAGCAAGTGACTACAAGGGAGTTAAGCCAGGAGTGACTCGTGTCTGAAGGGGCCCCTCTGAACTCCCCGAATGAGACTTACTGTAAACTGCTGCAAGAAGTTGAAATTGCCAAGATTCAGGTGTTATCTGCTTTTTGCTGTGCGGCTATACTTTTCTTAGTTTGGCAGAGCCAAGAGAGACAAAGGAGCTGAGGGGAATTCCCTGTTCCTCCTTACATGGCTCCAGTAACATTGCCAACAACAGGTTGTCCACCTACCATAGTTTATTTTCTATCATTCACCTGCACAATCCAAAGATTCTGTAGATGTAGAGGAAAGGGGAGAGTCAGAGGCTATTGAATAGGAAAGATAAAAGTAAATAGCTGCAGGACTACAGCTGCTGTTTAATTTTCTTCAATGGAGCTGTCAGCAATCCAATGTTCTAATGATGGAAATACCTCCGACTCAGTTAGGGTGGGGGCTGATCAAACACCTAGAAAATAACATTGCAGTTGTGCAGTGTTCTAACATATTGAGGGCTTCTGGGTTTGGTTACAAACATAAAACACCTTAGAACCCCATCATTTAAGTTGCAGATTAGTGGGTTAAAACCTGATTCCACTGATTTTTTCACATATCTGTAGCTACACTGTTTTGGCAATTGAGGAAACCAAAGCACTGGCAGCACACTTAATATTGATAGCTTAAAAACAGATACCTCAACTAGTCCCTAAACCTTAAATGGTGTACTGTGCATTCAGCCCAGGACACAGGTTTCTACTGACTACATATGTTTTGAAAATGTGTTGCAAAAACTGATATATTAGACACCTATTTTGCAAGACTATAGGACACACTTTGAAGATTCTGGTATAGGACTCATAGATTCCTTAGTTGGTTTTTCACTAGACACCTTTTGGTACAAAACACCTATTTTGAACTCTGAAAAGTCTTTCAGCAGCTGAATTTCTTGTACCTTGTGCAAGGGGTTGTGCTCTAAAAGATGTGTTGCATGTTCTAGATCAAGTTTCAACGCCTGCAATATGAAGAAGGAAGTGACAGCATAAAGAACCACATCATATCATAATGTGAACGGTCCCAGTAAAGGTGTTACCGACCTGCTCTTTCATTATAGTTACTGTAAACCTACTGAGGATAGCATGTGCTATGCCTTTAAAGAGAAATAGAAATACACAAATATTTCCTCTGCCAACATCGAAGCCCACTTGGAAGGAGTGGGATTGTTCTACAACAGATGTAACAGTGCTAGGTGTATCATCTCATGCTAGAGGAGGTCCTGATACAATACAACTGTCTTCAGTGAATGAATATTGTAGTGATGGGAAATAACACTGTCTCTGTCAACCTTTTATGGTGCTGATGCCCACTGATTTTCATATGATGAGAAAACAAAGGAAATCCCGACTCGAATGCACAAAGAAATGGACAATAAAAAACGAAACCTTGGTTATATTCTATAACTCGATGTTAGTAGTGATCCATAGCCCTTTCCAGCTAGTCAGTACTATTGCTGCACTTACTACAGACTTTCCAATGAATTCTTAGATAGGGGCGTGAAAAGTGTTGAGTAGATTACATTTATTGGCCTACCAATGCCTTGATAGAGGTCTTGATTGTCCTTCATTTATGCCTTAGCAAAGCTTGTTTGTGCCTAGTTTTTATTTTTCTGCAATTCTTAGTCTGATGGTGTAGTGCCTACGGGTGCCAGAGATGGTGGGCGTTTTCTGCTAGATAACCAAGGGTGTTCTTCATGATGGCTTTGCAAATGATGCAGCTAGCTTTGAATATGGTATTGGCTGGCAAGCGGAGGTAGAGGAGTTTCATTAGGATGGGGTGATATAATATTTCTAAACTCCCTGGATGACACGTACTACAGATTTAGGATGCCTCTAAGGGGTGCCAGTCTGGGAGGCCATGAAGTAGGGCATTACCAGCAGCCAGAAGCAAGAGAACAAGCTCTTGAACAGCAGTTCTGAAGTTACTTTCTGCAAGAAACATTTTGACTTTCTTTAGAAAAGAAAGAGCTGTAACCAGGCCGTCTTTGTTTTTTTGGTTCCATGGGGGAGAGGCTAGTGTCCATGGCAAATCCAAGCGACTTGGCTTTCAGCGAAAGTCGGGGTTCAAAGTCATCAAGGTTCATGAAAGTGAGACAAATTTGTACTGCATCTTATTTGCTGTCCTTAGCAAATAACAGCAATCTGTCTTGGTTTGGTTGAGCTTCAGGTAGGTGTTGGACATCTAGGTACGCATGGAATTGGATGTCTGAAGCAGAGGGGACTTTCAAATAGACTTGTCTCAAATGCACATTGCTGTATGGGATTTAGATATTGATATGCAGATGAATGAGAATTGGTCAAGACTGTGACATCCAAGTGGAGGACAGGGTTTTTCTAAGTGACCGACAAGTTCAGCCGGATGCAGCAAGAATAATGAGACTGCAGTATATGCTACAACCTCACTCATCTCCTTGCAACACAACTTTGTATTTTAATTTGGTACATTTGAGCTCAGCCATTAGATTATAATGCTCAGTGTTTATTGGCCAGATGTAGGTAGGTTTCATATTGCGACTTGCAATTTGGAAGTCATAGCGACTCGCAAATTGCAAGTCGCAATATGAAATGCAGAAAGGTGTCTCAGACACCTTCTGCGTCTCGCTATGGGGTCGCAAAGACCCATCTCATGAATATTTATGAGGTGGGTCGCAGTTTGCGACCCCATAGCGAGTCTAGGCACTCACAGGGATGGTGGCCTGCTGGAGACAGCAGACCACCATGTCCGTGACTGCTTTTTTAATAAAGTAGTTTTTTTTTCTTTTTGCAGCCCGTTTTCCTTAAAAGAAAACGAGCTGCAAAAAGAAAAAATACCGAAACCATTTAGTTTCGTTTTTTTCAGAGTAGGCATAGGACCACTGCCTTCTCTGAAAAAATATATATTTTTGGCATTCACAAAGGGGAAGGGGTCCCAGTGGGACCCCTTCCCTTTTGCGAATGAGTTACCATCCACTTCAAGTGGATGGTAACTGCGAGTTGGTTTGCGACCGCTTTCGCGGTCCCAAAGCAACTCTGCATCGCGATGCGGTCGCAAATAGGAAGGGAACACCCCTTCCTATGTGCACGTTGGAATCACATTTTGCAAGTCTGTACCGACTCACAAAATGTGACTCTGCATCGCGATGGTCGTTGAGCATGTCGCAAACTGCGTTTTTCGCAGTTTGCGACATGCAAAACGGTTGCTACATCTGGCCCTATGTTTGGAGACGTGCTGTCTATTAAAATCCTGATGAAGGCCAACTTGTGTGAATGTGTGTGCAAGTGTCTATTATAGGAGACTAGATGGGGCACAGGCAGATTTTGTACAATAGAGAATATCTATGTTAAAATGCTTTTGAAACCCATTTTCTTCAAGGTAGGATTCCTCAGTCTATCCCACTTCTCTACGGCCACTATGGCTTCCCTGACATCACTAGGCATATGCCTCCATATGCCAGTCCCCCAATCCTCCTCAGGGATCTTGTGCACCTCTAGAGTAACCTTATTTTCCTCAAATCACATATCTATGTCATCTCCCTCTTTGAAGTCAGGCACCACGTTTATGGGTATGTGGATCCTTCCCTTACCACTATATACTGTAGTTTCACTGCCACCATTCTTGCTAGACCCTACTAGCTGTTTGGCTTTCAAGTCTAGCTCTCTCAGACTCAGTTCATGAGCCAGCAAGACCTTTTTCTCTTCTAACGCTCTTTCAGCCTCAGCTGCCCCCATTGCAAGGATTTCTCCAGCTAAGGCCCTCTCAGCCTCAGCGAGGCATGTATTCAGAGATAGGCAAAAGCTACCAGATGGTTAAAGTAAGAAAATGCCAACTTTCTAAAAGTGGCATTTTCAGAATCACAGTTTAAAATCCAACTTCATCATAACTTTTGATTTTAAATTGTGATTCCAGAGACACCAAACTTGGGGGACCCATCTCTTCTCAATTGGAAATGACACTTATAAAAGGTAATAAAGCAATCCTAACGGTATCCTATGGGAGAGATAGGCCTTGCAAAAGTGAAAAGCGAGTTTTTCACTACTAGAACATGTAAATCTTAAATGTACGTCTTACTTTTTTAAATGCACTCCACCCTGTCCTCGGGCTGTCTAGGGCCTACCTTTTGGGTGGAATTTGTATTAAAAAGGAATGGTTGGGCCTGGCAAAAGGGTTAACTTGTCAGGTTGACATAGGCAGTTTAAAACTGCACACATAGGCTCTGCAATGGCAGGCCTGAGACATGTTTAAAAGTGCCACTTAAGTGGGTGTCACAAGCAGTGCTGCAGGCCCACTAGGAGCATTTAGTTTACATGCCCTTTGTACCTGTAGTGCACTTTTTCTAAGGACTTTCAAGTAAATTAAACATGCCAATTAGGTATATACAATTGAACGATGTTCTAGTGGAGGCGCACAAGCACTTTAGCACTGGTTATCAGTGGGAAAGTGCACTGAGTCCTAAGGCCAACTAAAACAAATTTAGCAAAAAGTGGAGGGAAAAATTCAAAAGTTTTTGTGTGATCCTGTAGAGAGGACCAGTTCTAACATAAATGTAGGTGTTTCCCTGAGCCAATTATGCCTCCCACTGCTTCATGCTCCACCTTCACTCTGCTCATATACCCAAACCACCTCTCACAATAGGAATGCAATGTGAGAACTGCAATTGTACAAACGTCATTTGGAAGCAAAAATAGGGTATTTCTATACATCCACTTCATAATTACATGCTCAAAAGGAAACAGCAGAGAGTAGACGGACTCACCTGTCTTTTCAGATTGCAAATTAAATCTTCTCTTTCAATCAGCTACATAAATAAATAGCAAAGAGGAAACATGATTACTTTTATAAGGAGCTCAAGTTTATGAAATTGTCACGTGACTAAAATTAGAAAATGGTGTTAAATCACTTAAATCGACATCATGAAACGTTCACACATCCACTAAAATGCAATGACATGCATACTTTGGCGATAACTGCCAACAGAATGAAAAAAAAACAAATTGACTACAAAAAGCAGAAAGTAAAAAATAATATATCTACAGTGTAAGAAATTGGGTTATTTATATTTATTAGGGGGGACCCCTACCAACCTAATAAACATAATCTGATTAGATCACGTTACTCTCTGTTTATCCATAGCAGTCCTTATAGCAATTCCCCTGAGGAATGGGTTCTAAGTTCAAACAATAGCAAACAACATTAAAAACAACAACACAACATAATAAATATCCCGAACCAATTTTAAAAAATCAAGACAATATTTAGTAAGCACATCACACAAAAAAGTTACAATCTGTCAAGGAATACCAGATTTTTGAAGTTTTAATGCTAAAAGTCCTAAAACAGCTAAAATAAAAGTCAATAATCACGTTAGGCCATGACCTTGTCACGATTTGAGGCTGACCATGGAACAGCAGGATAAGTGAGTGAGTAAGCCTAGCAAGTGACACGTCAATACTTTTACAATGGAACTTTGTTACTTTTCTGAGTCTCAGAATCCTTCACTAGGGCAAAGCAGCATGGAAAATACAGCAAAGGTCCATCAAAATCAGATTCATTATCCTTAAGCTGGCTCTAAAGCCTTCATGCTTGGCACTATAGGCTCTGTGATGGACAAAATTTGATTTCGTACTTATCAAGGAGGATTCGGCGCTGTCATGAATGCTTTGCTTTACCTCAGTCTCAAGGCCTGTTTTTGCACTAAATCACTTTAGACCTCCATCATAGAGAAGCTAAATACTGCAGATAAGTGGTGATTTACAATGCCAAATACCTCCCTTCCAAGCTCCCACTGAAGCCGTTTCTTCATGGTAGAAATTTCAGAGTGGTACAAATATACAAGTCATGACTGCAAAGCAACAGTGGCTGGTAATATAGGAAAATAGTGGGGTGAGCGAAGTGCCCCACTGCATCCCAAAAACAGTGAAAACAGTGCACAAACCTAACACAAGCAGGCACAATAAAAATACTTGCATAAAATTAAAAATAAAAAGAATGTACTGACCCGGGCTGCGTCCTCTGTGTCCTTCCAATCTCCAAACGGCAGAAGTGGAAGAGGAAACTTCCTTAAGCAATCTTGGTGCTTCTTTCATGCTGGCATGAGGGCAACACCAGGATTTGCTGGAGCGGGTAGGCTAGTTGCTCTTTCATGCCCTTTAGGCCTGTGCTTGGTCTCCAACAAGCTGTCCAAGGCAGTCGGGTGGAGAGCTGCAAAGTGCACATGTCAGTTTGGCCATCGCAAGTCTAACGGACAAACTCACATGTGCACTTTGCAGTGTCTGCCAGCACTGCTCTAGTCCTCCTTTAAAAAGAGGACAAGCCCCTTTTTCCCCCCAGCTCCGGGGCACGGCTGCAGCGCACCTTGTAAAAAAAATGAAATGGCAATGCAATCATTTCATTGCTATTTTATTGTTCCGGTCTAGCACAATTTGCAGCTGGTGGGGGGGTGACGCTCCCCCGCCCTCAAGGAGAAACCACTGCAGCTGAAAAGGGTCACCATTCTCGAATAGAACTTGGGCCACCATTCTCAGGTAGCCATGCATGTGCCTCCTATTCTTCCTATATGAAGCATACTCATTTTAACTAATGGTTGTTTTAGAGACATGTTGATTTGAGGATTTTAGTTAAAAATTTACAGGAAAAACGAAGTTGTAGAAAAGAGATAAAAATCAAGTTGACCTTCAATACAAGTCCTACCTCACTGCTGCCACCAATGTTAGAAATGGGGTCTTTGGTTGGCAGCCAGGTTACCCCCTGTCCAAGCAAGGACCCTCACTCTAGGCAGGGTAAGTCACACACAATCCAAATTATCCTGTGCCCACCCTCTGGTAGCTTGACACTGAGCAGTCAGGCTTAACTTAGAAAGAAATGTGTAAAGTATTTGTGCAATAAATCATACAATAACACAATCTAGCACCACGAAAATACAACACACATTGTTTATAAAAATATATTATATTTATCTGGTTATTTGCAGTTCAAAACAATCAAAGATGTAATAAGTGAATGTAGAGATATCTCTAAAAAGTGATATATCAAGTGTGTTAAGTCTTTTTAAAGCAAACAAAGTCTCTTTCAAGCACAAAGTACCTTGTTCATTTAAAAAATCTCCGCAAAGGGCCACAGAGGAGGAGAAGCGTGAAAACAAAGAGGTGTATATTGATTTCTCGGGCTGCACATGGCGATGCGTTGTTTAGTTTCCTCGCAGAGACAGCTGTGTGTCAATTTCCGGCGCTCGGTCGTGGATCCTCTTCGGGTTGCAGGGTTTTCAGATGCCCCGGGGTCTATGCGTGGAATCCTGGGTTTGAGGAGGGAAGTCACAAGCACTACGTTGCTCCTGTGGTCGTCGCGTGGAAGTTTCTTCCGCACTGCAGGCGCTGCATCAATTTCCCCTCTGGAAGTCGGGCTACGTCATCCCAGGTCAGCTGTGCGTCGATCCGGTGGGCAGCGCATCGAAGTTCTGGCCGCAGCGCAGGCGCTGTGTGGATCTTCTCCTCCGAAGTCATGCTGTGTCGTTCCGGTTCGGCATGCAGTGAATTTCTCACTGCGGGGCAGGCTGTGCGTCAGTTTTAGCAAGCTGTTCGTCAAATTTTCCCTGCTCAAGGAGTCCAGTTGCAAGAGAGAAGTCTTTTTGGTCCTGAGACTGCAGGGAGCAGGAGGCAAGCTCTATCCAAGCCCTTGGAGAGCACCTCATCACCACAGCCAGAGAGCAGCAAGGCTGCACGCAACAGCAAGGCAGCTGTCCTTCACAGAAAGCAGTCAGGTGAGTCCTTTGGGCAGCCAGGCAGTTCTTCTTGTCAGGATGCAGGTTCTGGTTACAAGTTTCTTCTCCAGGAAGTGTCTGAGTTGGAAGGGGCAGAGGCCCTGTTTATATACCCAAATGCGCCTTTGAAGTGGGGAGACTTCAAAGAGTGGCTTAGAAGTGCACCTGGTCCCCTTTCAGTTCAATCCTGTCTGTCAGGGTCCCAGTAGGGGGTGTGGCAGTCCTTTGTGTGAGAGCATTCCCTCCACCGTCCCAGCCCAGGGAGACCCATTCAAAATGCAGCTGTATGCAAATGAGGCTGCGTATCCTGTGTTTTGGGGTGTGTCTGAGTGAATGCACCAGGTGCTGTCAACTAAACCCAGCCAGACATGGATTGTAAGGCACAGACAAGAAGTGCAGAGAAATGCTCACTTTCTAAAAGTGGCATTTCTAAAATAGTAATATTAAATAGTAAATAGTATATAGCAGTGTAAAAACAAATTTGGGAGTTTTACCCTACCAGGACATGTAAACTACATAGGTACATGTCCTGTCTTTTGCCTACACAGCACCCTGCCCTATGGGTTACCTAGGGCATACCTTAGGGGTGTCTTATATATAGAAAAAGGGGAGTTTTAGGCTTGGCAAGTACTTTTAAATGCCAAGTTGAATTGGCAGTGAAACTGCACACACAGGCCTTGCAATGGCAGGCCTGAGACAAGGTTAAGGGGCTACTTTAGTGGGTGGCACAATCAGTGCTGCAGGCCCACTAGTAGCATTGAATCTACAGGCCCTGGGCACATATAGTGCACACTACTAGGGACTTATAAGTAAATTATATAGTCCAATTGGGTATGATCCAATGCTACCATGTTTAAAGGGAGAGAACAAATGCACTTTAGCACTGGTTAGCAGTGGTAAAGTGCGCAGAGTCTAAAAACCAGCAAAGACAGTGCCCAAAAAGTGGAGGGAGGCAGGCAAAAAGTTAGGGGTGACCACCCTAAGGCTGTCAGGTCTAACAATGGTGTGATACAAACACTGCAAAAATGAACATAATTTAGCATTACATTGCTAGAATTGTTCAGGAGACTGTTCCGATGTTATCAATATGTTAACTAAAAAGCCCAAAAAACATTTGCCCAGATAAACCACTATCAGATCAATGTGTACATGTTGCTTTTGTTGTAGTTAATTAGCACGGATTTAACTCACCGGAAGGGACACTCAGCATTTCACAGAAAACTGATTGTAAGTGATCATGCAAAACTTGAAACCTTCCATTAAATATAATGACAGAAATAGCCAAGGCATGACAAAAAGCAAAAAAAAAAACTGTCTACAAATTAACTGTTTCCTCTGAATAATCTATTAGTTACGCAAATTCTTCAAAATATCCTGACTAAAATTAGGAATTCACCGTATACTGTGCGTTTGTGAAGGGCTAAGAGTGGACCCCAGCCCATCACGCATGTGTAATTTTTTGCCCTGCCAGTCCAAGTGCCTGGAGCTGTGTGGCACCACTCAAGGCGACAGTGTTGCTCTGCTTTAAACCCTCTAAGGGACAGTGAAATGTTGCGTTGGGGCATCCACAGACTACTTGAGTAAGTCACCTCTGTTACAGTGATTGCATGGTGAGGATTGTGGACAGCTGCACATTTAACAGTTATCGAATAGGGAGTTTTAAACCTCATGGGAAAGTCATCAAGTAGGCGAGTATCCCCCACTGCTCGTATGGACATTTGGTAGTCGACTTGAAGCATTAAGGGAGAGCTAGCATTCATAATTCATTTAAATTTCAATGAAGCCAATACAGTTCAATAATATCGACAGAGAGGATGGTGTGAAATCCTAGAGGTTTATTTTCAAATGATTGGTTTATCACAATCAGCATATTTGGCACTGATTAATGATATTATAACAGGAAAAATGTTAGGACACAACGCTCGTCCTTGAGAGTAGCATCTTCCTGGTACGCCAGGTACAGGAGACTCCTTACATCGTCATTTCTCTGCATTTGCTGCCATCTTTTCGTCTTCATGCCCCACTATGAATCTAATATTAAGAATGAGCCTTTCACTAGATAACAAGGACTTGATAACACTCATACGAAGAAAGGGATACACAGCATACTAACAGTTTCAAAATCTGTAACACTAGGCTAAGGCCTAAGGTCAAGCTAAGTTAGCTTGAGAAACAAAATGGAGACACATTCTAACATTCATGACCATAGGAAATCAGTTGTCATCATTATTTTGTGAATATCCAATAAATGTAAATATATGGGTTATTTATTCGCTACAATACAACTTCATTTGATTTCTAAATGTGCACGCACAGCAATGTTGATTTATGATTATGCAAAAAGGTGAAACACACAAGTTGATGAGTTAAGGCACGTGTTTAATATACGGATTATATTGTACCAGAGTGTATGTAAAGGGTGAAGTCTAAATTTTGCTGCTCCAACAGCTTGAACACATCACTAAATAGCATGCTACTCACTTGTTCATGAGTGAAAGAGAAATACTCTAAGAAGACCAAACAGTCTACACTGCTCCTATTGTTCTTTTGGCAACAGAATGCAGCAGTCAGACACATTTTTGGCCTTCCACGCAGGACTCACATCACAGCATACCTCAGAGAGTTTCATTGGCGGTCAATAGACATATGCACCACAAACATCTAACCAACACATTCAAGGCACTACACAACAGAGGCCCTGACTACCTAACAAATGCATCTCCTTCCATCAACCACCCAGGACACTCCGCTCAACTGGACGCCTATTTGTACACATCCCACGCAGACACAGAAACAGAGACAGAGGTCTGCCTTCTAATACAATGCTTCTAAAGTGAGGAATGACCTTCCACTAGACAATAGAGCCACCTCTCCTTGAGTTCTGTAAGAGTCTGAAGACTTGGCTCTTGAAGTAACTTCCCCTCGCCCTCAAGATGGGGCCCATACACTTGCTCAGCACCTCTATACCCTCACATGTGATGTCATGATCTACAAATACAAATAACATAGCATAGCTAATGCCATTGCAGTGAGAGAACAGGTGTTCATGCCATCTAAACTGAGAGAACCCACAAACATGGATGAGAAAGATTACTTGTACAAACAGCTGACAGGTTTTCATTTTGGTTGCGTGTGACATTTTGCAGATTTTTAGTGTTCTTATGTGTTACATTTTAAGGCATTACCTGTGACACTTTTAGTGACAATTTGTTGCAATAAAAAAACAAAGCAGTTAGTTTTAGTTATTTTAATGAGCTAAATTTCAGAATGCCTACTTTTGTGCATTGTAATGTCTAGAAGTGTCCTTAGTATTGGAACAGTACTCCCAAAGTTTTTATGCAAGGTAATTACCCTAGTTCCCTGAATGCAAAGTGTTCATTTCTAAAATGGCAGGCCTGGCCAAAGGTGTTAGTTTGGTAAGACATGGCTACTTGGCAGGTTTGTCATGGACTTACCACTTACTCACACTAATTGATTGAAAATTATACCTTCACTGACGTATGAAGCCTGAATAACATTTTCTATCCTTGGAGAGAACAGTATAAAATAAGAGGCTAAGGGCCAGATGTACAAACCATTTTACTGACGCAAATGGCGCATCAGGCCGTTTTTTTCGACAGGTAAAATACATTTTGCCATGTACAAAAGGCAAAATATGACTTTCTAACTTGTTACCCAATCGCATTTTGCTTTTGCAATTCAGTATTAGGAGGAGGAATGTTTAGGGCATCCCTTCCTAATACCGAATAGCAATGGCATGTATGAATGTTTTAAGACCGGAATGTGGTCACAAACCATTCATATTTGACCAAATCCTTAGAGGCGGTGGTACCCCACTTGCAAACAGGAAGGGGTCCCACAGGGACCCCTTCCCCATTGTGCATGTGGGTGAAAACATTTTTTAAGTTAAGACTCGCAGTAGTGCCACGGACCATTGCATACTCTTAAAAAACAAAAAGAAAACGTTTTAGTTTTCTTTTTGTAATACATCCCATTTTCCTGGAAGGAAAACGGCCGCATTACAAAAACAAATTGCTTCATTTAAAAAGCAGTGACAGACGTGGTGGTATGATGACCCCAGCAGGCCGCCATCTCTGTGAGTGTTGGCCATTCCCAATGGGTCACAAATTGCAATCTGCCTCATGAATATTGATGAGGCAGGTCCCTTGCGACCCATTTGAGAATCGCAAACAGTTTTAAACACACTGTAGCACATCACAGTTTGCGATTCCCTAACTGCAAACTGGATTTTTGGTACATCTGGCTTCAGATGTACAAACAATTTTACTGGTTGCAAACGGCCCATCGGATGGTTTGCATCTGGTAAAATGCATTTTGCTTTTGGGATTCTATATTAGGAAGGGGCATGTTTAGGGTGTCCCTTCCTATACAGAATAGCACTGGCATGTGTGACTGTTTTGCGACCGGAATGTGGTTGCAAAACATTTATATTTTACTGACTCTGTAGAGGAGGAGGTAACCCATTCGCAAACAGGAAGGGATACCTTCCCCTATGTGGGTGAAAAAAATTTTTAAGAGCAGTCAGTGGTCCTACAGTCCACTGCCTATTCTTCAAAAATTAAACGAAAACATTTTAGGTTTCTTTTTGTTATGCACCCCATATTCCTTTAAGAAAAATGGGCTGCATTACATTAAAAAACTGCTTTATTTAAAAAGCATTCACAGACATAATGGTCTTCTGACCCCAGCAGGCCACCATACCTTTGAGTGCTAGCCATTCCCAATGGATTGCAAATTGAGGCCGGCCTCATGAATATTGATGAGGTAGGTCCCTTGCAGCTAATTTGGGAATCGCAAACAGTGTTAAGCCCACTGTAGCACATCACAGTTTGTGATTTCCTAAATGCGAATCGCAAAGATTCACAATAAGGAAATTGCAAACTGGATTTTTGGTAATCTGGCCTCAGATGTACAAACCATTTTACCAGTCGCAAATGGCCCATCGGATGGTTTGCATCTGGTAAAATGCATTTTGCCATGTACAAAAGGCAAAATACGACTTTGTAAGTCGTTACCGAATTGCATTTTGCTTTTGCGATTCGGTATTAGGAAGGGGCATGATTAGGGTACCCCTTTCTAATACAGAATAGCACTGGCATGTATGAATGTTTTGCAACCAGAATGTGATTGCAAAACATTAGTATTTTACTGACTCCATAGAGGAGGCAATAACCCATTCGCAAACAGGAAGGGGTCCCCAAGGGATCCCTTCCCCTTTGTGATTGTGGGTGAAAACATTTTTTAAGAGCAGTCAGTGGTCCTACAGTCCACTGTCTACTCTTAAAAAATGAAACAAAAACGTTTTGGTTTTCTTTTTGTAATGCATCCCATATTCCTTTAAGGACAACGGGCTGCATTACAGAAAAAAACTGCTTTATTTAAAAACCATTCACAGACATGATGGTCTTCTGACCCCAGCAGGCCACCATACCTGAGGGCTGGCCATTCCCACTGGATTGCAAATTGAGACCTGCCTCATGAATATTGATGAGTGAGGTCCCTTGCAACTCATTTGGGAATCACAAACAGTGTTAAACACACTGTAGTACATTGCACTTTGCAATTTCCTAATTGTGAATCGCAAAGATTCGCAATTAGGAAATCACAAACTGGATTGTCATACATCTGGCCCATAGTGAATTATTTTATTAGGAAATCACAAACTGTATTTTCATACATCTGGCCCATAATGTATTATTTAACTGATCTTTGTCAGAGTATAAGCCATCTGTGAAGTCTAATGTAGTGAAGTAACAGCCTGCATGCACCCTCTGCCAGACTGATGTGCACTGACAGAGCGGTGTGTGAGGCCACTGGATGAAACGCATAATGCATCATGCCATAAGGAGACGAGGGTGGGTTAGGCATGGTGGTGGCAACTGTTTTAATGTTATAGTCCAACAGTTTTATTTACGTAAAAAACTGAGATCACAGTTGCAACTACTCTGGCTGCCGAAGGACAACTCTGCTATATGCCCTGTGGCACAAAGGAGCTAGCATACCTGCCTATAGACCAAGTCGGGCTGCTGCGTTCTGTTTACAAAAGAAACAAAGTGCTCTGTGGATTGTTTGTTCTTCTAAGATTTGTTCTCTTTCACTCATCAACATGTGCTCTCTAGTGGTCTGTTTTAGAAACTCTTTCTCTATGCTGCTAAATGCTTATCTGGCCACAGTGCTTACCATACAGTTGCTATGTAAATGGAGGTGACTTATTCATGAAATCTTTCAGGGCCCCTCTTGACTTTTCATTGCCACTCAAAGGGATTGAGGCACTGCAGCATTTTCTCAGAGGTTGGTGCCACACAACTCCAGGCACTTGGACTGACATACCAAGACAGTTATACATCTATGATGGGTCGGGGTCCACGTTAAGTTTACAGTGTACAGTCAATTCCTAATTTTAGTCAGGACATTTCTAAGAATTGGTGTAAAGAATAGGATAGCCACAGGAAATATTGTCAGTTTTTATGTAGGCAATTTTTCAGTTTTACTTTTAGAAATACTATAATCGTATGAAGAATCCTCCTATGTTTTCTAATTTTTCTATCGCTCCAATGGACTTACCACTTAATCACACTAATTGATTGAAAATTATATCTGGGCTGGCAATTGAAGTCTGAATAACATTTTCTATCCTAGGAGAGAACAATATAAAATAAGGGTCTAAGGACCTGATGTACGAACCATTTTACTGATCACAAACGGCCAATCGGGCCGTTTGCAACCGGTAAAATGCATTTTGCTTTTGTGATTTGGTATTAGCAAGAGGCATGTTTAGGGCGTCCCTTCCTAATACCAAATAGCACTGGTATACTGTATATGAATGTTTTGAGACTGGAATGAGGTTGTGAAGAACAGCTGGTTGATTTTTCTTCAAAAGGTTCTAAATAATTTTATACCACATGTCTTTATTTTTACAGTTAGTACCTGGCAGTACTTATTGGGCCAACTGATTAAGGTTGTTACTCTTATAAAACAACAAAATGCTATCCAGGTAGGATGGTACTCAAGAAGGAGGTCATGTACTCAGCATAGCTCAGTGGGTGTATCTCTATGAAGCTATTGAATCTCTCTCACTAGGCAGCAAATTAAGGGGCATTTGTCAGCACAGCCAAGGAAGAAAGCAGCAATAAGTGCAGGATCCTGATCTGCATGCAATATGAGCAACGCTCAAGCAAACCAAAGCATATGTAATGTTTTACTGCTCCTAAAGGCAACAGGTGCCCACAACATGGTAGCAGCAATATGACTGCTACTCAGGCTGGCAAATCAGCACGTGGATTTGAGTCTGACATGGACAGGGTTCTTAGAGAAATGTAGCAAATGGAGAAAATGGGCCTAGCAAATGTACAGTGCTGTGATTCAGCTAGATTTGATGGAACAGAGGCTAAACTCCTTATCTGCCAGGCTAAGCGAGGATGAAAACAGAACTGAGACAAATGGGGATTCCAAAAAAAGATTTAAGAAAGGGCCTAAGTTCAGGATTGGGAATGAGAAGGGAGATGGACACCTTCTAAGGGGGTACCGGAGAAGTCATTGACTGGCCATGGTCTATTTGGACAAGCTGATACAAATTTCTTTCTTGAAGCTAAACTCTCCAATGTGTCCCTTATGGGAAAAGGCCGCAGGTCATTGCACCCTCAACCACTTCACAGAGGAAGCACTCAGCTAATTAATGGCAGGATATTAAATTACAGAGTCTTAGGCAGCATTATCAAGACCATCATAAAGATTATGGACATTCAATTGGACAGTCTTGACAAAAAAGCACATACCAGCTCAAACATTGTACCAGGGGAGGCAATATAATGAATGAATCGTACGCTCAAAATGGAAAACTGAAAGCATCTGTTTCTCAAACAAGATTTTGGGAAATTGACTCCAAATGACACATCTTACATCACACTGTTCCCGATATGTGGATAACAAGCCTTAGGTTTTTAGAGGCAATTTACTTTCAAAGGGTACTTAAAGAACAAAGCAGTTCTTCAGAATAAGCCGAAGTATGCAGGAGCATTATTTACTAATAAAAGCAAATCATAAATGTGCCCATGGGATGGCTGGACATTCAATTTAAATACTGTGCAGCAATATATGTTACACTGTGTCCCACTGAAAGGAAAGGAAATCAAACGTCATATGCAGGTCCTTTGGTGTTAGCATCTGAAAATTGTCTGTTAGGTTGCCTTTTCCTGGAAAATCACTCATACCAACCCACGGCCTATGGCATTTACTGCACAAGTTGGGGAGGTTTAGGAAATGTGCAGCACAATCAAGAGCAAAATAAGTAATATTTCTTGCAAAGGCATGCCTGTTGATGTACAAGTATTTCCTAACCTAAATATGCCAATATGGTAAATGTTCAATATTTCTACAACAATTGCAGTAGCAAATGTTCATCCTAGTTTCCGAAGCATTCTCAGATCATATCTTTTTGCAAATTAAATGAACAGCATTGTTTCAAACCACTTGCAAAGGCAATTTTTCAACCACTTATAGTGCTATGTTTCTAATGTACGAATGATATATACTCTTAGGTTTGACGGGCTTTCTAAAGGTGGCCAATGGCTTGCCATTGGTTTTGCCTCTACTCTTTGCTGTGACATTTTCAATACTAACTTGGGCACAGCTTTTTAATTACTTGTTGAAGTCCTATATATATTCAACGCTGGTGGACAATTTGCTGAACGTTTTCAGCTCTCAATTTATCTGTCATGCTTTTAACACTTCCTTGGTAAGTATAACATGAAATTGTGCAATCCGTCTAACAAAAGTATCTGGGCTCTGCCCAAGCTAGCCTCTATTTTTGAACCTACATCAGCACATCATTGCTCCCCATCTACATGAGAATACTCTTAGGGCCAGATGTACAAAGCGTTTTGCATGGTACAAACAGCGCATTGTGATGCTCATTCCCATTTTGCGAATCGGTAACCTGGTTACCGACTTGCAAAATGGGAATGTGACTCGCAAATAGGAAGGGGTGTTCTCATTCCTACTTGCGATTCGCATCGCGATGCACAATTGCTTTGTGACCGCGAACGCGGTCGCAAAGCAATTCACAGTTAGCACCCATTACAAATGGGTGCAAACCCATTCGCAAAAAGGGAAGGGGTCCCTTTGTGAATGGCTCTAAAAAACATGAAACAAAAAAGTTTCATTTTCTTGAGTGTATTGCAACTCGTTTTCCTTTAAGGAATACGGGCTGCAATACAAAAAAAAAACTGCTTTATTAAAAAGCAGTCACAGACATGGTGGTCTGCTGTCTCCAGCAGGCCACCATCCCTGTGAGTGCATCAAATCGCAAGGGGGCACAAATTGCGACCCACCTCATTAATATTAATGAGGTGGGTCTTTGCGACCCCCTTGCGATTCGCAGATGGTGTCAGGGACACCATCCTGCATATGGGTTTGTGAGTCGCAAACCCAAACTTAACTACATCTGGCCGCTAGTTCTATATTGCCTACACCTAACCTTCTTGCATCTGCTGCTCCAATAATGGGACCTCTTTCTTATAACATTTTATTGTTTTTTTTGTTCCATTAGTATTTCCCTTACATGACGACTCACTATGGGCCACTGGTCACTTGGATATTTCATGTGATCACACCTGTAAAAGGAATTTCCTGCACTATGAAATATGCTTCCCGGCGTTCTACTTATAGAAAATGTTTTATCTGCCTTTGTTAAAAAAGTAAGTATAATGTTGTATCTCCTTTACCTTTTTTAGTTCATAATCCTAACTTTATTTGATAGTTAATTAAAACTATTCAAATAATTTAAAAAACATTAATTAGTCTCTATCTTAATTGACACTCAAATAGTCCTAAATGTTGAATGAAACATGCAAATATGAAAAAGGTTTGATTCCAAATAGTGTTGCTAAAATACCCCAATATTCATCAGCAATTCCTGCAAGAAAACATGTTGCAAAGTTTCAAGGTTAAAGTGCCTAATTCAAAACTGTAGTGAGCAATTCAGCACAATTCTAAAAACATTATATTAAAATCCATCAGAGTTTTAAAAACTTAAATTACAGATACCATCAAATTAATTGTTTGATAGATACTCATGATCCAGTTTCATATTTTATATTATACTTTATTTTGGTCAGTTTGTGACCATAAAAAATCAAATAAAGCATTTTACATGAATATAAAAGTACTGTAAGTGCAAATGTACAAAGCACAAGTTGTCATGCAGGGAATAATTTACTAAAGAAAAACAAGACTGATTCCCATCTGAAGGAAACAAAACAAATGCCTATGAACAGAAAACCTCAAGAATGGGTCCACTATATTCACAGGCATGCCTTAGAACTGCAAGCACGTTTTTATCCTTTGCAGTATTGGAACGCATCACTGACGTCGACTGACCTTTTGACCCAGTAAGGAGTCGGGTGAACCAAAAATCAAATTTTACATCAATACTGCAATCAACAATTTAGATACTATGACAAATGTGGTCACGGAAGGAAAATTTTGAAAGCTTTATTTTACAACCACAATGTTAGCGTCATAAAGACAGTTTGCAAAACCAAATTGTAAGCTTCAAAATGTGCTAATGTTTTCATTTTGGTGGTGACCACATGGTGTCAACCTTGTGTATTAACATTCAGAAAAACGAAATTATGTTAAGGTATAATTTAGACTCTAGTTGAAGCCCATGTATCAAAACAAATTTGTTTGTTTAACATTTAGGCCCTCATTACAACCCTGGCGGTCAGTGATAAAGCGGCGGTAATACCGCCAACAGCCCAGCAGTAAAAAAAAATGGAATTATGACCACGGCGGAAACCGCCCACACAGACAACCACTGTAACACACCGACTGCCAAGGCAGTAGCAACAAGCACTGCAGCGGTAACTGCCAACAGCCAGGCGGAAGACAATGTACCGCCCACAGTATTACAACAGGCCTATCCGCCACCTTTTCCGGGGCAGTACCAACGACATAAAAAGCACGGTGGAAACAGTACACAGCAGGCAAAGGACTAACCTCTGGAGACTCAAGGAAGAACCACAACGCCATGGAGCCCGAGTTGCACATCTTTCCCATGATTGTATACCTCTTCGTGCATTACAAACAGCAACGCCGGCAAAGATGACGACGGTGAGTACTGCAGCCTAGTACACAAGGGAGGGGGGGAGAAAAAAGAGAGTGACACACACATGCAACACGCAACACACCCAACACCATACACACAAACAGATGCAATAACATCACCTATCTACCCCGTACCCCACAGGAATAATGCAAGGACAAAAGGAATTGATTACAGTGAGTTTAGTAAGATAAAATAGTAGAAATTTGTGCTTCAAAATCAAAACAGTATATACATATGTACAAATGGACGGACACTGCCCAGTCCTCAATGTCCGTGGGCCACAGGGCCACATCCCATAGGCCAAGGCCCCACTTGATTCCTGCAACAACACAGAGAGAACACTGCAGGGGCATCAGGTCGAAAATGCACAGGCACGTCAGTGGGACGGGGAATAGGGGGCACCTCAGCCAGAAGATGGTACAACACCACTGGTCCTGGAGGGAGCAACATGCCTATCACTCTGTCCTGGGGAGTGCAAGGCCAAAGTCTCTCAAGTGGGTGGTTTGCCCACTGCTTGGTCCTGGGGAGTGCAAAGCCACAGTCTCTCAAGTGGGTGGTTTGCCCACTGCTTAGTCCTGGGGATTGCAAAGCCACAGTCTCTCTAGTGGGTGGTTTGCCAACTGGTTCTGGAGGGGGCCTTGTGCCCAGTGTGCTTCATCCGGCAAGGAGGGGGTGAGTGGATGGCTTCTGCTACTGGTTCTGGAGGGGGTCTTGTGCCCAGTGTGCTTCATCCTGGCAAGGAGGGGGTGAGTGGATGGATTCTTCCTCTGGTTCTGGAGGGGGCCTTGTGCCCAGTGTGCTCCATCCTGGCAAGGACAGGGTGAATGGATGGCTTCTTCCACTGGTTCTGGAGGGGGCCTTGTGCCCTGTGATGCAGCCCTTGGGGAGTGCAAGGTCACAGTCTCTCACCTAGGTGTCACACCTACAGGATTTTCAGGGTCCAGGACGTACTACAGCCCATGGAGGCAGGACTACACACTGCCTGCCGGCGGTGATGGCTTTTCAGTAGTGGCAGTGGCGGTGCTGGTGTCGAGGTTGCCAGTGGTGGAGGGAGGCTCCAATCCTTCCACTGCAGCCTTGGACGGCTGCCCACTGGGGCTTCTGTTGCTGGCAGCGGTGCTGGTGGCAGTGCTGATGGCAGTGCTGGTGTCGGGGATGCCAGTGGTAGTGGATGCTCCAGCCCTTCCCCTGCAGCCTCTGACGGCTGCCCACTGGGGCTGCTGCTGGTAGTGGTGCTGCTGGCGGTGCAGGCAGTGGTGGGGGGATGCTCCAGCCCTTCTCCTGCAGCCTCGGACGGCTACCCACTGGGGCTGCTGCTGCTGGCAGTGGTGCTGGTGGCGGTGCTGGTGTTGGGGATGCCAGGGGTGAGGGGAGGCTCCAGCCATTCCCCTGCAGCCTCGGATGGCTGAACCGCCATGGTTGGTGGTGGGGGCTCAGAATCACTCCCAACATCAGGCCTCCAGTCCTTCCTGCCTGCAGGTGCAGGGCCCTTGGCCTACCCTTTCGCAGCTGGTGGTGCCTCCTTGCCCTTCCCCTTGGCAGCTTTTGGTGCCTCCTTGCCCTTCCCCTTGGCAGCTGGTGGTGCCTCCTTGCCCCTCTCTTTGGCATCTGGTGCAGGCACACTGTCAGTGCTGATGGCTGGTTCCCTGGAGCCTCACCCACCTGCAGTAGCTGCCGACACTACTGTGGCCATGGACTGGGTGGATGAGGTGCTCGCCTGAGTTCTGACCACCCTGGCCCGACGTGAAGGATGGGGGAAAGGTAGGGAAGAGGTCAACGGCGGAGAGGAAAAGCTTCTTAGGGACACTGGGGCGGGAGGAGGGTGAAGGTTTGGGAATGGAGGAAGAGGGAGTGGTTGTAGGAGGTGTCTGTCTGCTGTGTTTGTGTGCATGTGCATTGGCTGGTTGCTGCTGTGAGGTGGATGGCTGTTAGGTGTCTGAGCGCTTTCGTTTGTGTACTTTGGGAGGGGGCACCAACACAGTGGGTGAGGACACAGGGGACGTGTGCATGGATGTGGGGGTGGTGACTGCCAGTGAGGGTTGTGTAGTGATAGGCTTGATGGTAATGGGGGTAGTGGATGAGGATGTAGTGCATGCAGGTGTGAGTGGAGACGCTACTGGAAGGGTGGTGAATGAGGAGGAGGACACAGTGGAGGCAGTGGATGTTGGGATGTCTGCATCTGGATGGTGTTTGTGTGAGTGTCTGTGCGATTATGTGTGGTGCTTGTGTTTGCCTGAGCCACTCCTGTGTGTTGTCTTGGGTGCCTGCTGGTCATAATGCATGCTTGGGATAGGTTGGGGTTGAAGGTAATGGGACTGGGTAGAGGACGTTGAAAGGGGGAGGCTAGAAAAAGAGACAATGGCTGCAATCAGGGAGGAGGCCAGAGCCTGGATTGATCTCTGTGGGGCCGCCATGCCAGAGTGAATGCGCCCCAGGAATGCATTTCTTTGCTGCAAATGGCCTGCCAGCCCCTGGATGGCATTCACTATGGTTGACTGTCCAACAGAGATGGATCACAGGAGGTCAATAGCCTCCTAACTCAGGGCAGCAGGTCTAAATGGGGCAGGGCCTGAGGTGCCTGGGGTGAAGGAGATGCCCACCCTCCTGGGTGAGTGGGCACGGGAAACTCGCTGAGGGACTGCTGGGGGGGTGGTGCTGGTATGGGGGTGGCAGCTATACCTGTAGTTGGGGTGGGCGCAGAGGTGTCCGCCACCACCAGGGAGCTCCCATTGGAGGAGGTATCACTGTCCGAACTGTCCCCACCTGTCTCCGACGTGGTGCTCCTCTCGCCCCCCGACCCACTGGTGCCCTCACCGTCAGTAGATTCAGCCTCCTGGGGCCTGTGGGATGCAGCGCCCTCCATCGCCAGTGCCTCTGCTCCTCCGCCAGATGATGCTAATGCACATAAGGACAGGGTGACAAAACAAAAAGGTGGGGGAAGAGACAAAGGATACACTTGGTCAATGGCAGCAACAACACCACCGTTGGCGTACACGACACACACACACACACACACACAGGGAACAGCCCTACGCACTAGGCAATGCACTAACACACACAATGCTAGTCCTAAGCCCATGGACAGGCATACCTAACACCAATAGCAGCAGACCCACAGACCCCTGCCCAGTAGTCGGTCCCTACTAGCTTGGTTGGAGGTATTTTACATCAGAACCCTGCCCAACATGGAACCTACCCTGCAATGTCCGGCCTGGCCTAGGGGCACCCACAGGCCCACATACCCCACCCGGTGACCACCCCACCATACACAAGTAGTATATTGGGAAACTGTACTCACTCCCTTGTGGCTGCTGTGATGCCCTCAAGCGCCCATCTAGCTCCAGATAGGCCACCACCAGTATGCGGGCCATAATGGGGGTCAGGGTTCGACAGGCACCCCTTCCTCGTTGGGAGGCCATCCCCAGCTGGGCCTCCGCCATCTTCCTTGCCTAGCGTCTCAGACCCTCCCACTGTTTGCGACAGTGGGTGCTCCGCCTGCCGTAGACCCCCAGGGTCCGCCAGCCTTGTTGATGGCACGCCATATACCCTTTTTCTGATGGGCACTGACCGGCAGAAAAAGAAAATTAGAAAAGGGTATCAGTCATTCCATCCGGTCTATTAGCCTCATGGCCCACCATAGCCCTCACATCCCCTTATGCACAGACATTGCCCACCATACATGCATCACGCTGCCCAGAACCCTTCCACCAAACCCCCCCTACACGAGGCCCTCACACACAGCACCCCATGCATCATGCTCACAGTGTATTCATCTGCTGGTCTGGAGGCCCATACAGCATACAGTACTGGGGTAGGACGCCATCCACCAGTCTCTCCAAATCGCAGCGGTGAAGGCAGGGGCCCTTTTCCCCAGTGACACAAGTCATGGTAGGTTTCAGACAAGTGACACAGCAGCACTTGCAGTGTAGGTCCTCTTCTGTTGAAGGTTGAACAGATAGAAAATGGCGGTCACTACCGCGGCAGTGCATACCGTCACCGCCGGCGTACATCACCATTGGCCACTGTAACTCATAGGGTCCAATGACAACCAATGAGGAGCTGCACGGCGGTACTCAACCACCTCCCGCAACGGCGCACGTCAGGGGCATTACCTAATTTCCACATGTCCATCCACACAGCACAGGCGGACGCCATTTCGGGGGGGGGGACAGGCCATGGCACCTAACTGTGTCACAGTACACATAGGCACCATTTGGGCCTATCCAACGACATACTGTTACAGTCACAACATGCAATGCAGTGTAGGGTTTGGAAACGTGGAATACTGACCAGCTGCTCACCGTTTTTCCCCCTAGATTACAACCGCTGTGGATGAATAGGAGATGGAGACATCCTCCGTGTACAGACCCCTGGTGCACTTGGCAACAATGGAGGACAGGCACATTATCCTCACCTATAGACTGGACAGGGACACAATCACAGAGCTGTGTGCCCAATTGGAGCCAGACCTGATATCTGCTATCCGTCAGCCCACAGGGATCCCCCCTCTGATGAAAGTCCTATCAGTGCTCCATTTCTTGGCAAGTGGCTCCTTCCAAGTGACAGTGACCTTGGCAGCAGGAACGTCTCAGCCAATGTTCTCAATAGTACTGACCAGAGTGTTGTCTTCCCTGATTAAACACATGCGCAGCTACATTGTTGTCCCCCCGGTGGAGGATTTGGCCACAGTGAAAGCTGATTTCTATGCAATGGGACATATCCCCAACATTATTGGGGCTATTAATGGTACACATATTGCATCCCCTTACCCTCCCCCAGAGAAATAAACAGGTCTTCAGAAATCAAAAGAGCTTTCACTCGATGAATGTGCAGATATAGTGTGCCTGGCGGACCAGTACATCTCCCATGTCAACACAAAGTATCCTGGGTCTGTGCATGATGCCTATATCCTGAGGAATAGCAGCAGCCCATATGTGATGGCTCAACTCCAGAGGCACCGGGTTTGGCTAATAGGTGAGCGCATGGTTCTCACCCAGTATATGTTGCTGTATGGGTATGGCGTTGGCCATAACGGTTAGTGTTTGGCTAACAGGTATCCTTCGATATTTGCAGGTGACTCTGGTTACCCCAACCTCTCATGGATGCTGACCCCTGTGAGGAATCCCAGGACAAGGGCAGAGGAACGTTACAATGAGGCACATGGGCGAACAAGAAGAAGAATAGAGAAGACATTCGGCTTCCTGAAGGCCAGGTTTCATTGCCTCCATCTAACAAGTGGATCCTTGTACCACTTACCCAAGAAGGTGTGCCAGATCATCGTGGCATGCTGCATGTTGCATAACCTTGAATTGAGACGCCAGGTGCCTTTTCTGCAGGAGGATGAGGCTGGAGATGGGGGTGTGGCAGTAGTTGACCCTGTGGACAGTGAAGATGAGGGGGCAGAGGATGAGGATCAGGACAACAGAACAGCTATTGTACGAGAGTACTTCAAGTGACACACAGGTAAGACACTGTAACTTCACTTTACATTGACAGTTTTGTATTTGACATTGAACATGGCAGGCCGATTCTTCCAGTTCTATGGACACTTACTGTACCCTTTGGCATCTCTATTTTCAGATATCTGTGCCCCACTCTAGCACCTGGTGTGTTGACTACAGCCTACTATAGGTCATTCCTATGTATTTATTCCTGTACAGTTGTATTGCAGTGTTTAAAGCTTGTTAAACAAATACTTTGTTCAATCATTTGACAGACTCCATACTTGTATTTTTTAAATGGTGTTTATTTAAGTCCTAAGACGTAGAGGGGGTAGTGGAATGGGCTGGGTTGATGGTGGAGTAAATTCCAGGATAGAGTCCAGTCTATTTGTATCACAGGTGCATTGTCCAAGGTGGCATAGGAAGTAGAGCAATGGCAGTTCAAGGTGGACAGGGTGACAGAGTGGGACACAAGGGTGACAATCAGGAGTCTTATTTCCTGGCGGGGGTCTTGGCAATGTTCTCTGGGTTCTGCCTGGATCGCAGGGACCATTTGCGGGGTGGTTCTCCTTCTGCAGGGAGGGGGTGCTGGTGGCCTGTTGTCCTGTCCACTAGCGGCAGCGGAGGTGGAGGGCTGTTCATCGCTGTGGATAGTGTCAGTGGTGTGCCACTACCTCCCTCATGGTGTTGGCCATGTCTGCCAGCACCCCTGCAATGGTGACCAGGGTGGTGTGGATGTCCTTCAGGTCCTCCCTGATCCCGAGGTACTTCCCCTCCTGCAGCCGCTGGGTCTCCTGCAATTTGTCCAGTATCTGGCTCATCGTCTCCTGGGAATGGTGGTATGCTCCCAGGATGTTGGTGAGTGTCTCCTGGAGAGTCGGTTCCCTGGGCCTGTCCTCTCCCTGTCGCGCAGTAGTCCTCCCAGCTTCCCTTTTGTCCTGTGCCTCTGTCCCCTGAACCATGTGCCCACTGACCCCAGGTCCCTGATCGTCCTGTGTTTGTGGGGTTGCCTGAGGTCCCTGTAGTGGTGGACACACTGCTGATTGATGTGTCCTGGGGACAGAGATTTATGGGCCCACTGGGTGGGTACTGTGGTGGTGTTTCCTGAGGGGGTGGCTTTGTGGTGGTATGGGACTGTGTCTGGGTAACCGACTGTCCGGAGATCCCTGATGGGCCAGGTTGGTCATCCAGATCCACGCGTCCAGAGCTGCTATCATCACTGTGGGCCTCTTCTGTGGGGAGACTGGATGTTGCAGGCACCTTCTCTCCGGTGACGTTGTGTGGGGGACCTGTGATGATGTAAATGCATTGGTATTGTTTCTGCGTTTGACATCTTGTGCATGGGTGTGTTGCCCTGTATGGTTGTGATTGCCCTGTCAGCTTTGCCTTGTGTGAGTAGTGATTTTGTGGGCTAGGTGATTCTCTCTAATGTGCATGCTTTAGTGATGGGTGCCCATGCAGGGCTGTGAGTGATGTCCATGCATTAGTGTTGCATGCAGGGCTTGGTATAGGGATGGGTGGGTTGTGATGGTGGGGTGTATGTGAGGTGGTGGGGTGATGGGAGTGAGGGTAGGGGTGGGGGAATGTGATAGCATGCAGGTAGGGGGGGTGATAGAATGCCGAAAAATTGAGAAAGCCTGGCGCCAGGAACCCTCAGTGAACAACTTCTCTGCCCTCAAATCAGCCATGCGCAAACATCACCAGCTTATCCGGACCAACAAACGATCCTTCTACAAAGAACACATAGACGACAACGCACACAACAGCATGGAACTTTTTGCCATCATCAAAGAACTCACCAAACCCAAATCCTGCGCCATCGACCTCTGCAACTCCCTCTCCAACTACTTCCACCGCAAGATCGCAGACATACATGACAGCTTCACATCGTCATCACCCATCATCACCACCACCGACACAGCCAACGCCACGGCTCCCTGCCACACCAACGTACTGAAAACCTGGACCCCCACCAACGACGAAGAAACTGGCAAAACCATGAGCTCCATCCACTCATGCTCCCCAGCAGACCCTTGCCCCCACCACATCTTTAACAAGGCCAGCCAAATCATCGCTCCCCAGCTCCGGGCCGTCATCAACAGCTCCTTCGAGACTGCAACCTTCCCAGATATTTGGAAACACGCCGAAGTCAACGCTCTTCTCAAAAAACCCAAAGCAGACCCTGAAGACCTCACAAACTACCGACCTATATCTCTACTCCCCATCCCCGCAAAGGTTATAGAGAAGATAGTAAACATACAACTTTTTCGCATCCTAGAAGACAACAACATTCTCGATGTCTCCCAGTCTGGAATCTGCAAAAACCACAGCACCGAGACCGCCCTCATCGCCTGTACAGATGACATCAGGACCAGATTGGACAAGGGTGAAACCGTCGCCCTCATCCTCCTAGACCTCTCCGCAGCCTTTGACACCGTATGCCACCAAAACCCTTCGCACACGCCTCTTCGATGCCGGAATTCGCCACAAAGCCCTGGACTGGCTCACCTCCTTCCTCTCCGAAAGAACCCAAAGAGTTCGCCTCCCTCCTTTCCTGTCTACAGCTACCAAGGCCATCTGTGGGGTCCCCCAAGGATCCTCCCTCAGCCCCACCCTCATCAATATATACATGGTTCCACTTGCTTTCATTTGTGTACTTTAGGAGGGGGCACCAACACAGTGGGAGAGGACACAGGGGACGTGTGCATGGATGTGGGGGTGGTGACTGCCAGTGAGGGTTGTGTAGTGATAGGCTTGATGGTAATGGGGGTAGTGGATGAGGATGTAGTGCATGCAGGTGTGAGTGGAGATGCTACTGGGAGGGTGGTGAATGAGGAGGAGGAGGAGGACACAGTGGAGGCAGTGGATGTTGGGATGTCTGCATCTGGATGGTGTTTGTGTGAGTGTCTGTGCGATTATGTGTGGTGCTTGTGTTTGCCTGAGCCACTGCTGTGTGTTGTCTTGGGTGCCTGCTGGTCTTAATGCATGCTTGGGATAGGTTGGGGTTGAAGGTAATGGGACTGGGTAGAGGACGTTGGAGGGGGGAGGCTAGAGACAGAGACAATGGCTGCAATCATGGAGGAGGCCAGAGCCTGGATTGATCTCTGTGGGGCCGCCATGCCAGAATGAATGCCCCCCAGGAATGCATTTGTTTGCTGCAAATGGCCTGCCAGCCCCTGGATGCCATTCACTATGGTTGACTGCCCAACAGAGATGGATCACAGGTCAATAGCCTCCTAACTCAGGGCAGCAGGTCTAAATGGGGCAGGGCCTGAGGTGCCTGGGGTGAAGGAGATGCCCACCCTCCTGGGTGAGTGGGCACGGGAAACTCGCTGAGGGACTGCTGGGGGGGGTGGTGCTGGTATGGGGGTGGCAGCTATACCTGTAGTTGGGGTGGGCGCAGAGGTGTCCGACACCTCCAGGGAGCTCCCATTGGAGGAGGTATCACAGTCCGAACTGTCCCCACCTGTCTCCGTTGTGGTGCTCCTCTCGCCCTCCGACCCACTGGTGCCCTCACCGTCAGTAGATTCAGCCCCCTGGGGCCTGTGGGATGCAGCGCCCTCCATCGCCAGTGCCTCTGCTCCTCTGCCAGATGATGCTAATGCACATAAGGACAGGGTGACAAAACAAAAAGGTGGGCGAAGAGACAAAGGATACACTTGGTCAATGGCAGCAACAACACCACTGTTGGCGTACACGACACACACACACACACACACACACACACACACACACAGGGAACAGCCCTACGCACTAGGCAATGCATTAACACACACAATGCTAGTCCTAAGCCCATGGACAGGCATACCTAACACCAATAGCAGCAGACCCACAGACCCCTGCCCAGTAGTCGGTCCCTACTAGCTTGGTTGGAGGTATTTTACATCAGAACCCTGCCCAACATGGAACCTACCCTGCAATGTCCGGCCTGGCCTAGGGGCACCCACAGGCCCACATACCCCACCCGGTGACCACCCCACCATACACAAGTAGTATATTGGGAAACTGTACTCACTCCCTTGTGGCTGCTGTGATGCCCTCAAGCGCCCATCTAGCTCCAGATAGGCCACCACCAGTATGCGGGCCATAATGGGGGTCAGGGTTCGACAGGCACCCCTTCCTCGTTGGGAGGCCATCCCCAGCTGGGCCTCCGCCATCTTCCTTGCCTAGCGTCTCAGACCCTCCCACTGTTTGCGACAGTGGGTGCTCCGCCTGCCGTAGACCCCCAGTGTCCGCCAGTCTTGGTGATGGCACGCCATATACCCTTTTTCTGATGGGCACTGACCGGCAGAAAAAGAAAATTAGAAAAGGGTATCAGTCATTCCGTCCGGTCTATTAGCCTCATGGCCCACCATAGCCCTCACATCCCCTTATGCACAGACATTGCCCACCATACATGCATCACGCTGCCCAGAACCCTTCCACCAAACCCCCCCTACACGAGGCCCTCACACACAGCACCCCATGCATCATGCTCACAGTGTATTCACCTGCTGGTCTGGAGGCCCATACAGCATACAGTACTGGGCTAGGACGCCATCCACCAGTCTCTCCAACTCGCAGCGGTGAAGGCAGGGGCCCTTTTCCCCAGTGACACAAGTCATGGTAGGTTTCAGACAAGTGACACAGCTGCACTTGCAGTGTAGGTCCTCTTCTGTTGAAGGTTGAACAGATAGAAAATGGCAGTCACTTCCGCGGCAGTGCATACCGTCACCGCCGGCGTACATCACCATTGGCCACTGTAACTCATAGGGTCCAATGACAACCAATGAGGAGTTGCACGGCGGTACTCAACCACCTCCCGCAACGGCGCACGTCAGGGGCATTACCTAATTTCCACATGTCCATCCACACAGGACAGGCGGACGCCATTTCGGGGGGGGGGGGCAGGCCATGGCACCTAACTGTGTCACAGTACACATAGGCACCATTTGGGCCTATCCAATGACATACTGTTACAGTCACAACATGCAATGCAGTGTAGTGTTTGGAAACGTGGAATACTGACCAGCTGCTCACCGTTTTTCCCCCTAGATTACAACCGCTGTGGATGAATAGGAGATGGAGACATCCTCCGTGTACAGACCCCTGGTGCACTTGGCAACAATGGAGGACAGGCACATTATCCTCACCTATAGACCTGACAGGGACACAATCACAGAGCTGTGTGCCCAATTGGAGCCAGACCTGATATCTGCTATCCGTCAGCCCACAGGGATCCCCCCTCTGGTGAAAGTCTTATCAGTGCTCCATTTCTTGGCAAGTGGCTCCTTCCAAGTGACAGTGGCCTTGGCAGCAGGAACGTCTCAGCCAATGTTCTCAATAGTACTGACCAGAGTGTTGTCTTCCCTGATTAAACACATGCGCAGCTACATTGTTGTCCCCCCGGTGGAGGATTTGGCCACAGTGAAAGCTGATTTCTATGCAATGGGACATATCCCCAACATTATTGGGGCTATTAATGGTACACATATTGCATCCCCTTACCCTCCCCCAGAGAAATAAACAGGTCTTCAGAAATCAAAAGAGCTTTCACTCGATGAATGTGCAGATATAGTGTGCCTGGCGGACCAGTACATCTCCCATGTCAACACAAAGTATCCTGGGTCTGTGCATGATGCCTATATCCTGAGGAATAGCAGCAGCCCATATGTGATGGCTCAACTCCAGAGGCACCGGGTTTGGCTAATAGGTGAGCGCATGGTTCCCACCCAGTATATGTTGCTGTATGGGTATGGCGTTGGCCATAACGGTTAGTGTTTGGCTAACAGGTATCCCTCGATATTTGCAGGTGACTCTGGTTACCCCAACCTCTCATGGATGCTGACCCCTGTGAGGAATCCCAGGACAAGGGCAGAGGAACGTTACAATGAGGCACATGGACGAACAAGAAGAATAATAGAGAAGACATTCGGCTTCCTGAAGGCCAGGTTTCATTGCCTCCATCTAACAAGTGGATCCCTGTACCACTCACCCAAGAAGGTGTGCCAGATCATCGTGGCATGCTGCATGTTGCATAACCTTGAATTGAGACGCCAGGTGCCTTTTCTGCAGGAGGATGAGGCTGGAGATGGGCGTGTGGCAGTAGTGCACCCTGTGGACAGTGAAGATGAGGGGGCAGAGGATGAGGATCAGGACAACAGAACAGCTATTGTACGACAGTACTTCAAGTGACAAACAGGTAAGACACTGTAACTTCACTTTACAATGACAGTTTTGTATTTGACATTGAACATGGCAGGCCGATTCTTCCAGTTCTATGGACACTTACTCTACCCTTTGGCATCTCTATTTTCAGATATCTGTGCCCCACTCTAGCACCTGGTTTGTTCACTGCAGCCTACTATAGGTCATTCCTATGTATTTATTCCTGTACAGTTGTATTGCAGTGTTTAAAGCTTGTTAAACAAATACTTTGTTCAATCATTTGACAGACTCCATACTTGTATTTTTGAAATGGTGTTTATTTAAGTTCTAAGACGTAGAGGGTGTAGTGGAATGGGCTGGGTTGATGGTGGAGTAAATTCCAGGATAGAGTCCAGTCTATTTGTATCACAGGTGCATTGTCCAAGGTGGCATAAGAAGTAGAGCAATCGCAGTTCAAGGTGGACAGGGTGACAGAGTGGGACACAAGGGTGACAATCAGGAGTCTTATTTCCTGGCGGGGGTCTTGGCAATGTTCTCTGGGTTCTGCCTGGATCGCAGGGACCATTTGCGGGGTGGTTCTCCTTCTGCAGGGAGGGGGTTCTGGTGGCCTGTTGTCCTGTCCACTAGCGGCAGCGGAGGTGGAGGGCTGTTCATAGCTGTGGATAGTGTCAGTGGTGTGCCACTACCTCCCTCATGGTGTTGGCCATGTCTGCCAGCACCCCTGCAATGGTGACCAGGGTGGTGTGGATGTCCTTCAGGTCCTCCCTGATCCCGAGGTACTTCCCCTCCTGCAGCCGCTGGGTCTCCTGCAACTTGTCCAGTATCTGGCTCATCGTCTCCTGGGAATGGTGGTATGCTCCCAGGATGTTGGTGAGTGTCTCCTGGAGAGTCGGTTCCCTGGGCCTGTCCTCTCCCTGTCGCGCAGTAGTCCTCCCAGCTTCCCTTTTGTCCTGTGCCTCTGTCCCCTGAACCATGTGCCCACTGACCCCAGGTCTCTGATCGTCCTGTGTTTGTGGGGTTGCCTGAGGTCCCTGTAGTGGTGGACACACTGCTGATTGATGTGTCCTGGGGACAGAGAGTTATGGGCCCACTGGGTGGGTACTGTGGTGGTGTTTCCTGAGGGGGTGGCTCTGTGGTGGTATGGGACTGTGTCTGGGTAACCGACTGTCCGGAGATCCCTGATGGGCCAGGTTGGTCATCCAGATCCACGCGTCCAGAGCTGCTATTATCACTGTGGGCCTCTTCTGTGGGGAGACTGGGTGTTGCAGGCACCTTCTCTCCGGTGACGTAGTGTGGGGGACCTGTGATGATGTAAATGCATTGGTATTGTTTCTGCGTTTGACATCTTGTGCATGGGTGTGTTGCCCTGTATGGTTGTGATTGCCCTGTCAGCTTTGCCTTGTGTGAGTAGTGATTTTGTGGGCTAGGTGATTCTCTCTAATGTGCATGCTTTAGTGATGGGTGCCCATGCAGGGCTGTGAGTGATGTCCATGCATTAGTGTTGCACGCAGGGCTTGGTATAGGGATGGGTGGGTTGTGATGGTGGGGTGTATGTGAGGTGGTGGGGTGATGGGAGTGAGGGTAGGGGTGGGGGAATGTGATGTCATGCAGGTAGGGGGGGTGATAGCATGCCGAAAAATTGAGAAAGCCTGGCGCCAGGAACCCTCAGTGAACAACTTCTCTGCCCTCAAATCAGCCATGCGCAAACATCACCAGCTTATACGGACCAACAAACGATCCTTCTACAAAGAACACATAGACGACAACGCACACAACAGCATGGAACTTTTTGCCATCATCAAAGAACTCACCAAACCCAAATCCTGCGCCATCGACCTCTGCAACTCCCTCTCCAACTACTTCCACCGCAAGATTGCAGACATACATGACAGCTTCACATTGTCATCACCCATCATCACCACCACCGACACAGCCAACGCCACGGCTCCCTGCCACAACAACGTACTGAAAACCTGGACCCCCACCAACGACGAAGAAACCGGCAAAACCATGAGGTCCATCCACTCATGCTCCCCACCAGACCCTTGCCCCCACCACATCTTCAACAAGGCCAGCCAAATCATCGCTCCCCAGCTCTGGGCCGTCATCAACAGCTCCTTCGAGACTGCAACCTTCCCAGATATTTGGAAACACGCCGAAGTCAACGCTCTTCTCAAAAAACCCAAAGCAGACCCTGAAGACCTCACAAACTACCGACCTATATCTCTACTCCCCTTCCCCGCAAAGGTTATAGAGAAGATAGTAAACATACAACTTTTTCGCATCCTAGAAGACAACAACATTCTCGATGTCTCCCAGTCTGGAATCTGCAAAAACCACAGCACCGAGACCGCCCTCATCGCCTGTACAGATGACATCAGGACCAGATTGGACAAGGGTGAAACCGTCGCCCTCATCCTCCTAGACCTCTCCGCAGCCTTTGACACCGTATGCCACCAAAACCCTTCGCACACGCCTCTTCGATGCCGGAATTCGCCACAAAGCCCTGGACTGGCTCACCTCTTTCCTCTCCGAAAGAACCCAAAGAGTTCGCCTCCCTCCTTTCCTGTCTACAGCCACCAAGGCCATCTGTGGGGTCCCCCAAGGATCCTCCCTCAGCCCCACCCTCTTCAATATCTACATGGTTCCACTTGCTTTCGTTTGTGTACTTTGGGAGGGGGCACCAACACAGTGGGAGAGGACACAGGGGACGTGTGCATGGATGTGGGGGTGGTGACTGCCAGTGAGGGTTGTGTAGTGGTAGGCTTGATGGTAATGGGGGTAGTGGATGAGGATGTAGTGCATGCAGGTGTGAGTGGAGACGCTACTGGGAGGGTGGTGAATGAGGAGGAGGAGGAGGACACAGTGGAGGCAGTGGATGTTGGGATGTCTGCATCTGGATGGTGTTTGTGTGAGTGTCTGTGCGATTATGTGTGGTGCTTGTGTTTGCCTGAGCCACTCCTGTGTGTTGTCTTGGGTGCCTGCTGGTCTTAATGCATGCTTGGGATAGGTTGGGGTTGAAGGTAATGGGACTGGGTAGAGGACGTTGGAGGGGGAGGCTAGAGACAGAGACAATGGCTGCAATCAGGGAGGAGGCCAGAGTCTGGATTGATCTCTGTGGGGCCGCCATGCCAGAGTGAATGCCCCCCAGGAATGCATTTGTTTGCTGCAAATGGCCTGCCAGCCCCTGGATGGTATTCACTATGGTTGACTGCCCAACAGAGATGGATCACAGGAGGTCAATAGCCTCCTAACTCAGGGCAGCAGGTCTAAATGGGGCAGGGCCTGAGGTGCCTGGGGTGAAGGAGATGCCCACCCTCCTGGGTGAGTGGGCACGGGAATCTCGCTGAGGGACTGCTGGGGGGGTGGTGCTGGTATGGGGGTGGCAGCTATACCTGTAGTTGGGGTGGGCGCAGAGGTGTCCGCCACCACCAGGGAGCTCCCATTGGAGGAGGTATCACTGTCCGAACTGTCCCCACCTGTCTCCGTCGTGGTGCTCCTCTCGCCCTCCGACCCACTGGTGCCCTCACCGTCAGTAGATTCAGCCTCCTGGGGCCTGTGGGATGCAGCGCCCTCCATCGCCAGTGCCTCTGCTCCTCCGCCAGATGATGCTAAAGCACATAAGGACAGGGTGACAAAACTAAAAGGTGGGGGAAGAGACAAAGGATACACTTGGTCAATGGCAGCAACAACACCACCGTTGGCGTACCCGACACACACACACACACACACACACAGGGAACAGCCCTACGCACTAGGCAGTGCACTAACACACACAATGCTAGTCCTAAGCCCATGGACAGGCATACCTAACACCCATAGCAGCAGACCCACAGACCCCTGCCCAGTAGTAGGTCCCTACTAGCTTGGTTGGAGGTATTTTACATCAGAACCCTGCCCAACATGGAACCTACCCTGCAATGTCCGGCCTGGCCTAGGGGCACCCACAGGCCCACATACCCCACCCGGTGACCACCCCACCATACACAAGTAGTATATTGGGAAACTGTACTCACTCCCTTGTGGCTGCTGTGATGCCCTCAAGCGCCCATCTAGCTCCAGATAGGCCACCACCAGTATGCGGGCCATAATGGGGGTCAGGGTTCGACGGGCACCCCTTCCTCGTTGGGAGGCCATCCCCAGCTGGGCCTCCGCCATCTTCCTTGCCTAGCGTCTCAGACCCTCCCACTGTTTGCAACAGTGGGTGCTCCGCCTGCCGTAGACCCCCAGGGTCCGCCAGCCTTGGTGATGGCACGCCATATACCCTTTTTCTGATGGGCACTGACCGGCAGAAAAAGAAAATTAGAAAAGGGTATCAGTCATTCCGTCCGGTCTATTAGCCTCATGGCCCACCATAGCCCTCACATCCCCTTATGCACAGACATTGCCCACCATACATGCATCACGCTGCCCAGAACCCTTCTACCAAAACCCCCCTACACGAGGCCCTCACACACAGCACCCCATGGATCATGCTCACAGTGTATTCACCTGCTGGTCTGGATGCCCATACAGCATACAGTACTGGGCTAGGACGCCATCCACCAGTCTCTCCAACTCGCAGTGGTGAAGGCAGGGGCCCTTTTCCCCAGTGACACAAGTCATGGTAGGTTTCAGACAAGTGACACAGCAGCACTTGCAGTGTAGGTCCTCTTCTGTTGAAGGTTGAACAGATAGAAAATGGCGGTCACTTCCGCGGCAGTGCATACCGTCACCGCCGGCGTACATCACCATTGGCCACTGTAACTCATAGGGTCCAATGACAACCAATGAGGAGCTGCACGGCGGTACTCAACCACCTCCCGCAACGGCGCACGTCAGGGGCATTACCTAATTTCCACATGTCCATCCACACAGGACAGGCGGACGCCATTTCGGGGGGGGGGGGCAGGCCATGGCACCTAACTGTGTCCCAGTACACATAGGCACCATTTGGGCCTATCCAACGACATACTGTTACAGTCACAACATGCAATGCAGTGTAGTGTTTGGAAACGTGGAATACTGACCAGCTGCTCACCGTTTTTCCCCCTAGATTACAACCGCTGTGGATGAATAGGAGATGGAGACATCCTCCATGTACAGACCCCTGGTGCACTTGGCAACAATGGAGGACAGGCACATTATCCTCACCTATAGACTGGATAGGGACACAATCACAGAGCTGTGTGCCCAATTGGAGCCAGACCTGATATCTGCTATCCGTCAGCCCACAGGGATCCCCCCTCTGGTGAAAGTCCTATCAGTGCTCCATTTTATGGCAAGTGGCTCCTTCCAAGTGACAGTGGCCTTGGCAGCAGGAACGTCTCAGCCAATGTTCTCAATAGTACTGACCAGAGTGTTGTCTTCCCTGATTAAACACATGCGCAGCTACATTGTTTCCCCCCCGGTGGAAGATTTGGCCACAGTGAAAGCTGATTTCTATGCAATGGGACATATCCCCAACATTATTGGGGCTATTAATGGTACACATATTGCATCCCCTTACCCTCCCCCAGAGAAATAAACAGGTCTTCAGAAATCAAAAGGGCTTTCACTCGATGAATGTGCAGATATAGTGTGCCTGGCGGACCAGTACATCTCCCATGTCAACACAAAGTATCCTGGGTCTGTGCATGATGCCTATATCCTGAGGAATAGCAGCAGCCCATATGTGATGGCTCAACTCCAGAGGCACCGGGTTTGGCTAATAGGTGGGCGCATGGTTCCCACCCAGTATATGTTGCTGTATGGGTATGGCGTTGGCCATAACGGTTAGTGTTTGGCTAACAGGTATCCCTCGATATTTGCAAGTGACTCTGGTTACCCCAACCTCTCATGGATGCTGACCCCTGTGAGGAATCCCAGGACAAGGGCAGAGGAACGTTACAATGAGGCACATGGGCGAACAAGTAGAATAATAGAGAAGACATTCGGCTTCCTGAAGGCCAGGTTTCATTGCCTCCATCTAACAAGTGGATCCCTGTACCACTCACCCAAGAAGGTGTGCCAGATCATCGTGGCATGCTGCATGTTGCATAACCTTGAATTGAGACGCCAGGTGCCTTTTCTGCAGGAGGATGAGGCTGGAGATGGGCGTGTGGCAGTAGTGGACCCTGTGGACAGTGAAGATGAGGGGGCAGAGGATGAGGATGAGGACAACAGAACAGCTATTGTACGACAGTACTTCAAGTGACACACAGGTAAGACACTGTAACTTCACTTTACATTGACAGTTTTGTATTTGACATTGAACATGGCAGGCCGATTCTTCCAGTTCTATGGACACTTACTGTACCCTTTGGCATCTCTATTTTCAGATATCTGTGCCCCACTCTAGCACCTTGTGTGTTGACTGCAGCCTACTATAGGTCATTCCTATGTATTTATTCCTGTACAGTTGTATTGCAGTGTTTAAAGCTTGTTAAACAAATACTTTGTTCAATCATTTGACAGACTCCATACTTGTATTTTTGAAATGGTGTTTATTTAAGTGCTAAGACGTAGAGGGGGTAGTGGAATGGGCTGGGTTGATGGTGGAGTAAATTCCAGGATAGAGTCCAGTCTATTTGTATCACAGGTGCATTGTCCAAGGTGGCATAGGAAGTAGAGCAATCGCAGTTCAAGGTGGACAGGGTGACAGAGTGGGACACAGGGGTGACAATCAGGAGTCTTATTTCCTGGCGGGGGTCTTGGCAATGTTCTCTGGGTTCTGCCTGGATCGCAGGGACCATTTGCGGGGTGGTTCTCCTTCTGCAGGGAGGGGGTGCTGGTGGCCTGTTGTCCTGTCCACTAGCGGCAGCGGAGGTGGAGGGCTGTTCATCGCTGTGGATAGTGTCAGTGGTGTGCCACTACCTCCCTCATGGTGTTGGCCATGTCTGGCAGCACCCCTGCAATGGTGACCAGGGTGGTGTGGATGTCCTTCAGGTCCTCCCTGATCCCGAGGTACTTCCCCTCCTGCAGCCGCTGGGTCTCCTGCAACTTGTCCAGTATCTGGCTCATCGTCTCCTGGGAATGGTGGTATGCTCCCAGGATGTTGGTGAGTGTCTCCTGGAGAGTCGGTTCCCTGGGCCTGTCCTCTCCCTGTCGCGCAGTAGTCCTCCCAGCTTCCCTTTTGTCCTGTGCCTCTGTCCCCTGAACCATGTGCCCACTGACCCCAGGTCCCTGATCGTCCTGTGTTTGTGGGGTTGCCTGAGGTCCCTGTAGTGGTGGACACACTGCTGATTGATGTGTCCTGGGGACAGAGAGTTATGGGCCCACTGGGTGGGTACTGTGGTGGTGTTTCCTGAGGGGGTGGCTCTGTGGTGGTATGGGACTGTGTCTGGGTAACCGACTGTCCGGAGATCCCTGATGGGCCAGGTTGGTCATCCAGATCCACGCGTCCAGAGCTGCTATCATCACTGTGGGCCTCTTCTGTGGGGAGACTGGATGTTGCAGGCACCTTCTCTCCGGTGACGTTGTGTGGGGGACCTGTGATGATGTAAATGCATTGGTATTGTTTCTGCGTTTGACATCTTGTGCATGGGTGTGTTGCCCTGTATGGTTGTGATTGCCCTGTCAGCTTTGCTTTGTGTGAGTAGTGATTTTGTGGGCTAGGTGATTCTCTCTAATGTGCATGCTTTAGTGATGGATGCCCATGCAGGGCTGTGAGTGATGTCCATGCATTAGTGTTGCATGCAGGGCTTGGTATAGGGATGGGTGGGTTGTGATGGTGGGGTGTATGTGAGGTGGTGGGGTGATGGGAGTGAGGGTAGGGGTGGGGGAATGTGATGGCATGCAGGTAGGGGGGGTGATAGAATGCCGAAAAATTGAGAAAGCCTGGCGCCAGGAACCCTCAGTGAACAACTTCTCTGCCCTCAAATCAGCCATGCGCAAACATCACCAGCTTATCCGGACCAACAAACGGTCCTTCTACAAAGAACACATAGACGACAACGCACACAACAGCATGGAACTTTTTGCCATCATCAAAGAACTCACCAAACCCAAATCCTGCGCCATCGACCTCTGCAACTCCCTCTCCAACTACTTCCACCGCAAGATCGCAGACATACATGACAGCTTCACATCGTCATCACCCATCATCACCACCACCGACACAGCCAACGCCACGGCTCCCTGCCACACCAACGTACTGAAAACCTGGACCCCCACCAACGACAAAGAAACCAGCAAAACCATGAGCTCCATCCACTCATGCTCCCCACCAGACCCTTGCCCCCAGCACATCTTCAACAAGGCCAGCCAAATCATCGCTCCCCAGCTCCGGGCCGTCATCAACAGCTCCTTCGAGACTGCAACCTTCCCAGATATTTGGAAACACGCCGAAGTCAACGCTCTTCTCAAAAAACCCAAAGCAGACCCTGAAGACCTCACAAACTACCGACCTATATCTCTACTCCCCTTCCCCGCAAAGGTTATAGAGAAGATAGTAAACATACAACTTTTTCGCATCCTAGAAGACAACAACATTCTCGATGTCTCCCAGTCTGGAATCTGCAAAAACCACAGCACCGAGACTGCCCTCATCGCCTGTACAGATGACATCAGGACCAGATTGGACAAGGGTGAAACCGTCGCCCTCATCCTCCTAGACCTCTCCGCAGCCTTTGACACCGTATGCCACCAAAACCCTTCGCACACGCCTCTTCGATGCCGGAATTCGCCACAAAGCCCTGGACTGGCTCACCTCCTTCCTCTCCGAAAGAACCCAAAGAGTTCGCCTCCCTCCTTTCCTGTCTACAGCCACCAAGGCCATCTGTGGGGTCCCCCAAGGATCCTCCCTCAGCACCACCCTCTTCAATATCTACATGGTTCCACTTGCCAACATCCTCCGCCCCCCCGGCCTAACCATCATTTCATACGCTGACGACACCCAGCTCATCATCTCCCTCACGAGGAACCCATCTACCGCCAAGAATAACCTACACGCCGGACTCCTCGCCATCGCTAACTGGATGACAGCAAGCCACCTCAAATTGAACTCAGAAAAAAACGAGATCATCATCTTCGGTCCCAACAAGACAGCATGGAACAACTCTTGGTGGCCCACCACCCTTGGACCATCCCCAACACCCACCCACGCAATCTCGACATCATACTGGACTCATCTCTCTCCATGACTCAGCAAATCAACGCCATATCATCCTCCTGCTTTAACACCCTTTGTATGCTACTCAAGACTTTCAAATTGATTCCTTTAGAAACAAGAAGAGCGGTCACCCACGCCCTCATAAGCAGCAGACTGGACTACGGCAACGCCCTCTACGCTGGGACCACAGCCAAGCTTCAGAGAAAACTCCAGTACATCCACAACGAAGCCGCACGTCTCATCCTCAACCTCCCTTGCCATGAACACATCTCCGCCCACCTCAGATCCCTACAGTGGCTGCCCATCAACAAAAGGATCATTTTCAAAATCCTTGTCCACATTCACAAAGCCCTCCAAGGCACTGGACCGGACTACCTCAATGAACGAACAAACGAATCAACTTCCACAAACCAACTCGACAGCTCCGCCGACCTCACCTTCGCTACAGTCCCCCACATCCAAAGCACCAACTCCGGCGGCAGAACCTTCTCCCACCTCGCCACCAAAACCTGGAACTCCCTCCCAAACAAACTACGCAAGACCCAGGACCGCCTAACCTTCAGAAAGCACCTCAAAACATGGCTCTTTGAGCAGTAACCCTTCCCAGCACCTTGAGACCCTACTGGGTGAGTAGTGCGCTTAAGAAATGTATTTGATTGATTGATTGATTGATTGATAGTAATAGAGATTTGACTTACCAGAGTCCAGTCCTCCTGCTACTCCTGCCAGGCCCTCAGGATGCAGTATTGCCAAGACTTGCTCCTCCCATGTTGTTAGTTGTGGGGGAGGAGGTAAGGGTCCACCTCCAGTCCTCTGTATTGCTATCTGCTGTCTTGCAGCCACGGAACACACCTTCCCCTGTAGGTCATTCCACCTCTTCCTGATGTCATCCCTTGCTCTTGGGTGCTGTCCCACGGCATTGACCCTGTCCACGATTCTCTGCCATATCTCTGTGATCCGAATAGCTGTGGCTCTACCCGGATGATTTCCTCCACCATGACCCTTAGCTCCTCCTCTGAGAACCTGGGGTGTCTCTGTGGTGCCATGGGTGTAGTGTGTGTGGTGTGTGTGAGGGTGTGTGGGGTGATGTGTTGGGGTGTGTGGTGTAAGGTTTGTGTATGGACTACGGGTGATGGTGTTATGTGGCTCTGGTTCTGTGGGTGCTCTTGGTGTCTCTCTCTCTCTCTCTCTCTCTCTCTCTGTTGTCAATTTATTTGAATTGTAAAGGTTTGTGGGTAGTGTGTGTGTTTTATAGTGTTGTGGTGTAGTGTGTGTATGTGTGTCAAGTGTGTGTAGTTTGATTTGTCCAATGTAGTGTTGTTTTGTCAGTGTGTGTGTATTTTGAGCGCAGCAGTATGTACCGCCAATGGTTTACCACGGTTAAATGTCTGCTGCAGTGATTCGTGGGTCATAATGCTGTGGGCGTAGTTCTGTTGGCGTAATGGTGTGGGTTTTGCTACCGCCAGTTTATCACTGACCATTGGGCTGGCAGACTTGTGTGTGTGGCTGTATAGTGACAGATTGCTATGTGTGGGTCATAATATGGGTAGCGGTAAACCCTCACGGCGGCGGTTTGTTGGCCGCAGTCGGCATGGCGGTAAGTGGGAGTTACCGCCAATGTCATAATGAGGGCCTTAATGTGCGATTTATTAATTTAAAGAGTCAAGCAGAAATAAAGAAATGCACTTCTCTGTCATATTTACAGCACTATGCTGACAAAATTTATTTCAGAAAATGAAATGTATTGCTTACATTAATAACATATTGACATGAATAAGTTTATACATTAATATTCTATCTCCTTTATTAAAGTGCAAAGAATGAATTATAATGCATTTACATTACTTATGTTAGCTTACAAGGCCTGCTGAGCTCATATTTTGCAGTCATGTAAAGGATGTTGCAATTGTTTTTCTTTTAACTTGAAGATTTATTTCAGAATTCTTTCCCTTGAAAAACAGTCTCATTTGTAAAACACATTGGTTTACGGGAGAAGAGAAATACATTTGTCCTTCTGTGATAGGCATTCCATAAGTTAGTGGCAAGCTGTGATAAGCAATTCCTTCTTGAACTGATGAAGTGATCTGGGTGCAAACATAGCAATTATGCACATCCATCTTCTCAATGTATTCATACAACAATTTATAATACACATTTGATGTCGAATCTCCTTTTGAACTGTCTGTATGTAACGTTCTCTTATCCTCATACCACGGATCTCGTTCCGCTGTTGAATCTCCCAACTTTGGTGTAATTGTGCTCTCAATTTTATTTTTCATAGGCAGACTCAATCCAAATATTAATAAAATACTCACGACCACGCTTACTGTTACTAATCCTACACACACATACTTACATTTACTCCTTTTATCTTGATTTGGATTTCATGACTTGTCTAGACTCAAACCACATAGTTACTCAAATCTACAAAAGCAAAAATTAAGAAATCAAAAATGCAAATGCAGATCTCAATTAATATACAGCATCTTTCCTTTGGTTTCTTTTTTTTCTTTTCTTTATGTGAGCAAAGCAAAAACCCAAAATCAAAAATCATTCTTCTCAAGTGTTGCACTTATTTACGTTCTTGAACTTCTAGAAAGTTGATCAAGATTTTTCTCTACTTGTAAATGTGCAAATATCACTACTAAAAGTTAAAATGTCTCGAATAATAAACCATGGAAATCACTTATGAGTACTTCCAACAAATAATGTCTCTGTTCATCAAACGGCAATGACATTTCAAAATTCAATTCCAAAGCAATTTCAAGTTCCAAAATGTTCTGCTGGAGACAAATTGTTAGCTCAAAAGGCAGCAACCTCCTTCTCCCAGTCATCAAATGTAAAATAAGTTAATTCAGGAGCAGAGTACCTGCGATTTGGTACTTCCTTTCTCTTTGATCTCCTTGTCACACGACCTTCAGTTTCACTGTCACTTTGCTCTGATCCTTCAGTTACTTAAGCAATAGTAGGAGGCACATTTATCACTGGGACTGGACTTCTCTGGTGCCACTGGTCGCTAATTACACTTCTTTTCAAACGCACATCTGAGTTTTCAGCTTTTTCTGAGCTGGCAGGATCAACTGGCTCTGACTTGACTCTCCTGCTCCTTCAACTGTAACAGACTTGCTCAGAGTTTCACCAGACCGTGCATTCTCTGCAACAGCCACTTGTTCAGTCCAAACAGCTTGGCTGACCTGGACCTCTTCGCTCACTGTACCTAACCTGCGAACATGTGCTGTATGATCAAGAGAAGCCTACATTTTGCGGGTGTGGCTTGCGTGAACCCAATTCAGGAGACCAGCGCACTTCACACCTGTTGTAGTCACAAGGACAACTTGGAACGGCCCTTTACAGCACGGTTCTAAGCATGACTTTCTTACATGCTTCTTCACCAGAACCCAGGTTCCTGGACTAAGATCACGACGCAGTTCTTATTGTGGGTGAGCTGTTGCTTCTCCAACCGGGCAAGACAAAGAGTGAACCACATCAACTAGCTCTTTGCAATAATCCAGCACTAAGTCATCTGTAATGTTCACAAGTGCATTTTCAGGCACAGCTGGCGATCGCATAGCACGACCCATAATAATCTTGTGCGGCTACAAGCCAGCCTTTCTGGCAGGAGTACTGCACATACTCATCAAGACAAGAGCCAATGCATCCGGCCATTTCAATGTTGTGGATACATACACTTTTACAAGCCAGTCGAGACTTCAAAGTTCCATGCTCAACTAATCCTGAAGCTTCTGGTCTGTAACTGCAGTGCAATCTTTGCTCAATTTGTAAGTCCGCACACAACAATTTTATAATTTCACTGTTGAAATGAGTTCCGCAGTCTGATTCCAGAGAAGTCAGAAAGCCTAATCAAGGCATCAGTTCCCTCAAAAGCAACATTGCAATCGTGAGACTATCATTCCTATATGTTGGGTACGCCTGGATCCAATTGAAGAAGACACACAATATCACCAAAACATATCTCAATCCATTATACACAGGTTTTTCAATGAAATCAAGTTGTATTCTGTAGAAGGGACCTCCTGATCTACCTATGTGACTCAGGTTAACAACAGTGCATTTCCCTACATTCCATTCATTTGTTGACATGATGCTGATACTCAACGCTGCCACAGCTTTTAAACAGCCAGGCAATGCAGCAGCTGCAGGATCCAATGTGGCAGAAAAATAAGCCACACACTTGTTGCATTTCCATGTAACTGTGTCAAAACTGAAAGTGCACAACCATCTATTTTGCAGCAAACAAAGAAAAACATTTGTTGTAGTCTGGCATTCCCAGAGGTGGGGCTTTGCACAGGCTTGCTCTCAGCTCAGCGAAGGCACGCATGCATTTGTCATCAAATGGTACCGGATCATACACATCTTTATATGTCAGCCTCGGTAAAGGCTTTGACAAAAGGGAGAAATTTGAATCCACTGGCGGCAGTAGCTAACCATTCTCAAAACCATTCTGACATCTCTCTGTGTTACTGGTGGGTTCGTTTGCATTATTACTGAAATTCTCTCTGGGGACACTTACCTTGCACCTTTCTCAATGTGGTGACCTAAGTATTTTACTTCTTTTTGGCAATACCGTAACTTTGCTGAGGAAACTTTATGGCCATTTTTGCATAAGTGTTTTAACAGGACAATTGTATCTCTCCTACAGGCTTCACATGTGTTTTATGCAACTATTAAATCATCAAAATACTGCACCAAAACTAAATGAAAGGGCGTTTTAAGGGGTCTACATTCTTTTTCAAAATCTGATAAAAAATTGATGGTGACTCCGTATACCCCAGAGACATAGGACACCATGAAAAAACACAACTTCTGAATTTGAAAGCGAAAAGGAACTGGCTATCCTCGAACAATGGAACAGAGAAGAACACCTGGCACAAATCAATAACTGGGAACTATTCAGCTTTACGTGGGATATGAAACAAAATCACAGCAGGATTGAGTACCACTGGACAACAGGGAACAACAATTTCATTCACTTTTCTCAGGTCCTGTACTATGCTGTATTTTCCACTGGGCTTCAGCAGTCCTAAAATAGGGGAATTACATGGGTTTCCCATTATTTCCTTTAGAACACATTGCTCAATTAAATTTTCAAAGACACAGTTACTCCTCCAATTACTTCTGGGGCCATATTATGGGGTAGTATCCTCAGATACACTGCATTTGGCCTCACTGTTATTTTACAAGGCTCAGCTCCTTTTACAAGTCTAATTTCTTTTCCTGAACATCTGGTAAAACTGTCTGTTGGAATTCATTAGGCAAAGCTTTAACTGTCATCATTGTGACAAATGAGTACAGCTTCATTATCTCTCAGGGCACATCTTCTCCATCATTTGTTTGAATCTCCATACTTCGGGCGGGGTGTGCAGCTAATGGAACTGTTTAGCTTACACAACAGATCGCATCCAACAGACTTACTGGACTTGAAACGCAAACCAAACCTCAAAGGAACCTATTTTTACTGGGACATGTTCTGTAATGGGTTTGTCAATTGCCTATTTGCTACTCCTACTACCTGAACTCTTTTTCCTGACAAGGGCAAATTTGGAACTTCTGCAGTTCTGACAGTGGAACGTGTAGCTCCAGTGTCGACCAGGAATGAGACATCATGTCCATGACATTGGCATTTACTTAGGGACCAAGTTGATGTACATCTAAGGATGCTGCTAACATGCAGCCCCCATCTTTGGAAGTGTCACTGTTGAATGTTTCTGAAAACTCCTCATCACTTAGATCAATTAAGGGAAATTGTAACAATAACTGATTCACAATTGCATTTGCTCTCTGACTCATGCTCTCCTGAGGAACATTCACCTGTTGCTGTGTCATCAGGGCTTGTGGAACCTGCATTAGTTGCAGGGCCTGTATCTGCTGTGGAACTTGCATTTGCAGTGCAACCTGTGGAAGGAACCACATTTTGAACTTGAGGTCTTTTAATACTCTGAATTAAAATTTGATCATTGCCAACAACCTGAGCAAAACCACCACTTTGCACCAAGTTATTCACATTATTATAAGGACATTCCTAATATCAATGTCCAAGTTTTCCGCAAGCATGACATGGAAGCATTTTCTTCTTCGACTGCGCATCAATCACGTTTCCAGTCTGATTCACCCGAAAACCATGTCCTCTACCTATAAACTGAGGGACGTTCTTAACCTGTTGTTGCACACCTTACATTTCACTAGTGTTCATCATCATCTGTGAGCTCTGATTTCCTGCCTGAGAAGCTTTCAATCAATCAATCAAGGAATTTGTAAAGTGCACTACTCACCCCTGAGGGTCTCAAGGCGCTGAGGGGGGTGGGGCTGCGCTGCTACTGCTCGAACAGCCAGGTCTTGAGAAGTCTCCTGAAGGTAAGGAGGTCTTTGACTGATGCAGGTGGGTGGGAACAGTGTTTCACGTCTTGGCAGCAATGTGCGAGAATGATCTGCCTCTAGTTGTAGTTCTGCGGATGTGTGGGACAGTTGTGAGGGGGAGGTCGGCAGAGCCGAGTTGCCGGGTCGGGGTGTCGAAGGAGAGACATCTGTTGAGGTATTCTGGTCTGGTGTTGTGCAGTGCTTTGTGAGCGTGGGTGGGGAGTATGAAGATGATTTTCTTGTCGACGGGGAGCCACTGCAGGTCACTCAGATGGCCTGTGATGTGGCAGTGGCGGGCATGTCCTGGATGAGGCATGCAGAGGCGTTCTGGATGCGTTTCAGCCTTTTCTGGAGTTTGTTGCTTACGAGGGCTTGCGTGACTGTTCTTCTGCTTTCGGTGGGGATCCATTTGTAGATCTTTCGGAGCATGCGGAGGGTGTTGAAGCAGGAGGAGGAGATGGCGTTGACTTGCTGGGTCATGGATAATGAGGAGTCCAGGATGAATCCTAGCTTGCGTGCGGGGTCAATGGGAGTCGGAGCGGATCCAAGAGTGGCAGGCCCCCAGCAGTCATCCCATGCGGAAGGGGTGGAGCCGAAGATGAGGACTTCCGTCTTGTCAGAATTTAGTTTGAGGAAGCTGTTCTTCATCCATTCGGCAATGGCCTTCATTCCTTCATGGAGGTTGGTCTTGGCCGAGTCCTTGGTGAGGGAGAGGATCAGCTTGGTGTCGTTGGCGTATGAGATGATGTTAAGGTTGTGAGATCGGCGATGTTAGTGAGCGGGGCCATGTAGATGTTGAAGAGGGTCGGGCTGAGGGATGAACCCTGGGGTAGGCCGCAGACGATGTTGGTGTCTTCGGAGCGGAATGGGGGGAGGCAGACTCTCTGGGTTCTGCCAGTGAGAAAGGAGGTGACCCAGTCCAGGGCTCTGTCGCGGATTCATGCATTGCTGAGGCGTATGTGTAGGGTGTGGTGGCAGATGGTGTTGAACGTGGCTCAGAGGTCCAGGAGAATGAGGGCCGCGGTTTTGCCGTTGTCCAGTATGGGTCTGATGTCGTCGGTGGCGATGAGTGGAGATTCGGTACTGTGGTTGCTATGGAATCCAAATTGGGAAGGGTCCAGGGTGAGGGCAGGGGTCGGATGGTGAGCTGGAGTGGACCGTGTTCATGATTTCGATGGTGTTGTTGTCCTTGACGGGGTCTAGGAGAGCAGGAGGCTCGGTGGTGAGTCTGTGCTGTGGTGTTGGTGGTTCACGGGGGGGTTTGAGTGCTGAAGCTGTCGTGGATGTCTGCAATCGTGCAGTGGAAGTAGGAGGCTAGGGAGTCGCAGAGGTCTTGAGATGGCGAGATGTCATTGGTGTTGGAGCTGGGGTTGGAGAGTTTCTTCACTTTGTTGAAGAGCTCCTTGTGGCTGTGTGCTTTGTTGTTGATTTTATCTTTGGAGGTGGTTCGGATGAGTTGGTGGTGTCTGCGGACGGCGTTTTTGAAGGCTGTGTGGTTGTCCAGTGTCTGATCTTGGCCCCACTTCTTTTCAAGCCTTCGGCAGGTCTGCTTAGATTTGTGGAAGTCAGTGGTAAACCAGAAGGCCTTCCTGTCGGTGTGTCTGTTGGAGGGATTCTTGAGGTGAGAGTGTTGGCACAGGTGTCGATCCATTGCCTGAAGCTTTCAATGTTATCACCATTAATTTCTCCTTCAGCTTTTTCTGTCCCAATTCAATGTCATCACCACAGTGCCTTGCATACTGCAGGATCTCATGAATCTGTTTGTTCTGCCAACAAATCAAATGCTGGTGGGTCATTTCACTAACTTCTGGTTTCAATCCTCGCACAAATCTGTACACAAAATGACCCATAGCTTTCGGCTTCATGTTTTATCTATCTACCACAAAGGCTTGCAACAATCTCTCATAATAAGCATGAACCAACTCTTTTGTTTACTGTGTTGTTCTGTAATTTTTCTGCCAATTAATGTCTTTCGGGGACACTTCATTTTTCAAGAATTCAATCGCTTTTTAATACTTTTCCATCACCCCTTCACATAACTCACCTGTTAGTAGATCTCTCAGCAGTTTGCAATCAGGCCAGTCAACACTTCGCTTGCACCCAACCCATAAATCAACTGGCTCCACAATGTCAAACAACATATTCAAATCTTCCCACAGGCATTTTGAAAGTTTCACAAAACTCTGTGCATTTTGAAAGTTTCACAAATCTCTCTGTCTGCTTGTACCATTCTACAGACTTTCCTCTCAATCTCGGGTAATCATTCGTAAATGACAGTACATCACCTCTGCTCCTCAGGACATGTACATAACCTCCTCCTCAAATCTCTCTCCTAGACATCAATTTTACATTGCCATCAGCTTAAATTGCTCCTGTTGGTGACAAATTCTGCTTTAACGTCATCTCTCTTTTCTTTTCCCATCTGCCTTCCCATTTATCTAATGCACCTCATATATGGATGTATGTAATGAATTCCTTAATACGCATTTTCATACTAGGTGATCTCATGTTTACTATGTCTTTTGAAACTGAACTCTAATCTGTAATTTATCTGTAATTTATCTTTAAAGGTTTTTCTAAATCCACTTTATATTTGTCTGCCAATTCTGCTAACTTCTTAAAGGTCTGTCCTGCTCATTGAGTAACATCTTTGCACATGAATCGCCATTCATCTTCTGTGTACGAATCCAATTGAGCCATATCTAATGTTCCCATAATTAATTAATTTAGTTCCACTTTTAATCTAAACATGTCCACTGATATGTCTCTCTCAGGTGTTTCTTCTGTTATAACATTGCTATTTGTCGCACCTGCTGTACCTTGCAAGCTCAAATTATTTAACCATTCTGTGAACTGTTTTGTTGATAAACCTTGTAAACTGATGTTATTTCTCTGGGGCATATCTACTTTGGGGTTCCAAAATGCAAACTTGTGATCTGATCTGGTATGGGCATGTAAGGAATTGAGGTTCCCTGATGAAACCTTGCATCATTAACTGGTCCTGCTTGATTTAACATCTGGTTAGGTTCTGCAACCTTTGAAGGTGTTAAAGGTTGAAACAAAGAAGCTAATCTCTCCAACTCTGAATTGCTCAAAAATACTAATATCCGCATATCAATTGGTGATATGCCTGCGGATGTAACTGGAGTTTTGGGAACTACTGAAACATTCACTGAATGGGCATTGCTTTCAGGATTACCTGAAACATACAAGGGAACAACTGGACCTATAGACACAGCAACTGTCAATGCATCAGGTGATCCAATGGGACCCGTCTGATTCTGTGTAATTGTCATTCCAATACTTTGGCCTTTTAAAACGGTACTGAAACTCTGACCTATTTGACTCTGAACACAATTCGGTGTTGAATGAACTGGAGTGAACATGGCATTGAATGAAGTTGAGTGCAATTTTTTATGATTGATTCATATAAGGTGTGGGTATCATCTGACTCACAACAGGACTGGACATAACCTGATTCATAACTGGACTTGGTACTACTTGATTTACAACTGGGCTCAAATTGGGCTGTGCTGTACTAACAGTTGGAATTGGTGAATAAACAACGGGCACTTGTGCCACTTAATTTGAGGGTGTACATGGAACTGTCTGAATTGGGGTCTGTGCATCTACAGCAGTTGTCACATTCAGGGTTATACTTTGTAGTGCTTCACTCCTTGATTCTGTCTCAAGATTATGATCAGTGGGGGACGATTCATAAATAACAGATTTATAAATTCATCAACTGAATCACTCTCATATGAAACTGTCTTTTTATTCTCATTTACTTCTATCTGTTCTGCCTTCGATGCCTGTTTCTTTCTAGTCTTAGGCTTAGTACCTGCTTCTTCACCTGAAACAGCTGAAAACATTCTCACACCATCTAATATGTCTGCTCTCCATATTTTCTGCTCTGCATCTCATCTAGCATCTGAAAGTGTCCTAATTGCTTTCTGCATTCTGTTTTCATACTTTTTGGTAACCTGTTTGTTGGCAATTAATTCCGAAACTCTGCGGGCTTCAAACTGTGCAGGTCTTGGAGGGAGTTTAATTTCATACATTATTCACCTCAAGGGATCTAGAATTCTCAAATTAAAGGTTCCACAACAGGGAAAGGCTAAAGGACCTTCTTTCTCAGTCATTTTGCACTAATGTTCTAACCAAATACAATACTGACATCCTTTAGGAGTTGTCACAATATAACCTGGAGTTCCTTCTAGCGGGTTTCAATACCTTCACTAACTGGGATAAACCCATCTACTCTTAACACAGTCTTTAATGCTTTGAAAAATGTCATTTTCACTCAGTTTTAATTAATTTAAAAACTCGTAATCAAATCAGGAAGTAATTTCAATCCCACAACTTTTGCTCTGGCTGTCTTCAACCAATAGCAAAGCTGTACTGTCCACCAATTCCAGCACAGCTTTACACTAACTGACCTATTGTAGCGCGGTACAATAGGATGTCACACTCACTTCACTCAGAAGCTGCAGTCACTTCGGAATTGTCTCTCACACAATTGCTCACACATGCACTAAACCAAAAACCATGAATCTGTCTGCACCCTATGGGTAGGACTCAAGCACTTTGAAGCTGTGTGGCTACACTTCAGACTGTGGCTTCCATAATTACACAACAATTGAAACTTAACCAGCAATTTTCACTGTGGTTAATACGGATCCTCCATAGGCCTTCGAGATTCACCTAATACCAACCAACAACTCCCACACACGCAAGGAAAATTACTGCTCGCACTGTCAATGGTGCACCGACCTCACTGCAGACAATAAATTAACCAAGTCAGCGGCACACAATTCTGCGTTAATCTAGGATCTTAGGCCTCAAAGAATCCATCAGCAACCACAGATACTTTTTGAGCCAAAAGTGCCACAATCACTTTGAGTATGACGACTCCACAAAACATTTCACAACATCACATATCACCGCAATCTCAAGCAAAAAGCACCACAAGTGGAAAATCCTGTTTATGCTCACATAACACGTCACTTGTAGTCATGCTGCTGCAATATCATCAATCTTTGGAACGGACCATGCAGCAAAATTAGGGATGGGCAATTTTTGGACTGAGCAAGGACATGTGAACTAGAGATTCTACTAATCTACTCCAAAATATGGTTCCTCTATTATGGGTTGAAACCGTCACTCTGTGAACAGAACTATGAATCCAAATCTCCTAACATTAACCTAAAATATGGTTCCCCTTCTCATGGAACAGAATCATACCTCTGCTACCAGAACTTTTGCAGGATTGGAATGCAGCACTGAGGTCGACTGAATTTTTTACCCAGTAAGAAGTGTTGTGAACGATAGACCAAATTTTTACATCAATACTGCAATCAACAATTTAGACACCATGACCAATGTGGCCACAGAAGGAACACTCCAATGTAAATAAAGTTTCAAAGCTTTATTTTACAACCACAATGTTAACGGCATAAAGACCAAATTGTAAAGATACATAATAACCCTAGGTTGCATATGAGGAAATACATTCAATCTAATTAGCATTAACAAACCTAGGCATTCGAGAATAATCATACCTATAATAAAGGATATGATCTGTGAGACAGATACAAATGTTAAGTCAGATTTTATCAACATTGATCAGATTCAATTAAGCAGAATATATACAAATTAGGGGGTCTTTTTCACCGGCCGCAAGCCTCTTGGAAATACTGCCGGCCGTATAATGTTTTCCCCGCCAGGCCGGCAGGGAACACGGAAGCAACATTGAGGGCGGCTCCATGAGGAGCTGCTGCCAATGTTGGTGTGTGGCAGGTGCAGCAGTACCCGTCGCGCATGTCACTGCCGTAAATCGGGCAGTGACGTGCGCGACAGGTGCTTGCACGGGGGCCCCTGCACTGCCCATGCAAAATGCATGGGCAGTGCAGGGGCACCCCCTCCGCCAGCCTTTTCCTGGCGGGATATCCCACCAGGAAAAGGCTGGGGACATTTGAAAAATTTTCCCCCGGGATAGCGCAGCTACCCTGGCGGATGGTGTTTCATTCTGCCACCAGGCTGCCTGGCGTTGGGAGCATGGCGGTGGGTGATAGCTGCCGCTGGCGGCCGTCACCCTATTCTTTATGTGGCGGTTCAGCCTGCCATGCTGGGTGGCGGCTTCAGCCGCCACTGCCGGCACGGCGGGTTGAACTGCCATGATCGTAATGAGGGCCTTAGTCTGGGCGCAGGCTGTCCCTTCAGCTATCCAAATTAGGAACTGCATGTATGGGAAAGGACAAACACATGCAGGCAAAATGCAAAAGAAGGCAAAAATAATTTAGAAAAATATATCTTGGACTAAAGAATACTAGCTAGAAAAATAAAAAGAGTGAGTATCAGCATATTGATTCTATTCTGGAAAAAGGGATATGTCAGGGACAAGGGGTTTTAGGCAATAGAGTATACCTCTCCAAGGGACAACAGCATTCAAGGATTCTTCATCAGCAGAGCATCAAAATCAGCAGCAAGATTCATCAAGAAAGGTGGGGGGCATGGCTTGGCACAACGGCAAGATGGCCGCCTTTCGATGAGGCTCTGCCAGTAGGGGGAATTGATCCTTAATATTCCCACTTAGACTGGGTCCATCAGCAACGGGGATGGAGGCCCAACACTCAGCAATGAGTCTATCAACACCCGGAACGAACTGAGGCCTAGAAACTCATGCTGGCGGCGTGGCCCTCTGCGCAGTCTGAGTGTGTGGAGCAGCGTGGCCTGTGGTGTTACAACGCAGGGAGGCGTCTGTCCCCTACCGTTTCAGGAACCTGTGCCTTGTGGTGATCCTGCTCTGTGATCGGCTTCCCCCTGGACAGGTGGAGGCCGCCTGCCATGTCCCTGCTGCTGGAGAGTGAGTGACATTGGAGGAGGGACCAGTGTGAAGAATGGCCATGCTGGGCCTGCGAGGGCCTTGCCGCGCCCACGGAGCGCCACTGCAGAGGAGTCCCTTCCGCCATTATCCCATGCGGTGGTCTTGCTGAGCGGAGGTGAGGAGCCGGGCAGGCCCCCTGATTGGCGACAAAATTCTTGGGAGTGGACAGCAGACCTGCCGGTGCAACCTGGCCATGTTGCTTCAGCACGTAGAGGCCCTTTGTTGGAGAGAAGCGCTGATGAGATGAGCTCCTGTGCTACATTGAGGGTGGTTGCTGCGAGGGAGTTAAGCAAGACTGCCACTTACTGTGCAGAGACTGGTGACTGAGCCCACAGGCCTGGGTGATAAGATGCTTATGTGTACATGGTGACTCTGAGATGCATATTGAAGTAAATTGATTGTTGAGGCGCGCAGAACACAGAACTTACCTGGTCACAGCTTCCCCCCCTTGCCACACTCCTAGGTATCTGCCCAGATGGATGAAGCTTGGGGCAAGTCTTCCAGGCACGTGACTAGGGGTAGGTTCTCAGCAGGATCAGAGGATGACTAAATAATATTCCCTTTGACCTGTGGCTTGCGCGTTCCTATGATGCCTTCTCTCTACTTTGGGAAGGGCGACCTACTGTCTAATTGACGGTGACAAGTAGTCCACGTTCAGGAAGTGACTTTCCAGCACTAACTAAAATATTTTTTTTGTAAGTAGGAGAAGAAATTATTACGGTCCTGATGAAGCGCCAAGGGATCACTTCTTGACCGCAGAGGCGCGAAACATGTTGACCACACGATGTTAGGACTAGGTACAACACCTTTTTCCTCTCTATTAGGAGTTTAGTGGGACATTATTCCCCGCATTAACTCCTCTTGGTTTCTTTTTCAATCTTGGCCTAACCCTTTTTTCTGACTTAGTAAATGATAATGCCTACGGCTCAGAGCCAATTTTAACTCACTTATCTCTCCCCTTTTTTCTCTTATCGTCAGTATTTTCTGCAGACCTGATTACATCTGCTAGATTACCTTCGGTTGAGTACCACCACCTTGTGTGGGGTGGTCCGCCAGACATTGCAGTGCCGGTCTGACGTGGAGATTGCCCTATGATGATGCTTGACATCCTAGTGGATGCTTGAGGGCTCTCCTGAAAATACTGACTGTCTTCCCTGCATGTATTTGGATTGGAACAGTGTACTATTTATGTTTAGAGGCTAGGGGCAAGCAGGCAACATAGAGGAAAGGCACCTGAGACCTCGTGGCTGCAGTCCCCTTATTCTGGGGGTTGTGCGCGCTGATCAGGCCGAGCTGAGAAGACAGGGGGCGGAGGAACTCAGTGGACTCTGGGACCAGGTCTTTGTTGGAGGTGACCTCCTGGCCTTCCCGCTGGCCTCCATTGCTACTGGACTGTTCGGTGGATGGCCCCTGTGCCTGGGGGCCCTAGAGAATTGCGGCTCTCTGCATTTGCCCCCGCTGAGGCATTAATATACAAAGTGGTGCCACTTTAGATTCCTAGTCTGCACTGTAGCTCCCCCTCTCCTCGCAAATTGACCTGGTTGTTCCGCAGCAAGGAACCAGGAACGGACCCCCATCATTAACACTTGCCAGTGGCAGTGAGATGGGAAAAGCGGACAATAAACAAGCCAAACTTTTGTTTGACACCTGCAAGACATCTACTAGCCTCCACAAACCAAGTGACGATGAAGAGGGGGAGGGATTTCGTCCTGGAGAATGCAGGCCAGTCTGCGTCTATCTAGGCCATGTTTCTGGATTTAAAACAGAGCCTCGCTAAACTTGACCACCTCACTGACCGGATGGACCGACTTGTGGATAGAGTGGATGATCCCAGCGTCAGGCTGGACCAACTAGAACGTCGTGCTTCATTTTTGGATGATGGACACCACTCCTCTGATGCGTGCCTACTGCACATGGAAAAAGTGCTTGAGGTCATCCGAAACACAACTGGAGACCATGAAGCTCGCTCTCGGAGGAACAAACTCCACACCCTAGGGGATGCCTGAATTGACAGCGATGGGCCACATGGAGGACTATGTGGAAGACATGCTGCAGTCGCTCTTTCCTGGAGCGCTGTGATCGTTGCTGGTGGTCGAGTGTGCACACCGATCGCTGGGGCAGCGGCCCTCCCCCTGGCACCGCAGCAAGACCTATAGTAGCCTATCTCTTAAACTATAGGGACTGCGATGCGGTGCTGTGCCTAGCCCGGGAGCAGCGGCCCATCGTTTAACAAAACAATAAGCTCTCCATCTTCCCAGATCAAACAGTAGCAGTGCAGGTGGTGCGCAGAGACTTTTTGAAAAGGTGAAAAGATCCCTGACACTAACGGACACTAAGGCGGTCATTATGAACTCGGTGGGAAACACCACCAACCGCCGTGGCGGCGGTGAAGAGAAGTCCGCTGTTGGTGGGGAATGGAAACCCGCCATATCATGAACGAAAATCCCAACCCTGCCAAAAATCACCAGACCACCACTCACCGCCATGACCCTGTCTGTGGAAATCCCGGACCTCCCCACCCTGCCACCGCTGAGCACACCCACATCCCGCCCTCCAAATAATGATGCACAAATCACATTGGCGGACAGTGGAGGCCGGACGACCATTGGCAGTTCCGACCGCCACGGGCGGCAAGTGGACTGAACAGCAAGAAGTGCACACATTCGATAAGTGTGCAACCCACACACCTGACACACATCCATAATCCCATAAAACACCCCTAGACATACCCCACAATCCTTTGCAACAAAACCAGGCCGAGAAGACGGAGAGCACCAGATGCAGACACCGAACGCCACCATATACGAGACGCACACCGACCCACAGAAGAGCACCCTCACTGCGTTCCCAACCCCAACAGTATTCACCACACTCACCATGTCACCCCCCAATCATCCACGCTTCACAGAAAGGGAGTTAAGGACCATGGTGGACGAGCTCCTGAAGGTGGAGCCACAAATATTCGGGGCCGAGGTGCAGCACACACCCATCGCAAGGAAGATGGAGCTATGGCAGACCATTGTGAACAGGGTCAATGCAGTGGGACACCATCCACTCACCAGGGACGACATCCGGAAGAGATGGAACGACCTGCAGGGTAAGGTCAGGGGCATGGCATCAAGGCACCACATTGAAGTACAGAAGACTGGGGGAGGACCGCCACCAACACCACCAGAATACACAGACTGGGAGGAAAAGGTACTGGCCATCCTGCACCCTGAGGGACTCACTGGAATCACTGGAGGAATGGACTTAGGTAAGTCATCAACATATACACCATACCTGTAATGCATGCACCACCCCACCCACACCCACCAGGACCAACACCCCACCCAGGCAACAGCCACTAAATCCACCCCCGCATGACCACAAACTCACTAACAGGCCCACATACCTCCCCCTGTGCACAGCCAACTACCTCTGCAAGTACCCACAGTGGAACGACACCCCCACCACAATGCAACACCACAGTTGAAGCAAAATGCAGTGTCAACCTCACAAAGGCACCCTGTAAGGCCACTGAAAGTAACCCCAGCACAAAATAGCCCAGTCCTGTTCACCCCAAATGTTCATGCAGCTGTAACAGACATGTCTATGTCCCTCAACAGGCACCACCACTCATGCCACCTTAACGGATGTGACAAGGAGTGCCACTGCCCCCGAGGGAGACAGAGGCACCTCACAGGACACTGGTGAAGGATCCCTGGACACTGATGAGTAGGCAGACCCCTCACAAAGTCCTGGACTGTCACCACGCAGCAGCCCCACCCAGGAAACCACTGTCACCCCTACCACCCAGTCAAGACCAGCCGCCCAGGGCAAGCGTCTCCACACCAGTGTATCCAGGCCACAGACTGGTGGAACACAGGTCCAGAGGCCACAGTCTCCCACTCCCAACATGCAAGAGGGCCAGGGCCCCAGTACGAGTGGTACTGCCAGACCTGTGAAGGGGACACAGGGGGCTAGGGCAAGTGCAAGGGTGTCATTGGCCCAGGGGGGAGGCCACAGGATGAATGCAGCAGCCCAGGACATGATATTAGAGGTATTGGGGGCCTACCAGCATGCCCATGACAGGTTGGCACAGATAGTGTCCACCCTAGAGCACAGTCAGAGGATGCAGCAGGAACACCACCAACAGGCCATGGAGCAGTAGAAACAGCACAATGCCACAATGGCCACCATAGCAGGAGAACTGCTGCAGCTGGTACAAACCCAGTCTGAGACACACACAGGAGAGGAGGCCCCCGCTACAGCACTGGGCACCCACCATTAAATTACACCATCAGCAGAAACATCCCAGGAACTTCCCTCACAGGAAACCCAACACACAAAAGGTGTGATGAACACACATACATAGGCACACATTGTCATCAATTGAGCACTGCATATTTCATTGTAGTGACTCAGCATTAACTGCTTCTCGATAGATCTACATCTACACCTACACCTCAATGAGGGAACAGTGTTTTTCATGTGTGGTATATTACGGAATGGTCACATGCATAGGTGCTTCATGTGGCTAGAAGGGCCTGCATTGTGCACATTTTTATTTTGAGATGCGTAGTCACTGCCAAAATGTCTGTCGACTGTAATCCAGGCCTTTCGTTGTGGAAGTGACCTCATACTGCTAGCGGTTGATGTCACAGCATAAGGCAGTGTTTACCGCCATTCGCACTGTCATTGATTAACATTGATGCCAATGGGGAATTCTGGCGTATCATGATCGCCGCGGGCGGTGACGGTGCACATACGTGATTTCGTCACCTATTATTCACTTGAATCCCTGATCTTGTGCGGATAGGTACTCCACTGTGTGTACTGCTGTGGCCTGCCTCTGGTCATGGATGTGGCTCGTGTTGCAGGGGAAAGGGCCCCAGCCTTCACCCAGGATGAACTGGAGAGGCTAGTGGATGGGGTCGTGCTCCTGTACGCAAACCTCTATGGATGGCCAGAGGTACGGGTGAGCCTGGGTTTGAGGGGCACTGTTTGGGTGTAATGGATGGTGTTGAATGGACATATGTGTGCACCTCTGAGCCTGCATGGGCCGTGGTGCATGGCATGCTGCGTGCGTATGGCCTGTAAGTCTGAGAGCACTGTCCGTCCCAGAGTGGACAAATAGCCAACTGTACCTATCTTGCAAGTCCCTGATCTCTGTGTTTCATATCTGTGTCACCCTTTTAGGTCAGCGCCCACCAGAAGAGGGCACTTTGGCACGCCATCGCCAATGAGGTGCGGACCCTGGGGGTCTACAACCCACTGCAGGGCACTGCGTCGGGATCTGACTGATCTGAAAAAGCAGCTTGCAGACCTGGAGAGGCAGGTCTATATATCGAATGACAAACTGATTTTGTCGGAAGCCCAAGGCAAACTCACTCAATTTGATGAGGCTGTCTATTTGGGGAGATGGGAAATGGCCCGGCGCTATGGAGAAGGGGATAGGGCTGGGAAAACACTTGCTAACCTGCTTCATAGACCCTGGGCTAGTGATTATATAGTTGATCTCCGTGAGGATGGGCCTGACCTGCAGGTGGGTACGGATACGGTACAATGCATAATGAGAGGATTTTATACTTCTTTATATTCCTCCACCCACTCGCTTGGCACAGAGCAGTACACCACTTATTTTGAGACGATTCGCCTTCTGTGGTTCTCTGAAGACATTATTCAAGTAATTTGCAGCCTCCCCGGTGTCAAAGCCCCAGGCCTCGATGGCCTATAGGAAACATTTTATAAAGATCATGCAGAACTATTGATCCCGCATCTTCTTGAGATGTATGCTAAGTCCATTGACAATGGAATGCTGCCTCCTTCGTTACGTGAGGCATTGATTGTGACTGTCCTCAAGCCTGGTAAGGATCCTTGCAGGTGTGATTCCTATTGCCCGCTTTCTTTAATAAATCTAGATAACAAAATCGTCGCTAAATTGATTGCTTCCACTGCTACTTACTATCGTCCTGCCGGATAAATCTGGGTTTGTCCCCAGCAGGACCACCTCATCCAATTTGTGAACCTACTTTGCAGTGGCACAGTCGATAACTCCTGAACGCCGCTCTGCAGCGATATTTTTAGATTCAGCCAAAGCATTCGACTCTTTAGAATGGTCTTTCCTATTTGCACTGTTAGCCCGTCTGAGCCTTAGCCCCCAATTTATCCGCTTAACATGGAACGGCAGCCCGGTTGTGTATAGATGGCTTCATGGCCCTTTTCCAGTCTCTAGGGGCACTCCGCAGGGATGCCCCCTGATGCCACTACTACTTGCAGTTGCAAATTTGCGATGGCTGCACAACTGTCTGTGTTCCAGTAAAATACATCGCAACCATGGTGGACTCGCATTTTGCCAATGCTAAATTCTAGTATCAATGTACGCAGATGTTAGAAATGGGGTCTTTGGTTGGCAGTCAGGTTACCCCCTGTCCAAGCAAGGACCCTCACTCTAGTAAGGGAAATTCACACACAATCCAAATTATCCTGTGCCCACCCTCTTGTATCTTGGCACTGAGCAGTCAGGCTTAACTTAGAAAGCAATGTGTAAAGTATTTGTGCAATAAATCATGCAATAACACAGTATAACACCCAAAAAATACACCACAGTGTTTAGGAAAATATATGATATTTATCTTGTAGGATGAAGGTCAAAACGACTAAGATGCAAAAAGTATATGTTGGAATATCACTGAAAAAAATGAAATAAAGTGTCTTTAGTCTTTTAAAAGCAACAAATGTCTCTTGCAAGCACAAAGTACCTATTTTGTGTGCAAATTCTCTGCAAGGGACCACAGAGGAAGAGATGTGTGAAAAACGGGGAGGTGTGCGTCACTTTTTCTGGTGCACACAGACGATGCGCCGTTGAGTTTTCACACAGGGCACACTTTGCGTTGATTTCTGACGCGTAGACTGGAATCCTCTTTGGGTAGTGGGGTTTTTAGATGCCCCGGGGACGATGTATTGAAATCCAGCACTTGCAGGGTGAAGTCTGGACATCGGCAAAACATCAGCCCTCATCCTCCTGGACTTATCTGCCGCCTTCGACACGGTCTTCGACACGCCTTTGACACGGTCTGCCACCGCACCCTGAAATCACGCCTCCACGAAACCGGAATTCAAGGAAAAGCCCTCGACTGGATCGTCTCATTCCTCTCCGGCAGAACCCAGAGAGTCCGCCTCCCCCCCTTCCGCTCCGAAGCCACCGACATCATCTGCGGCATCCCCCAAGGCTCATCCCTCAGCCCGACGCTGTTCAACATCTACATGGCCTCCCTCGCACAAGTGGCCCGACAACACAACCTCACCATCCGCCACAGCCTCATCTCCCACCACCTGAGAAACCTTCACTGGCTCCCCGTGGACAAAAGGATCACTTTCAAGCTTCTTACCCATGCTCACAAAGTGCTCCACGACACCGGACCAGCCTACCTAAACAAAAGACTCAGCTTCTACACCCCCACCCGTCAGCTCCGCTCCACTAACCTCGACCTCGCCGTCGCCCCCCGCATCCGAAGAAAGACCACTGGCGGCAGATCCTTCTCATACCTCGCCGCCAAAACCTGGAACACCCTCCCCACCACCCTGCGACAGACTCAAGACCTCCTCACCTTCAGAAGACTCCTCAAGACCTGGCTCTTCGACCAGTAACAACAGTCCCCCCCACCCCCATAGCGCCTTGAAACCCTAACAGGTACGTAGTGCACTTTATAAATCCTATGATTGATTGATTGATTGAAGTCACAGGGGCTGTGTCGATCCGGTGGGTGATACGTGGAAGTTTCTACTGCACGGCAGACGTTGCGTCGATTCCTCTCAGGAAGTCAGGCTGCGTCATTCTTGGCTCAGTTTTGCGTTGATCCAGTGGGCCATGTGGCGCATTTCCAGTCGCTACGCTGGTGCTGCGTCAATCTTCTCCTTGCGAAGTCGAGCTGCGTCGTTACGGTTCGGCGTGCAGTGATTTTCTCACCGCGGTGCAGGCTGTGTATAATTTCTTGCAGGCTGTGCTTTGATTTTCGCTGCACAGGGAGTTCTCTTGCAGGAACAAAGTCTTTTTGGTCCTGAGACTTCAGGGAAGAGGAGGCAAGCTCTATCCAAGCCCTTGGAGAGCACTTCTTAGCACAGCCAGAAAGCAGCAAGGCAGCAGGGCAGCAGCAAGGCAGCAGTCCTTCTCAGGTGAGTCCTTTCTCAGGCAGTTCTTCTTGGCAGGTTGAAGATTCTGGTTCAGGTTCTCTTCTGCAGGAAGTGTCTGATATGGTAGGGGAAGAGGCCCTGTTTAAATACACAAATGTGCCTTTGAAGTGGGGGAGATTTCAGAGTGGCTCAGAAGTGCACAAGGTCCCCATTCAGTTCCATCCTGTCGGCCAGGGTCCCAGTAGGGGGTGTGGCAGTCCTTTGTGTGAGGGCAGGCTACTGTCCTTTGACATGTAAGTGTCAGGCCCTCCACCTTCCCAGCCCAGGAACACCCATTCAATATGCAGATGTATTCAAGAGTGGCTAAGCATCCTGTGTTTGGGGTTTTTCGAGTGAATACACAAGGAAGCTGTCAACTAAACCTATCCAGACATGGATTGTAAGGCGCAGAAGGATTTAAGTGCAGAGAAACACTCACTTTCTAAAAGTGGCATTTCTAAAATAGAAATAATAAATCCAACTTCACCAAACAGGATTTTGTATTACCATTCTGGCCCTACTAAATATGACCTTGTTACTCCTTTCAGATCAGAAGCTACCACTCAAACAGTATATGAGGGTAGCCCTAATGTTTGCCTACAAAAGGAGCAGGACTTTACAGCAGTGCAAAACAAATTTAGGAGTTTTACACTACCAGGACATGTAAACTACACAGGTGCATGTCCTGTCTTTTGTCTACATAGCCCCCTGCCCTATGGGTTACTAGGGCCTACCTTAGGGGTAACATATGTGTAGAAAAAGGGGAGTTTTAGGCTTGGCAAGTACTTTTAAATGCCAAGTCGAATTGGCAGTGAAACTGCACACACAGGTCTTGCAATGGCAGGCCTGAGACATGGTTAAGGGGCTACTTAAGTGGGTGGCACAATCAGTGCTGCAGGCCCACTGGTAACATTTAATCTACAGGCCCTAGGTACATATAGTGCACTTTACTAGGACTTATAAGTAAATTAAATAAGCCAATTGGGTATGATCCAATGTCACTATGTTTTAAGGGAGAGAGTATGTGCACTTTAGCACTGGTTAGCAGTGGTAAAGTGCCCAGAGTCCTAAAACCAGCAAAAACAGTGTCCAAAAAGTGGAGGGAGGCAGGCAAAAGGTTAGGGGTGACCACCCTAAGGCTGTCAGGTCTAACATGTGTCCCCCCCAGCTGAAAGTGGGGATAGCTACCCAACCTTCTGGGAGCGCTCATCGCTAAGGCAGAAGTATCTGGAGAGACCATCAGCGTTGGCATAGTCAATCCCCGGGCAATGCTCAACCGTAAATCCATCCCCTGTGGGGAAATGGATCACCTCAAGAGTTTAGGATTCTTGCCCCTCATCTGCATGAGCCATCTGAGGGGCCTGTGGCCTGTCTGAACCCGGAAGTAAGTCCCAAACAGGTATGGTCTCAGCTTCTTCAGTGGCCAGACCACAGCAAATGCTTCTCTCTCAATAGCACTCCACCTCTGTTCCCATGGTAATAGTCTTCTGCTAATAAAGACTACTGGTTGGTCTAGGCCCACCTCATTTAGCTGTGCTAGAACAGCCCCTATGTCATGCTCTGAAGCATCTGTCTGCACAATAAATTCCTGGGAGTAGTCAGGGGCCTTGAGCACTGGGGCGTTCACATGGTTTCCTTCAGGGAGTCAAAGGCTTTCTGAAAAGCCTCTGTCCAATTCAACAATCTAGGTTGCTTTTTTGGAAGTAAGTTCTGTCAAGGGTGACACAATGGATCCATAGCCCCTGACAAATCTCCAGTAATATCCTGTGAAGCCTAAGGAGGCTCTCACCTGTTTGTGTTCTAGGTGGTTGCCAGGCCTTGATAGTTTCAATCTTGACTTGGAGGGGCTGCATCTTGCCACCACCTACTAGGTGTCCCAAGTGCACCACGGAACACTGCCTCATCTGGCACTTACTGGTCTTGATGGTCAGGCCTGCCTGTTGCAGGGCCTGAAGCACCTCCTTGAGGTGGAGCAGGTGTTCCTCTCAGCTGGAACAATAGACAGCTATTTCATCTAGGTAGGCTTCGCAGAAGGCATCCTTGCCCGCTAGGAGTCCGTTGACCAACCGTTGGAAGATAGCGGGGTAATTTTCAATCCAAAGGGCATTACTTTGAACTGGTAATGGCCCTCAGGAGTGGAGAAAGCAGATCTATCTTGAGCCCCTTTAGTCAAGGCGATCTGCAAGTAACCTGATGTGAGGTCAAAGGTACTAACGAACTTGGCAGTGCAGAGCCTGTCCATGAGCTCATCAGCTCTGGGGATGAAGTGAGCATCTGTCTTTGTGACAGAGTTGAGACCCCGGTAGTCCATGCAGAACGTAAGTTCTGGCTTGCACAGGGAGCAGCAGTCTTGGGAACCAACACCACCGGGCTGGACCAGGGACTGCTGGACTTCTCTATCACCCCAAGAGCCAGCATCTTGGAAACTTCATCCTTGATACTGGACCTCACTTTGTCTGACACCCTGTAAATTTTATTCTTCACAGGTGGACTGTGTCCTGTGTTAATGTCATGGACACACAAGTGTGTGAGTCCAGGTGTGAGGGAAAACAGGGAAGAGAACTGCTCCAACAACTCTTAGCAATCTCCTCTCTGAGCTAGAGTCAGGGAGTCAGAGAGATTGACATCCTCCGTTGAGCCATCAACTTCTTTGGCAGAAAGGAGGTCGGGGAGAGGCTCACTCTCCTCTTCCATGCCCTCATCTGTCACAAGGAGCATACTGACCTCAGACCTCTCAAAATGAGGCTTCAGCTGGTTGTGGTGGAGAACCCTTAGAGGGTGTCTGGGGGTCTTGAGGTCCACTAGGTAAGTCGTCTCCCCCTTCTGCTCCTTGATTTCAAATGGGCCAGTCCAGCGGTCCTGGGGAGGTCTAGGCTCTACTCGCTCAACCACCCAAACGTTGTCACCAGGTGAGAATTCAACCAGAGTGGCCTTCCGGTCATACCACTCTTTCATCACCTCTTGGCTGGCCTCGAGGTTGCTCTTGGCCTGCTTCCAGAAGCGCTGTGTCTGGTTGCGGAAGGCAGCATGTAACTGACCAAATCCTGGGGAGGTTTCTTGGGAGCTTTCTCCCATCCCTCTTTCACTATGCATAGTGGTCCTCTGACAGGGTGACCATAGAGAAGTTCAAATGGGCTGAACCCCATCCCTTTCTGGGGCACCTCCATATAAGCAAAGAGAAGGCATGGCAAGAGGACGTCCCACTTACGCCTCATGGCCTCAGGTAGGCCCGTGATCATGCCTTTTAGGGTCTTTTTGAATCTCTCAGCAAGCCCATTGAGAATCTCTCAACAAGCCCATTGGATTGAGGATGGTAAAGGGTGGTAAACCGGTAGGTTACCCCACACTCATCCCACTTGGACTTCATGTATGCTGACATAAAGTGTGTGCCTCTGTGAGACACAACCTCTTTTGGAAACCCAACACAGGTAAATTCACCACCATTGCAGTCACTGTCCTCAGAGGGATTGCCTCTGGGTAGCGGGTGGCATGGTCCACCAAAACCTGTTGCCTACAGCAGTTTTGGGGTCCAAGTGAGCAATGACATCAATGCCCACCCTTTCAAAGGGGCTGCCAATGACGGGGAGTGTGATCGGGGGGCCTTAAGTCTTTTCCCTGTCTTTCCACAAGCCTGCCAGGTGGGGCAGGCCCTACAGAAGTTATCTGAGACTACCCGCATTCTAGGTCAATGGAAGTGGGTGACAAGCCTGGCGAAGGTCTTGTCTTGGCCCTAATGTCCTGCAGGGGGATGTTGTGAGCCAGGCCCAGTAAGAAGGCCCGCTAACACTGGGGCATCACCAACACACATGCTGCCCCAATGGCCGGAGCCTTAGGCTTACTGTAGAGGAGATCATTCTCCCAGTAGATATGGTGATCACCAGATGCTTCACCTGCTGCTTGGGCTGAGGCCTGTTGCCTCAGACCCTCAAGAATAGGGCACTCCTTCTGCGCTTTGCAGAATCCCTACCTGGTTGCCCACCCTTTACTTGCCAGCCAGCAAGCTCAGGCAGGTTACCCAGGTCGGCAATATCCTCCCCAGTTGGCTCAGGTGCCTCCTCCTCTGGGACCCCGTCCACTACAGTGGGAATATTTGGGGCTGTTTTCCCGCACCCCTTGCCCTTTCTCTGTGCAGCTGTCTGGGCCATTGTTCCAGGCTCCAGACGCCCTTGACCCCCTTCCTGGGCAACCACGGACCTTGTGGTCATGCAGACCCACCCAGGCAAACCTAACATCTCCAGGTAAGATCTTGTCAGGAGGCCCACTTTCTTCGGGGTCTGCACTTTGCTAATCAAGGGGCCCACCTCCAGGCAACACCAACTCAGATGCCTTTATGGCGCTGAGGTTTGGAGGGGCCAGGCGGGAGGAAGGGAAAGCAGGAAGGGAACATCCAGGAAGGAGTTCTGGAAAGGAAAAGTGATTATTGCAAGAACAAAAACAACAACAGCATTATTCATATGACAAGTCAGAATATGCAATGAACAAACTCTTAGGTATGATTCATGAAATTGCGACAACAGCAAAAGTTTCCTGAACAACTTAACTTCAGTTGAATGTGCTAAAAAATCAAAGCCGCAAAGATTCCCCAGAACTACAAGTTCTCAAGAGAGCAAATGCCAGGAGCTCACAATAACTAAACACAAAACTTCCTTGACGCCTCTTGCGCACCTGAAAACCAGAAATTCACTCAACACCAAAAGTCCTTCTTTAGACTGATCGCGTTTAAGAACAACACTCGTACATCAAAAGGCACACATGAAAATATCTTGCAACACAGCATCTCTCATAGAATGTGTCAATGCAGATTTTGGCAATTGGTGAAATAACTACGATACACTGTAACCAGCATTAGTCAAAGTAATATCACAAACGTTATTAACAATAGAGCGGTCACATGCCGTAATGAAGGAAAGGTTCACACTGGGAGCAGACGACTGAGACATTAACTGCAGCTGTTGCTTAGGAACACTCCGAAGTCTGGAGCGGTAACAAAGTATCAACTACGATCGCGGAGTTCAGGAGCCGACGGGGAAAGCCCAGTCGGAAAGATCTTACCGCATGCGAGTCTGGCCACTCGCTGGAAGAGGCTCCTGTCAAGATCTGAAGGGGAGGCAGGAGGCGACACATGGTGCTGGAAACTTCTGAGAACTCAGAATAGTAAGCGCCGGCTGCAGGGTGTGGCTGGTATTTATAGACTTGCCACACCCCAAGATGGCCACCGCCCAGGGAAGCTGGGAAATGTAGTTCAAAGTGGTGATTATCGATGAGGGCATAGCAGTCACCATCGTTCACTCCTCTCAGGCAGATGGACTTTGCCACTGTGGGAGTAGGAGGAGCGTTGCCTGCAACAATGGAGGGAACGTAATGGGGACGCCCTTAAGGTGTGGTAGTAGCACAGAGCGCGCAGCGCCACAGGGACTGCTTCTGAAGGGATGTGTGTGAGTCCGCGCGTCTCTGGAGTCCTGACAGATCTGAGCTATACCTCCTTCCAGGCAGTATGCTCAAGATCATTTCCTACCAGACATTCTACAGGCATGGCAGGACTCACAGCTACCTTTAGAGTACCAGAGACCCCCCCCACTCAAAGGGAACCACAGCCACCAGTAGGTGACTCTCGCTATTGTCAGCGACTATGACCTGGTGAAATGTATTAGGGATGATCTGCTCTGCTGACACCAGCTGACTCTTGACAGTAGTCATACTGGCTCCTGTGTCACGCAAAGCCTGCACCCTTTCCCCATCAATGGTGACCCACTGCCTATACTTGGAAGTATTGGCAGGCATGTGGGCTTTTGGCACCATTTCCTTATCTCCCAGGGAGACTAGTGACACCTCTATCTGCTCCCCAAAGCTAACTGGGACTGTCTCCCCCCAAGCGCTACACTAGCCAACCCGGGTGTCTGCCCTCCAGTGGGGGGCTATTCCCTCTTGGGACACTGGGAGTTCCCTTAGAGTGTCCATGCTGGTAGAACTCTAAACATTCGGAGCTAAACTTCCATTTCTTTTTGTCAAAGTATCCTGGCTTTTTCTCAAACGCAGGTTGGGACTGGGGAATTGTTTTGGGGACCTTTGGAGAACTCCTTATGTTTAAGTTCCCCCCACCTCTTTCTTCTGTTGAGAACCCTGACCACCTTTGTGGGTGTCCCCCCAAGTACTTTTTTGGACAATCTGGTGATAACCCAGAGGTCCGCCTCCTCAGCAAGCTTCCTAGGATTAGTCAGCTTACTGTCTATTAAGTGCTGGCGCAACTCTGAAAAAATAAAACTAAGCATATGCTCTCTCAGAATCAAATCATATAATCCTATGTAATCATTTTGTTTGCTGCCCCGCATCCATCCATTCAGTGCCTTATTGGAGAAATCCAAACAGTCTACCCAAGTTTGTGTGGAGAGCTTGGTGCTGTCCCTGAACCTCTGACGGTATTTCTCAGGTGTCAGCCCAAACTTGGCAAGTAAAGCGGCTTTCATGGGTGCATATACATTTTGATCTTTTGGATCTAGTGTAAGAAGTGTGTCACTCCTCCCGTCTGGTACATAAAACCACGAGGCCGCCCCCCATTGCTCCTCAGAGACCCCGTCAGCCATTAGTGCAACTTCATAAGCAGCCAACCACTTATCAAATGCCATCTCCCACCACATAACTTGGCACTACATGTTTGGGTATACAAACCTTCTTTTCCCCAACAGGTCCTGCATATATTCTGCCACCATCACTGTTGGACTCATCTGTATTGCCTTGATATACAGGTCCATGAGACTCGGTTCATGAGCCAACAAAAGTTTCTTTTCAGCCAAGGCTCTCTCAGCTGCAGCCTCTTTGGCTTCTCTCTCTGCCCTCCTCTCCTCCTGTTGAGCTTCAATTTTTAACTTTGCCATTTGTAATTGAAATTCTCTCATCTCCCTCCTTTCCTCAGCGGTCAGGCCATGGTCAGAGGCATTGCTCCCTGGTTTTGGCAGGGGCACAATCACAGATGTAGCATCCTCCACTAATGGCAAAAACATCCTCTGAGGGGGCCATCCTCTGGACCCTCCCCTTCAACATTCTCTTCGGAATAGGCTTCTGCCCAGGCCCTCAGCGACATTTGGAATTCCTCCTTTCTGGATGCCTTTTGGGTAGGTACTCCATAGCCTTGCAGAACCCCATCAGCTGTGTCTCCAGCATGGCTAGGTCAAAATCTTCATCTCCTGCTTGAGACCCAGCCAGAGACATGTTGAGTGAGGATTTTAGTTAAAAAAAATGTCAGGCAGAAAACGAAATTGCAGAAAAAGAGAACAAATCAGGTTGACCTTCAACTGTGGGTAGGTATTGAACACTTAGCTATTGTATGTCACTGCTCAAATACAAGTCCTATCCTCACCGCTGATCACCATTGTTAGAAATGTGGTCTTTGGTTGGCAGTCAGGTTACCCCCTGTCAAAGCAAGGACCCTCACTCTAGTCAGGGAAAGTCACACACAATCCAAATTATCCTGTTCCCACCCTCTGGTAGCTTGGCACTGAGCAGTCAGGCTTAACTTAGAAGGCAATGTGTAAAGTATTTGTGCAATAAATCATGCAATAACACAGTAGATCACCCCAAAAATACACCACACAGTGTTTAGAAAAATATATAATATTTATCTGGTAAGATGCAGGTCATAACAATTAAGATGCAATAAGTATATGTTGAAATATCACTGAAAAAAATGATATAAAGTGTCTTTAGTCTTTTAAAAGCAACAAATGTCTCTTGCAAGCACAAAGTACCTCTTTTGTGTTCAAATTCTCTGCAAGGGACTGCTAAGGAGGAGAAGTGTGGAAAACAAGGAGGTGTGCGTTGATTTTTCTGGAGCACACAGATGATGCTTCGTTGAGCTTTCACGTAGGGCAGGCTTTGCGTTGATTTCCAGCGCGCAGACTGGGAACCTCTGCTGGTTTGCGGGGTTTTCGGATGCCCCAGGGACGAAGCGTTGAAATCCAGCGCTTGCAGGACAAAGTCACAGGGGCAGCGTCGATCCGGTGGGCGTTGCATGGAAGTTTCGACCGCACGGCAGGCGCTGCGTCGATTCCTTTCAGGAAGTCGGGCTGTGTCGTTCCGGCTCGCCTTTCCGTCGATCCAGTGGGCCGTGCGTCAAATTTCGGTGCTGCAACAATCTTCTCCTTGCGAAGTAGGGCTGCGCCGTTCCGGTTCAGTGTGCAGTGATTTTCTCACCGCGCTGCAGACTGTGCATCGTTTCTTGCAGGCTGTGCATCGATTTTCGACGCACAGGGAGTTCTCTTGCAGGAATGAAGTCTTTTTGGTCCTGAAACTTCAGGGAACACGAGGTAAGCTGTATCCAAGCCCTTGGAGAGCACGTCTCTGCACAGCCAGAGAGCAGCAAGGAAGCAGGCAGCTGTCATTTGCAGAAAAGCAGTCAGGTGAGACCTTTGGGCAGCCAGGCAGTTCCCCTTGGCAGGTTGCAGGTTCTGGTTCAGGGATTCTTCTCCAATAGGGTCACAGACCCTGCTTAAATATCCAAATGTGTCTTTGATGTGGGGGAGACCTCAAAGAGTGGCTTAGAAATGCACAAGGTCCCCTTTCAGTCCCATCTTGTCTGCCAGGCTCCCAGTAGGGGGTGTGGCAGTCCTTTGTGTGAGGGCAGGCTACTGTCCTTTGACATATAAGTGTCAGGTCCTCCACCCTCCCAGCCCAGGAAGACCCATTTAATATGCAGATGTATGTAAGTGTGGCTGAGCATCCTGTATTTGGGGTTGTCCGAGTAAATGCACAAGGGAACTGTCAACTAAACATAGCCAGTCGTGGATTGTAAGGCACAGAAGGATTTAAGTGCAGAGAAATGCTCACTTTCTAAAAGTGGCATTTCTAAAATAGTAATATTAAATCCAACTTCACCAGTCAGCAGGATTTTGTATACTATTCTGGCCATGCTAAGGCCCATATTTATACTTTTTTAGCACCGCATTTGCATAATTTTTTTACGCAAAATTGGCGCAAACTTACAAAATACAATTGTGTTTTGTAAGTTTGCGCCAGTTTTGCGTAAACAAATGATGCAAATGCAGTGCTAAAAAAGTATAAATATGGGCCTAAGTATGACCTTGTTACTTCTTTGAGATCAGAAGCTACCACTCAAACAGTATATGAGGGTAGCCCTAATGTCAGCCTATGAAAGGAACAGGCCTCACAGCAGTGCACAACGAATTTAGGAGTTTTACACTACCAGGACATGTAAACTACACAGGTACATCTCCTGCCTTTTGACTACACAGCACCCTGCCCTACAGGCTACCTAGGGCCTACCTTAGGGGTGACTTATATGTAGAAAAAGGGGAATTTTAGGCTTGGCAAGTACCTTTAAATGCCAAGTCGAATTGGCAGTGAAATTGGACACACAGGCCTTGCAATGGCAGGTCTGAGACATGGTTAAGGGGCTACTTAAGTGGGTGGCACAATTAGTGCTGCAGGCCCACTAGTAGCATTTAATCTACTGGCACTGGGCACATATAGTGCACTTTGCTAGGGACTTATAAGTAAATTAAATAGGCCAATTGGGTATGATCCAATCTCACCATGTTTTAAGGGAGAGAGCATATGCACTTTAGCACTGGTTAACAGTGGTAAAGTGCTCAGAGTCCTACAACCAGCAAACACAGTGTCCACAAATTGGAGGGAGGCAGGCAAAAAGTTAGGGGTGACCACCCTAAGGCTGTCAGTTCTAACAGCAGACAATGTCACACTTAACAATCAGGACCCGTACATTAACTTAGACCCTATTATATGTGAATTTCTCAGTTTTGCAGAACTTTCTGGTATTAACATAAACTGGGCCAAGTCTGTTATATTCCCCCTCACGGATGTACTACTCCACATGAATCTGAATTCCCTTTGAGCTGGGCCACTGAACCAGTTAAGTACTTGGGGATATGGCTCAGTAGAAACCTGGATGAGTTATGGAACACAAATTATGGCCGAGCAATGTCCTAGCTATAGGACAAGGTGGTTTCTTGGCGCTTGCTGCCTTTGCCACTTACAGGTAGAATTGCCATTGCCAAGATGGTGGTTCTCCCCAAATTTCTTTACCTGTTCATTAATCTTCCTATACCGCTCATGTGCCATTTTAAGACAAAACTGCGCTCTCTGATGATCACCCTGGTGTGGGCGAGCAATCAGCCTCGAGTATCATAGGATCTACTCACACAGCCCTTTCAGCAGGGTAGCCTGGTGGCGCCAGATATGGACACAGTTCACCCAGTTCTGGATTCACCCTGTCCAATATTTGCCCCATACAGCCCAGGAGCATGACTTTATATGGCCTGGTAAGCTGTCCAGAGCACTGTATCTCTCCCCCCGGCGTCCAGGCTCTGGCAAAGACACTGTGGCTTGCACAACTCTTGTGTGGCATGAACTACACTGTTGAACTCGCACACACACTCTTTGTCCCCGTCGATGCCACTGCTCGACCAACCAACTATGCTGTTAACATGTGCAGCCAACGTGCACATCAGGCTGCAAAACATGCAGCTTACTAGTATGGGCTTTCATACCCTGAGGGCCAATTCATTGCACCTGACCTAGCTCCACAAGCGCCCTACAACACCCCAGTATACAGACTCACTTACTTTCAAGTAAGTGCTGCAGTGCTCACCTAGAACGTCGATTTTCCCACTGCTCCACAGGTGTTTCAGACTTTAGACTAACTATATTCTAGTCACTCACTGCGCCAGCTCATTACACATTCATACATTTGTAGGATGCTGGCTCTGTCTGTACTATATCGAAATGAGATATAGGCCCTCATTCTGACCTTGGCGGGCGGCGGAGGCCGCCCGCCAAAGTCCCGCCGTCAGGTTACCGTTCCGCGGTCGAAAGACCGCGGCGGTAATTCTGACTTTCCCGCTGGGCTGGCGGGCGGTCTCGTTCAGACCGCCAGCCAGCCCAGCGGGAAAGAGGCTTCCACGATGAAGCCGGCTCGGAATCGAGCCGGCGGAGTGGAAGCTGTGCGACGGGTGCAGTTGCACCCGTCGCGTATTTCACTGTCTGCGCAGCAGACAGTGAAATACATGTAGGGGCCCTCTTACGGGGGCCCCTGCAATGCCCATGCCAGTGGCATGGGCACTGCAGGGGCCCCCAGGGGCCCCGCGACCCCCCCTACCGCCATCCGGATCTCGGCGGTCCGACCGCCGGGATCTGGATGGCGGTAGGGGGGGTCAGAATCCCCGCGGCGGTGCAGCAAGCTGCGCCGCCGCGGAGGATTCAATGGGGCCGCGGTACACTGGCGGGACCCCGCCAGTGGTGCCGGTCCGACCGCGGCTTTACCGCCGCGGTCGGAATCCCCATTGAAGCACCGCCGGCTTGTCGGCGGTGCTCCCGCGGTCCTCCGCCCTGGCGGTCAAAGACCGCCAGGGTCAGAATGAGGGCCATAGTGTGCACAGAGTCCATGGATTCCCCAAGAGGCTTGGCAGAGGCAATAATAGATAATACTAATGCTCTATTTGTGATAGTGTGGTCGAGCAGTTAGGCTTATCAGATGGTAGTGTTAAGCATTTGTTGAACACACACAAGCAATAAATGAAAACACAGACTCAATGACTTAACTCCAGACCAATAGGTTTTTATAGAGAAAAATATTCTTTCTAAATTTATTGCAAGAACCACAAGATTAATTTAGCAGGTACGTACATTAAATTAAAGGTACTCTGCATATTAATACTTATAACTTTGAATGGAATTAACAATGCACACAGTTTTCTTTAAAATGGCAAAAAAGCTATTTTAAAAGTGGACACAGTAATTTTCAACAGTTCCTGATGGAGGTAAGTAAAGTACAGTGTTTGAGATAAGTAACAAACTCAGTTTCCGGGGCATAGGTAGCCCACCGTTGGAGGTTCAAGATAACCCCAAACACCCAGCAACACAGGGCCGTTTAGGTGCAGAGGTCAATTAGGAGCCAAAATAACTTGGGCCCTTATGGAGAAAGGGGGGTACTCTGGTTCCGGTCTGCTTGCAGGTAAGTACCCATGTTGTTGGAGGGCAAACCAGGGGGGCTTAAAGGAGCACGGGGGCCCAAGTAGGCACCAAACATGCACCCTTAGCGGCACTGGGGTGGACGGTTGCAGACTGCAAGCAGGTTGTCGGGTTCCCAATGGAACTCAATGGGCGGACCCAGGGCTCACTTAGACGCTGCAGGCAAGGCACAGGGGGGGCTTCTCGGGCAAGTCACCAACTGGGGAGGGAGGAGGGCTGCCTGCTGGTCACTTCTGCACCGGTGGTCGGTTTCTCTCGAGTCTGGGGGCTGCGGGTGCAGTTCCAAGCATCATATATTTTCGGCCAGTGCAGTCGCGGTCAGGGGGATCTTTGAATTCCATCTGCAGGTGTCGTCGTGGAGAGGTCAGCCCGGGGTTGACACTTAGTCAGAATCGTCTTGGGGCCCCTTCTGGCTGGTTGGTTCCTCTGGACACGGTCCAGGGGCGTCGGGTGCATAGTAGTTTGGTTCACCCTTCTGGAGTGAGGTGAGGGTTCCTTTAAAGATGGTTTCTTTGTCTTCTTGTTGGACAGGTCCGCTGTCCACAGGAGTTTCTTGGTTCTCAGTGATGCAGGCAGTCCCCTGGAGGTTTTTCAGGGCTCGCTGATCCTGCAGGATCTGTTGCTTCTTCTTGTGCGGTTTTTCGAAGCAGGAGACTGGCCGGTAGGGCTGGGGCCGAGTCAGTTGTTGTCTCCATCTCTTCACTGCAGGGTTTTCAGCTCAGCAGTCCTTTTTCTTTCTTGAGGTCGTCAGGAATCTTACTCTCTGGGTTCAGGGAGCCCTTAAATACAAGATTTAGGGGCATTTTTAGGATTAGAGGGCAATAGCCAATGGTTACTGTCCCTGAGAGTGGCTACACCCTCCTGGTGCCCAATCCCTCTGGGGAGGGGGACACATTCCTATCCCTACTGGCCCTGATCCTCCAAACCAAGATGGAGGATTTTGCAAGGAGTGGGTCACTTCAGCTCTGGACACCTAAGAGGTGGCCCTGGCTGAGATGGTTACTCCTCCTTGTTTTTCCTAATCATCCCTCAGGACTTGCAGCCAAAAGTGGGGCTTTGTCCGGGGACTGGGCATCTCCACTAGCTGGATTGCCTTGGGGTATTGTAACATGAAGCTTGAGCCTTTGAGGCTCACCGCCAGGTGTTACACTTCCTGCAGAGAGCACAAAGGCTCTCACCCCATGGGGTCAGAAACTCGTCTCTAAGTGGCATGCTGGCACAGACCAGTCAGTCCTGCACTGAAGGATTGGGTAAAATACAGGGGGCATCTCTAAGATGCCCTCTGTGCATTTTTTTATAAATCGAACCCTGGCATCAGTGTGGGTTTATTATTCTGAGAAGTTTGATACCAAACTTCCCAATATTCAGTGTAGCCATTATGGAACTGTAGAGTTTGACTTGTGATGCCCGCGTTGCCATGCTGCCGGTGCAGATTTCTTGCACTCTGCCTGGGAGTGCCCAGGGATCCAGGGATACTGGTGTGAAGTATTTGATGTCAGAGATGCTGTGACGAGCCAGGTACTCCCTCGCACCCACCTCAACACCTTATTAGGTTATGTTAAGGATGTGAAGACAGAAGTCAGAAAACTAGTGGGCATGCTGCTGTTACTGGCTAAACGTAGGATTGCGATCCGTTGTGATCGGAAATGAGTCCCGTGCAAGTTGGACTGGTTAAAAGATGCTGTTTTTTTTTGTCAGGAACAGCTATATTTATTCTTGGAAATGATGATGGTGAACACATGGCCCCCGACATATGGATTCCATTACAAAGTTTCTTACATGCACAGGTGACAGGGACACCAACGCAGGCTATAGATTGATGTGACATTGATATAAGTGATATATGCAAAGTGAAAGTAGGGTAATGGTCACGTCCACTTGTCATAGGTGCTTGGCATTTAGTGCAAAAGGCAGGAGTGTACTGTATTCCCCCCTTCACCTCCCCTCTGTTAATCTCCACCACCCCATTTTTGGATTTGGCCCATAATTCCATCAGTTTCTGCGCTACATAGAGCCTTACACTTATGTATGATCAGCACGCTGTTCCTTGACTACGTACTGATGTGGCAGCGTAAAAATGTAACGGCACCAAAGTGATATGCTGTACTCTTGATGGGGCTTGCTCCTTTTGCTTTGTATTGTTTGTTGTGTTATTATGCAAATCTAATAAACATATTTTTTTTTTTAAAGGGAGACCATCAGGAAAGGTACAGAGAAAGAAGAGTCTGCTAGGGTCTCTGAGCAAAACTTTCAAAGTCCAATACTAATATCTAGCACCTAAATTAATGCGATTTGTCAGTTCGAAAAAAGAAATTCTCCAATCAAGTACGTCGGGTGATCACAGAGTTGTAACAATTAGTCCCAGGTCCTGACATGGGATTAGCTCATGTCCGTGTGAGTCCAAAAACTTCAAAACATTTTGTATTTCTCTGCAACACTTAGTTATTGGGTTTTTATAATGCAGCCTTCTCAGTTCCATGTGAATCCTAAGAGTTTGAAACAATTGGGAGTCTATGTTCCTGAAAAACTTAACATTCACTGTGTTTTACAAATGAGACTTTGCTTCTCATGGGAAACAATTTTGAAATAAAGCTTCACATTATAATAAAAACAATTGCAAAATATCATCTCTGCAGGCCTTGTTAATCTAACATAAGTAATTCAAATATATTATAGTTGATTCTTTGCAGGTTAATAAAGCAGATAGAATATAAACTTTTAACTTATTCATGTTAATATCATATTAATGAAAGTAATATATTTCATTTTTATAAAAGAAAACTTTGTCAGCACAGTGCTGTAAATATGAGAAGGGCATTTATTTATTTCTGCTGCACTCTTTAAACTAATAAATCACGAATTAAATGTTAAACAAGCAAATTCGTTTTGATACATGGGATGAAACTAGAGTCTAAATTATACCATAACATAATTTTCATTTTTCCAACACATTAATAAACTAGGTAGGCACAATGTGACCACCCCCGAAATGAAAAAAATAGCACATGTTGTGTGCAGGTCAATGCGGCTTTCTATGTTAGGCTTTAAAGCTTAACGCATGACGTGTGCTTCTACTGAAGTCTGGGTCACTAAAACTTTAATACAATTTAGGTTCCAATAAACCTCCTCATCGGCTGTCACATTAATCGTTGCTCATAATAAGATCCTCTTTCAATAAATGTAAACAGTATTTCTGGATGTATGCCTTTTTCCATTTATGACTAATTCATGATCAACATCAAGTTCAAGTGTTTAAAAAAAAAGAGAAGAACATAGGTTCTGCACATGGACTGAGGAAATAATAACAACTAAGATAACTAATAATAACTAAGAAATCGACACGACCACAAACAGTGCAATTCCTAAAGTGTAAGGCACCAAACAAGCAGCAAAAAAGAGAAAAATGAAATTATTAAAGGAACAATATAAAACAGGTTGAGCTCCCTCTATCGAGATGATCCAATGATATCAAAAAGACTAAATACGAGGGGTCCAGATTTCACATGCCCAATGCAAAATGAAACTTATAAAGTACAGTTCGATTGTTACAGAGGTCTTTGACAGTCAAATCTCGCTTAAACCTTGTCCATGAATTTCACAAAATGGGCAGTGAGCATGATTAATTACCTTTTGACAGGTTCGAACCTGCAATTCTCGAACTTGGGGCTTTAACCAAAAACATTTTGTTTAAGTATATACAGAACAGGCACTTATTTGGGAATTTACTTGAAATCCCCAAGATCCACGATTTTATAATTCATAGAAAGTTGACAGAGAATGACTAGACCACCTGCTGATCAACTTTAGAGGCCCTTTTATATGCTGAGCTAATTAATAATTCATACCCCATCGATGTAATAGAATCGCTCATGCACATTTCTTGAAACTATAAAATATCAAATTCTATTAGATATTCGTTCACATCTTTCTGTACTTTAATTTGTTCTCAACCTGCGATATTCCATGAGCAGAGCCTTATACTTTTAATTTGGTGGAAGGGAGGTCATCTTGATTCGACTGAATCTCATGCTCTGAAGTATTATTTCACTGCAGAGGGTCTACTTTTCGAGTTTGGTTGAACTGCACCAAAGTTCCTAGTGAGCCAGGACCGGTCCTTCTGCCCATGTTCAAAGGATTTTATCATCATATAGTGTCGACTGACCTGATTACCCACATTTACACTGATCTCTTTAGGTACATGCCTCTTAAATCTCATTTGGTGGATGCTCTTCAGAGTTGAATAGGCACTTACACTGTGGTCTTGGACAGGCTCAGCCATTAATGTGGATGGTCTCGTTTATTCTGTATTTCTTTCACGAATATATGTGGCAAGGTGTTACATAAATGTACTGTTTTGTTGTCGTTTTTAAAAATTACAGGAAGCATAATTTCTGTTCCCCATCTATCAAATATCTCTTTTTGACCCAAATGTGCTAGATCTGCCTCCTTGATACTAGCATCAGCTTAGTTGTCTCATTCACGTCACCATCCTTCCTAGACAAGAAAGCAACTTTACTGATTGTCTGGAGTGGATATAGTCAACTCTGAGATATCAATAATGACATGGAATTTAGCTGGTCTTGATAGGAAGTTGGGGGACCAAGAGTGGCTTACTTATATTAGTAATCAGGATGTCTGTCTCTTCCAGGAGACTTGGGTTGAGGAGCAAATTTACATAGATGGGTTTCTCTCGTATAGCACTCCAGCCCAACCACCGGAGAAATGCCTAGACTGTGCTAAAGGGGGTCTATTGGTGCTCTTAAATAAGAAATTGCAATGTGACCATCTGTTATTAAAAATAGATTCAGTGGATCTAATGGGAGTACAACTCACATTTCAATGGGATTTTAAGATCATTTTAATTAATGTATATGCTCGATGTGTCCCTCTGGGATCTGAGTCTCAGACTTTAGTTCAGCTGTCAGAATTCGTGGATTCCTTGCACCTATTGATCTTTTTAATAATAGCAGGTGATTTGAGTTGCACCTTTGAACCTTCTATCTTGAACATTGGACTAACGGATGAAGACAATGAAATTTGGGCAATCCCACAGTTAACTAATAATCGCCAGTGTATTTGTTCTTGTGTGGCCTCACAGTTGGCTTCTTTATGTTTAAAGCATGGACTCAGGTCTTGTAATGGTCGTATGCCTTCTGACTTAAATACAGCACCTACATTCAAACGAGGTATGTCCACTAGTGTAATTGACTACTTTCTAGTGGATGTTAGGTTGTGGCCTTCACTAAAAGATATGAAGGTGGAACCCCGGTGTGAGAGTGATCATAATCCCTTGCTTCTTACCTTGAATGGGGATGTATTTAAGAAATCACTGAACGCACAATGTACAGTGGTTCCTACCCCACTGTTGAATAACAATTATACAAGGGTTGACAGGCCTAAGGTTTTGTCCAACCCCTATTTGATAAATGGGATTTACAAATTGTTTGTTGATGAGATGGCAGTCTATGAGGAACATGAGGTTGATAATATTCCCATTCTTAATATTCACAAAGAGATGTTGAAGAAACTGCAGAGGTTTTTATTACAAAACGTCTTGCTTCAAACCCTTCGATGCCACTACGAACAATAATGAATGGTTTAATGAGGACTGTACTTGGGCTAAGACTGCTCTAAAATCTGCTATCATGATGGGCTCCAGCGGAGATCCACTCAGCTCGATGCACATGTAAGGAGGTCTTAACGTAAGCAAAAAAATTATGGGAAGACTCCATCTGCAGGATTTGCTTGTCGCAACCAAATTTAATAACAATATGATGTTCTGGGAGTTATTGTCCAAAGGTCAAAGAGGGGGCAAGAGGAGTATCAGGAATCATATACAACCTGAGAGCTGGGTGGATCATTTCACCCAACTCTATGTTGCTCCCTGTAATTTTCCAACTTGTAATTCCCAAATTAGCGACTCAGTTTCTTCATTGTTGGCCAGTCTGAGTGATAGCTCAGACTTACTTAGCTCGGATATCTATACCTCTGAGGGCTGCATTGTTTTCTCTTTAGAGGAAACAATAGCTTCAAATAACTCTCTAAAATCAGGTAAAGCACCTGGCCTGGACAAGGTACCAGGAGATCTATACAAATCTGAATTAATCATTTGGTCCTGGTATATATTAATCTGATCTCGAACAAAATCGTCTCTGGTGGTGCAATTCCAAGTACCTGGAAAGGAGCTGAAATAATCCCTATTTATAAAAAGGATATTGCAACTCTCCAGTTAACTATAGACCCATCATTTTTATTGATAATCTACAGAAAATTTTCACTAAACAGCTGCTGGAGAGGTTAACAAGTTCATCAGGTCCTTTCCTCGTTACATGCGGGCTTCCGCCCTAAAACCCGCACGATAGACCAGGTTTTTAGGCTGGCGCTTTTATATTGGAAATATGTGGTCCTTGCCAAGCAATATCTATATGTTGTTTTTGTGGACCTTAGATCTGCTTTTGACTTGGTCCCAAGGGAAAGGCTGTGGGAATTATTATATAGGTTGGGTATTCCAACAAATATAGTCCTCCTCTTACAATGGCTGCATGAAAACACATATGCGCAGGTGAGATGGGGCGACCAAGGAGAGCTGATAGAAAAAATTCTCATTCACAGGGGAGTCCGTCAGGGTTGTGTTTTGGCCCCTATCTCATTTACCTGATTTATTAATGAGGTGGTACAAACTCTGTCCTCTTGTCCAAATGATGCTCCCACATTGAATGCGCAGAAGATTCCTATAGTACTCTTTGCTGATGATTCCCTTCTCATTTCCAAGACTCTCATGGGCCTCCAAGTCCTTGTTGACAGATTTAAATCTTTCTGCACGGATTATGGTTTGGAGTTGGATGCTAAAAAAACTAAATTAATGGTGTTCAGCCCTGGTCCTTGTAGGAGATGCACTATTAATTTGGATGGGATTTTCCTAAGTAGGGTTAGAACTATAGATTTCCTGCGTGTGAGGATATCAAGTAATCTACATTGGGAGGACCAGATTAGCAAAAGTGTGGGGCTCCTTCAGCACAGAGCGGCCGCTATCCTGCGTTTTTATAAACACTCTATATCTAAAGCTGTATCTCCAGCTATCAAAATCTATCTGGCAAAGGTGCAGGGTGCGACAACTTTCGGTGCTGAATTGTGGGGTTTTTTTTAGAGTAAAAGATTATCTGTGGGTGAAAATAATTTTGCTAGGGCTTTAATAGCGTTCCTTCGTAGCACACCCCTGATCCCAATTTGTTTGGACTTTGGATTTAATCGTATAGCTGACTTGATAGCCCTAAAACCCATGCTTTTCTGGGTAAGGATTTGGACTGTTCCGGAACTTACTGTATATAGAGATTCCCTCCTTGACTTATTAAGGAGGCCGAATGTGGCTACTGTCCCAGGGGTCAAACATGTGTCAAACTGGTTTCGTACCCTGGGATTGGGAAGTTTCTGGGAGAACCCACATAATTTGGAAAAATCTCAAAAAACTATTTTGAAAACAGCTCATTGGTCCTATGTAAGAAACAATTCCATCTGCTGTAAATCATATGGTCGGCTGACCAACTTATTTATTGACTTCAAGTGGTACCCCCAGTACTGGTTTCGTACCCTGGGATTGGGAAGTTTCTGGGAGAACCCACATAATTTGGAAAAATCTCAAAAAACTATTTTGAAAACAGCTTATTGGTCCTATGTAAGAAACAATTCCATCTGCTGTAAATCATATGGTCGGCTGACCAACTTATTTATTGACTTCAAGTGGTACCCCCAGTATGAACCGTACTTCGATCTTATACCTGATATACTGGGGAAGGGCCTGTATGCACGCTTTCGCTTTGGGAGTCTTCCGTTGTTGTCCCTATCAAAAAGCTGGGGACCAACTTTACTTTCTGATCTATGTCCAGTTTGTCGTGGTAGTTCAGAAACTGTAGAACATTTCATGTTTTTCTGTCCTGCATACTCCATTCCACGGTCAAAATGGATTTGTGTAATCTGTCGAGATTAGGGTTTGAGCCAGTGCTGTACAGCGATAAGAATTTTAAAAAGTGATACCTCTATTTTTTTAATCCTTGCGGTTAGCAAGTTCCTTGTGGCCGCCTGGCATATACAAAATAATTTTTTTAATAATTCCCTATGAAATTAATATTAGGTATACAAGTATTTTAAAGCTATGAAGTTTAAGATCGTATTTTACCAGTTTTATGTTTTTTTATATTTTTATATAAATTTAAAATTTTGGAACCAATTGTATTATGATGCTTTGATGGTTATGATTGTCTGAACTGACAGCGGAAAGTGGGTGGGTAAAGCCTTCTGTAACTTAGTTTTGTTGTTTCGATTTAGGAAATCTCTTGATTTATATAGTGGCTTGAGTAAAATTACTGCTCCCTGGTGTGTGTCTGATTCTTCTTGTGGCAACCTCAACACAGAAGCAGTATGTTGTTTTCCCGCAATTTAGCCTTGAGAGCTAGTTCTTGCTTTGGGAATAATGTGCTTGGGTAATTAGAGCAACCTTCCACCCGACCTTACTTGTCAATTACAGGAGGAATTAAAGCTCCTTCAGAAGCGCTGATTGAATCCATGGTGTGCCCATTGCTCGGATTAACTGATGGCTCCTTAGGCTGAATTATATCATATACCACAGATGTGCTACATTTCATAATATTGGCAGTTATATTGACTTTGCAGATGAAACACTGAGTGATGGGACAATAAGGAATAATGTTTTAGTTGGTAAAACTCTCTGGCTGTCCATATGAGTAAAACGTTCGGTATTTAAACATGAGAAAACTGGCACACAGGGTATAAACTTGTATTGGGCCAGTACCAATGGCCTCTGTTCTGAAGACTCTTGCGATTGAACAACACCTAGTTGAGGCTCTGGTTGAATGCGTGTTTTCTTTTTTCTTGCCACGCTGCACTGAAGAGATTCCCTGCCTCTCCGGACCAAACAGTTTTGATTCTGGGCCAAGGCAGCTGTTTTTTTAATAAATAATTGATACAGCTTTTGTTGCTCTCTTGGTGAACGTTCTGCACTCATTTTCCCTTTATTATATTTTCTCAGCCTCTTGTGGTTCTTTTTTGACAGAACTGGCACAATTCATCTTTTTATTTAGATCCTCTGTAATATTTACTTATTGGAAGTTCTCGGCTGGGTGTCTTTCCACTTTTTCACGGTACTGACACTATGGCCCTCATTACAACATTGGCGGTAAATCCCGCTTACCGCCATGCAGAAGACCGCCAACCCACCGCTGCGGGGGCGGAATTCCGCTACAGCTATTATGACCCACAGCCCGGAATCCGCCAAAATCCAGACACCCACACAAGTCCGCCACACCAAAGGTCAGTGATAAACTGGCGATAACAAAACCTCCACCGTCACGCCATCAGGAATACGCCCACACTATCACGACACACGAATCCACGCGACGGTCATTCAACCGCGGTATTCCATTGGCGGTACACAACGCCACGCTCAAAATACACACACACTTACAAAACACAACCACATTGGACAATTCAAAATACACACACCTGATACACATACACACACCACTCCCACACACTCAATACAATATAAAACACACACCCACATCACCCACAAACCCCTACGACAAAAATTGCGAAAGAAGCCCAGAGAGAGACACCACCATCAACAACACTAGCATACACAGGCACACAACACCATCACTCACACAACATCCACACACCTCAGACAACACACACAAACACATCCCCTCACACATCACAACACACACCACCTCACACATCACCCACACCACACCATGGCACCGCAAAGACACCCCAGGTTCTCTGAGGAGGAGCTCAGGGTCATGGTGGGGGAAATCGTCCGGGTGGAGCCACAGCTATTCGGATCACAGGTGCAGCACACCTCCATAGATAGGGAGATGGAGCTATGGCGCAGAATCGTAGATAGGGTCAACGCAGTGGGACAGCATCCAAGAACTAAGGATGACATCAGGAAGAGGTGGAACGACCTACGGGGAAGGTGCGTTCCGTGGTCTCAAGACACCAGATTGCAGTTCAGAGGACTGGCGGCGGACCCCCACCTCCTCCCCCACAACCAACAACATGGGAGGAGCAGGTCTTGGCTATACTGCATCCTGAGGGCCTCGCATGAGTAGCAGGAGGAATGGACTCTGGTAAGTCAAATCTTAACTATTACATCCCCCACCCTACCTGCATGCTATCACATACCCCACCCTCACCCCCATCACTCCAACACCTCACAAATGTCCCACTATCACAACCCACATATCCCAACACCAAACTCTGCATGCAACACCAAAGCATGGACACCCATCACCAAAGCATGTCCACTACAGATACCCACACAGACCCCAAACCAATTAGCACACAAGGTCCTACACAAGAATGCAAGCACTGGAGTACACGGTCACCCACCCATTGCACACGATGGCACACACATATGCAATAATCATGCCTTTACACCCCTGCAGGACCCCTACCCAACGTCACCGGACAGGAGGTTCCAGACATGTCCACTCCCCCCACAGAAGAGGCCCACAGTGATGACAGCAGCTCTGTCCAACTGGATCAAGATGACCAGCCCGGCCCATCTGAGACCTCGGGACAGTCGGTTCCCCTGACACTGGCACAAGCCACCCCAGAGCCTCCCCCTCAGGAAACACCAGCACAGCACCCGCCCAACGGGCCCATCCCTCTGTCCCCAGGACAGGTCAAGCAGCAGTGTGTCCACCACTACAGGGAACCCAGGCAAACCCACCAACCCAAGAGAATCAGGGACCTGGGGGCAGTGGCAGTGGGCACACGGTTCAGGGGACAGAGGCACAGAAAAACAAGGGAACTGGAAGGACTGCTGTGCGACAGGGGGAGGACAGGCCCAGGGAACCCACTCTCTATGATGCCCTCTCCAACATCATGGGAGCGTACCATAATTCCCAGGAGACAATGGCAACGGTACTGGCCAAGTTTCAGGAGACCCAGCAGCTGCAGGAGGAACAGTCTCTGGGGATCAGGGAGGAACTTAAGTCCATCAACGCCACCCTGGTCACCATTGTAGGGGTGTTGATGACCTTGTGAACACCAGGAGGGACACTGTGGCACAACAAGGGGCCCCTGACACTAGCCTTGATGATGAACAGCCCACCACCTCCGCCGGCGCTAGTGGACAGGAGGCACCGCCACAGGACCATGACATCAGCGCCCCAACCCCTGCCGAAGGAGAACCACCCCGCAAACGGTCCCTGGGAGCCAGGACAAAGACAGCGAACAATGCCAAGACCCCCGCCAGGAAATGAGACCCCCCTGAATGTCATCCTTCTGTCCCACTTCGTCACCCTGTCCATCCATCAACTGCCCTAGCTCCACTTCCTATGCCCCTTTGGACAATGCACCTTTGAAACAAATAGACTGGACTCTGCCGTGGACAATCCTCCGCCATCACCCCTGCCCATTTTACAACCCCCTCCACTATTTTGCACTGAAATAAACACCCTTGAATCACAAAACAAGCTGGAGTCAGTCTGTGCTTTCACAAATGTGTATTTGCAATAACTATGGAATATAGCAATGTCGATAGTATTGTCAACGTACTGATGTAATACAGCTCTAGTCCATGAGGTAATATAGCAGAGGTCACAAAGTGGGACCCACATCTGTGAAATGGAAAGGCAAAGTGACAAGTCAAGGTCCATACACTGGGTGAAAGTGACAGACATGATAGGTCTAACAATTGTATGAGAGGTGTGAGGCACTGACATCTTCTTACCTGTGTCTCACTGGAAGTATTGCTGGATAACAATGTTTCTGTTGTCGATATCCTCTTCTTCTGCCTCCTCTTCTTCACTGTCCACAGGCTCCACAGCTGCCACAAGACCTTCTTCTGGACCATCCTCCTGCAGGAAAGGCACCTGTTGTCGCAAAACCAGGTTGTGCAGCATACAGCAGGCCACGATGATCTGGCACACCTTCTTTGGTGAGTAGTAGAGAGAACCACCTGTCATATGGAGGCACCAGAACCTGGCCTTCAGGAGGCCAAAGGTGCTTTCGATCACTCTCCTAGTTCGCCCATGTGCCTCATTGTAGCGTTCCTCTGCCCTTATCCTGGAATTTCTCACTGGGGTCAGTAGCCATGGCAGGTTGGGGTAACCAGAGTCACCTGCAAATGTCGAGGGACAACTGTTAGACCCACACTAACCCTTAGGGACAAACCCAGACAACTATTCACAGGGTATAGGGTCCTTGTCCTCACCTATTAGCCAAACACAGTGCCTCTGGAGTTGACCCATCTCATAAGGGATGCTGCTATTCCTCAGAATGTAAGCGTCATGCACAGAGCCAGGAAACTTGGCATTCGCATGGGAGATGTACTGGTCAGCCAAACACACCGTCTGCACATTCATTGAATGGTAGCTCTTCCAGTTTCTGTACACCTGTTCACTCCTGCGGGGGGTACCAAGGCAACATGTGTCTCATCAACGGCACCTATGATGTTGGGAATATGTCCCAGGGCATAGAAGTCACCTTTCACTGGAGGCAAATCCTCCACCTGAGGGAAAACAATGTAGCTGCACATGTGTTTAAGCAAGGCAGACAACACTCTGGACAACACGTTTGAGTACATAGGTTGGGACATCCCTGAAGCAATGGCCACTCTTGTTTGAAAAGACCCCCTTGCCAGGAAATGGAGTACTGACAGGACTTGCACTAGAGGGGGGATTCCTGTGGGATGGCGGATTGCTGACATCAGGTCTGGCTCCAACTGGGCACACAGTTCCGGGATTGTTGCACGATCAAGTCTGTAGGTGACTATTACGTGTCTCTCTTCCATTGTCGACAGATCCACCAGTGGTCTGCACACCGGAGGATGCTGCCATCTCACCACCTGCCCCAGCGGACGTGCCCTATGGAGCAGAACAGCGAGCAGAGAGTCAGCCAACATTGAAGTATTACTAAATGTCATTTGCAAACATTTGTAAATCCGCAATGTTCCTGTTACTGTGTGTATGCAAGGCCTAGATAGGTGTGACGCAGTTAATATTAATGGCATGTGGCCCCCTGAAATGGCAGCTGCCTGATCTGTAAGGTGGGACAAGGGGATATGAGGTAACTGTGCTGGCGCTCTACACCGTTGAGGTAGGCGGTCGAAAACCGCAGCGCAATCCTCCATTGGTTAACATTGGACCCTATGGGTCCCAGGAGCCAATGACGATGTACGCCGGCGGTACAGTGTGTGTAAAAGGTTTTTCCTTGATAACATTGACCTCTTCCCTACACCTCCCCCTCCCCGTCCGTCCCCTGGGGCCAGGCTTTCCAGGTCCCAACCCAGCACCTCAGCCACCACATCACCGGACACAGTGGTCCCAGCAACAGTGGGCTTTTGGAGTGCGCCAAGCATCAGGGCAGCCAGTGTGCCACGGAGCGAGGGCAAGGACATTCTACCACCTGCGAAAGTAAAAAAGTTGCCCACAACCCAGAGGGAGAAGGCGAAAACACTTGCCACCAAGGGCTTAGGGAAAACAAAAGGGGATAGTGGCAAGGCAGCGTCGCCACCGTCCAAGGTGGGGAAGGGCCAGAAAATCAAGGGCAGGTCAGGTGAGGGCATGGTGGCACAGACTATGGGACCAGTGTCACACCTTTTGTCCACGTCGACGCCAACCGGTACGGTCGAGAAGACCGCCACCTGCACCGCCACCAGCACTGCAGTCACTGAGCCCGCCACCAGCACCGCAGTCACTGAGCCTGCCACCAGCACCGCCGCCACAGAGCCCACCACCAGCACCGCCACCACAGAGCCCGCCACCAGCACCGTCGCCACAGAGTCCACCACCAGCACCGCCACCACAGAGTCCGCCGCCCATGCATTTTGGGCCCAGTGGTCCACGGACAAATATTGGTGCACTATCCGGACTTGTGTAGTTGGTGTACATAATTGAATATACTGTATTTCGAGTTTTGACTACTGTTTTTTTCATGATTACAATCGTTCAACTCACTTCCTTTTGTCCTTGCGTTCTTGAAATGGGGGTGGAGGGGTGTAAATGTAATGTTGCAGCATGTATTTGTGTGTAAGTTGTTGTGGGTGAGGGTGGGGGTGGGGTTGTTGCGGGTTTCGTTTGTGTGTCACTCTCTTTTCCCTCCCCCCTCCCCTGTGTTGTATGTGCAGTACTCACCATGGTCGTCGCCGCCGTCTTTGTTGCTCCTGATAGAGGAGCAGGAATACCATCGCAGGGAGTATTTGGAGTTCTGGCTCCATGGCGTCCTGGTTCCTTGTGGGGTGTGGAGAGGTGAGTGTTTTCCCTTCCAAGTTCTGTTTCCACTGTGTTTTTGTTTGCGTTGGTTCCACCCCGGAAAAGGTGGCGGATTGGCCTCTCATAGTAGTGTGGGCGATGCATTGTCTTCCGCCGGTCTGTTTGCGGTGACCGCTGCGCTGTTTGTTTGTACCGCCATGGCGGTCGGAGTGTTAAAGTGTCTGTCTATGTTGCCGGTTTCCACCACGGTCGTGATTCAAATTTTTTTTCTGCCGGCCTATTGGCGGTATTACCGCCGCTTTTACACCGACCACCAAGGTTGTAATGAGGGCCTATATCTTTTCCTAGGGTCAAGTGTTGCACAGTATGTTTTTTGTTCACCCTATGGCTGTAGATGCTCTACCACAATTGAAGCCATGTGATTGGTTTGTGTTACACTTGCATCACTAGTGCAGACTGAGGTTTTTCAGTAACATTGTGTTGCAGATTAAAAGATCACCCAACTTTTCCTGAGATTATTTCACTTTAGAATGTGTATTGTGCTGACATCCAAGTCGGAGTGCAGTACACTTCTGCAGTAGTAATAACTACACTAGTTTGAGTGCCTGTGTTGGTCCCTTTTAAATACATGCTTCCCTGATGAGCCAATCGACATGGTTGTGTTGCTCTAAAAAACCTCTAAAACTAATTTAAATATAATCAGGACCTTCTCCAGTTTTGGTATAATGCCTTGGCATGACTGAGGGCATAGAGGTTAGGGTGATTGCAAGGCGACCTAAGCATTGCTGATTAATGTATTCAAACCATCACATTCAGTGCTACTTAAAGCTCATCCCAGTTAGCAGAGTAAATGTTCTTGTCTCATGCTACATTAGTTTCAATCTCTGGTCGCGTTAAGAAATTCCATAGTTTGTCAGCATTAAGGGCCAGATGTAGCAAAACGCCAATTTGCGACTTGCAAATTGCGAGTCCCTGCGACTCGCAATTTGCAAGTCGCAAATTGGTATGCAGTACGGTGTCTCAGACACCGACTGCGACTCGCTATGGGGTCGCAATGACCCACCTCATGAATATTCATGAGGTGGGTCGCAAATTGCGGCCCCATAGCGAGTATAGGCACTCGCAAACATGGAGGCCTGCTGTCGTCAGCAGACCTCCATGTTCGTGACTGCTTTCAATAAAGCAGTTTTTTTTTTTTTTAAGTTTAGCCCGTTTCCTTAAAGGAAAACGAGCTGCACTTAAAAAAAAAAACGAAACCTTTAGTTTCGGTATTTTTTCAGGGCAGGGAGTGGTCCCTTGGACCACTCCCTGCCCTGAAAAAATATTTTTGGGTCCGTGGAAGTGGTCCCATGGGGACCCCTTCCAATTTGCGAGTGGGTTACCATCCACTTGAAGTGGATGGTAACTGCGATACCATTTGCGACCGCGTACCACTCAGACTCGCAAATAGGAAGGGAACACCCCTTCCTATTTGCGATTCTGAAATGCCTATTGCGAGTCGGTACCGACTCGCAATATGCATTTCTGCATTGGGAAATGCGATTAGCGAGTCGCAAACGGCAATTTTTGCCGTTTGCGACTCGCTAAACGTTTCCTACATCTGGCCCTAAGGTCTATAAGTTCCTTATCCATGACGTAGTAGAAGCTTCCTATTAGTTTCAGGGCAAGAATGCCCCCAATTTTGTATTAATTGAATACAAGGAGTCATTTAATAGCAGTGGTGAAATTATGGAAACCTGAAGCATCAATGTAATAATTTGTTTACCAAAATCCTCCTAATTGGTGCCACTTTTACCTTAATCCCCCATGCCATGATGGAATTTAAACTGATCTTTATTTTTACCCTAAAAGTCCTTCCAAAAGCTGTTGAATTCAAAGACTAACATTTAAAACCCAGACTTTGAGCTGGAAATAGGGAGACTGTGCGATCCGATCAGTGTACTCACTTGTCATAATTATGCTTCTTGTGGGGCTGTAAATAGAGGTTGTCAAATGGGCGCCCTGATAAAGGGATAAATGACTACTATAGCAAGGAGCTGTGAAAAAAGAAGCAGAGGTTAGCTACCTTATTATACTGGGGATGCGGATTGCTATAAAATTCCCAATCTGCAGGGCAAAAAGAAGATATAAAAAATGGAAGGGGTACACAGAGAGGAGGGAAGGCAGCTGCGCATGAATGGATTAGACGGGTGGTCAACCACTGCAAGCCGCACGGGGACCTGGTCCAGCCTCTTCCACAGGTGATAAACAGGCCTGCAGCCTCCTCTTGCAGCTAACCCACAGGGGAGGTGGTGTGCTCACTTCACCACTTTCTTCTGCTGCCCTCCACATCCTTTTGCTGACCTCTCCACAGCCTTCTGTGGACCTCTGCTCCTTTGTGCAGTCAGGGGGTGTTAGTGACCTGCATTTAATGACTTTACTCTGCCATTCTGTCAATCCAAAATAGGCAGCTCCTCAGCTCTCAAAGTTGTGTAGTTGTGCAAACTCAAAAAGAAGGAGCTTGACATCGCAGGCCCATATCTCATTTACTTTCTCAGCCCATTACACTACGATGAGACCATAAAAGGCATGATTTTACAAATCCTTATGAGCAGGGAGATCTGAAGAATGTTCAGGACCCCTTCCTAAGTCATAGGAATGGATCTGGTTTGAGAAATAGTGGAATGACACTAGTCTTCAGAAACTAGAGGAGCAATAGCTCTTGTCTGAATAACAATAGTCTATACAGCACCAGGAGGAAAGAAACACAACTGTGGTTTCCTAAGGTCACCTACCTAAGCTTTGAAGCGCCAGTTGCACAGAACTGCTTGCCTCTTTTACAAAATATTGATGAATTTTAACAAAGGAATGCATTTTAACCTCATTTATTACAGTAATGGTTTATACAGAATCGACTCTTTCATTTGGAATGGCTTTATTTAATTACTAAATAAAGATGTATTATTGGCCTTCAGTCATGCACTGTGGGCAATTGGCAGCAAGGCCTGGTTTGAGAGCAGACACTGCACACACCCTCCCTGCATGGCCACCTTACCCTTCCTCCATAGCCATGACGTGCATGCCACTAGGTTAACCACAGGGACTGGTCTGTGGCCAGGTCCTTGACTCAACCCCTCATTGGCTACATCCCTGAAGGCCGTGAGTAGCATATGCCACAGAAGCGCAACTGAGCTTGAGATATATAGGGGCATATTTCTGGGCAATTGGGTTAGGGCAGAGCAGCAGGTCTTCGTGCTGCACTGCCCTATGCCAAATTAAAAGGGCAGGAATGCACTGTATTTATACAGTACTGTGCATTCTTGTCCTTTCCCTCTGTGCTGGCACAGTTTCGGCAGCCTAGCACCAACACAGGCATCATGGTGCTAGGATGCTGCTGTTGCATGAAGGATTGTTTTTGTGCATGTATGAGAACCGTCCTGCACAAAAACAATCTTGAGAGGTGTTTTCCTCTTTCTATGTGTGCTGCAGAATGCATACGGAATATATGGGAAAAGGAAAAACCGAGGAAAAAAATATATATTTCTCCTCTTTACGCCTCATCTCAGGATGCATAAAGTTTTGGCACTTCCCCAGGTTAGTGATTCTGTGAATCTGGGGCAGCATCAAAATCCATGGGTGTTGCATGGGAAGCCTCACCGCAACGCCCATGGATTGCCTCCCAGGCGCAGAATAAGGCAAGGCAGTGACTTGAGCTGCCTTGCCTCACTCCATATCTATGAGGCCATTGAAGGCTATGGAAAGTGGATTTACGCTGCCTCATAGATATAGGTGAGAGGCTTGCGCTGCCACAGCCTAAGAAAAAGTGATGCAACAGTGGCACAATCCTTTCATAACTATGCCCCATAGAGTCTGGACTTTAATTTCTCAAAAACTACTCAAAGAATGACACCAATTCACAAAAGGCACACTTTTTGGATAAAAAAATAGCTTTCTGTCACATTGGTGTAATTCTGTCCAGTTATTTTAGCTGTAGCGTTTTCTAAAGTTCCTACAGGAAATTGCATGGGGGAAAAAGCATTTTTTGGCCCCACTTTTACCTCTGCCCCCACTTCATGGGTCACCCTGAAACTTCCCAGGAAAGAGATGAGGTGGATGAACATTTTTTTAAGTTCGTTTTGTGAATGTTCGTCAAACGGCACCAAAGTGATTATCGAAACAAACATTTATACTGTTACTAGTTTTCTTTCTCTTAGTTTTGTTAGATACTAAAAACAAGGGGACATCTCCAGAAATCAACATAATCCCTTGAAGTATATGGGTGAATTGAATACACTAATCTAAGTCACATTTATTTTACCAAATGATTGTTGATATCAAAGCTATACTATACTGAATATCTTCACTATGCAAACCGACGGAGTGAGATTTTTTCTTTGGCTAATAGATACATAGCATCATATTTGTTGTTCACACAGATGAGAGCGTGGCTAGATATGATATAAAAATGGGACAGCTGTAGAGCAGAGACATGAAGAAAGCCATTGAAGTTAGGGAATTAGTTTTTAGTGGACTCAGCACTGCAAATAGCTGGAATAAATAAGAACAACTGTGTAGAGGTCTTTTATGCTCTAGGCTGCATTACCTTACTCTACCACCACATTTAATTCCCCTCTTTTCTTTTCTCTTTTCAATTTGTCAAATGTCTTAAGGACATGGGGGGGGTCTTCTTTTGGGGAACACTACTTACACATAGGTTTGTCCTGAATGCAACAAAAACATCAGAATGACTACAGTGTATAGAAACAAAACTTACGATTTCTTTTAATGTAGAATTCTCAACCTTAAGGTGATCACATTGTTCTTGCTGTTTGTAAAAACAAACCACAGAAACTCAATCAATATAGTACATTGATCAACTGAATATACAAAACAAAAAGAAAGAACACGTGGACAGTGGCATTACTGCAAATATCTTTCTAACATTCAGTCCCCAATTTCAATGTCTCAGACATCCTAAGGACATGGAGGGTCTGGTTTTGGAGGACACCACATACATACATTTGTGCTGGATACAACAAAAGCATCAGAATCACTATAAAGTATAGCACCAAAACTTACCATTTCTTCTAATGCATCAATTTCAGCTTTGAGGTATTCAATATCTTTGTGCTGTTTGTAAACACAAACCACAGAAAAAAAAGTAATGAAACAACATTCATTAACTAACTATACAAAACAAAAACACAGGACAATAGCACAGTGACATTACTGCATATATCCTCCTGACATTTAATCCCCAATTTGAGTGTTTGTTGCAATGAAATTCTGAGGGAGTACACTACATATTTACCCTTTGCAGGAATGTATTGAAGTGATACATTATTTTGCAACATAGTGGCAACAAAATAAGAAACTGAACACATCTATCATGCTGTATTCCAAGGTTATTTTTCATACATAACCCATTAAAAGCTAAACTGATTTATACCAGTCACTAGAGTCTGGTGACACTCCTTCTAAACTTTCAAAGTTATCAAATGCTCTCAAACACAATGTGTTACAAAATGCTTTGCTGATCAGTAAGACAATTGCTGTTATAGTAGGTGCATGTGCAAGATATAGATATGCATATGTGCTATTTGGTGTTTCTAGTCAAATGCAAATTTTTCCACAGACCGCATGTCTTCTGTTAAGAAGTAGAGACATACATTGCTAACAGATTAACTATTTCTGTCCCTTTCTCAAGAATTAAGCTGTGTTTTTTTCTGAAAGGAAAATCTGTAACTCTAGTTCGCCAAAACGTGATGGACAACAGAACGGATTATTGATGAATACTGACTAGATCTATCAATTTGCAGGATCCTAAGACACTTTAGAAGAAACAGTCCCTCAAAGGTAGATTACAGTTATATATGCTATTTAATCAACATTACTTCATTAAAAAAACATAAACTCAATATATGAATAACATGTAAGTGATTTTATAGTTACAAGACAACATCAATAACCCTGAACTACCCCATTTATTGTATAACTTTTGCCTGTTATATGCTGCTCATGACACTACTGATGACACATCAAAATATATCAATGGCATCACAAAGATACCTCAGATAATATTTTTGAAGATATCCCCCAGGAGATAATGTATAAAATTAGCAATGACCACAGTTTGGGAGGAACAGTAACAAAGTCACACCTGTGCTCATTTCCAACTTTTCAGAACTAAAAGAACATATACAATGAGGTGTGTAAGCTAGGGGTTACTAAAAAAAATCCTTTCTAGATGACGTTTTCAAAGGGCTGAAGAAAATCAGCTAATAAAACTCCAAAAGGAACTTTTCAGGAGCAAAGAGTCAGTATCACAAAGTAAGGGAGTGAGGAGACATCTGAAGAAACATGGCTATATTGCAACACACTGTCCAATCAGATTGAAGCTCTTACGTAGGAAAGGAACAAGAGATGGAAATTAATTCAAACATCACATGACAGAAACCATAATGTACTGTGAAAATCACAAAGAAAAAAGTAAAAGACTGCCATGATGAAAAGGGAAAGGAAAAGCGAATGAAAACCTGAACTGGAATAGCTGCAGAGTAGCTTCATAAGGCAGCTGCAGACTTGCAGACAGGTACTTGCTGTTTTGGAGTTGGAGGGGGTAGTAGAAGCAACCAGGATACGAAGAGCATGAGGGAACGCAGCCCAGGGTGAGTGAGACTCGCAGAGAGAGGCTTCTTGCAATCATTTTTTAGGTCCCGGAACTGCAGGATAATGCAACATACAGTAGACCTCAGGTGCCCAGAAAGTTGAGACACTAAAGTCGCTACTATAAACCCACTTCCAGGCTTGTTAGGCAAAGCCAGAAAAAATTGATGAACCACTCTATAGCCATGGACTGAAGAAGCAAAAAGCCAAGAGCCTTCAGTAGTAGGATAGGCTTTCCAGTGTACTAAGAACTGTATTGAACTTTGTGAAATCTGGGAATCACAGATCTCATAAACTTTATAGTCTGATTCCTCATCTACTGTAACTAGCGGAGGGGTGAAAAAAAGTAAGAAGCACAAAAGATGTCAGCTGGAACAAATGAAAGGTTGGATGAATCTTCCAAGAATTAGGACGATGGAGTCTAAGGGCAACAGGATTTATCCGTTCTCTGGTTCTCCTTAAAGGGCTTGGAAGCCAACCAAGCCCAAGATGACACAGTTCTTGAAAGGGTCCATAGATATTACACTCTCAGAAAGGCAGTTTTTTCTGCTTCTCTTCTGTCAAACTCAAACTTCTCTACTTTTCAGGACAGACTGTTTCCCCTGAGATGTTGAAAAACAGAACAGACCTGGAGTTGATGCCCAGGAAGGAAAGTAGAGACAGTCATAATGTCATCAAACTATATCACATAAAACAAGATCATGAGGTTCGAAAAGCTAGCTTTCACTCATCACCCCCCTTTATCCAGAGCAGACAGTAAGTGTTGGACAGATGACATTTAGTGAAATATTTAGCACCTTGAACAGACTCAAGAAGGCCTTTGATGAGTGGAAGTGGGTAAGGTAATTAGGGTGATCTTATCCAATCGACGATATTCAATACAAGGTGTTTCATATAGAAGATTTTCAGCTAAATATTTTCTCGGGCCCTGCTTCTTGTGCTGAGAAAGATACATTTTCAGCTATGAGGAATTATGGGGCTAAATGAGATTGGGATATTACAGTACAAATCCATATGAGTAGGGAGTGAAACAGAGGTAGGCTTCAGAAAAACATCAAATAATTCTTGCTAAGCCATAGGAATGGACATTGTCTGAGTAATAGTGGAATGAGGCTGGTCTTCAGAAAGTTCCTGTACCAGTGGAGCCCAATAGCTCCCATCTGAATAACAATTATCCCTATCCCAATGGGAGGAAAGGTGCACAGAACTGCTTGTATCTTTTACAATATATTGACCAATTTTAACAAAGGAATACATTTTAACCTAATTTATTATAATAACTGTTTATACAGGATTGATCAATTAATTTGGAATGGGTATAACTAACTACCAAAGGAAGATTTATTATTGACTTTCTGCTGCATATGGCAGATGATAGACCTGACATTCCTTAGGGAGGTCACCTCTAACTTTTTGACTGCCTCCCTCCACGTTTTGGACTGTTTTTGCTGGCTTTTAGACTCTGCGCACTTTACCACTGCTAACCAGTGCTAAAGTGCATATGCTCTCTCCCTTTAAACATGGTAACTTTGGATCATACCCAATTGGACTATTTAATTTACTTATAAGTCCCTAGTAATGTGCACTGTATGTGCCTAGGGCCTGTAGATTGCATGCTACTAGTGGGCCTGCAGCACTGATTGTGCCACCCACTCCAGTAGCCCCTTTACCTTGTCTCAGGCCTGCGATCGCAAGGCCTGTGTGTGCAGTTTCACTGCCAATTCGACTTGGCATTTAAAAGTACTTGCCAAGCCTAAAACTCCCCTTTTTCTACACATAAGTCACCTCTAATGTGTGCTTTAGGTAACCTATAGAGCAGGGTGCGGTGTGGGTTAAAGGCAGGACATGTACCTATGTAGTTTACATGTCCTGGTAGTGTAAAACTCCTAAATTCGTTTTACACTACTCTGAGGCCTGCTCCCTTCATAGGCTAACATTGGGCTGCCCCCATACATTGTTGAAGTGGTAGCTGCTGATCTGAAGGGAGTAGGAAGGTCATATTTAGTATGGCCAGAATGGTAATACAAAATCCTGCTGACTGGTGAAGTTGGATTTGATATTACTATTTTAGAAATGCCACTTTTAGAAAGTGAGCATTTCTCTGAACTTAAATCTTTCTGTGCCTTACAATCCACGTCTGGCTAGGTTTAGTTGACAGCTCCTTGTGCATTCACTCAGACACACCCCAAACACAGGGTACTCAGCCTCACTTGCATACATCTGCATTTTGAATGGGTCTTCCTGGGCTGGGAGGGTGTAGGGCCTGCTCTGACACATAGGACTGCCACATCCCCTACTGGTACCCTGGCAGACAGGATTGAACTGAAAGGGGACCTGGTGCACTTCTAAGCCACTCTTTGAAGTCTCCCCCACTTCAAAGGCACATTTGGGTATAAAACAGGGCCTCTGCCCTACCACCTCAGACACTTGCTGGAGAAGAAACCTGAACCAGAACCTGCATCCTGCCAAGAAGAACTGCCTGGCTGCTCAAAGGACTCACCTGACTGCCTTCTACAAAGGACTGCTGCCTTGCTGTTGGCCTGCTGCCTTGCTGAACTCTTGTCTTGCTGCAGAAGTGCTCTCCAAGGGCTTGGATAGAGCTTGCCTCCTGTTCCCTGAAGTCTCAGGACCAAAAGGACTTCTTTCTTTTAACTGGACTCCTTGTGCGCCGAAAAATTGGACGCACAGCTTGCTCCGCGGTGAAAAATTCACCGCACGCCGATCTGGAAAGACGCCGCTCAACCCCGCAAGGAAAAGATCGACGCCTACGGTGCGACCGGAACTTCGACGCACGGCCCGCCTGGACAACGCCGCTCGACATCCAGAGAGAAAATAGACGCGACGCCTGTCGCGAGGGAGAAAATTCCACGCCCAGCCCACCGGAACAACGCGCAGCCGGATAACAAGCCCAGGATTCCACGCACAGACCCGGGACATCTGGTAATCCCGTGACCCACAGAAGGAGACTGTCCGCATCCACGTCTTCCCCGCATAAAAAATAACGACTCAAGTCCGTGTATGAAGGGGCGAAACCGACGCACACACCCTTTTTCCACACATCTCCTACTCTGCGGCCCTTTGCGGAGATTTTCCACTCCAAACCAGGTACTTTGTGCTTGAAAGAGACTTTTTTTTTTTTTAAAGAATTAAGACACTTCATATCACTTTTCAGTGATATCTCTACAATTTCTTATTGCATCTTTTATAGTTTTGACCTACAAATACCCAGATAAATATTATATATTTTTCTAAGCACTGTGTGGTGTATTTTTGTGGTGCTATATTGTGTTATTGTATGATTTATTGCACAAATATTTTACACATTGCCTTCTAAGTTAAGCCTGACTGCTCAGTGCCAAGCTACCAGAGGGTGGGCACAGGATAATTTGGATTGTGTGTGACTTACCGTGACTAGAGTGAGGGTCCTTGTTTGGACAGGGGGTAACCTGACTGCCAACCAAAGACCCCATTTCTAACAGCGGAGAATTGGCATCAGGTCCTGGCCTGTGACAACATACTATGCCCATCCCTTCCTGGAAGGCCAAGGCCACCCCCAGGCTGCCAACACTTTGCCTCCTTTGGCCGTGCACGCCATGGGGTTGGCCATAGGGCCTGGTCTGCAGCCAGGTCCTGCTGTCAATCCACTCATGGGCAGTACCCCCATGCCATGCAGAGCCTTTGATTTTGTGTAACATATCATGCCAGTATCCCACTGTGCTTGAAATGTATAAAGTTATCATCTTCTCAAAAACACCTTAACAGAATGATATTAAATCACAAAAGCACTCTTTCTGAGTAAAGATCTAGCTATCTGCCACATTTGGTGTAATTCCACTCATCCATTTTGGCTGTGGCTTTTTCTCAGTTTACAAGAGGAAAGTTCATGGGTACAAAGTATTATGTACCCGCTCTCTTCTCCTCTGCCCCCTCTTGATGGATCACTCCAAAACATCCCTGCAAAGAGAGTTGTGTGAACTTCTCTTTTGAGAAGATCTGCCAAATGGCACCAACGTTATTAGTCTAACAAAAAATTATCTTCCCATGGAACCCATTACATAAGTATAACAACACAGTGGGAATCACCCCATATTTATATATATATATATATATGGTGTCTGAAGGTGAAGCAAGAGTCAAATTTAGAAAAATGACCAACTGAGAGAAACAGAAGAATTTAAAACTTGAAATGGTCTTAGGTATCAAATGGTAGTGTACACTAAGTTACCGTAAGGCACGTCACAAACACAAATTCTATCATCATCACTGATCTCCAATGTTAGAAATTGGGGTTCTGCTTGGCAGAGGTACGCATCTTGTCCAAGCAGGAACCACAATCCTAGTCATAATAAGTCACCAGACACCCTAAATTAAACTGTGCTCAACTCCTGGTAGCTTGGCACAGAGCAGTCAGGCTTAACTTAAGAGGCAATGTGTTAAGTATTTGTGCAAAACTTCAAACAGTAAAATGATGAAAACACCACACAAAAAGATACAAGACCTGGTTAGAAAAATAAAGCTTAGTTCCATGAACAAAATAAGACCAAAACGACATCCCAATTAGTAGAACTTGATGTATGAATTTTTAAAGAATAAGCTTAGTTGTAGTACGAACAAGCATATGCGCCAAACGGGGCTATCTGGTCATGCTAGACTTGGTCAAATCTGAAAAGTCATGCAGACTATGATGGAACGCTGGTAAGATACAGGGGCCACCACTGGCCCATTGAAAACCTTGGTTTGGAGTTGTGTCGACTTTGAGAGTGTTAATACAAATATATGAATTAGAAATTAATAATTAATGTTTATGTATTTTGAATAATGAAAATTGTAGAAAATGATTAACATAGAAAAATAATGTGCATGTTTGAAAATGTGCCCTCAGAGAGTTGCTACAAAGATTCACAAATTTTATTAAAAAGAGACTAACATATGTGGAACATTGTAAATATATAAAATTAATGTATTAGTATGTCATATTGGGAGCTATAACTTATGTTTTGCATTATATTGTAGAGGTTAACTTAGCCAAAGTTGTGGCTTGACTTAAGAGGCAATGTGTTAAGTATTTGTGCAAAACAGTAATATGGTGAAAACACCACACAAAAAGATACAAGACATGGTTAGAAAAATAGAGCTTAGTTCTATGAACAAAATAAGACCAAAACGACATTCCAATTAGTACATATTGATATATGAATTTTTAAAGAATGAACTTAGTTGTAGTACGAAAAAGCGTAAGTGCCAACTGGAGCTATCTGGTTGTGCTAGACCAGGACAAATCTGAAAATTCAGGCAGACCATGATGGAGCGCTGGTCAGATACAGGGGGCACCACTGGCCCATTGAAAACCTTTTTTGGAGTTGCGTCGACGTTGAGAGCAAGGTGTGAGGAGCAAAGGAGACGATGTGTTGATGTAGATCCTGAAGATGTAGGTGATGCATCAAAGTCGGAGATGTATCAGAAAAGGGGGCGATGCGTTGCACAGTTGGCAATGCAGTGTACCCGGTCCTCATGGCAGCAGTGATGTACCGGTGTCAATGGCAATGCGGTGTCCTTGATCCTTGCAGCAGCAGTGATGAGTTGGCGCTGATGAAGGAGCGCACAGCATTAATGCATGGATTTTGCACTGGAGCAGCACTTTATACCCACTTCCAAGGGCCCAACACTGGATTGCACCACTTAGAAGGGCAAGACTTGCAGCAAGCAAAGTCCATGTGCTGTAGGTGATGAGAAGTCTTTCTGTGTCCCTGAGACTTCGGAAGAACAGGAGGAAGTCCTTGGAGTCACTTTGGTTCTGGGTTCAAGTGCTGTGGGTCAAGTCCTTCTCACTCAGGCAAGGAAGGCAGCAGGTCAGCACAGCAAGATAGCAGTTCTTCCAGAGCAGCAATCCAGCTGAGTAGCAGTCCCTGTAGCAGCACAGCAGCCCTTGTTCCTGGTAGAGTATCCACACGTCCAGAACAGTCCTGAGTTTGGAGGGTCAGAGATTTAGGTGGTCATTATGAACACGGTGGTAACAACCGCCGTGTTAATGCTGGCGGTCAAAACATTGACCGCCAGCGAACCCGGAACCCCGCCGGCCACATTATAAACAATGATTCTAATATAGTTGGGACCTCCTCCAGTTTTAATATAATGGCCTGGCATGACTGAGAGCACACCGGTTGGGGTGATGGCAAGATAACGTAATCATTGCTGATTAATGTATTTAAGCCGTCACATTCACTGCTGCAGAAAATTCATACCAGTTAGCAGAGCAAATTTTCTAGTCTTGTGCTACATTAGTCTCAATCTCTGGTTGCGTTAAGTAATTCCATGGTTCTTTAGCACTAAGTTCTATATGTGCTTTATCCGTAACGTAGTAGGGACTTCCAATTGTTTTTCAGGCTAGATGCCCACAATTTTTTCTTAATTGAAATTAAAGCATCATTTTAAAGCGATGGTGAAAGTATGAAAACCTGAAGCATCAATGCAATAATTTGTATACCAAAATCCTTCTAATTGGTGCCACCTTTACCTTAATCCCACTTACCCTGTTGGAATTTAAATTAACTTTTGCTCTTACCCTAAAACTCCTTCCAAAAGCTGTTGAACTCAAGCTTAACATTTGAAATCCAGACTTTGAGGTAAAAATGGGAAGACTATGCGATCTGACCAGTGCACTCACTTGTTATAATTATGCTGCTGGTGAGGCTGTAAATAGTAGTTGTCAAATGAGCGACTGACCTTTTGCCCCATAATAAAGGGATAAATTACTGCTATAGGAAGGAGCGAAGAAAGAAGAAGCAGAGGTTAGCTTGCTTGTTCTTGATATTTTCTACTGGGAATGCTGATTGCTATAAAATTCCCAATCTGCAGGGCAAAAAGGAGATATAAAAAATGGAAGGGGTACACAGAGAGGAGGGAAGGCAGCTGCGCATGAATGGATTAGACGGGTGGTCAACCACTGCAAGCCGCACGGGGACCTGGTCCAGCCTCTTCCACAGGTGATAAACAGGCCTGCAGCCTCCTCTTGCAGCTAACCCACAGGGGAGGTGGTGTGCTCACTTCACCACTTTCTTCTGCTGCCCTCCACATCCTTTTGCTGACCTCTCCACAGCCTTCTGTGGACCTCTGCTCCTTTGTGCAGTCAGGGGGTGTTAGTGACCTGCATTTAATGACTTTACTCTGCCATTCTGTCAATCCAAAATAGGCAGCTCCTCAGTCCTCAAAGTTGTGTACTTGTGCAAACTCAAAAAGAAGGAGCTTGACATCGCAGGCCCATATCTCATTTACTTTCTCAGTCCATTACACTAAGATGAGACCATAAAAGGCATGATTTTACAAATCCCTATGAGCAGGGAGATCTGAAGAATGTCAAGGACCCGCTGCTAAGTCATAGGAATGGATCTGGTTTGAGAAATAGTGGAAAGAGACTAGTGTGAGAGAACAGGGCAGATTGCAGAGGCCCCCTAACTTTTTGTCCCCATTTTCCACTTTTTGCTGGTGTTTTCCTGACTCTGGGTGTGCCCTGGGTACTGCTAACCAGTCCTAGGGCCTGTGCTCTGTGTAAAATCAGCATGCAAATTAGGCTAATTATAATTGGCTAAGTCAACCTACCTATAAGTCCCTTGTATATGGTAGGGCATGGAGGTTTAGGGCCCCCAGCATAGGTAGTGCCCCATAGGTGCACTACTGAGGTGCCCAGTGTCATTTTAAAGGCAGACCTGCCTTGCTGGCTGCTTTTAAATTAAAGTTACATGCAAATTCAACTTTGGAATTAAAAGTGGTTCCAAAGTCTTAAACTACCTTATTTGTACATATAAGTCACCCCTAAAGTGTGCCCCTAGGTCTGGGTGCCATGTAACTTTAAGCAGGGACCTTATAAAAATAGTTTTATAAGCCCTTGGTGAGGTAAAACAGCCAAATTCGTTTTTCCCTCATTGTAGTGAATGGTCTCCATAGGCTAGAAAGGGGAGACTTTTTGTTAATTTTAAAAGTCCCCTTAAGCAACAGATACAAGACGTTTGGTATCAAATTAATTGTTATAATAAATCCCATAACTTCCAGTTGTTGGATTTAATATAACTTGTTCAGATAAAGAGTTTAAAACTTTACCTGAAAAGTTGCCACCTTCAGCCCTGCAGTGTTTTTGCTGCTGTGCTCTGATTGGCCAGCCTCTGGCAGCCTGGCCAGGCTGCCTTGATGAGGTGTGAAGTATCCTGGCTTCACACAAAGAGATGTGCCTGGGGGATCTCCCTTCAGCAGACGGTGAGGCAGGAAGGGGGAGGGCTGCCAAACTGGTCTTCAAAGGCAGAGAAGGACATTTAGAGCAACCCAGCAACACCCCCACGTCCAGCAAACCCAGACAATTCTGTGCCCACTTGATTAGATTAGGAGAGGACAGGAGAGGGGTGTGTTTAGGATTTTTAGCCACACCAGTGGGTGGGCTCAGCCAGATGTAACCTCCAAAAATCACTTTCAGCCATGATGGATTTTTGAGGAATGTTGCTCCCTGGGATTGATTTTTGCCACACTTCCCAGGAAGTGGTCATCACAGGGGGAAGGACCCTGCACCTGACTAGAGAACCAGGACTCCCCCTGTTTTTCACCCAGGAGCAGGGATAAAACTGGCTGACCTGCACCCACACCTCAGATCCCTATCAGATTCCAACAAGGAAGAACTACAGGAGAAGAAGGACAGCCCTGCTGGACCCCTGACCTGCACCTGGACACTGCACTCTGGAGGACTGCACCAGCTGCACACTTGGGCTTCACCATTAAAAGGACTTTACCTGTCTTCTACTGCTTCAAGAAGGGGCTACCTGTTTGCTACAGGTACAAAGGAGCTGCCCAGAGTCCCCTGTGTCAAGTCCTGCAAGCAGAGCCCAGCTGACCAGCGTCCAGTGGCCATTTGAGGATTCTGACCAGTTGCATTCTGGGATTTGTAGTCCCAACTCCCAAGGAGCAACTCAGAGCTTCTGGAACCTTGGATCAAGTTGTGGGCACTTCAAGGACACAAAAAGGACCTCTGGAAGAAGATCCGGAAGTTTGGAAATGTTTGGAGCAACTCCATAAGTTGAAGAGGTGCATTGTGGGAGTTGTAGTCCCAGACCCCAAGAGGCACACCAGAGCCTCTGAACCCTTGGCTGGTGCTGTGGACCACTTTCCTGAATTAAACACTTCTGAAAGTAAGTGTGACAGTGTTACCTTGTGGGTGCCTGAACTCTGGACTTTGTTCCTTTCCAGTGTAACCTTTTTTAACCCTTTGAGCGCTAGTTGCTTCTATGTGCTAGAAAGCATTAAGGGCCAGATGTAGGAAGGTCCAAATTTGCAATTCGGAAATTGCGAGTCGGTGCGACTCGCAATTTCCAAATCGCAAATTTGAATGCAGAACGGTGTCTCAGACACCGTCTGCGACTTGCTATGGGGTCGCAAAGACCCACCTCATCAATATTAATGAGGTGGGTCGCATTTTGCTACCCCATAGTGAGTCCCTGCACTCACAGGGATGGTGGCCTGCTGAAGTCAGCAGACTTCCATGTCTGTGACTGCTTTTTCACTAAAGCAGTTTTTTTTTTTTTCATTTTCCAGCCGTTTTCCTTAAAGGAGCGGTGCTGCCACTCGGATAATGATTCCTCAGCCTCCAGCCTTTCCCTGGCTGGTTTGCCCGCCAGGGAAAGGCTGGTGGAAGGGGTGTACCAGGGCACCCCTCAGGGCCCCTGCACTGCCAGACACTGCACACACCTTCCCTGCATGGCCAACTTACCCTTCCTCCACAGGCTGCCAAGGCCATGACGTGCACACCACAAGGTTAACAACAGGTCCTGCGCTCAACCCCTCATCGGCTACATCCCTGAAGGCCGTGTGTAGTGTATCCTACAGAAGGGCAACTGTGCTTGAGATATATAGGGGCATATTTATGGGGAATTGGGGTAGGGCAGAGCAGCAGGTCTTCTTGCTGCACTGCCCTATGCCAAATTAAAAGGGCAGGAAGCACTGTATTTATACAATACTGTGCATTCTTGTCCTTTCCCTCTGTGCTGGCACAGTTTTGGCAGCCTAGCACCAACACAAGCATCATGGTGCTAGGATGCCACTGTTGCAGGCAGGATTGTTTTTGTGCATGTGTGGGAACCTTCCTGTACCAACACAATCTTGAGAGGTGTTTTCCTCTTTCTATGGGTGCTGCAGAATGCATACAGAATACATGGGAAAAGGAAAAACAGAGGAAAAATAAAATTATTTCTCCTAGTTACACCTCATCTCAGGAGGCGTAAAGTTTTGGCACTTCCCCAGGTCTATGTGATTTTGTGAATCTGGGGCAGCATCAAAATCCATGGGTGTTGCGTGAGAAGCCTCAATGCAACGCCCCTGGTTCGCCTCCCGGGCACAGAGTAAGGCAAGGCAGTGACTTACGCTGCCTTGCCTCACTCCGTATCTATGAGGCCATTGAAGGCTATGGAAAGTGGCTTTACGCTGCCTCATAGATAAAGGTGAGAGGTTTGCGCTGCCGCTGCGTAAGAAAAAGTGACGCAACAGTGGCACAAGCCTTTCATAACTATGCCCCATAAAGTCTCGACTTTAATTTCTCAAAAACTACTCACTAGAATGACACCAGTTCACAAAAGGCACGCTTTCTAGGTAAATATGTAGCTTTTTGTCACATTGGTGTAATTCCGTTCAGTCATTTCAGCTGTAGCAATTTCTAAAGTTCCTACAGGAAATTGCATGGGGAAAAGCAATTTGGGCCCCACTTTTACCTCTGCCCCCACTTCATGGGTCACTCTAAAACTTCCCAGGAAAGAGCTGAGGTGGATGAACATTTTTTAAGTACGTTTTGTGAATGTTCGTCAAACGTCACAAAAGTTTAGCGAAACAAAAATGTATACTGTTACTAGTTTTCTTTCTCTCAGTTTTGTTAAATACTAAAAACAAGGGGAAATCTCCATAAGTCAACATAGTCCCTTGAAGTAGCTGGGTGAATTGGATACCATATGATTGCTGATATCAAAGCTATACTATACTGAATAGCTTTGTTTTGCAAACTGACAGAGTGAAATTTCTTCTCTGGTTAATAGATACATAGCATCATATTTGTTGTTCACACAGGAGAGAAAGTGGCTAGATATGATATAACCACACTTTAAATGGGACAGATGTAGAGCAGAGACATGCAGAAAGTCTCTGAAGTAAGGGGATGGTTTTTGAGTGGACTCAGCACTACAAATAGCTGATATAAATAATAACAACTGTGTAGCAGTCTCTTATGCTCTAGGTTGCATTTCCTTACTCTATCACCACATTTAATAGCCCTCTTTTCTTTTCTCTTTTCAATGTGTCAAATGTCTTAAGGACATGGGGAGGTCCTGCTTTTGGGGAACACTTCTTACAAATAAGTTTGTCTTCAATGCAACTAAAATATAGGAATGACTACAAAGTATAGAAGCAAAACTTACGACTTCTTTTAATTTAGAATTCTCAGCCCTCAGGTTTTCACATTCATCTTGCTGTGTGTAAAAATAAACCACAGAAAATCAATCAATATAGTACATTCATCAACTGAATATACAAAACAAAAACAAAGAACACGGGGACAGTGGCATTACTGCAAATATCTTTCTAACATTCAATCCCCAATTTCAAGGTGTCAGACATTTTAAGGACATGGAGGGTCTGGTTTTGGAGGACACCACATACATACATTTGTGATGGATGCAACGGAAGCATCAGAATCACTACAAAGTATAGCGCCAAAACTTACGATTTCTTCTAATCCATCAATTTCAGCTTTGAGGTATTCAAAATCGTTTTCCTGTTTGTAAACACAAACCACAGAAAAAAAGTCATGATACAACATTCATTAACTATTTATACAAAAGAAAAACACAGGAAAAATAGCACAGTGACATTACTGCATATATCTTCCTGACATTTAATCCCCAATTTGAGTGTTTGTTGCAATGAAATTCTGAGGGATTACAACACATATTTACCCTTTGCAGGAATGTATTGAAGTGATACATTATTTTGCAACATAGTGGCAACAAAATAAGAAACTGAACACATCTTTCATGCTGTATTCCAAGGTTATGGTTCCTACATAACCCATTAAAAGCTAAACTGATTTATACCAGTCACTAGAGTCTGGTGACACTCCTTCTAAACTTTCAAAGTTATCAAATGCTCTCAAACACAATGTGTTACAAAATGCTTTGCTGACCAGTAAGACAATTTCTGTTAAAGAAGGTGCATGTGCTAGATATAGAGATGCATGTGTTATTTGGTGTTTTGGGTCAAATGCTAATTTTTCACAGACCGCATGTCTTCTGTTAACAAGTAGAGACATACATTGCTAACAAGATTAGCTATTTCTGTCCCTTTCTCAAGAATTAAGCTGTGTTTTCTCCAAAAGGAAAATCTGTAATTCTAGTTCTCTAATACGTGATGGACAACAGAAAGGATGATTGATGAATACTGACTAGATCTATCAATTTGCAGGATCCCAAGACACTTTAGAAGAAACAGTCCCTCAAAGGTAGATTATGGGTAAATATGCTAATATTTAATCAACATTTCTTTATTAAAAAAATAAACTCAATATATGAATAACATGTAAGTGATTTTATAGTTACAAGACAACATCAATAACCTTGAACTATCCCAGTTATGGCAAACTGCACAAAGTATAATTTTTGCCTGTCGTATGATGCTCATGACACTACTGATTACATATGTCAATGGCATCACAAAGATACCTCAGATAATATTTTTGAAGGTACCACCCAGGAGATAATGTATAAAATTAGCAATTGACCACAGTTTTGAAGGAACTAGAACAAAGTCACACCTGTGCTCATTCCCAGCTTTTCAGAACCAAAAGAACATATACAATGAGGTGTGTAAGCTAGGGGTTACTTAACAAATCTATTCTAGATGAAGTTTTCAAAGGGCTGAAGAAAATCAGCAAATAAAACTCCAAAAAGAACTTTTCAGGAGCAAAGAGTCAGGATCACAAAGTAAGGGAGTGAGGAGACATCTGAAGACATCTGAAGAAACATGGCTCTTTTGCAACACACTGTCCAATCAGATTGAAGCTGTTACATAGGAAAGGAACAAGAGATGGAAATTAATTCAAACATTACGTGACAGAAACCATAATGGACTGTGAAAATCACAAAAAAAAGAAGTAAAAGACTGCCATGATGAAAAGGGAAAGGAAACCTGAACTGGAATAGCTGCAGAGTAGCTTCATAAGGCAACTGCAGACTTGTAGACAGGTACTTGCTATTTTGAAGTTAGAGGGGGTAGTCAAAACAACCAGGATACCAAGTGCATGAGGGAAGGTAGCCCCAGGTGAGTGAGACTCACAGAGAGAGGCTTCTTGCAATCATTTTTGAGGTCTGGGAACAGCAGGATCATGCAACATACAGTAGAACTCAGGTGCCCAGAACGTTGAGACACTAAAGTCACTCCAGTAAACCCACTTCCAGGCTTGTTAGGCAAAGCCAGAAAAATTTGATGAACCAATCTATAGGCAAGGACTGAAGAAGCAAAAAGCCAAGAGCCTTCAGTAGTAGGATAGCCTTTCCAGTGTACTAAGAACTGTATTGACCTTTGTCAAATCTGGGAATCACAGATCCCATAAACTTCATAGTCTGAGTCCTCATCTACTGTAACTAGCGGAGAGGGGAAAAAAAGGAAGAGGCACAAAAGATGTCAGCTGGAACAAATGAAAAGTTGGATGAATCTTCCAAGAATTAAGACAATGGAGTCTAAGTGCTACAGGATTTATCTGTTCTCTGGTTCTCCTTAAAGGGCTTGGAGGCCGACCAAGTCTAAGACTCTCAGAAAGGCACATTTTTCTGCTTCTCTTCTGTCAAACTCAAACTTCTCTACTTTTCAGGACAGACTGTTTTCCCTGAGATGTTGAAGAACAGTACACACCTGGAGTCGATGCCGAGGAAAGAAAGTAGAGACGGCCTGAAAATCATCAAACTATATCAAAAGAAACAAGTTCATGAGGTTCGAAAAGCTTGCTTCTACTCATCACCCCTCTTTATCCAGAGCAGACAATAAGTTTTGGAGAGATGACATTTAGAGAAATATTTAGCACCTTGAGCAGACTCAAGAATGCCTTTGATAAGTGGAAGTGGGTATGGTCATTAGGGTGATCTTATCCAATCCACAAAACTCAATACAAGGTGTCGGCTCTTTGTAATTTTATTTTTAATCTAAGAAGTGCTGGGCTCCAACAGGGGTAGTAGACTGGACAATAAGGGCATATAGAAGATTTTCAGCTAAATATTTTCTCAGAGCCTGCTTCTTGTGCTGGGAAAGATACAATTTCCAGTCGTAAGGAATTATGGGGCTGAGTGAGATTGGGATATTACAATACAAATACCAATGAGTAGGGGGTGAAACAGAGGTAGGCTTCTGAAAAACATCAAATAATTCTTGCTAAGCCATAGAAATGGACATCATCTGAGTAATAGTGGAAGGAGACTGGTCTTCAGAAAGTTCCTGCACCAGTGGAGCCCAATAACTCCCATCTGAATAACAATTGTCTCTATCCCAATGGGAGTAAAGGTGCACAGAACTGCTGGTGTCTTTTACAATATATTGACAAATTTTAACAAAGGAATACATTTTAACCTAATTTATTACAATAACTGTTTTTACGGGATTGATCAATTAATTTGGAATGGGAATAACTAACCACCAAAGGAAGATTTATTATTGACTTTCTGCTGCATATGGCAGAGAATTGGCATTATGGCCTGACCTGTGACAACACACTATGCCCATCCCTCCCTGCAAGGCCAAAGCTACCCCCAGGCTGCCAACGATTTGCCTCCTTTGGCCGTGCACGCCATAGGGTAGGCCAGAGGGCCTGGTCTGCGGCCAGGTCCTGCTGTCAAACCACTCATGGGCAGTATCCCCATGCCATGCAGAGCCTCTGACTTTGTGTAACATATCATGCCAGTATCCCACTGTGCTTGAAATGTATAAAGTTAGCATCTTCTCAAAAACACCTCAACAGAATTATATTAAATCACAAAAGCACTCTTTGTGAGTAAAGATCTAGCTATCTGCCACATTTGGTGTAATTCCACTCATCCATTTTGGCTGTGGCTTTTTCTAAATTTACAAGAGGAAAGTTTATGGGTACAAAGTATTATGTGCCCACTCTCTTCTCCTCTGCCCCCTCTTGATGGATCACTCCAAAACATCCTTGCAAAGAGATGAGATGTATGAACTTCTCTTTTGTGAAGATCTGCCAAATGGCACCAAAGTTATTAGTCTAACAAAAAATTATCTTCCCAGGGAACCCATTACATAAGTATAACCACACAGTGGGAATCCCTCCATATTTATATATAATTATATAATTATATGCAAATATATACAGTATATATATATATATATATATCTGGTGTCTGAAGGTGAAGCAGGAGTCAAATTTTAAAAAATGACCAACTGTGAGAAACAGAAGAATTTAAAACTTGTAATGGTCTTAGGTATGAAATGGTAGTGTACACCAAGTTTCCGTAAGGCATGGCACAAACACAAATTCTATCGTCATCACTGATCTCCAGTGTTAGAAATTGGGGTTCTGCTTGGCAGAGGTATGCACCTTGTCCGAGCAGGAACCACAATCCTAGTCATAGTAAGTCACCAGACACCCTAAATCAAATTGTGCTCAACCCCTGGTAGCTTGGCACAGAGCAGTCAAGCTTAGCTTAAGAGGCAATGTGTTAAGTATTTGTGCAAAACTTCAAACAGTAAAATGATGAAAACACCACACAAAAAGATACAAGACCTGGTTAGAAAAATAGAGCTTAGTTCCATGAACAAAATAAGACCAAAACGACATTCCAATTATTAGAACTTGATGTATGATTTTTTAAAGAATATGCTTAGTTGTAGTACGAAGAAGCATAAGCACCAAACGGGGCTATCTGGTCCTTCTAGACTGGATCAAATCTGAAAAGTCAGGCAGACCATGATGGAACAAACGCTGGTTAGATACAGGGGCCACCACTGGCCCATTGAAAACCTTGGTTTGGAGTTGCGTCGACTTTGAGAGTGTTAATGCAAATATATTAATTAGAAATTCTTAATGTTTATGTATTTTGAATAATGAAAAATTTAGAAAATGATTAACATAGAAAAATAATGTGCAACGTTGAAAATGTGCCCTCAGAGAGTGGCTACCAAGATTCACAAATTTTATTAAAAAGAGACTAACATATGTGGAACATTGTAAATATATAAAATTAATGTATCAGTATGTCATATTGGGAGCTATAACTTATGTTTTGCATTATATTGTAGAGGTTAACTTAGCCAAAGTCATGGCCTAGTCTCGCCAGGCCTCGTGCAGAAGCTGAATATTAGCGTTCAATGTAGAGATGTTGATGTGCTGAACTAACCGTGAACTGCTCATTGTTTAATAAAATCTGCTCAGCTAGAATCTTTTGCGTGAACCGACGGACAGGAGATGATGGAATCTGACTGGAGAAGAAGATGCAACATTTTCGATACCTGACGATGAGAACATCGTAAAGTGAACCAATCAACTACATGGGAACTCTGTAATGCTAGAACTCATAGATTTGAATTATAAGGGTTATTGAGTAAAGGAAAATCATCTGATTAATTGACCAATCAGGAATCGGGGGATAGTCTGGGTGACTTTGATATAATGTCGTGACAAAGGGAGAAAACTTCAGATGGATGGAGACAGAGGTTAGGAGAGAGACCTTGTTCAATATTGGAGAGAAGAGATTTGAGATCCTGTTATTGGGCTAATACTCTCTAAGTGGAGAGCCTGATGCGATGCTGATCGATTGCTGATCTGAAGACGAACACTGACTTTGTTGCTGATCCATACCGTGGACAGGTAGATATGACAATGTGACTGAATTAATTTTTTGTGCCTTTTCTTTCTAGGTACCAAATGCGCTGTCTAAATAGTTTTTCTCTTAGCTAGATGTTTTCCAAATTCATGTTTTAACTGTTTTCGCATGAAGTCCCACATGCTTATGCTAATCTGGGTTAGGCAAGGTTCCTATTCTAAGACATTGACATAGACAGTGACAAATGATTGACAGACTGAGTTGCTGAACTCTGCTACTCAAGCTGATGCTTTCACCTTTGATTCACATGTTGACTTATGCAGTGCTTTAGAATGTATCATGTCTCAAATTCTGATTAGATTGTGTTATTGGTTGTTACTAATGAAGTCATCTTAATTTGATTCGAATAAAGTTTGAATTAATCTCATGATTTAGTATTATAACCAATAGGGAAATAAAATTGCTAAAACATATATTGAGTTGTGGTTCTTCATGACTGAGAGGTCATGGTATGATGTTATTAACTGTTGATTATTGATTAGCTTAATGGTTATTGATTTTTGTGTATTGATTATTGTGAACATTGGTCAAACCATAGCTAGGATACTCCATGCGAATCAAAAGGTTCATCGACCTGTGTGCGTCCCATTGTAAGTTTACTTATTAAGGATCAGGCTCACTAACATGAGAGCAAGGTGTGAGGAGCAAAGGTAATGATGTGTTGATTTAAATCCTGCAGATGTAGGCGATGCATCAAAGTCGGAGATGTATCAGAAAAGGGGGCGATGTGCTGCACAATTGGCAATGCAGTGTACCCGGTCCTCATGGCAGCAGTGATGCACTGGTGTCAATGGCAATGGGGTGTCCTTGATCCACGCAGCAGCACTGATGAGTTGGCGCTGATGAAGCAGCGCACAGCATTGATGCATGGATTTTGCAATGGAGCAGCACTTTATACCCACTTCTAAGGGCCTAACACTGGATTACACCACTTAGCAGGGCAAGACTTGCAGCAAGCAAAGTGCACATGCTGTAGGTGATGAGTGGGAAGTCTTTTGTGTCCCTTCAGAAGACCAGGAGGAAGTCCTTGGAGTCACTTTGGTTCTGGGATCAAGTGCTGTGGGTCAAGTCCTTCTCACCCAGGCAAGGAAGGCAGCAGGTCAGCACAGCAAGAAAGCAGTTCTTCCAGAGCAGCAGTCCCTGTAGCAGCACAGCAGCCCTTGTTCCTGGTGGAGTATCCACAGGTCCAGAAGAGTACTGAGTTTGTAGGGTCAGAGATCTAGTTCTTATACCCAGTGGTGCCTTGACATAACTGACACAGAGGGTATAAAATTCTATTGGGCCAGTACCAATGGCCTCTGTACTGGATACTCTTGTGACTGACCAACATCTAGTTGAGACCCTAATTGAATGCTAGTTTCTTTGTTGCCAAGCTGCACTGAAGAGCTTCCTTGGTTCTCTGGACAAAACAGTTTTTGATTCTGGGCCAATGTAGCTGTTTTTTTAATAAACAATGGATACAGCTTTTGTTGCTCTCTTGATGGAAGTTCTGCACTCATTTTCCCTGTATTTGATTTTCTCAGCCCATCTTGCGGTTCTTTTTTGACAGGTGTGTCAAAATTCATCTTTTCATTGAGATCCATTGTAATATTTATTTATTGGAAGTTCTCGCTGGGTGTGTATCCACTTTTTCACGGTACCAACATTATCTTTCCCTAGGGTCAAGTGTTGCATGGTATTTTTTGTTCACCCTCTGGCTGAGAATGCTCTACTACAATTGGAGCCATGTGATTGGTTTGAGTTACACTTACATCAGTACTGGCAACTTGCAGACTTTGAGGTTTTTCTGGACATTGTATTGCAGATTAAAATGTTGCCCACCTTTTCCTGAGATCATTTCACTTTGGAAACGGAACTGTGCTGACATCCGAGTCGGAGTGCAGTACACTTCTGCAGTAGTAATACCTACATTAGTTTGAGTGCCTCGTTGGTCCTTTTAAATACCTGCTTGCCTGATGAGCCAATCGACATGGTTGCTTTGCTGTAAAAACCTCTATAATTGATTTAAGTATAATTGGGACCTCCTCCAGTTTTGATATAATAGCCTGGCATGACTGAGGGCACCCCAGATGGGGTGATGACAAGGTGACCTAAGCATTGCTCATTAATGTATTTAAGCCGTCACATTCAGTGCTGCCGAAAATTCAGAGCACATTTTCAAGTCTTGTGCTACCTTAGTTTCAATCTCAGGTTGAGTTAAATAATTCCATAGTTCTTTAGCACTAAGTTCTTTATCCGTAACGTAGTAGGGACTTCCTATTGTTTTCCAGGCTAGATGCGCCCAGTTTTTTATTAATAGAAATTAAGGCATAATTTTATAGCGATGGTGAAAATATGAAAACCTGAAGCATGAATGCAATAATTTGTTTACCAAAATCCTTCTAATTGGTGCCACCTTTACCTTAATCCCTCATAACCTGTTGGAATTTAAATGAACCTTTCATTCTTACCCTAAAATGCGTTCCAAAAGCTGTTGAATTCAAGCCTAACATTTGAAATCCAGTCTTTGACGTAAAATTGGGAAGACTATGCGATCCACCTGTGCACTCACTTGTTCTAATTATGCTGCTTGTGAGGCTGTAAATAGTAGTTGTCAAATGGTCGACTGACCTTTTGCCTCATAATAAAGGGATAAATTACTACTACAGGAAGGAGGGTGAAAGAAGAAGCAGAGGTTAGCTCCCTTATTCTTGACATCTTGACTGGGAATGCTGATTGCTATAAAATTCCCAATCTGCAGGGCAAAAAGAAGATATAAAAAATGGAAGGGGAACACAGAGATGAAGGAAGGCAGCAGCGCATGAATGGAGCAGACGGGTGATCAACCACTGCAAGCCGCACGGGGACCTGGTCCAGCCGCTTCCACAGGTGATAAACAGTCCCGCAGCCTCCTCTTGCAGCTAACCCACAAGGGAAGGGGCGTGCTCACTTCAACTCTGCCTTCCGCTGCCCTCTACAGCCATTTGCTGACCTCTCCACAGCCTTCTGTGGACCTCGGCTTCTTTGTGCGATCTGGGAGTATTTGTGACCAGCAGTTAATCATTTGACTTTGCCACTCTGTCAGTCCCACGGAGGCAGTTCCTCAGCTCTCAAAGTTGTCCAGTTGTGCAAACTCAAAAAAAAAGAACTCGACATCTCAGGCCCATATCTCATTTACCTTTCTCAGCCCATTATCTTAAGATGAGAACATAAAAGCCATGATTTTACAAAACCCTATGAGCAGGGAGTGACACATAGCTAGAGATCTGAAGAATGTCAAATAACCCTTGCTAAGCCATAGGGATGGACATGGTCTGAGAAATAGTAGAATGCGACCAGTCTTCAGAATGTTCCTGTACCAGTAGAGCAATAGCTCTTGTCTGAACATAAAAAATTGTCTATAGAGCACAAGGAGGAAAGAGACAAAACCGTGGTTTCCTATTGCGACCTACCTAAGCCTTGAAGAGCCAGTTGCACAGAACTGTTTGGCTTGTGTCTTTTACAAAATATTGATGAATTTGAACAAAAGAATGCAATTTAACCTCATTCATTACAACATCAGTTTATACAAGATAGATCGTTTAATTTAGAATGGCTTTAACTAACTACTAAAAAAAGATTTATTATTGGCCTTTGGCCATGCACTGTGGGCAATTGGCAGCAGAGCCTGGCCTGCAGCCAGACACTGCACCCACCCGCCCTGCATGGTGAACCTCCACCTCCTTCCCATGCTGCCAAAGCCATGGCATGCACGCCACTTAGCCACAGGGCATGACCTGGGGCCAGGTCCTGCGCTCAACCTCTCGTCAGCTGCGTTCCTGAAGGCCGTGTGTAGGGAATCCGACAGGAGTGCCACTGTGCTTGAGATAAATAGGGGCATTTTTATGGGGACTTGGCGTAAGGCAGCGCAGCAGGCCTTCTTGCTGCGCTGCCCTATGCCAAAGTAAAAGGGCAGAAATGCACCATATTTATGCAATACTGTGCATTCCTGTCCTTTCCCCAAATTCTGGCACAGTTTTGGCAGCCTAGCGCCAATGCAGGCATTTATACACAATGGTGCAAGGGTGCCGCCGTTGCATGCAATATTGTTTTTGTGAATGCAGGGGGAACTTCCTGAACAAAAACAATCTCAAGACGCATTTTCCTCAAAAAAACGAGGATAAATAAAAATATTTATTTTTGTTATGCCTCACCTCGGGAGGTGTAAGATGTTGGAGCTTCCACAGGTTTATGTGATTTTGTGAATCTGGGGTAGCATCAAAATCCATGTGTGTTTCATGCGAAAACCCACTGCAATGCCCATGGAACGCCTCCTTGTCGCAGAGTAAGGCTAGGCAGTGACTTGGGCTGCCTTGCCACACTTCATATCCATGAGGCCATTGAAAGCTATGTAAGGTGGCTTTGCCGGCCTCATAGATGTAGGTGAGAGGTTTGCGCCGCTGCTACGTAACAAAAAGTGAAGCAACAGTGGTGCAAGCCTCTCATAACTATGCCCCATAACGCCTGGACCTTAATTTCTCAAAAACTATTCAACAGAATTACACCAGTTCACAAAAAGCAGACTTTCTAGTTAACAATTTAGCCACATTTGGTCTAATTCCGTTCAGTCATTTTAGCTGTAGCATTTTCTAAAGTTCCTATAGGAAATTGCATGGGGAAAAAGCATTTGGGGCCCCACTTTTTCCTCTGCCCCCACTTCATGGGTCATCCCGAAACTTCCCAGGAAGAGCTGAGGTGGATGAACCTTTTTTTGGTAAGTTTTGTGAAGGCTCGTCAAATGACATCAAAGGTATTTATACTGTTACTTGGTTTTTTTTCTCCTATTTTTGTTATTTACCAAAAACATGGCGACATCGCCTTGTGTCAACATAGAGCCTTGAAGTAGCTGGGTGAATTGGGTACACTAATCTAAGTCCTATTTATTTTACAGAATGATTGTTGATATAATGCTGTACTATACTGAATAGCTTCCGTTTCACAAGGCGCATATGAGTACAAGACTTCAGCTCAACTTAGCATTAGGAAGAGTGAGATTTCTTCTCTGGTTCATAGATACATATCATCATATATGTTGTTCACATAGACAAGAAACTGGCTAGATATGGTGTAACCACACTTTTAATGGGACAGATGTAGAGCAGAGACATGCAGAAAGTCACTGAAGTAGGGGAATGGATTTGGAGTGGACTCAGCACTCCAAATAGCTGGTATAAATAAGAACAACTGTGTGTAGAAGTCTCATGCTCTATGCTGCATTACCTTACTCTACCACCACATTTAATAGCCCTCTTTTCTTTTCTCTTTTCAGTGTGTCAAATGTCTTAAGGACGTGGGGGGTCTGCTTTTGGGAAACACTACTTACACATAGATTTGTCTTGAATGCAATAAAAACATCAGAATTACTACAAATTATAGAACCAAAACTTACCATTTTTTTTAATGCAGCATTCTCAGCTTTAAGTTGTTCAAATTGTTCTTGCTGTTTGCAAAAACAAACCACAGAAAATCACTCAAAATAGTACATTCAGTAACAGAATATAAAAAATAAAAAAAACAAAGAACGCGGGTACTGTGGTATAACTGCATATATCTTTCTAACATTCAATCCTCAATTTCAGTGTGTCTGACGTCCTAAGAACGTGGAGGGTCTGCTTTTGGAGGACACCACTTATACATACATTTGTGTTGGATGCAACAAAAACATCAGAATCACTACAAAGTATAGAAATAAAACTTACGCTTTCTTTTAATTTAGCATTTTCAGCCTTGAGACGTTCAAATTCTGTTAGCTGTTTGTAAACACAAACCACAGAAAACCAGTCATGAAGAACATTCATTAACTAACTATACAAAATAAAAACACAGAATAATGACACAATGACAGTACTACATATATCTTACTGATATTTAATCCCCAATTTGAGTGTTTATAGCAATTAAATTCTGAGGGGTTACAACACCTTTTTACCCTTTACAGGAATGTATTATAGTGATATATTATTTTGCAACATAGTGGCAAAAAAATAAGAAATTGAACATATCTATCAAATTGTATTCTAATATTATTTTTCTTACATAACCCATTAAAAGCTAAACTGATTAATTCCAATCAATGGAGTCTGGTGACACCCCTTCTAAACTTAAAGTTATCAAATGCTCTCAAACACAATGTGTTACATAAATGCTTTGCTGACAAGTAAGACAATTGCTGTTAAAGTAGGTCCATGTGCTAGATATAGATATGCATGTGTGCTATTTGGTGTTTCTGTCCAAAAGCGAATTCTTCCGCAGACTCTGGCCCTCATTCTGATTCTGGCGGGCGGCGGAGGCCGCCCGCCAGAATTCAGCCCTCCATAATACCGCTCCGCGGTCAAAAGACCGCGGAGGGTATTATGAGTTTTTCCCTGGGCTGGCGGGCGGTCTCCAAAAGACCGCCCGCCAGCCCAGGGAAAAACTCCCTTCCCACGAGGATGCCGGCTCGTAATCGAGCCGGCGGAATGGGAAGGTGCGACGGGTGCTACTGCACCCGTCGTGTATTTCACTGTCTGCTATGCAGACAGTGAAATACATTTTGGGGCCCTCTTACGGGGGCCCCGCGACTCCCCCTCCCGCCATCCGGTTCCCGGCGGGAGAACCGCCAGGAACTGGATGGCGGGAGGGGGAGTCGGAATCCCCAAGCCGGCGCAGCTAGCTGCGCCGGCTTGGAGGATTCCTTGGGGGCAGTGGGAAACCGGCGGGAGACCGCCGGTTTCCCTTCTCTGACCGCGGCTAAGCCGCCGCGGTCAGAATGCCCCGCGGGGCACCGCCGGCCTGTCGGCGGTGCTCCCGCGTGCCGCGGCCCTGGCGATTCTATACCGCCAGGGTCGTAATGAGGGCCTCTGTCTTCTGTGAACAAGAAAAGACATACACCGACGATTGATGAACACTAACTAGATCCATCAATGTGCAGGATCCTAAGACTCTTTAGAAGAAACTGTTTCTCAAAGGTAGATTATAGTTACATATGCTAATATTTAGTCAACATTTCATTATTAAAAAATAAACTCAAAATATGAATAACATGTAAGTTATTTTATAGTTACAAGACAGCATCAATAACCCTGAACTACCCCAGTTATGGCAAACTGCATAAAGTATAATTTTTGCCCACCATATGCTGCTCATGACACTCCTGATGGCAGATCAAAATATATCATTGACATCACGAAGATTCCTCAGATCATTTTTTTGAAGATATCACCAAGGAGATCATATATAAAAATTAGCAATGACCAAAGCTTGGGAGGAACAAGAACAAAGTCACACCTCTGCTCATTGAGGTGTGTGAGCTAAGGGTTACTGAAAAAATAATTTCTAGATGAAGTTTTCAAAGGGCTGAAGAAAATCAGGAATCAAAAGTCCAAAAGGAATTCTTCAGGAGCAGAGTCAGGATCACAAAGTAAGGGAGTGAGGAAATATTGAAAAAAACATGGCTATATTGCAACACAATGTCCAACCAGACTGAAGCTGTTACGTAGGAAAGGATCAGGAGATGGAAATTAATTGAAACATAATGTGACAGAAACCATGATGTACTGTAAAAATCACAAAGAAACAAAGTAAAGGACAGCTATGATGAAAAGGAAAAGGGAAAGGAAAAGCGAATGAAAAGCTGAACTGGAATTGCTGCAGAGAAGCTTCATAAGGCAGCTGCAGACTTACAGACAGGTATTTGCTATTTTGGAGTTGGAAGAGGGAGTTTCATCAACCAGAATACCAAGATCATGAGGGAAAGCAGCCACAGGAGAGTGAGACTCACAGTCTGAGGCTTCTCACAGTAATTTCTGAGGTCTGGCAACAACAGGATAATGCAATGTACAGTAGATCTCGGGTGCCCAGAAAGTTGAGACACTAAACTCGCTACAGCAAACCCCCTTCTAGGCTTGTTAGGCAAGGCCAGAAATTTTTGATAACCAATCTAAAGGCATGGACTGAAGAAGCAAGAAGCCAAGAGCCTCAGTAGTAGGATAGTCTTTCCAGTAAACAAAGAACTGTTATTGATCTTTGCCAAATCTGGGAATCACAGATCTTACTAAATTCGTAGTCTGGTTCCTCATCTAACATAACTAGAGGAGGGGTAGAACTCTGAAAAAAAGGAAGTGGCACAAAAGATGTCAGCTGGAAGACAAAAAAAAATTGGGATGAATCTTCCAAGAATTAGGACGATGGAGCCTAAAGGCAACATGATTTTATCTGTACTCTGGTTCTCCTTGATGGGTTTAGAAGCCGACCAAGTCCAAGATGGCACAGTCCTTGAAAGGGTTCATACATATTCCACTCTCAGCAAGGTGATAATCCAGATTTTCTACTTCTCTTCTGCTAAACTCAAACTTCTCTACTTTTCAGGACAGACTGTTTTTTCTCTAAGATGTTAAAGAATGGAACAGACCTGGGCTCGGAGCTCAGGAAGATAAGCAGAGAAGGTCAGAATATCATCAAACTATACCGCTAGAAACAGCTTCATAAGGTTCGAAAAGCTAGCTTTCACTCATCACCTCTCTTTATCCAGAGCAGATAGTAAGTGTCGGAGAGATGAAAATCACTGAAATATTTAGCACCTTGAACAGACTCAAGAATGCCTTTGATGAGTGGAAGTGGGTAAGGTCATTAGGGTGATCTTATCCAATCCACGATACTCAATACAAGGTGTTGGCTCTTTGGATTATTTTATTTTAATCTGAGAAGAGAGGATCTCCAACAGGGGAATTAAAAGGGACAATAAGGGCAAATTAAAGATTTTCAGCTAAATATTTTCTCGGAACATGTTTCTTCATGGGGCTGAGTGAGAATGGGATGTAACAGAACAAATCCCTATGAGCAGGGAGTAAAACAAAGGTAGGCTTCTGAAAAACATCAAATAATTATTGCTAAGCCTTAGGAATGAACATGGTCTGCCTAATAGTGGAATGAGACTGGTCTTAAGAAAGTTCCTGTACCAGTGAAGCCCAATAGCTCCCATCTGAATAACAATTGTCTTTATACAACTGGGAGGAAAGGTGCACAGAACAGCCTGTGCCTTTTACAATATATTGAACAATTTTAACAAAGGAATACATTTTAACCTAATTTATTATAATAACTGTTTCTATGTGATTGATCATTTAATTTGGAATGGCTTTAACTAACTACCAAAGGAAGATTTATTATTGGCTTTCTGCTGCTCATGACAAGGAGTTCGCATCAGGGCCTGGCCTGCGGCAAGACACAATGCCCACCCATTCCTGAAAAGGCCACAATTCCCCCCCCCCCACCCCCAGGCTGCCAAAGATCTGCCTCCTTCAGCCGTGCATGTCATGGGTTTGGCCATAGGGCTTGGTCTGTGGCCAGGTCCTGCTGTCAACCAACTCATGAGTTGTACTCCCCTGACATGCACAGCCTTTGGCTTTGTGTAACATCTCATGCAGGTATCGCACTGTGCTTGAAGTGTGTAAGTTTTGCATCTTCTGAAACACATCTCAACAGAGTTATCTTGGATCACAAAAAACACTCTTTCTGAGTAAGGATCTAGCTTTCTGTTACATTTGGAGTAATTCCACTCAGCCGTTCTGGCTGTGGCATTTTCTAAATTTCTGACAGGAAACTTAATGGGTACAAAGTATTTTGCTCCCTATCTCCTCTTCCCTCTCTTGATGGGTCACTCCAAAACTTCCCTGGAAAGAGATGAGATGCATGAATTTCTAATTTGTACAGGTTCGCCGAACGGCACCAAAGTTAGTAGTGCAACAAAAAAATGTTCTTCCCATGGAACCCATTACATAAGTATAACCACACAGTGGCGATCGGGCCATATAAATGTATATATATATATAAATATATATATATAAACATGTATAACGGTGCTTCCCTCCAAAACAGACCCACTACCCAGGGAAGGTGAAGCATCAGCCGGCAGAGCACACTGGCGGTAACATCAAATCTAAAAAAGAGATCAAGGCCTTGGAGTCGGCCGAAAGGCACCATGTTTGAAGTAAAATCCCTGTTATTATAGATAGATATATGGTGCCTGAAGGTGAAGCAGGAGTCAAATTGAGAAAAGTGACCAAGTGAGAAAAACAGGAGATTTTAAAACTTGTGATAGCCTTAGGTATTGACTGGTAGTGTACACCAAGTTACCGTAAGGCATGACATAAACACAAATTCTATCCTCATCCCTGATTACCAGTGTTAGAAGTTGGGTTTCTGGTTGGCAGAGGTTTGCACCCTGTCCAAGCAGTAACCACAATCCTAGTCATGGTAAGTTAGCAGACACACTAAATTAGCCTCTGCTCACTCCCCAGTAGCTTGGCACAGAGCAGTCAGGCTTAACTTGAGAGACAACATGTTAAGTATTTGTTCAAAACTTAGAGCTTAATTTCATGAACAAAATAAGATCAAAATGTCAAAATTCCAATTAGTAGAACTTGATAAATGAACTTTTACAGAATGAACTCAGTTGTAATGTGAAGAAGCATAATGCTCCAACCGGGGCCATCTGATCGCTCTAAATCAGGTCAAATCTGAAAAGTTAAGCTGACCGCAATCGAGCGCTGGTCAAATACAAGGGCCAACCTTGGCCAGCTGAAAACAGAACCTTGGTTTCGAGTTGCGTCGACGTTGAGAGCAAGGTATGAGGAGAAAAGGAGACGATGTGTTGGCGTTGATCCCACGTATGTAGGCGATGCATCAAAGTTGGAGGTGCATCAGGAAAAGGAGCGATGCGTTGCGCAGTTGGCAATGCAGTGTTTCCGGTCCTCACAGCAAAAGTGATGTTCTGGCATTGATGGCAATGTGGTGCCCTTGATCCTCACAGCACAAGTGATGAGTTTGTGCTGATGGAGCAGTGCAACGGGATCGGTGCATGGATTTTGGACTGGAGCAGCACTTTATACACACTTCCAAGGGCCCAACACTGAATTGGCACCACTTAGCAGGGCAAGACTTGCACAAGCAAAGTCCACATGCTGTAGGTGATGAGTTGAAAGTCTTTTGTGTCCTTTAGACTTCAGAAGAACAGGAGGAAAACCAGCAAGTCCTTGAATTCACTGGGTTAAAGTGTTGTGGGTCCAGTCCTTCCCACCCAGGCCAGGAGGGCAGCAGGTCGGAACATCAAGAATGCAGTTCTTCCAGGGTAGCAATCCAGCAGAGTAGCATTCCTTGTTGCAACACAGCATCCCTTCTTCCTGGTAGAGTATCCACAGGTCCAGAAGAGTACTGAGTTGATAGGGTCAGAAATCCAGCTCTTATACCCAGTAGTGCTGGCAAAGTGGGAGAGACTTTAAAGTACACAGAGGTCCTCGCTTCTTGCCCTGGCTCCAGATTCACTACAGGTTAACCACCTGTAGTGAATCTGGAGCCAGGGCAAGAAGCGAGGACCTCTGTGTACTTTAAAGCAGCCCTTTTTTGGGGTCAGGACACATCCTATTTAGGTGTAAGTGTGGGGCTGTGGCCAGCTCTTCCCTCTCATTCTGCTCAGGATGGGCCATCAGGATGTTGCTGGTTCATCAGCCACACCTAAGCTCTATATGTGTGGCTATCTGGAGGGAATGAACAAGAGCACAGCTGTTACCCACCCAGAAACGTGAATTCATAGACAGGCAGAAGGCACTAGATGATTTAAGGTAAGAAAATGTCAACTTTCTAAAGGTGCCATTTTCAGAATTACAATTTAAAATCCAAGTTCACCATCAGTTGTGATTTTAAATTGTGATTTAACCAAATTTGGGGATCCTATCTCTTCCAAATTAGGAATAAGACTTATAAAATGTATTAAGGTAATCCAAAGCTAGGCCTTGCAGTTGTAAAAAATGAATTTAAGAGTTTTTCACCATCTGAACATGTAAAACTAAAAAAAGTACATGTCTAACCTTCTAAATACGCTCAACCCTACCCTTGGAGCTGTCCAGGACCTACTATAGAGATGACTTATATATATTAGAAAATAAATGATTGGGGCTAGCAGGAGGATTAACTTGACAGACTCTGCAATAGCAGGCCAGAGACATGTTTAAATGGGCTACTAAAGTGGGTGGAACAATCAGTGCTGCAGGCCAACTAGTAGCATTTAATTTACATGCACTGGGCACGTGTAGAACACTCGACTAAGGACATATTGGTAAGTTAAATATGCCAATTGTGGATAAGCCTGTGTCACCATATTTTAAGTGGAGAGCACATGCATTTTAGCACCCGTTAGTAGTAGTAAAGTGCCCGGAGTCCTAAAGCCAACAAAACTGAATTCAGCAAAAAGTGTAGAGAAAAGGCTAAATGTCTGGGGTTAACCCTGCAGAAGGGCCAGCTCCAACAGAAGCCTTGAATTCCTTTGCAATTCTGATTTAAGTATTACATTGCCCATGTGACACCATGAATGACAGATGGGTACTGCAATCCAATAACACAGCTAGGCCTTAGTTATATTTTGAGCCATGGTATTTCATGATAACTTTGCAGTATACCATGGTACATGGCGATGACAAGCCGGTATATAATTGATCAATGGCTCTTTTTAGAAAATGAAAAGGCAGCCATATTGTTTTTACTACACTTTGGCTGTGTAAGGACTTTAGATACAGCGAAGTAGCAGGTACTGATCTATTATCACTTTATTTAGTGGAATAGCAGTGGAATTTATTTATATGTTTTCATCAACTTTTAGGTTAACAGTCATACACTGCAGTAGTTTCACAACATTTTGTGAACTTCTGTGACAGAACAGAGGTTACAGATATCAATAAGTTTAAATCCCTTATAATTAAAAAAAATACTTACCATGTTTAATTGCAGTACCCAAAAAGCATCATCTCTGCACCATAATGTATAAACTTTCATGTAAGTCCATTCAGCTGTTTTACACTACGTCAAATACAATAGTCTATAGAAAATGGATTGGTGGAGAATGCACTTTGGGACTCCTTTTTATGGGCAAGCACAAAGTTCTCTGTCCATTCTGTAATCTCTCTTTGGGCTTGAAACCACGCCCATGCGACGTCAGTCACTTACATTGGTTCGTGAGCTTGCCTTTTAAAATCCGCTTGCTTTTATTTGTGAAAGGCATGCATACATCATGCCTCTTCCGGTGTTTTGCTCACCTACACAGCACTGGTAAAGTACCAAAAACATACGAGGCTCGATGTTTTCAGCATGGAGTTCGGACTACTTTATCTGTTTATTTTCCACGCAGCGCGATCACGCTGCATTTTACATAGTGCGATCGCGCTGCGTTTTTTTTTTGCTTTACAACGCTAATAGCTCTAACTCGAACAAATGCGAGACCCGTTGCATTGAAAATGCTTGTTATTTTTGCACTCTCTTAAGGATTCACCACAGAAATTTACATCATCTCAAAATTTGCAAATTTGGAAAAGGATTGGAAGGTTTTTGTGGTGATTCGCCAAATGGGTGGAAAGCTATTAGGGAGCTAATATCCAAGGAATTGCTTTCTTTGGGAATACTAACTATAAATACAGAGTGGCAATCAGATTTAATGTGAATTCTTACTTTTTATCTATTGTATTTGTTATGTAATTGCTTACTGGTTTACATGATTATGTGACCATAAATGTGCCTTTTAGTTGTTCATGTAGTAAATCTGACAATTTACATATGCAGTCTAGTTTATTTTTGGGCTTCTTTGCTACTTTTAGTAGGATCGTGCTACGTATGAAGCCCAAAGTGAAGGAATGCCAATCATTGTTGTTATATAAATTAAGATTATTTTTAACTAATAGCCTATTATCATGTCCTACATATAGTAATGTGTAGCTTACTGCTAGGTCACTTTTCCATTTTGTTGCAGGAAAATGTTTTTTGTTTTGCCCTTTGGGTAAAGTTTTGTTTTGTGAGCCAGACAGCATGCAAAGAAAACCTATGTAGAGTTAGATGTATTATATTTTTGTATATTTGTTTATAGATTTCCATTAGCATGTGACCATAAATGGGTATTTTAGTTGTTCATGTAGTGAATTTGAAACTTACATATGCAGTCTGCTTTCGTTTTTGAGCTTCCTTGCTTTTTTAGTAGGATTGTGCTACATAGGAAGGCCAAACTAAGTGAAAAGCAATCATTGTTATTGGTATGAAAACTGAGGGCCAAGTTACCTAATTTTATTAATTTCTTATCTGGTAGAGACAATATTTAGTTGCAGAATCCTTACCTTGGAATTTCCCCAGGCATCAGTCTAGATCCAGAGATTTTTCTCTAGAAATACCCCTGCACGCTGTTAGGTGCCTTTCATCCGTTCCTTGTCCACTGTCAGCCTCATCCACGCCAGATATGATGTTGCGGGTCCTATACAGGTACCACCCCAGTCCTCTGAAATCATTTTCTTTTCACGACTTTCCACACCAGAAGCGCAGAACCATGAAGAACACTGACCACTGGTGTCTCAAAACGAGGGCCCTTAAAGGGAGTCCCTGTCCCTAGAAATCAGCTTGCAGAGCAGGGAGTATGGGTGGGTCGGTAAGGAATCTGCAAATAGAAATTGTCTCTACCAGATAAGGCATTACCAAAGATAAGTAACTTGTCCATCTGATACAGACATCTATTTGCAGATTCTTTACCTTAGAATAGACACCCACGCAATACCATCCAGAGGTGGGTCTGCAAGCTAAGACCATACTAGAAAATCCTGCAGGTCCGAACGGGGAAAGTAACTGTCTCTACAGACCTGACTGTCCAGGCAGCAGTGTTTGGTAAACGTGTGCAGAGATGCCAATGTTGCCACCTGGCAGATGTCAAGGACTGGAACTTCACATGCTAACGTTGTGGGCGCTTCTTTAGCTCTGGTAGAATGAGCACACAAACCCTCAGGGGGTATCTTATTGGCCAGTGTGTAGCACATTTTGTTGCAGAAGACAACCCATCTGGAAATGGCCCTCATCTGCATTGCCCGACCTTTCTTCGCACCCACACAACCAAAAAACAGTTAATCATCTACCCAGAACTTTTTTGTATGATCAAGGTAGAATGCCAATGCTCTTTTATGGGTCCCGGCATTGGAGTCTCTCCTCTTCCTTAGAAGGATGTGGGGGTGCGCAAAAAGTAGGCAAGGTCGATGGATTGGCCTACATGAAAGGACAGGCCCACTTTTGGTAAAAAAGAGGCCCTAGTGCGAAGCACCACTTTTTCAGTATAGATGGAAAGGTAGGGTGACTTGGATGACAATGCCTGCAGCTCACTCACCCAGCAGGCAGAGGTAATGGCCAGAAGGAAGTCTGTTTTCAAAGGGAGAAGCTGAGAGGACAATTGTGGAGAGGCTCCAAAGGAGCGCACATCAGAAATGTCAAAACCAAATTCAAGTCCCATTGAGGCATAATGAATGGGGACAGAAGAAACATGAGTAAGACCTTTAAGGAACCTATTTACAATAGGAGACTTAAACAAAGAGGATTGATCAGGCAACCGTAAAAAAGCTGAAATGGAAGAAAGATAAACTTTGAGAGTTCTGATAGCAGAGTCCTGCTGGGCCAGAGAAAGGATAAACAACAAAACATCAGAACGAGGGGCAGAAAGGGGGTCAACAGACTAATCTGAGCACCATGCCACTCATCTCTTCCAACAACAGCCATGTACTGTTTTGGGAGAGGGATGCATGGCTGCCAAGATTAGGTTACAGACTTCAGGAGGAAGGTCAAAAGCTGTCAACTGTTGACGCTCAATCTCAACGCAGGAATGGGGAGACTGGACAGGCTCGGGTGGAGAACCCTCACCTGCTGCTGCGACAGAAGATCCTCCCGAAGTGGCAGTCTGATCGGGGTATCGATGTCCATGCACAATAGCTCAGGATGCCAGATTTTTCGTGCCCAGTCCTGAGCCACAAGGGTGACGTGGGAAGGGTCGTTCTTAATCTTCTTAAGAAATCTGGGCAGAGGTGGTATGGGCGGAAAAGGCATACAGGAGGCCTGAGTTTCACTCGAGCTGAGAAGCAACTCTGACCAGTCAGCGCCTTGGAAACGCCAACGCGTAATACTGCTGACATTGCACGTTCTCTGTGGAGGCAAACTGAGCTCACCAAGGCTCTCCCCACTGCTGAAAGAAACTTTGCACCACCTCAAGATGGATACACCATTCCTGAGTGGCCAAGCATTATCGGCTGAGTTTGTCCGCCCTGGCATTTAGGGAGCCCACGAGATGCTGAACCACCAGGGATATGCCCTGTTGTTCCAATCACATTCAGAGGCGCAAAGCCTCATGACCAAGGGTCCATAAACCCCACCCTGATCTGCTTGTTGCAGTACCATATCGCGGTAGTGTCCTCTGTGAACACCTGCGCTATCTTCTCCCCGAGAGAGGGAAGAAATGCTTTCAATCCTAGTCTGATCACCCTGAGCTCCAACAGGTTGATTTGGAGCCCAGACTCCCCCGGAGGCCATAGGCCTCTGATCTCTGCCTCTCCTTGATGGCCACCCCATAACAAGAGCGATGCATCTGTCACTACTGTGAGATCTGGTTGAGGCAGGGAGAGGGATCTGTCTGTGGCCCAACCGTGGTTTGTTAGCCACCACTGCAGAAGTCGTGCAATTCCCTCCAAGATCTGAACGATGTCGGAAAGATTCCCTTTATGCTGTACCAAATGGAACTTCAATTCCCACTGCAGAGCCCACATATGCCATCTGGCATGTGTTACCAGAAGGATGCCATTAGGCCCAGCAGCCTCAGGGTCATTTTCACTAAAATTCAGGACAAAGGAAGAAACATTTGTGTCATATGCTGAAGATCCTGGAATTGCCACTCGGGAGGATGAGCCTGAAACTGCACTGTGTCCAGAACAGCCCTGATGAAAGGGAGCATCTGAGAGGAACTCAGGTGTGACTTTGACACGTTTATAGTAAACACTAGTGAATGCATGCGACCCGCTGTAGTCTGGAGGTGGGACACAACAGCCTGGGGTGAGCCCGCCTTCAACAGCCAGTCGTCAAAGATAGTGGAAGACTGAAACCCCTGCTCTGCACAGGTGAGCTGCGACCACCACCATCACCTTGGTGAACACCCAAAGGGCACTGGTAAGGCCAAAGTGGAGCTTGGTGAACTGAAAGTGCTCGTGGCCTACTGTGACCCGCAAGTAAAGCCTGTGGGCAGCTAGAATGGGAATGTGGAATTAAGCGTTCTGCTAATCCAACGGTACAACTCAGGGTTCAGGGCCTGGAACCTGAGCCAGAGTGAGCATTTTGAACTTCTCCTTCTTGAGGAAATAATTGATGGACGAAGGTCTAGGATAGGGAGGAGGCCCTTGTCCTTTTTGGGTACCACAAAGTAGCTGGAATAACAACCAAGATCAACTTCTGGCATAGGGATCCTCTCTATGTCTTTCTTGGCCAAGAGAGTGGTAACTTCCTCATTGAGAAGAGCCAAGTGATCCTCCCTCATCCGATCGTAGGATGGGGGCATAGATGGAGGGGTAATCATGAAGGGGAGGGAGTACCCCCTTCAGACTATCTGCAAAACCCACCTGTCTGACGTAATGGAGTACCAGCAGAGGAGGTGATGGCAAATCTCGCTGAACAGGAAAGGACATGGTGGGGCACCCCTTCCGTAGACATGAAAGGGGCAAAAAACAGATTGAGGGGGGCGAGGGGCCACCGTGAGGCCCAAGGACCTCGCCATAGCATGGAGATACTTGAAGAGTTCTACTGCAGAGTCGTCTTTCTTTCCAAAGAGAGAGGTGCCAACAATGGGCATGTCCATAAGATTGGCCTGGACATCCCCCTGAAAAGCCAGATGTCTTCAACCAGGCCAGGCATGACACCACTGAGCCATTGTTAAGGAAACCGCTCTGCCCAGTGAGTCTGTCGTGTCCAGTCCACATCAGATTGTGGTTTTTGCTGCAACTCCCCCATCAGCAACTGCTTTGGAAAGTGCTGCCCGGGCCTCCTCCAGGACCTATGGCAGCATCTCCACAACCATATCCTGCAGTCTGTGGGAATAATGGCCCAAATGGCATGCAGTGTTCACGGACCGCAATGCTAGGTTGGCAGAAGAAAACATCTTCTTCCCAAGTGTGTCCAGCCTCTTGGATTCCCTATCCAGGGGTGCGGAACAGAATGCACCCTGGGAGGTGGAGGCTTGATAACCAAGCTCTCAGGGATAGGGTGTTGCATTAGGAATCCTGGATCACTCGGTGCAGGGCGATGGTGGCAGGCAATTGTCCTGTTCACAGGAGCCCATGTGCTGGGCTTGGCTCAGGTTGCACCACCATTGAATATGAAGCGCCATCATTCGTAGCCACGGTAGGGGGAGAGAGCATGACAGTATTTGTGGGAGTATTCAGTCCACTGGCTGCACCCAGGTCTTTACACCAGTCCATGGTGTCTTGGAGCTGGCATTCCAAAGGGTCCAGGGACCCCTCCCATTTAGCACTGTAACCAAGTGCATAGAAATAAGGCTCAGGATCTGACAATGGGGGCAAAGGCCACTGTTGGCTCCAGAGTCGGCGTTGTATGATGCCCATTCGGCTCTGTGTCGGAGTCGTCAATGAGCATGAGGTGCACTGCCAGAAACGTCAATGTTGGGACCAGCGTTGGGGAAGGTCAGGGTGGTACAATCAATGCCAATCCGGATCCAGGAATGGATCCATGGGTGCCCCTAGGAGCCAAAGTCACTGGTGTGGAACTCAAAAGGGCCCCTTTTGACTCCACGGGGCCCAAAGCATACCATTGTTGTTGGACTGCACAAAAATTAGGTGCATGTACTCATAAAACTCTTTAGGTTGGGCAGGGGTCACTCCGGCTCCCAGAAACTTGGGGAGGCACTGAGTCAACCCAGATGCAGCCTTCGCAGAGTGAGGCCTGGATCGATGATGCTCCTGCATCTCGTCAGCAGACAGACGAGGTGAAGTCAAAGAAGATTTTGCTTTCTTTTACTTCTTCTTATGCCTTGACTTACCCAATCATCCCAAGGACTTGGAGTGTGATGATGAAGAGGGTTGACTCTGCAACCAATCCCAAGACCTTCCTCAAGGCTGAGACTGGGACTTTCACAGAGTTTGGTCGACATCAGCTTTAGCTCCCTCAAAGCCTTCGGATTCATGGCCCAGCGCTCAGAGCACAACTTCAGGTCATAATCACACTCCAGACACCAAAGGCACACAAGGTGCGAATCCGTAATGAACATCCCCCGATGACAGGACCTACAGGGCTTGAACCCATTCTTATACTAAGACATCCCTCGATGCACCAGGAGTAGAAATACTAAAAAAACTTCAACAAAAAGTCTGAAAAGATCAGTCAAAAAGTGTCTTTGGTGTCGCATTTTCTTCTGCTCAGCGCTGGCTGGCGTGGAAAGAAAATAACTGCTATCAGCATGCTCAGGTGGCACCTATATAGGACCCACAACGTCATACCCGGCGCAGACGACAACGGGTTCAGACACTCGACACCACCTAACATGACATGGGTACTGCTTGAGGAAAATCTTCGGATCCAGACTGACACCTGGGAAAATTATTTTTCTTTTTAAATCTTTTTATTGAACAACAAAACAGCCATTGCACATTACAGTATGTCGCAATACAATTTGTGGCAATCATTCAAGGTGTAATGTTCTGATCAGGAATCAACCAAAAAAGACAATCAAATACAGTTGATATGCTGACCCTCCACCCACCCGTGGAATCCCACCTAGAGAATCACTCCCTATTCCTGTAGGCTTCCCATCCTCCCTAAATTTTCTCCCACTTTTTCGGGCAACCCCTGCTCTGGTAAATTACTCTCTCCGCACCGCAGATCGGTATGCCACTTCGATACGCTGGGCGGAGATTCAGTGCCCCAAATTTAGCCCTGTGCTATATTGCGCTTAGCCACCTCTGCCACTATGGCCAACCACACACCCTGATATTTCAGCAGGAAATCTCCCCCTTCTATGTTGAGTAAAAACAGCTTGGGATCCAATGGAACCTCCTACCCAAGAGACCGGGCCATTGCTCCGGTGATTCCCTGCCAATAAGCCCGTATCACAGGGCATGCCCATAGAATGTGATAGAAGGTGGCTTCCTGCCCCCAGCCTCTCAGACTTTGCTGGGTCTGCGCCCTACCCATTTTGCATAACACAACCCTGGAATACTATGCCCTGTGTAGAATCTGCAGCTCGATAAACCTAAACCTGGCCTTAATCACCACCACCCTAGGGCTCTGCCTTGCCCCCACCTAGTCTTCATCATCCAGTGCTCCCAGGTCTGCCTCCCATTTGGCGCGCAAGGGTATCATTGGGTCTGGGGAGTTGTACAGTAATTTCTTACATGTCAGAGATTTGTCCTTTTCTTCCAATGGTTCCGCCTTCTTGTTCTGAAAGCTCAGGCAGCTGAATGTCTTGCAGAGGATCCTCCCTGGTCATTTGTGTTGTCAAGACATAAACTCCCTCATAGTATGTAGCGAAGGCTTCCACTGTAGCCTGATTTGACCTGTGAGTGGCGCCATCTTTGTTCTGAATCTCTCTGGCCCATGTTAGTTCACGGTCCCTCGTATCTAACCAAGCCAGTAACTTGTTGGCTTTGTCGCCCACCTCATATGGTCGGCGCTGGGACGGTAACACATAAGCCTGCGCATGTTCTTCAGCTAGTGTACGCAGTTTCTGCTGCTTTAGGCGCAGTTGGTGTTGAAAGCCACCTTCCACCTCCCCCTCTGTGTGATAATGGGCCACAAGGACTGCAATTTCTCGCTCTAATTCCCCTCACTGTAAGTTACGTTCCTTTTTCTTGCCCCCTTTCAAATCCTGTGCATGTCCCCTAATTACAGTTTTGAATGCCTCGCTACAAGACACACGCCGAGTCCACAGACCCCAGATTTTCCTCAAAGCATTGCGTAGCCCTCTCCCTAATTTTATTACCGAAGGACTTATCCGTCAGGTGCCGAGGGTCCAGTCTAGGCGGCAGGCATTGGGACCACATTGGACCCAGCAGTGTGACTCCCACTCGGGAAATGCGTGGCTTCCCTAAACCTCTCAATGTGTGCCTGTGTGGTGAGTATGTAGTCCAGCCTCGTCGAGGTATCATGGGGCGCAGAGCAATATGTAAATTGCCGCTTTCCAGGGTTTGTCGTAGTTTGGACTCTTGCTCTGAGCAAGACTGCTGGTCTCAGGATGACAGTACTTTCGTTAGTAGGTGACTAAGGGGGTCATTCCAACCCTGGCGGTCGGTGTTAAAGCGGCGGCCAACCCGCCAACAGGCAGGCGGTAAAAAAAATGGAATTCTGACCCTGGCGGGAACCACCAACAGAGACCGCAACTTTAACACTCCGACCGCCACGGCGGGACAGACAAACAGCGCGGCGGTCACCGCCAACAGACAGGCGGGAGACAATGTACCGCCCACCCTATCACAACTCACCAATCCGCCACCTTTTCCGGGGTGGGAGACCCGCCGATAAAAACACGGTGGAAACAGACATTACGAACGGAAAACGCTCACCTCTACACACTCCACGAGGAATCTGGACAGCATGGAACCAGAACAACACATCCTACCAGCTATTGTCTTCCTGCTCCTCTACCAGGAGCACGAACGCCGGCGCAGATGACACCGGTGAGTACTGCACCTATAACACAGGGGAGGGGGGAGGCAAAGAATTACGGGGACACACATACGCGACACACCCACCCTCACCCTTACCCACAACTACATACACATCAATGCAGAGCAACAACTCAGAGTGACACCCCCAAACCCCCCGGAAGAATGCAAAGACAAAATAAAATGATCATGAAATTCAAATATATTGTACGGCTAAGTAAAAAATTATTTCGAACATCTATAACTATATATACATATGTATACTTTCCAGTCCAAATTTGTTCTCTGCCATTGTACGTGGGCCAATGGGTCCAAACACATGGGCAAAGCCCACACAGGAGACCCGAATCCATTGGAGAGAACACTGCAGGGGCATCAGATAGCAAAACTACAGGCACCTCAGGGGGAAGGGAAGGGGGGGCACCTCAGCCACATGAGTCCACGACGCCAGATCCACGAGGGGCCTCCATGCCCACTGTGCCATCCTGTGGAGTGCAAAGCCACAGTCTCTCATGTCTCTACAGTGGGTGGCTTGCCCACTGTGCCATCCTGGTGAGTGCAGAGCCACAGTCTCTCATGTCTCTACAGTGGGTGGCTTGCCCACTGTGCCATCCTGGGGAGTGCAAAGCCACAGTCTCTCATGTCTCTACAGTGGGTGGGTTGCCCACTGTGCCATCCTGGGGAGTGCAAAGCCACAGTCTCTCAAGTGGATAACAGACTCCACTGGTACTGGAGGAGGCATGGTGCCCAGAGTGCATCGTGCAGCCCTGCCCGACGCAGATCCGGGCCAGCCCCTTCTGCCAATGGGCCAGCGGTGCTTGAGATGAAGGGCCCTGCGGAGCGGTGCTTGAGATGAAGGGCCCAGCGGAGCGGTGCTTGACAGGAAGGGCCCAGCGGAGCGGTGCAGAGACGGCGGTGCCCAGCAGAGCGGTGCTTGAGATGAAGGGCCCAGCGGAGCGGTGCTTGAGAGGAAGGGCCCAGCGGAGCGGTGCTTGACATGAAGGGCCCAGCGGAGCGGTGCAGAGATGGCGGTGCCCAGCGGAGCTTGAGATGAAGGGCCCAGCGGAGCGGTGCTTGAGATGAAGGGCCCAGCGGAGCGGGGCTTGAGATGAAGGGCCCAGCGGAGCGGTGCTTGACATGAAGGGCCCAGCGGAGCGGTGCAGAGACGGCGGTGCCCAGCGGAGCGGTGCTTGAGAGGAAGGGCCAGCGGAGCAGTGCTTGAGATGAAGGGCCCAGCAGAGCGGTGCTTGAGAGGAAGGGCCCAGCGGAGCGGTGCTTGACATGAAGGGCCCAGCGGAGCGGTTCTTGAGACGGCGGTGCCCTGTTCAGCGGTTCTTGAGACGGCGGTGCCCTGTTCAGCGGTTCTTGACTTGAAGGGTCATGTTCAGCGGTTCTTGACTTGAAGGGCCATGTTCAGCGGTGCTTGACTTGAAGGGCACTGTTCAGCGGTTCTTGAGACGGCGGTGCCCTGTTCAGCGGTTCTTGAGACGGTGGTGCCCTGTTCAGCGGTTCTTGACTTGAAGGGCCATGTTCAGCAGTTCTTGACTTGAAGGGCAATGTTCAGCGGTGCTTGACTTGAAGGACCCTGTTCAGTGGTTCTTGAGACGGCGGTGCCCTGTTCAGCGGTTCTTGACTTGAAGGGCCATGTTCAGTGGTTCTTGACTTGAAGGGCCATGTTCAGCGGTGCTTGACTTGAAGGGCCCTGTTCAGCGGTTCTTGAGACGGCGGTGCCCTGTTCAGCGGTGCTTGACTTGAAGGCCCATGTTCAGCGGTGCTTGACTTGAAGGCCCATGTTCAGCGGTGCTTGACATGTGTCTCCAGGGCACCAGATCTGGCCATTATATGGAGTTCACTTGCCACCCGACATGTGGCTGCCGGGCCCTTCGTGCACATCTGTACTTTCGATTGCGGGCCCGCATGTGCTGGTGTCCCGGGCACGTGGGTGTCCTCCTTCACCCCTGGAATGGGGCTGGTGGGGCCCTCCTGGGCAGCTTGCCTGCTGCCGGACTTGTCGGGCGTGCTGTCCTTCCCATCCTTCCCTGCTCCTCTGTGGCCCTTGCCTCCCTTTGTCGATGTGCCAGGTGGCACCCCACTTCCTGACGGTGCCAGGGTAGTGCCTTTGGAGGCTGCCGTCTCTGGCCTCTCGCGCCGGGCCTTGCCTTTCTTATTTTTTTCCCAGGGGGTGGGCTGGCTGTCCCTTTACTGCTAGCCGAAGTAGCTGCCCTTGAAGGTGGTGGACTCCAATATCCCTGGACTATGGTCCTTGTAGGTCCAGGGGTTGTGGTGGCTGAGGTGCTTACGAGATGGAGGGGGTGGGTCAGGTGATGGAAAGAGGTTAATTTTGGACAGGAAAAACTTTTTAGGAGCAGTGGGAAGGGTAGGTGTAGTGGGTATGGGAGTGGAGGAAGAGGATGTGGTTGTAGGTGAGTCAAGTCTGGTGTCTTTGGGTGCAGGTGCTTGTGCTGGAGGCTGTCGTGAGGTGGATGGCTGTTGGGTGGGTGGCTGCCTGCGTTTGTGTGGTTTGGAAGAGGGGGTGACAGACACACTGGGAGAGGACACAGGGGACGTGTAAATGGCAGTGGGAGTGGTGACTGCACGTGTGCGGAGTGTTCTGGTGGGTGTGCTGGTGATGGACGTAGTGGATGATGATGTTGTGCATGCAGGTGTGAGTGGAGACGTCACAGGGAGGGAGGAGGGAGACGAGGAGGAGGGGGACACAGAGGAGGCAGTGGCTGTTGGCATGTCTGCATGTGGCTGTTGCTTGTGTGAATGCTTGTGTGATGTGTGGCGCTTATGTCTGGATGAGCTGCCCTTGGGTGTTGAGGTGTGTGCAGGCTGGTCTGATGGTGTGTCTGGGATAGGCAGAGAAACAGGGGAGTGGGACTGGGTGGAGGAAGTTGGAGGAGGGAGGCAGGAGACAGGGACAATGGCTGCCGTCAGTGCTGAGGCCAGAGCGTTGAACGATCGTTGATGGGCAGCCTGACCCGAATGAATGCCCTCCAGGTATGCATTGCTCCGGTGCACTTCCCTTTCTACACCCTGGATGGCATTCAAAATGGTAGACTGCCCAACAATGAGTGTCCTGAGGAGGTCAATGACCTCCTCACTGAGGGCAGCAGGGGTAACTGGGGCAGGGCCTGAGGTGCCTCCTCCGCCTGATGATACTAATGCACACATGAACAGGAAGACCAACAAAAAAGGGGGGGGGTGCAAAATAAAGACATGTTGAGTGCATGCATTGGCGACACAGTTGGCGGAGAGGACAGACACAGAAGCCCCCTGCACTACGTTGCGCACTTGGGGTAGACTACACTACTCAATCAGTGGGACTTGCCCTACAAGCCTATGGACGACAACTGCACACATAGGTGACACAGGGCCATGAATAGCTGTAATTGGCACCCTACAGAGGTGGGGGGCGGAGGCACAGGGCCATGCCTTACGGTTGGGACTAGCCTACAGAAATCGCCCTGGCCTAGGGATACCCACAGACCTCCTCCCCCACCCAGACACCTCCACTGCACACTAAGATAGCAGAATGTGCTAGTACTCACCCCCTTGTGTCTGCTGTGTTGTCCTCACGCACCCATCCAAATCGGGGTAGGCCACCGCCAGGATCCGGGACATCAGGGGGGTCAATTGACGAGTGGCACCCTTCCTACGTTGGGAGGCCATCCCCAGCAGAGCCTCCGCGGTCTTCCTGCTCCCGCGGCGGATGTCCTCCCACCTCTTGCGGCAGTGGGTGCCCCGTCTGTTGTGGACCCCCAGGGTCCGGACGTCCTTGGCGATGGCACGCCAAATGTCGATTTTCTGATGGGCGCTGTCCTATGTGACATGTACAGGGGGAGAAAATAAAATATCATAATTTTCTGCATGCTCGATGTGAGTGGCCCCCCATCCCCACCCTTGCCATGTGGCACATGCTCTCATCTGTCGTTTGATGCATGCCTCATTCGCTCCCCTCCCCACCATCGTTCATTCACCCCACTCAACCCAGGCATTGGCCACAAAGCATGGTTACCTGTTGGTCTGGAGGACCGTAGAGTAGCGCATACTGGGGGAGGACCCCATCCACGAGTTTCTCCAATTCTTCAGAAGTGAAGGCAGGGGCCCTTTCCCCAGTCGCAGCAGCCATTGTCTCTTCCAGACCGAGGTCACAGCAGCACTTGCAGTATAGGTCCTCTCCTGTGGATGATCAGGTCTTGAGTGATTAAGCTGATAGAAAATGGCGGTCTCGCCCGCGGCGGTGCGTACCGTGGCGGTGCGTACCGCGACCGCCGGCGCACATCGTCATTGGCTCCTGAAATCCATAGGGTTCAATGTTAACCAATGCGGCTTTGCACCGCGGTCTTCGACCGCCTACCGCCACGGTGTGCCACGCCAGCGCATTTACCTCACATCCCATTGTCGCACTTCACAGGTCAGGCAGCCGCCATTTCAAGGGCCCACATGGCTTAAATTCTACTGCGTCACACATGCCTAGGCCTTGCATCAACACTCATACAAGCCATTCACTGCATAGAGAATCGTGTACTGTGCAAGCTGTGGGAACGTACCTGTGGGTTGATTGACTCTGTGCTCGCTGTTGTCCTTCCTAGGCACTGTCCGCTGGGACTTGCGAGGAGATGGAGGAATCTTCCCGTGTACAGACCGCTGGTGGACCTGTCGACAATGGAAGAAAGACATGTCATATTGACATACAGGCTTGACCGAGCCACTATACAGGAACTGTGTGCCCAGCTGGAGCCAGACCTGATGTCACCCATCCGCCAACCCACAGTGATTCCCCCTCTAGTGCAGGTTCTGTCAGTACTCCATTTTTTGGCAAGTGGGTCATTTCAAACAACAGTGGCCATTTCATCAGGGATGTCTCAGCCTATGTTTTCAAAGGTGTTGTCCAGAGTGTTGTCTGCCCTGATGAAATACATGCGGAGCTACATTGTTTTCCCTGAGGTGGGCGATTTGGCTACAGTGAAGGGTGATTTCTATGCCCTTGGACATATTCCCAACATCATTGGTGCCATTGATGGGACCCATGTGGCTTTGGTACCCCCCAGAGAAAGTGAACAGGTGTACAGGAACAGAAAAAGTTATCATTCGATGAATGTCCAGGTGGTCTGTTTGGCTGACCAGTACATCTCCCATGTAAATGCCAAGTTCCCTGGGTCAGTGCATGACGCGTACATCATGCGAAATAGCAGCATCCCTTATGTGATGGAACAACTACAGAGACACCGTGTGTGGCTAATTGGTGACTCTGGTTACCCCAACCTGTCATGGCTACTGACCCCAGTGAGGAATCCCAGGACCAGGGCAGAGGAACGCTACAATGAGGCCCATGGGCGTACTAGGAGGGTGATCGAGCGGACCTTCGGCCTCCTGAAGGCCAGGTTTAGGTGCCTGCATATGACAGGTGGGTCACTAATGTACTCACCAAAGAAGGTGCGCCAGATCATTGTGGCCTGCTGTATGCTTCACAACCTGGCTTTGCGACGCCAGGTGCCTTTCCTGCAGGAGGATGGTCCAGATGGTGGTGTTGTGGCAGCTGTGGAGCCTGTGGAGAGTGAAGAGGAGGAAGACGACGAGGACGACACAGACAACAGGAACACAGTGATACAGCAGTATTTTCAATAACACACAGGTAAGAATCAACACCGGCATTTTACATTTACTTACAGTCTCCTGCCTCTCTACTGTCTGAGTTTCCCCCCATTGTATGTTAACTGAGTTGTGACTTTCCCTTCCAATTTCAGAGATGTGGGCCCCACTGCGTGACCTCTGCTTTGTTTGCCCATGGACTACAGTTGTGTGACAGTGGTATGTTGTCATCACAATGTAACTGGACATTTTGGCACGGTTATGTCTAATACATTTGTTCAAAATACAGGCAGACTCCAGATTATTTTTGTGCAATAAGTGATTTTATTTAAGTGCTCAATTTAGGGACATGGTTGAAACTCGGTGATGGGTGATGGTGGAGGAATGTCCATGGCAGAGTCCAGATTTTCAGTCTCACAGGTGCATTGTCCATATGCCTGTGGAAGGATGGAGCAGGGGCAGTATAAGGTTGGACAGGGTGACAATGTGGGACAGTGGGATGACATCAGGGGGTATCCTTTCCTGGCGGGGGTCTTGGCATCCTACTCTGTCTTCTTCCTAGATCTCAGGCCCCGCTTGCGGGGTGGTTCTCCTTCTGCAGGGGGTGGGGTTCTGGTGGCCTGTTGTTGTTGTGTCGGGCCTCCTGTCCACTAGCGCCGGCAGAGGTGGTAGCCTGTTCTTGGTCCATGCTAGTGACAGGGGCCCTTTGTGGTGCCACATGGTCCCGCAATGTGGTGACAATCTGGTTGAGAGCCACGACGATGGTCCCCATTGCGGAACTCATGCTTCGGAGTTCTTCCCTGAACCCCATATACGGTTGCTCCTGCAGAAGTTGGATCTCCTGGAACCTGGCCAGTACCGTAGCCATCGTCTCCTGGGAGTGGTGGTATGCTCCCATGATGGAGGAGAGGGCCTCGTGGAGAGTGGGTTCCCTGGGCCTGTCCCCCCCCCTGTCGCACAGTTGCCCTCCCAGTTCCCCTGTTTCCCTGGGCCTCTGTCCCCTGGACCGTGTGCCCACTACCACTGCCCCCAGGTCCCTGTTGTTGTTGGGGTGGTGGGTTAACCTGGGTGCCCTGTAGTGGTGGACACACCGCTGATTGACTTGTCCTGGAGACAGAGGCATGGGCCTGCTGGGTGGGAGCTGTGCTGGTGTTCCCAGAGGGGGTTAGGTCTGCTGTGGCCTGTGGCTGTGTGAGGGGAATAGACTGTCCCGAGGTCCCCGATGGGCCGGGCTGGTCATCTGGGTCCAGGGAGACAGAGCTGCTATCATCACTGGGGGCCTCTTCTGGGGGTGGGATGGACATTTCTGGACCCTCCTGGGCGGTGTGGTGGCGTTCGGGTCCTGCAGGGGTATAAGAGTATGGTTATTGCTTCTGTGTGTGCCATATCGTGCAATGGGTGGGTGCCCGTGTACCCCAGTGCTGGCATTCCCTTGTGGGGGCTGTTGTGACTGTGGCTTGTGGGGGAGATGAGTATGTGCAGTGGGCATGCTTTGGTGATGGGTGTCCATGCTTTGTGGACGCATGCAGGGCTAGGTGTTGGGATGGGTGGGTTGTGATGGTGAGCCATTTGCAAGGAGTTGGTGTGATGGGGGTGGGGGTGAGGGTGGGGGTATGATTTGGCATGCAGGTGGGGTGGGGGGGATGAAGTAATGAAGATGAGACTTACCAGAGTCCATTCCTCCAGCTACTCCTGCGAGGCCCTCAGGATGCAGGATGTTCAAGACTTGCTCCTCCCATGCTGTAAATTCTGGGGGAGTAGGTGGGGGTCCGCCGCCAGTCTTCTGCACCGCGATGTTGTGCCTTGATACCATGGAACGCACCTTCCCCCGTAGGTCGTTCCACCGCTTCCTGATGTTGTCCCGATTTCGTGGATGCTGTCCCACAGCGTTGACCCTGTCCACTATTCTTTGCCATAGCTCCATCTTCCTGGCAATGCTGGTGTGCTGCACCTGTGTCCCAAAGAGCTGGGGCTCTACCCGAACTATTTCCTCCACCATGACCCTGAGTTCAGCGTCTGAAAACCTGGGGTGTCTTTGGGGTGCCATGGGGTGGTGTGGATGAGGTGTGGGGTGGTGTATGTGTTGATGAGTGTGGTGAGTGTGGTGGTGTGTGGTGTTTTGTGCGTGGATATTGTGTGGGTGACGGTGTAGTGTGCCTCTGTGTGATGGTGTTCTCTATTCTGTGCTGTCTCTCAGGCCTTCGTTCGTGATCTTTGGTCGTAGGGGTTTGTGGGTGTTGTGGGTGTGTGTTTCATATTGTATTGGATGTGTGGGAGTGGTGTGTGTATGTGTCTCAGGTGTGTGTATTTGGAATTGTCCAATGTGGTTGTGTTTTGTAAAGGATTCGTGGGTCGGAATGGCATGGGCGTATTTCTGTTGGCGTGACGGTGGAAGTTTGGTCATCGCCAGTTTTTCGCTGGCCGTTGGTGTGGCGGACTTTTGTGGATGTTGGGTTTTTGGCGGTTTGCCAGTTGCGGTCAGAATGACCGTGGCGGTTTACCGCGGCGGTGTTATGGCGGTCTTCTGACCGGCAGTAAGCGCCTTTTACCGCCGAGGTCAGAATGACCACCTAAGTCTCTTCCTACAACTAGTTGTAACTGTTGTCCAAACCTTACCGGCTCACTAGCAGTACCTCACCAGAAACACAATAGTAAAAGGTGATTTGTAGCAGTCGCTTACGCAAAGCAGTCGCTGGACTCAAAGTAAGATATCTCAGGGTTGTCATGGTTGAACGGAAATTACCCTTTTCTCACAGATATATTATGTCTCATACAAACAAAGGCAATAACACAGATGCAGTGAAGTTATAATAGTTTTTATTTAACATAACTGCAATTTGCGATAAGTTGCATGAACTGCAATGATTAGGATAATGAATATACCAAGCAACAGTATTGTGAAGAAGAGAGTCATGGTTATAAAGACCCCCACCATTTTTGCAATATATATGAAAGAAATATATATACATATATATATATATGAGATGGAATATGCCCTAATACCCTAATAAGAATAGGCCTAACCTCCTACCTAAAGGAGAGCTGGGTTTGCTAAACCTAATCTGCCAAAGCCGTGTCCATGAGAGGAGCCCCCAACCCTCGTTACCTTGGAATGAGGTCTCTATCTCAGACTCCGTAGGGACACGAAGACTGGGTCAGTGTCAAGACGACTGCAGCATCGGTATCAGCGATGGTGGCGATGCCCTCTGGTCGGAATCCCTCTGATTATCTGTCTGAAGTGTAATGTATTTATACAGATCTACAAGGTCCCCTGACGTAGGTGTATTTCAAAACAATAGATAACAGGCATGCTTGGGACGGCAATTAATATCAACAATCCCTCGAAAGTATAGAGAGGGAAAATCCCTAAGTGTGAACACATACTGTTTGTTTGTCTTTTGTGCTTGATCTTGACGCTGATAATAAAACTCATAACAAGTGGCCTAACTATAAACAAGGCAGCCATCTTAGAGGAAATAATTAATTAAATGAGCTAAGACAGAGCAAGCTCAGTAGGTTAAAAGTCACTAAGTGATGGGGGCACGAGTTTACAAGCCTACGGCTAAGCTAACTCCTGTTATCCCATTAAAACAAAGTAGGATTCACTACACCCTCCCCATTGCCGTAACAGGTATGATGAAGGTACAGGAACCCAAACGCTAAAAAAGCTGCTTCTGAACTAAAAAGCCAAAGGCAAAAAACCAGCTAATAAAAAGCTAATAATAAAAAATCGTTGTGGGTGAAAACACATTAAAACAAATCTGTCTAAAAACACATACAGAGATGTTAATATCAACCATGACAAGTACAGCAAACGTCTAATATAACTGCATAATTTGGAATTGGGAATGGTAAGCAAATTCATCAAATTATGTGTTATACGCATGATCTTGAAGAATGTCATCGAAGTCACCAGTCAAGGACCTCAAAAATGAGTCAACATCGTCCGAAGTGAAGTCTAGTGCTGGGCGGACAAACTGATCCACAGAGCAGAAGTGAGCCATATTCATCGGTGCATCGATACTTGCTGCAGTGTCCTCATCCATGTTAGATCTTATAACGGAAGGATCATAGGTGGCCTCGCGGAGCAACCTCAGTCTCAAGGGGCATGACCGTGAATGAACCCTCATCGGGGACATCAGCAGTTCGTGGTCCACAGGAGATGTCGGTGCAACAGCAAGACAGACCATAGGCAGATGCTCAAAGAGGCACCATATGCAGCGTAAGACCGGTTGAACACACCAGAGAAGTGGCCGGAATGACAACGACCAGTCAAGCTCCAATTTCACCAGCAAAGGTGTACCGAAGATCCGAACCATGCGCTCACAGCACAGTGGAGTTGGCGGGAGCGGCTCCATTGCTCTGTGTTGCTGGAAAGAAACAACCACCGCGAATCAGAAGAAATAGCAGTAGTAGTCCGCCAATCAAAGCCAAAATAATTGGAAAGCCACCAAACACACTTGAAAAGAGAGAATGGATGGCTGATGGCATGACTCCAAAGACAGTCTGGAAGATGGACACAAAACCAGACCCGACAGCCTTAAAGAAATGAACAATCCCAGTGGTGCTTGAAGCATTGAGTATTCTGGATACCAACTCTCCAAAGTGTTTGGGGAAATCGGTATTTTAATGGGATTGTATCTCGGCGGATGATCTCGCAATCTGGAGAGCATACGTCTCTTTTGCGGATGTCAAGGTGACCTGTTTCTGAAACAATAGCGCCTTTAGTCTACTCAACTTGTCATAGTTCATATTAATAGTATCTATGTGGGGCCACATTTCAGATACTTGTATCTCTCGTGTGGGGGGAAACAAAACATGTCCACAACACATAACGACCTTCGTGACTGAGATTGCGTAGGCAATTCCAGGTCGCAAGCCGCAACAGCTTTCATAGTTCAGTAGAACATAACTTCCATTGGAAAGTACATGAAACACTGGACGAATCAAGGGGACGGGAGTACCCTTCAGAAAACAGGCCAAGTTTGCGACCCCCGCATTGCAAAGATCGTGAAGAGACACCTGTTTGCATATCATAGAATGACGAACAGCAGTCTCACATTCACTTCCGCTAAGAAAGACCTCCTGTTCACCGTTCAGACATTTATAGTCAAAGGGCAATTCCCACTCTTCTTTAATAAAGCCATCTCCTAGCTGCTCATATCGTCCCACCGCAAGATGTTTCAGGCAGCTCGAGAAATGAAAGGTTGAAATCGGTAAATTAATAATGCCGTTCAATAGCCAGATAGTTGAAGGACTCTCTGCTACTGTGAAGGGCAACATATCTAATTTCTCTACTTGAAGCAGGGTGAAACGAGCCTCCCTTTTAGCCATTATCACTTGTTCCCTGGAAAAATTAAAAGCAGTGAATAGTTCACTCCCATTAATGTACTTCAATGGAATGTGGCAACTTTTCAGTGTCTGTAATGTCCAACCCAGCTGCATGATGGAACGTAGCTGTGTTTGCCCATGATATAACCGGGACAAGTCAGTCTGAGTGATATCAATAGCAGACAACACTATATTTGATAGTGAATAAATCCTGTTGGACAGCGTGTTCATGCCATTGTCGACAACAGCTAATGTTTTTTCCAAATTCTCCTTATCTAGTTGCCTTAAACGTGCAGCAGCCTCAATCTGGGAAAGTTTCCAAATTTCATTATACATAGCATATAAAAACCATTTCGAGCGTTGTTTCCTAGGACCTAACAGGAAATCCTGTAAGTCTATACTGTCAGAAAGAGTGTTCAGGTGTTGCTTAACCACTGTTAACGTGTTTGTCTGCACCCATTGCTGGCACAGCTTACCCACACTGTATGTTGTAATTACACCTGTATGTTGACCTGATAGAAAGCGAGGGTCAGGCCTGTGAATGGAAAAAACCCCTGAAGAGTTTAAGAAACGCTTTTGACACTCATCAGTGTCGGAGGGCCAAACCAAACACCCGCCGGGACAGGAAAGTGAAGAATTATAGGTACCAGCCTTAACCATTGCATCTAGCCTGTCTTCTGAGACATTAAGAAAGTGTTGCCAATCTTTAAACTTTGTCGGAGTAGGGATACTGGGCGTGTTCAGGTCCCAGACAGGACGTCTGCTCAATAGTGTCATTTAAGAAAATCATTTGCACAGGAATCAGGCAAGCTCAAACCAAAGCCTCCCTACCCTGTATCTGCCAATCTTGTGTCCCCCATACACTTTTCAAATCAATAGTATCTTTCCAATATTCGTAACACTCAATCGAGAGCTGGGAAACAAAGGGATCTGAATAAATCAATTTCGTATCTGTTAGCACAAGTTTTCTAATTTGTGCCGGAGGTATTTTAAAATAATACAACTCTGCTTTTTTTGTATCATGCCCAGAAAAGTAAGTAAATGTTTTGCTGTAATACTTCAGACTCCCCACCTGTGGTGTCGAACAGTGTTCCCATTGTGTATAGTTCAAGAGAGGCCGATATCTAGTTGCACGGTGTAGGTAGTGATGTCCCCAATTGTTATAGCAGAACATTTCCCCATAATTCATTGTATAATCATATACATCATCACCTCCAAAAGCGGAATAGTCCTTCATTTCAGCTAGCATTGAATCAACTGTGTGGACATCCCAATCATCAGAGACAACATTAGGTGTAATAACATCAGACATTGAAATTTTGAACACGTCTGGTATTTGAATTATCTCTGTAGGCCCGTATATATATCGAATGGAACTTTGTCCCACACAATCCCATCAGGAATTGGCATAGCTGTAATATTGACAGGGGACAAATCACGTCGGACCTTATGTGAGGAATGATGTGGTGTTAAAATTTCATCAACAGGCTCCACAGAGGAGCGATCAGCAATATAGTGACCATTAATCAGTAAAAAGAAAACAGTCACAAAACCAATCCATAAAAATAATGCAATAAATGTCAAACAGAACCATAGATAGTGACATGGGTAGATCAAATAGTTATTTTTAAGCCATCGATACAGCTTACTACTTTCCGAAAGTTCGTCAGTCACAGTTGAGAATGAATCCGAAGAAAAATCATCAATGTCAATGAAATAGCCAACACAGGACCCGCTGAATTCTGATCCACCGTTCGTGGAGGTTCTTAATAGACAACGTCATTAGTCGTGGAAGTGTTCGTGTAAAATACAGCCAAATCCTGAAGCGGGGTGGTCACCAAAGTTGTTACTGGAACCAACACAAGTTCAGTTTCCGCCCTCCCCATGGTCGAGGAAGTGGCTGGAACAGCAGTTGACATAGTTGCATAATCAGTAGTAGTGATATTCATCCCACTATGTAGATGGATGTCCTGTTGGGTAGTGAAAGGGGATCGGGAACTACCCAAGGGACCTCCTGGTCTTCTGTGAAGAATCGGCCACATGGTGTAATTTGATGTCATCAATGGAGATGAATCTGTTTGATTTAGAACCGGACAATGGTGGAAGGATGACAGTCCTGGTTCCTTTTATTCCCAAGACCAGTACAGGTGCCCTGTATGATGGACCAAACTCTTTTTTCACAGCGATCTTCTCACAAACCAGATCCCCAACGTTAGGAATCCAGCCAGTCTAAGTTTTTGCCAATTCCCTTATTCCCAAAGTGGCAGCACTCGCAGATGATTAATCATCACAAAATTGGTGAAGCTCCTGTAAAACAGTGAGACGTTCTTTTATGTCAAATGGTGTTTCTGCTGTCACCATACCAGGGGCATCAAGATCAGGGACATACATAGGTATCCCAAAGAGAACCTCATATGGAGATTTTCCCCCCAAGGACCGTCTTGGCAGATTATTCAGTGCTCTCTGGACCCCATATAAGTGATGTAACCAACTGCGGCCTGAACCTAATACTCGAGCTGTTAAGGACTGCTTTAGATCACGATTCCGCCTCTCCAAGACCGAATTTCCCTCTGGATGGTATGGTGAGGAGTAATGGAGTTCAACTCCCATCGTTCTCATGGTGTCCCTGAAAGCTTTAGAGGCAAATGCAGGGCCCTGGTCCGAATGGAATGCTGCAACCGCATATGTACCGATAAAGATCAGCAAATCTTTTATAACAGTCCGGGTGTCAGCCGACCGCTGTGGCCATACCCACAGGAATCTAGAACAGGAATCCACAGCCACTAAAATATATTTGTATGCACCATCAGGCTGTAAGGGACCACAATGGTCCAGGTACACACATTGGAGTGGCTTGTTTGACACTAAGAGGGATGTCTGCGGAGGGCGTTTGATACTTGAGCCCTTAATCTGCTGACAAATGTCACAGCAAAGGACATACTGTTTAGTCCGTCTGCATAGACCAGGCCACCAGTATCGTTGCTGTAGAATTGTGATTGTGGCCTGTATACCAGCATGTGCAGAAGAGACACCCTCATGTGCGGCTGTAATCAGCTCTACTCTCCGGTCTCCATTGGGAATTACGCGATCACCAACTTCAGGAATTGTTGCATAAGCAACATTCTGTGCACTGATATGGTAAGTATAGTTCGTAGGGTATCCTTTTGGAAAGGTCTTGCCTGCAGCCGAAGCTTTAACGGCAACCAGTATTTCATTATCCAACCTCGTCCGAGAACGAGTCACTGCAGCCACAGAAGCCGTAGCTACTGATGCTTTGGCTGCTTCATCAGCCAATGTATTGCCGGCAACGTGTATTCCTACACGTTGGTGTCCTAATGTATGTACTACATGGACATTTGGTAGCTTATCCTTAAGATCAGCCACCCTTCCCCACAACATTTTGTGTTTAATGGTGTTCCCTTTAGAATCTCTAAACCCGTTCAGTTTCCAATGATTGAGATATTCATTGTATGACTGGACGCAGTAATATGAATCACAGACGATCAAAGTCTGTGTTCCTGGCTCAGAATGTTCGAGCGCTAGAAGAAGAGCCTTAAGCTCGGCCAACTGGGCTGTGCAGTCCCCTAAGGTCTGAGTGTAGGTATTGTAAGGATGGAAAACTCCGTCTTCCATTATCCCGCACACGGTTGCGCAAGCTGCTGAGTATTGATGTTTAGTACCTACAGCCGGTTGTGCCGATCCGTCAGTATAAATGATAGTATTATAACTGTCCAGTGGCAAGATATGTAGAGGAGCGGGGTACTCCTGTTCATACTGGAGAAATTCTTGTGTCTGAAGCCTGGGGTCAAACACATAATCAACATCAGTGGCGGTCAGAGACGTAGCCCATTGAATCCAGCGTTGATGTAATGCCTTAGCGTTCGGAACGCTCGCTTTAGTGACAGCCTCTAAGACCGGCACCAGGGAGACAACAATAATGCGTTTCCCCTGGGCAAGTGGCCTCTCTTTTATGACGGTCATCTGAACCGCTGTCAGAATCTTCTCTGTAGGTGCAAAACGTTTTTCAGCATTTGAGTACAAGTGTGATTTAAATGCTGTCGGCACTGTGTCACCCTCATTAAAGGTGACATAAGTAAACCCAAGGGCACCAGCAATTATTCTGATGACCAAATTGGTTTTATTGTCACGTGTGTATAAGTGTTTAGCTTCCAACATGTCCCGTTGTATGTCCCTAAGGATGTGTGTGTGTTCAATCGTCCATCGTCTGCTAGAAAAATTTAGCTTAATTAAGTCATAAAGTGGCTTGATGCGTTCTGCATAATCTGGAATGTATGTTCTGCCAAAATTTAAGAAACCTAGTAATGACTGTAATTTCTTAAGTGTGTTCGGAGGATGTAATTGAGCACACTTTTCTAGGAAGTGTGGGGCCAGGCTCTTCCCCTCGTTTGATAGCTCATATCCCAGGAACAATACACTAAGAAAGGCTATCTTGCTTTTCTTAAAATAAAATTTATAACCAAGGTCTGCAAATCCCAAAATGATCCGATCGACTCTCGCAAGATGAATGTCGAGGGTGTCGTCAGTGAGATAAATATCGTCCACATAGGATAATGCATCGAAGTCAAGCTCGTGCAAAATTGATGTTACACGGGCTGAAAACAGTCCTGGGCTATTTTTATAGCCTTGGGGTAAACGAAAAAAGTGTTTCTGAGAGCCAAATGAAAATGCACTTAGATCCCTACTTTCATGTGCTAAATTCTGGCAGAAAAACCCATTAGATATATCCAATGTAGTTTTATATTTTTTACGCACTATATTGTTTATCAGTGCTGTGCTGTGTCAATTTTCTATACCATATGTGCGTGTATGACTATTTAAGTGTCTATAATCAACCACTATTCTATATGAATGATCTGGTTTTGAAACGGGAAATAATGGATTATTCATCGCCGATGTACAGGGCTCAATCACTCCCTGGTACTCAAGTTGTGACAGCATCTCTGTCACCGGAGCTTTTGCTTCATGCCTAACAGGGTATTTGTGGCTGCGGGTGGGGTGTAGACCTAACGGGAATAACATGACAAGGAGAGTCCTTGTCCCACCCTACATGATTACGGTATAAAGCAGGTGCCTGCGCTAAAGCCCATTCAGCAGCATAGGCTTTTTTGTCTGCCTCCGGAACAAGATCGGAAAAAGAAGGCAAAATGACATCTTCCCCATGTGGGAGCTTGCGGACATGTTCAGGTGGCCAGTCTCTCTCAGCCAACTAACTAGTAAGTTAATCCCAAAATATCACACTAATAATGCATTCCACGTCTCCCTCTATCTGAATTGTTAAATCATAAACCCGATCGGGTGGGAGAACGCGGCCATCCGCTGTCTCAACCGCGATGTAATCGCTAGTTGCTGTCGCATCCAGATGATCTCTCAGACTCTGGCGACATATCGTGACCTCTGCTGCGCTGTCCAACAGAGTCACGGCCCACTTCTTGTTCCTCAACAGTGTTCTCAATACTACTGCCATTTTTAACTGTCAGTGCTGCCACTTTCTTCTTTTTAAATTGTGGCTTTTGCTGAGGAGTCTTTTCTTCTTTTTTAATGGTAGACTGTGGCAAATCTTTTTTTTCTTTCACGTATTCCGGACGTCGATCTTGACGGCCCCCTCTCTGGCTACGTTTATCCGGTGCGTCCTGAAAGGAACGAGAAGGACGTGAATCAGTATATCTGTCTGGAGTTCTAATGTTATCCCTATTTCTGAGATTATACCTCCTTTCGGAGTACTCCGGATGTGGAGAATCAGCTCTTTTATTTTTCCTGTCTTTGAAATCTTTTTGTTTGTCTCAGCGCTTTTTAGAGCCCTCTTGTGCCTGCTTTGTAGCTTCCTTATGGGTGGCACTTGGTAATTCCAATTTTTTAGGTTTAGCTCCCAAACTATCCCGTCCTATACTAGTATAGGTATCGGAAATTATTTTCGGTAGCTGTCTCTCTTGTTCCACATTTGGAGTTTCCCGGAGATGCTGGCGTATTGCCAGTGCCACCGCTTCCCCTTTAATATTACTTAGTATTATCGAGGAGACAGCGTCAAAGTTACGCATCAATTTCATCCCCAGATCCAGGGCCGGTGCAGCCCCATGCTCATTTTGTATTTGTTTTAATACTTCCGGTAAATTGGCAAGTGCAGGGGTACCATGTGTGGTAGTATAAACGGCAGCGAAGACTGTACCCCATGTGGCACATTCATCCACAGAGGGAACCATCCCAAACGGCAAGCACATAGTGAGCAGTCTATGTTTTTCCTGTATGGGGGAACACAGCTTCCAGCTGATTTGTTTTCTGGGCAATCCAGAACGGTATTTTTTCCCGTTCCGTGGGCACTTTACCCATAATAGTATGCACTGTTTGTGGATTAATCCCAGTAGCCAATTGATATCCACCAGCTACTGGCATTGCTGGACGCGCTGGTGTAGTGTTCAGTGTTCGCATTACGAACTGAACCAATCGTCTATATAATGCCACTAATTCATTATACAGTACTCGTAAATCTGCGATCCGCATATTCTGTATGCCTGGGTGAGGTGTATATGTGGCAAACATAGGCCATGTAGGGCCCTCATTACTTAAAGGACCTAGCCTCACTCTTCGTAGTACATGTGGTAGGGCGCCTTCAAACCAGTTCTGATGCTCTTGATATGTGAGCGATATTTCATGATACTGGTATGCTTCGTACCGTACAGGTACGTTCGCAATTTCATATGTGTGAAATGTGTGCGTTCTCTGGTCAGCCTCAGGAAAGGTGACCCAACAGTAAAATGTTTCTGTTTGGTATGCTTCAGTTGCCTCTATTATCAGCGTAACATCCCCGCCCTCTTCTGTAAGGCCATGCGCTAATAAATGTTGTGTAAGTGCATGTCTAGCATTTGCAGGAATGTCTATGGTATTAGCCATAGTTGTTTAGAGAAACGGAACACCAAAAATAGGGGAAGTTTTAACTTTTTATGAGTTCGAGCTCGAACAACCCACAGCTGAATTAGGTGTTACCTGTTCAGCTGAGGAGGATTCTCCCAAAGACCACGGACGTCTCCTTATAATGGTTATTACGGTACCTGTTGTCTGTGAGACAGTGATAGTCAGGGTATCCGTAAATTAGTGCCTAAACACCATCGTTGGTGGCACCATGTTGTAGTTTGGACTCTTGCTCTGAGCAAGACTGCTGGTCTCAGGATGACACTACTTTCGTTTGTAGGTGACTAAGGGGGTCATTCCGACTCCCGCCCGCCGCGGTCACCGCGCGGCCGGCGGGAGCCGCCAGAATACCGTTCCGCGGTCGAAAGACCGCGGCGGTAATTCTGACTTTCCCGCTGGGCTGGCGGGCGGCCGCCTTCAGGCCGCCCGCCAGCCCAGCGGGAAAGAGGCTTCCATGATGAAGCCGGCTCGGAATCGAGCCGGTGGAGTGGAAGCTGTGCGACGGGTGCAGTTGCACCCGTCGCGTATTTCACTGTCTGCGCAGCAGACAGTGAAATACATTTAGGGGCCCTCTTACGGGGGCCCCTGCAGTGCCCATGCCAGTGGCATGGGCACTGCAGGGGCCCCCAGGGGCCCCGCGACCCCCCCTACCGCCATCCGGTTCCCGGCGGGAGAACCGCCGGGAACTGGATGGCGGTAGGGGGGGTCGGAATCCCCTTGGAGGATTCCAATGGGCGGCGGTACACTGGCGGGAGACCGCCAGTGTTGCCGGTCCGACCGCGGCTTTACCGCCGCGGTCGGAATGCCCATTGGAGCACCACCGGCTTGTCGGCGGTGCTCCCGCGGTCCACCAACCCGGCGGTCATTGACCGCCGCGGTTGGAATGAGGGCCTAAGTCTCTTCCTACAACTAGTTGTAACTGTTGTCCAAACTTTACCGGCTCACTAGCAGTACCTCACCAGAAACACAATAGTAAAAGGTGATTTGTAGCAGTCGCTTACGCATGGACTCAAAGTAAGATATCTCAGGGTTGTCGTGGTTGAACGGAAATGACCCTTTTCTCACAGACATATTGGGCCTGATTACAACTTTGGAGGACGGTGTTAAACCGTCCCAAAAGTGGCGGATATACCACCTACCGTATTACGAGTCCATTATATCCTATGGAACTCGTAAGACGGTAGGTGGTATATCCGCCACTTTTGGGACGGTTTAACACCGTCCTCCAAAGTTGTAATCAGGCCCATTATGTCTCATACAAACAAAGGCAATAACACAGATGCAGTGAAGTTATAATAGTTTTTATTTAACATAACTGCAATTTGCGATAAGTTGCATGAACTGCAATGATTAGGATAATGAATATACCAAGCAGCAGTATTGTGAAGAAGAGAGTCATGGTTATAAAGACCCCCACCATTTTTGCAATATATGAAAGAAATATATACATATATATATATGAGATGGAATATGCCCTAATACCCTAATAAGAATAGGCCTAACCTCCTACCTAAAGGAGAGCTGGGTTTGCTAAACCTAATCTGCCAAAGCCGTGTCCATGAGAGGAGCCCCCAACCCTCATTACCTTGGAATGAGGTCTCTATCTCAGACTCCGTAGGGACACAAAGACTGGGTCAGTGTCAAGACGACTGCAGCATCGGTATCAGCGATGGTGGGGATGCCCTCTGGTCGGAATCCCTCGGATTATCTGTCTGAAGTATGATGTATTTTTACAGATCTACAAGGTCCCCTGACGTAGGTGTATTTCAAAACAATAGATAACAGGCATGCTTGGGACGGCAATTAATATCAACAATCCCTCTAAAGTATAGAGAGGGAAAATCCCTAAGTGTGAACACATACTGTTTGTTTGTCTTTTGTGCTTGATCTTGACGCCTTGGCGCAGTGACACTGATAATAAAACTCATAACAAGTGGCCTAACTATAAACAAGGCAGCCATCTTAGAGGAAATACTGTAAATAATTAAATGAGCTAAGACAGAGCACGCTAAGTAGGTTAAAAGTCACTAGGTGACGGGGGCACGAGTTTACAAGCCTACGGCTAAGCTAACTCCTGTTATTCCATTAAAACAAACTAGGATTCACTACAGGTTGCGCTCCCGCCACAGGTCCGCTAGGCCGAATGAGTCCAAAAAGGATGCCATCATCACTGAAGTGTCCGGTACCCTTGCGTGTGAAACTCTGTCTAATCCTGGGTCAACCACAAGATTCATGTCGTCTTCCACGATCAGTAATGCTGGTGGGAGGCTCACCAACAGTGCCCGTAGATCCTCCAGGGTGCACTCCTGCAGTCTCGGCAGACAATGTGTCCCACCAGGTATGGGTCAGCATGAATGGTATAGATTGTTTTTGCAGGATGCCTACTCCCATAGAATCCGCTTTGTAGCCCACATGCACAATTAGCTGATAGCCAAATCTATTTAGGGCCTTGTATTGATTCCCTTTAAGATGTGTTTCCTGTAGCAGGATAAGGTCTGGGCGATGTCTGCGCAGGTATTGAAGGACTATGATGCGTTTAATACGATTGCCCAGTCCAGTCACATTCCATGTCAGGACTTTAAGGGTGCGCGCCGTCGTACCTGCCATTGGGAAACTCTTCTAGGTCTAGGCGGGTTGCAGCACCTGGCTCCCCGCCCCATGATCCTTCAAATATTCCACTATCCGGGGTAGTTTCCCAGGTCATAGTACTGCTTTGTAATAGTAAATAAACATAATATAACATTTAACTGTTGATTTAACATTCTTCCACTAGAACCTCCCCCCACCCTACAACCCCGCAAAGCAGGCTTTAAACTGCCCACGCCCCTAACCAGCGGAGTGCCTGTCACCCTAAGGAACTCAAACTGTGGTGTGGGTGTGCTTGCGCCACAGAGTTTGACCATCACAGCTAACTATTAGCAATCAAATTCAATCGCCCACTTAACATATCAATTTTTTATACCACCGGCCTGTCTTGACCAGGCCCCGTCAAGCGGCCATAAGCCAGTCCGAGTGCGCTAGAGGCCACCATCAGATTCCAGCCAGTAGCTCCAGCCGTCATCTCAGCCCAGGGATCAGTGAGGCACATCCTCCAGTCTGCCTTCAGTTGAAGACAAAATTTAATCAGCGTCCAGGCTTAGCATTTCCTACCATGGGCCATTCCGGGCCGGCCACCTATTTAGTCAGAGATCTTGTTGCCCCAGTTCCGGATTCTTGTCGCTGCGGCATGGGGGTCCAAATTCCCCCTACCACCATGTGCTCCTCTGTAACCCCATTGGTTGGAGCGGCCCACGGCTTGGGACCCCTCCTGCCACTCCCAGGCCTCCTCCGGCACTTCAAAGTGCCATGTTCTGCCCTCCGTAAGCACCCATAGGTGCACCGGATAGAGCATCATGTATTTAAGTTCACTGTCTAGTGGTGCTTTTTTGATCTCTTGGAAACTTTGTCATTGTCGCTGGACCCTAAGCGTAAAGCCTGGGAAGAAGAAGACAACAGCACCCTTATATTGGAGATCCCCACGGGATCTAGCACCCTGCAGTATAAAATCTCTATTTCAATTGTTGAAAATTCTCGCAATGATTGTCCTCAGAGGGGCCCACAGTCTTGGGGGTGGGGGGAACCAGCACCCTATGTGCCCGTTCAATGGTGAAAAACTGAGCTATTCTCCTAGGACAAAGATAGTCAGTGATTAGGGACTCCAGAAAGACCTCAACACTCTGGCCCTCTGCCCCTTCTGGCGCTCCCACCACTCTGATATTGTTTCTCTGTGCCCTCCCTTCCTGATCCTCCAAGCGATATAATTGCCTTGTGCTCCGTGGTGAGAAATTGTACCTGGTTCTCGAGTCTCTTGGATGTAGACTGTAAATGGGCAATATCTGTCTCAGCAGTTGTGACTTTTTCTGCTACTTTCTTAGGGTCTGCCTGCAGGAGAGTTACGTCTACCATTACTGCCTTAAGTCTGGGCTCCAACGTTCCCTTCAGGTCTTGAATGGCAGCCATAATGATGCCCAGCGAGGGTTCGCTAGGGGAGGCCCCATATGCCTCAAGTCCCTCCCCAGCATCTTCCAGTGTCATGGGTCCCCCTGCCTGCCTTGGGACAGCGAACTCCTCCATTTTGTTATCCTGCTGCGTTAGCTGTCTTTTGTTTCTGACCATGTTGGGGGGGACCCCATCTTTGTGGCCCCTCAAGGGCCCATTTAGGTTTCTCTGGCTGGGGTTTCCCCTCTTACTCTACCCTCCCGCTGTCAGTGTCTGGTGTTGGTCCTCCACTTTGAAGTGGTCACTTCCCTCCAATCCAGCAGCGTCCCGCCAGCCCTCCTTCGCCACTCGCGCCAGCAGAGCCCCCGGCCCCTCCGTCCCCAGCTGCATGGCCCAGTCTCTGGGTATAGGGCCTAGCCTCTCCCTCTAGCTCAGGTCCCCATCACCTTCAGCGCAGCAGTTAAGTTGTTACCGGGCCCACCGCAGCCGCCCGCGGGACCCCTCCTAAGGTGGGACAGCCCCCAGCTCCCCCAAGGGATCCAGCTAGTTCTCTCAGGAGTGGGCAGCTGACACAGACACCTCACTCGCCTCTTGTGCCTTCACTGTCCCACCGCCATCGTCTAACATGCTCCTGGGCCCCCCTAACCTCCGCTTGCTCTTGCTCCGTGTCGGCCACCGTCTGCCCCCTCCAGCGGCCTGGCAGCCGCTGGTTCTGATTTTGTGGGGGAGGGGCACCACAGACTCCGTTGTCTTCTGTGCCCGTTTTGGGCCGCAGGAGGCCCCAGCAAACACAATAGTAAAAGGTGATTTGTAGCAGTCGCTTACGCATGGACTCAAAGTAAGATATCTCAGGGTTGTCGTGGTTGAACGGAAATGACCCTTTTCTCACAGACATATTGGGCCTGATTACAACTTTGGAGGACGGTGTTAAACCGTCCCAAAAGTGGCGGATATACCACCTACCGTATTACGAGTCCATTATATCCTATGGAACTCGTAAGACGGTAGGTGGTATATCCGCCACTTTTGGGACGGTTTAACACCGTCCTCCAAAGTTGTAATCAGGCCCATTATGTCTCATACAAACAAAGGCAATAACACAGATGCAGTGAAGTTATAATAGTTTTTATTTAACATAACTGCAATTTGCGATAAGTTGCATGAACTGCAATGATTAGGATAATGAATATACCAAGCAGCAGTATTGTGAAGAAGAGAGTCATGGTTATAAAGACCCCCACCATTTTTGCAATATATGAAAGAAATATATACATATATATATATGAGATGGAATATGCCCTAATACCCTAATAAGAATAGGCCTAACCTCCTACCTAAAGGAGAGCTGGGTTTGCTAAACCTAATCTGCCAAAGCCGTGTCCATGAGAGGAGCCCCCAACCCTCATTACCTTGGAATGAGGTCTCTATCTCAGACTCCGTAGGGACACAAAGACTGGGTCAGTGTCAAGACGACTGCAGCATCGGTATCAGCGATGGTGGGGATGCCCTCTGGTCGGAATCCCTCGGATTATCTGTCTGAAGTATGATGTATTTTTACAGATCTACAAGGTCCCCTGACGTAGGTGTATTTCAAAACAATAGATAACAGGCATGCTTGGGACGGCAATTAATATCAACAATCCCTCTAAAGTATAGAGAGGGAAAATCCCTAAGTGTGAACACATACTGTTTGTTTGTCTTTTGTGCTTGATCTTGACGCCTTGGCGCAGTGACACTGATAATAAAACTCATAACAAGTGGCCTAACTATAAACAAGGCAGCCATCTTAGAGGAAATACTGTAAATAATTAAATGAGCTAAGACAGAGCACGCTAAGTAGGTTAAAAGTCACTAGGTGACGGGGGCACGAGTTTACAAGCCTACGGCTAAGCTAACTCCTGTTATTCCATTAAAACAAACTAGGATTCACTACAGGTTGCGCTCCCGCCACAGGTCCGCTAGGCCGAATGAGTCCAAAAAGGATGCCATCATCACTGAAGTGTCCGGTACCCTTGCGTGTGAAACTCTGTCTAATCCTGGGTCAACCACAAGATTCATGTTGTCTTCCACGATCAGTAATGCTGGTGGGAGGCTCACCAACAGTGCCCGTAGATCCTCCAGGGTGCACTCCTGCAGTCTCGGCAGACAATGTGTCCCACCAGGTATGGGTCAGCATGAATGGTATAGATTGTTTTTGCAGGATGCCTACTCCCATAGAATCCGCTTTGTAGCCCACATGCACAATTAGCTGATAGCCAAATCTATTTAGGGCCTTGTATTGATTCCCTTTAAGATGTGTTTCCTGTAGCAGGATAAGGTCTGGGCGATGTCTGCGCAGGTATTGAAGGACTATGATGCGTTTAATACGATTGCCCAGTCCAGTCACATTCCATGTCAGGACTTTAAGGGTGCGCGCCGTCGTACCTGCCATTGGGAAACTCTTCTAGGTCTAGGCGGGTTGCAGCACCTGGCTCCCCGCCCCATGATCCTTCAAATATTCCACTATCCGGGGTAGTTTCCCAGGTCATAGTACTGCTTTGTAATAGTAAATAAACATAATATAACATTTAACTGTTGATTTAACATTCTTCCACTAGAACCTCCCCCCACCCTACAACCCCGCAAAGCAGGCTTTAAACTGCCCACGCCCCTAACCAGCGGAGTGCCTGTCACCCTAAGGAACTCAAACTGTGGTGTGGGTGTGCTTGCGCCACAGAGTCTGACCATCACAGCTAACTATTAGCAATCAAATTCAATCGCCCACTTAACATATCAATTTTTTATACCACCGGCCTGTCTTGACCAGGCCCCGTCAAGCGGCCATAAGCCAGTCCGAGTGCGCTAGAGGCCACCATCAGATTCCAGCCAGTAGCTCCAGCCGTCATCTCAGCCCAGGGATCAGTGAGGCACATCCTCCAGTCTGCCTTCAGTTGAAGACAAAATTTAATCAGCGTCCAGGCTTAGCATTTCCTACCATGGGCCATTCCGGGCCGGCCACCTATTTAGTCAGAGATCTTGTTGCCCCAGTTCCGGATTCTTGTCGCTGCGGCATGGGGGTCCAAATTCCCCCTACCACCATGTGCTCCTCTGTAACCCCATTGGTTGGAGCGGCCCACGGCTTGGGACCCCTCCTGCCACTCCCAGGCCTCCTCCGGCACTTCAAAGTGCCATGTTCTGCCCTCCGTAAGCACCCATAGGTGCACCGGATAGAGCATCATGTATTTAAGTTCACTGTCTAGTGGTGCTTTTTTGATCTCTTGGAAACTTTGTCATTGTCGCTGGACCCTAAGCGTAAAGCCTGGGAAGAAGAAGACAACAGCACCCTTATATTGGAGATCCCCACGGGATCTAGCACCCTGCAGTATAAAATCTCTATTTCAATTGTTGAAAATTCTCGCAATGATTGTCCTCAGAGGGGCCCACAGTCTTGGGGGTGGGGGGAACCAGCACCCTATGTGCCCGTTCAATGGTGAAAAACTGAGCTATTCTCCTAGGACAAAGATAGTCAGTGATTAGGGACTCCAGAAAGACCTCAACACTCTGGCCCTCTGCCCCTTCTGGCGCTCCCACCACTCTGATATTGTTTCTCTGTGCCCTCCCTTCCTGATCCTCCAAGCGATATAATTGCCTTGTGCTCCGTGGTGAGAAATTGTACCTGGTTCTCGAGTCTCTTGGATGTAGACTGTAAATGGGCAATATCTGTCTCAGCAGTTGTGACTTTTTCTGCTACTTTCTTAGGGTCTGCCTGCAGGAGAGTTACGTCTACCATTACTGCCTTAAGTCTGGGCTCCAACGTTCCCTTCAGGTCTTGAATGGCAGCCATAATGATGCCCAGCGAGGGTTCGCTAGGGGAGGCCCCATATGCCTCAAGTCCCTCCCCAGCATCTTCCAGTGTCATGGGTCCCCCTGCCTGCCTTGGGACAGCGAACTCCTCCATTTTGTTATCCTGCTGCGTTAGCTGTCTTTTGTTTCTGACCATGTTGGGGGGGACCCCATCTTTGTGGCCCCTCAAGGGCCCATTTAGGTTTCTCTGGCTGGGGTTTCCCCTCTTACTCTACCCTCCCGCTGTCAGTGTCTGGTGTTGGTCCTCCACTTTGAAGTGGTCACTTCCCTCCAATCCAGCAGCGTCCCGCCAGCCCTCCTTCGCCACTCGCGCCAGCAGAGCCCCCGGCCCCTCCGTCCCCAGCTGCATGGCCCAGTCTCTGGGTATAGGGCCTAGCCTCTCCCTCTAGCTCAGGTCCCCATCACCTTCAGCGCAGCAGTTAAGTTGTTACCGGGCCCACCGCAGCCGCCCGCGGGACCCCTCCTAAGGTGGGACAGCCCCCAGCTCCCCCAAGGGATCCAGCTAGTTCTCTCAGGAGTGGGCAGCTGACACAGACACCTCACTCGCCTCTTGTGCCTTCACTGTCCCACCGCCATCGTCTAACATGCTCCTGGGCCCCCCTAACCTCCGCTTGCTCTTGCTCCGTGTCGGCCACCGTCTGCCCCCTCCAGCGGCCTGGCAGCCGCTGGTTCTGATTGTGTGGGGGAGGGGCACCACAGACTCCGTTGTCTTCTGTGCCCGTTTTGGGCCGCAGGAGGCCCCAGCAAACACAGGTCCCCAGATACAGAGCTATGCCCCCCTGCCATCCTCTCATCTCACAGCAGGCGACTGCCGAGCCGCGGTCACTGCCAGCCATCCACTTGCACCTCAGGCTCCACGCGGCTGAAGCCGGCTATAGGCCCCGGGCTCACACATGTCTTCTGTTGGCCCCCCCCAAACTCGGGAGCCCCTCAAGCCTGTGCCCCTTCGTCCCGACGTTGCTCGGAAGTCCTCCAATTGTGGGCGGCTCGGATTTAATTATGAATTTTTAAGGAGAATTGTGAGCTAGGCGCGGAGCTCTGCTATTTGGTGGCCATCTTGGCTGGCCACACCTGGGGAAATTCTAAGGTAAGAAATCTGCAACTAGATATCTCTATCATATATTTATTTTTTTCCTAGTGGCTAGTTATCATTTTCTCCAAATAGTAGTTTATGTGGCTCACTGCTAGGTCAATTTTTTATCTTGTTGCACAATGAGTGCACAAGAAAGATGGAATTTGTTTGGCTTGTTCGGCCAGTTTTATGTTGTTAGCATGACGGCATGCAAGGAAACCTATGTAGATTAAGATGTATTCTATTTGCAATGCAGTTGTTTATAGTTTCCCATTATCATGTGACCATAAATGCGTCTTTCAGTTGTTCATGTAGTAAATCTGAAACTTTACAGAAGCAGTCTAGTTTATTTTTTGGGCTTCTTTGCTGCTTTCAGTAGTATTGTGGTACAAGGTATCACTAAGTTTAAAAACCTTATAACTTAAGTACTTTCTCTGCTTACCTGCCGTACCCAAAAGAATCATGAGGGACCCCTACTATTTAATGTCACCAAATTTTACCACAATGTGAAAGGCCATTTTTGCACTACACGAAATACAAAAATCTTTGTAAAATGCATTGGATTTCAAGCCAGTTTTGGGACCCCACTTTTTTCTTTGCACCGCTTAACCAAATGCCACAAAACCTTCAGTATTACAACAATGAAACGGGGGCAGCAGGCATTAAAAGTTTCATAGGCATTTGTCAAACAGGTACAAAGTTTTTAAGGGCAAATATCCCTAGCTCTGGTCTTGCTGTTTGTAAAACAAAACCACAGAAAATCAGTCAAAATAATACATTCATTAATTTAATATACAAAACAAAATCAAAGGACATGAGGATAGTGGCATTACTGCATATATCTTTCTAACATTCAATCCCAAATTTCAATGTGTCAGACGTCTTAAGGACGTGGAGTGTCTGCTTTTGGCGGACACCACTTATACATAAATTTGTGCTGGATATAACAAAAATATCAGAATCACTTCAAAGTATAGAAACAAAACTTACGCTTTCTTTTAATTTAGCATTTTCATCCTTGAAGTGATCAATTTGTTTTTTCTGTTTATAAACACAAACCACAGAAAATCAGTCAAAATAGTAAATTCATCAACTGAATATACAAAAGAAAAACACAAGGCATTGGCACAGTGGCATTACGGCATATATCTTTCTACCATCCAATCCCCAATTTCAATGTGAAAGAAGCCTTAAGGAAGTGGAGGGTCTGCTTTTGGGAAGACCCCCCAATACATACATTTGTGTTGGATGCAACAAAAATATCAGAATCAGTACAAAGGATAGAAACAAAATGGGTGCTTTCTTTATAAGCAGCATTTTCAAGCTTGATTTGTTTTCAAATTGTTTTTGCTGTTTGAAAACACAAACCATGGAAAATCTGTCAAAATAGTGCATTTATTAACTGATTATACAAAAAAGAACACAAGGCACTGGCACAGTGGCATTACTTTATATATCATTATAACATTCAATCTCCAATTCGAGAGTCTATTGAAATTAAATTCTAAGGGATAGCAATGCATGTTTACCCTTTACAGAAATGTATTGAAGTGATACATGATTTTACAACATAGAGGCAACAAATTTAAAAAATGAACTTACCTATCAAGCTATGTATCAGCATTATTTTTCCTACAGAGCTTATTAACAACTAACTTGATTCATAGCAGTCAATAGAGATTGTCAAGATGCCTTCTACATTTTCAAAGTCATCAAAACAATGTGATACAAAGTGAATTACTAACAAGTGTACTAACTGATGTTTAGGTAGGTGGATGTGCTATATATAGATATGCATATGTACAATTTGGTATTTCTGGTCAAATGTCAATTTTCACATCTGCTTGTTTTCTGATAAGCTGTGTTTTCACAGAAAAGAAAACATGTAATTCTAGTTCTCCAAAAAGTGATGGACTGCAGAATGGATGATTGATGAACAGTGAAAAGCTCTATCAATGTGCTGGATCCCAAGATACTTTAGAAGAAACAATCTCTCAAAGGTAGATTTTAGTTAAATATGTTCCTATTTAATAAACATTTCTTTATGTAAAAATAAAATCGTAGTACTATGAATAACATTTAAGTGACTTTCTAGTTACAAGGCAACATCAATAACACTCACCTACCACAGTTATGGCAAACTATACAAAGTATAATTTCTTCCTGCCTTATGCTGCTCCTGACATTAGTGATGACTTTTCAAAGGATATAAATTATATCACAAACATATCTCAGAAAATATTGTTGAAGATACACCAAAGAGATCCAATAGGAAATCAACAATGACCAAAGCTTGGGAGGAACAGCATTAAAGTCACACCTGTGCTCACTTTCAAATTTGCATAGCCAATGAACATGCAAACATGCACTGGGTTACCAGTGGTGTCTGTCGTCAGTTTCAGGAGGTGGGGTGGGCGGGGAGAATGGGGGCATTAGGGGAATAAATAATAAAACAATTAAAACGTACCAGGCTTGTGATCCCACTGCCGAGCACCTCCATCACTCCTCTCTTCCCGGCAGTGATTGGGGCACAGGCTTCCAGCAGCACGGGGATTGGCCTGAGTGGGCTGGTCTGACTCTCGCTCTGGCACAGGGAGCCTGTGCCATTTGTCCAAACTGGCTGTGTAACACAGCTGGGTTTGAGAAATGTAAGTGTGCATTTTGGTTAGGCCGGCCTGACATGGCTGGCCAACCCGAAATGCGCACTTTACAGTGCACACCACTCCTCCTCCCCCCTGCTGTCCATGGAGGATGGCCCAGTCCTGCCCCGCCCTACACTCGCAGCATCGGCTCACTCAGCCAGGGAGCAGGGAATGAAAAATAAAATTATAATAACATTTCTGAGCAGGGGGGTGATGCTCCTCTGCTTTTACACAGGAGCATGCCTATGGCAGTTCCTGAGAAAGTTTAAACAGCAGTACCGAGTGTGTGTGTGCATTTCTGCTGTAGGAAGAATAGAGAATGGGTGCATGGTGTGGCCAAAAGTGATACCTTATGAGCAGGCCCACTGGTTGAAGATGGCGGAGGCATTATAGGGGATGAGAAAAAAATGAATGAAAGAAGCAGGGTGTAGACAGGAGGTACAGTGGAGGAAGAAGTACACTGGGGCTGTAGAGGAGTAGGGGTACGTAAAAGAGTGGCAGGGATGGGGCTGATCAGACACTGGAGTGCTGCAGGGAAAAATCAAGGGGCACACATTGTAGGGAGGAGGTAGGAGCACCTCTGTACTGAAGGGATGCAGGGTGGAAGGCTATAGAGAGCCAGGATTACAGAGGGCTGAAGGGAATACCCTATTCATGGCTGGATGCTTAAGCACAAGTCTAGATCTGGGTCTTCTACTATCCAAGGAAAGGGCAACTGTTTTCGAAACCATGATGTCACCAGACACTGGACTATGTGGTAGGCAATTGCCCTAATGAAGCTGCAATCTTCTCAGGTGAAAAGGCCAAATGTGTCAAAATAATACTTGCTGAAAGAAGACTTCAAAGGACTGAATAAACTCAGGAATCAAAAGTTCAAGATGAATTCTTCAAGTGCAAAGTGCCAGGATAAGCAAGCGAGGCAGCGAGGAAGTAACAGAAGAAACACAGCTATGGTACAACATGCTCTCCAACCAGACAAAAGCCCATACATAGCAAAAGAACATGAAAAGCAAATTAATTCAAACATCATATGATAGAAACTATATGCATTGGCAAAATCACGAAGAAACAAAGTAAGGGACAGCCTTAATGAAAAGGAAAAGCAAACAAAAATCTGAACAGGAGTAGATGTGGAGTAGTTTTAAATGGCAGCTGCAGACTCGCAGACAGGTAACTGGTATTTTGAAGCCAGAATGGGGAAGAGCAGAAACCAGGATGCCAAGTGCATGAGGGAAGGCAGACCCAGGTGAATGAGGCTCACATCCTGCAGCTGCAGGCTAATTGCAGTGTTTTTGGAAGCCCGGGAAGCACAGTATCACACAAGGTACAGTAGCTCTCTGGTGCCCAGAAAGCTGAGAATCCACAGTCGCAACAGTATACTCCCCTCCGATGCCCCAGGCTTGTCAGGAAAGGCCAGAAAAAATAGATTAACCAATCTAAGGGCATGGACTGAAGAAGCAAGAACCCATGAACCATCAGTAGTAAAATAGTATTTCCAGTGAATGAAGAACTGTAATTAATCTCTGAAAATACAGGAAGCACAGATCTCACAAACCTCGCATTCAGATTCCTCATCTTCTATAAGTAAAGATGAGGAGAAATCTGATTAAAAGAAATAGGCACAAAACACTTAACCTGGAAGATGTAAAAATAGGCATGAATCTTTCAAGAATTTGGAAGATGGCGCCTAAAGGCGACAGGATTGATCTATTTGGTTATCACAAAGAGACCAATCTATCATGTTTGGAGATCTTCGCAGGGGTTAACAGGGCCTGTCAATAAAAATATAAATTCTTGTGGTAAACTATGGGTACTTGATTCTGCAGAGCATCATGGTCTTCTGGATATATCTCTATATGAAATCTCTGACAAGCTGCAAAAAAGACTGCCAGACAGACAACTTTGTCAAGAAGCAAAAGGACATGAGTCTCAGAATACTCAACCACAATGTATTGTCTAGAAAAGGCATCAGCAAGAATATTCAGTGTGCAAGGGATGTGAACAACATCAAAATCATATTATGAAAAGAAATAGATACAGCGACATTGTCTGCTACTTATTCATTTCATTTGCTGCAAAACCTGTGAGATTTCAATGGCTTGTCCGAACTTCAAAAGGTTTGACTGCTCCCATTAAGAAATGCTGGCACTCGATAAAGGCATTTTTAAGGGCCAAAAACTTGTGTTTAAGAACTAAGGGGTCATTACAACATTGGCGGACGGCCTCCGCCACCCGCCAAGCTGTAACCGCCTTGCGGCCGCCAATGCGGCCACTTTTCCGCGGTGCCCATTACAACATATCCGCTGGGCCGGCGGGCGCAAACCTAGTTTACACCCGCTGGCCCAGCGGGGATGCGGCCGCAACATAGGAGCCGGCTCCTAATGGAGCCGGCGGTGTTGCGGCCGTGCGACGGGTGCAGTTGCACCCGTCGCGCTTTTCACTGTCTGCTATGCAGACAGTGAAAAGCTGCACGGGGCCCTGTTAGGGGGCCACTGCACTGCCCATGCCACTGCCCCCAGGGGCCCCAGAACTCCCCTTACCGCCAGCCTCTTCCTGGCGGTGCAAACCGCCACAAACAGGCTGGCGGTAGGGGGGTCATAATCCCCAGGGCAGCGCTGCTTGCAGCGCTGCCCTAGCGGATTATCACTGCCGGGGCTAAAACGTCAGGAAACCGCCGGCCCCAGCGGTGCGACCGTGGCGCTACCGCCGCGGTCGTAATACGGGTCTCCGTACCGCAAGCCTGTTGGCGGAATGGACGCCACATTACCCCTGGCGGTCGGAGACCGCCAGGGTCGTAATGACCCCCTAAATAATGTTTCTTACATGAGGTCAGGACATGAGAAAGATCCAAAATTGGATGCTCCAAGTTGTCTTTCTCCTGGAATCGGTAAGAAACATCATTTTTTTGGACAAATCTGGGTGCCTGAGAGTAGGAGCTTGGGTGAAAGCTTTCTTGAGATTGTTGAAAGCCTCCTGGTCTTTGTGTATAAAACAAACTTTTGGTCAGATTCTCCTTTTCAAAATAACAGCTATATATAGCGACTGATATCACCGAAAGTTCATAATGAACTGCCTATTAAAGATAGCCAGACCCAAGACACTTTTGATCTCCTTGATTGACTTAGGAGCTGGCCAAGTCCACAATTGCAGAGATCTTGAGGGGGTCTGTACATATTCCACTCTGAGAGAGGCAATATCCTACATATTCCAATTCTAATCTCAAACCCGAATTTCTCTACTTCACAGGATAGATGGTTTATTTGCAGTGTTAAAGAGTAGAATGAACCTAGACTTAATGCTCTGAAAAAGTTCAGAATATCGTCAAGGTACACCACAAGAAACTCTTTCAGGACGTCAGCGAATATACTGTCAATTAACATTTGAAACACTGCTGGCACATTGGTTACACTAAGTGGCATCACCCCTCTTTATCCACAGCAAATCGTAAGCTCAGCAGAGATGAACTTTAATGAAATATTTAGCACCTTGAACAGACTTAAGAATGTCTTTGATGAGTGGAAGCGGGTAAGGCTCCTTTATGATGATCCTATTCAATCCACAATAGTCATTACAAGGTGTTGGAAATTAGCTTACTGGTTGAGAGGGGTGAAATCCTACTGAAGCAGCAACTATAAACTCTATCAGGGTGAAACACCAAACACAAACTTAACCTGTGCCTAACCCTCTGGTATCTTGCCACAAAAGCAATCATGATAAACTTAGACGCAATGTGTAAAGTATTTATGCAGCACTTCAAACAGTAATAGAACAAAAACAGAGCATATGAAAAATTGCACACCAATTTAGAAAAATAGAGTACAATATATTAAAGCAATTGAAACCAAAATGACAAAAATCAAATCAGTAAAATCAGAGATATGTAATTTTAAAGATTTTAGGGAAATAAAGCACCTAAAAGCACAACGCAGCATTCACGACTATCTAGTCATGCATGACCAGGGAAAAGTCCCAAGTTCAGGCTGCAGGATGGAGCGCAGGCCGAATACAAAGACGTTGTTAGCCCCAGTGAAAGAATTACCTTAAAAAGTGTAATGCAAAGAGTTTTATTTGCAGTGTTAGGGACTGTGAGAGCAGAGAGAATGTTGCGGATGGTTTTCGATGTAGCTCAAAGAGCACCCAGGGCATCATTCATGTTTGTCGCTGTAGTGAGATCTTGTCGGGTGTTGCAGGCAGTCATTGCTGGAGCTTTGCGTTGGCAGTCTCTGTGGGCTGTCAGTACTGTAGTATGAAGGGCAGATGTCACAATGCCGGGCGTCGCAGGTGGACGATTCAGGCTCACCAGAACATTGCATTGGCGGGTGGCATGGGCAGCAAGAGGCTGGTACCAACCGGCCTGTTCGTGATTGCAAAGAACCCAAAACATCAGGATTTCTCCTTTCTTTGAGTGGGGAGCTCAACTGAGGCCACGTTAAGGGTCCAGGTCCTGAGGGGCACCTCTTAGAAGTCAGGAACTCACTCCAGCAGAGGCTAGCAGGGCTTAGGCAGGTCCAGTTGCCCATCCAGTTCCAGGTCCAGAAAGCAGGTCAGACGCAGGGAGGCCTTCTTGAGTTTATTGTGCCCTTATAGCTCAAAACAAAAGTCTTCCTTTTCAGCTAGTAGGACAACACGGCATCAGAGTAACAGGGCACCAGGGTAGGAGTCCTCTTGGCAGCAGACCAGCACAGCAGATCCACAGGTCTAGAAGTATACTGAGGATTAGATTCTAACGGTGCTCTATATATACCTGGTGCCAGCTTTGAAGTAGAAGTTTCTAGAGAATTCCCTTTGAAGTCCTTGAAGTTTCCTGCCTCCCCCACCTTGCTGAAAGTGGGATGAATAAAAAACGCAGTGGTGACAAATCCTTTGCATGAAGGCAGGGCACAGCCTACTCAGCTGCAAGTGGGAATGTGCCTGCTCTGCCCCCACATCTTGCTAGGTTTTGACCCATCCAGGCATTCCTAATCCTTCTATTGTGTGGCTGTCTGGAAGCAATAAAAAAAGTCCATCTGCCAACTACACCCATTCATCCGACCCAGGAACGGCCTGCAGGACCAAAATAATTAGTGAAGGAATACACCAACCTTTTGAAAGTCTCACTTTCTAAATTGTAACTTAAAAACAGACTTTAACATTAAAGAGGATTTTAATTGCAATAAGACATCAAACATGAGATTCCTATCTGCTCTCAATTAAATGTAATAAGGGAACCCACAGTTATCCTATGGGAGAGAACTTAAAAGTATAGGTCTAACTATTTAAATACACTGCACCCTGCACTCTGCGCATTGTAGGGCCTACTATTTGGGATGATGTAGGTGTTTTTAAAAGGGAGGTTTGGGTTTGGCAAGAGGTTTAGTTTGAAGGTTGAAATGGCAGTTTAAAACTGCACACAGTCTGCAATGCCAGGCCTCATACATGTTTAAAGGGCTACTTAAGTGGGTGGCACACTCAGTACTGCAAGCCCACAAGTAGCATTTAATTTACAGGCCCTGGGTACATGTAATACCACTTTACTTGGGAATTATACGTAAATTAAATGTACCAATTGAGTGTATGTCAATTTTACCATATTTAAAGGACAAAGCATGTGCACTTTCACACTGGTCAGCAGCGGTAAAGGGTGCAGAGTCCTGAAAGCAAACAAAAATAGGTTAAAAAAACAGGAAGGTGAAGGCAAACATTTTGGAGAAGACCCTGCAGAGAGGGCTAAGTCCAAAACAAAGGCTTTGCCCTCCGTACGTTTTTTGGGGGACAAAGAAGAGAGAAGCTGGGGAAGTGGACCATACAATAAAGCCATATTGAAAATAAAAACTTTTCATCTAAATATTCCCTCAAAAACTGCTTCTTGTGCTGTTGAAAAAGAATATATCCAGTCATAAGGAATTATAGCTCTGGGAATTACAGTGATATCACAGTTGAAATCCCTCTGACGGTGGAGTGAAACAGAGGTAGGCTTCAGAAAAACATAAGCCTTATGGATGGACATGGTCTGAGCAGTAAAGTTCTTGTACAACTGTCACCCATTAGCTTCTGTCTGAATCACACTTGTCTCTACAGCACTGGGAGGTTAAAGGCACAACTCTGGTTTCCCAATCGATGTAGGGATTGTGTCATTCCATCCAAGGTATCCTAAGCATGAGGGCATAATTAGAATACATGATTAGATCATAAGCACCATCTCTTTATGATAATCTAGAGGCACTAAGGGAGTAACAATGATGGAGGTCACAAGACCCAATGGAAATACAGACACATCAATAGTTTGTACTTAATTTGTAGAAGATCTCTTCCTGACTAGACTGTAGAGTATCTGGGCACAACTCAAGTCTATATGCATTTCAGAGGCACCAAAATCTAACAAAGCTGGAACAGAGACGGACTGGCTGGCAATGGATTTGAAGAATCAAAGGAACTGACAATTTTAGGGATAGCATAATCCCCCACTCCTTTGTAACAGTGGGCAATAAATTCTGCTCCACATTCAGAGTTGGTGAATTTGTGGCTACTCTGTGTTATGCTTTTAATGTGCGGTTTCAGCCAAATCGTGCCAACTGCTGTGTGGCGGAGTTATGTCTCTTGTGCAGCTCACTAATGATTTTCAGTCACAGGTGAGATTTTCTCACCGCAGTCACGTGTGGGCGCAACCATTTGGGGTCAGAAAGCTGCCGCTTGAGTAGAAAATCTACTCGAGCAACAGCAAAATCAAGTTGAGCAGTAGAGCCCTCTGCCATGCCATTTCTGCTGATTTACCAGCACAGAATGAGCTCCAGGTGCTAAAAGGTAGTGCAAGCAGCACAACATCCAATGTCGTAACACACACTCACCCATCATCATACATCATCTTAAATCTGCACAATCAACTTCAGACACCAAGAAACCCTCCTTTATACATCCACACAACTAACATTATAAGAGAATTTATTCACATCATACATTCACAAGCCACACAACCAACATAAGCCCATACTTCCATCATTATATGTTTACATATCCCACATTTTATACCAACTCACCCACCATCATCCAGTTACACAATGCACAAACCACATTATAGGCCAACACACCCATCATCTTATGGTAACAAACCCTCTGCCATATGCGAATAAACACACAGTCATATGCCATCACAGCCATCATCATAAAATGAATACACCCGCATCATACACCAACACTTTCATAATCATACATCACCACAAACAACATCTTAATTCCACCCACTATTATATGTGCACAAACTTACATAATACATCAACATATATCCACACATCCAAAATCCTATGCCAACTCACCCACCATCGTACATCCACACAGTGCAGAGACTCATTATAAGCCAACACAACCACCATCGTACTTCACCATTCCCCACTGGCAAACAGCAATAAACCCATTATTTTAAGCCAACATCCTCATTGTCATATGCCAATTCATCCACTATCATACATCCATACATGAAATGTCATATATCAACGTATCCACAATTATGCAAAATAAACAGCATCATACTTTTATAAACTAACCATCACACATACACATAAAAGCCTTCATTTATCAGTACAATTACTACCACATGGTCACAGAAACAACATCCTGCACCAGTGCAGCCACCATCAAACCTCAGCACACTTAACATCATACATCCACACAGCCAACTTTATACATTAACATATCCGCCGTAGTATGTCTAATTGATGAACACCAAAGGCCAGCACATATAACATTATTTGCCACCACACCTTCTATCATAAGTCACCACACAACCAGCATCATAAGCCACCAAATGCACCAATGCATGACTGGACAAGTCCATAGGGAACATTGGACCGATAACTCATAAAAAAGTGTCCCTGATGGATGCTGAAACATATAACTTTGTTTTTTCACCCTGTGGTGGTCTTCCATTGTTATGGGGCCACACAATTAACTTCATATAGGGCCCATCTGTGTTTTGTCACTAATGCAATGTTTTGGATATTGTGGTTTTAACCCATTAACCATTGTTTGTTCATGTTGTTGTGGGTTGCTACTAGGGATGTATGATTATCTATTGTGCAATGAGAGATTACTGTGGCCTCTTCTGTGTTCAGCAATGAACTGTGTGAATTTTTCATAAGGTATGTTTTCTAATGAATGTGGATCACTTTGATTAAGTCATGTGATCCTATATTAAAATTACTGGTTGTCAAAGATTTTGGTCAGCACTGGCACTTTTTGGTTGTTGAATTTTTGTGGCTCATCCTTTCTGTTCCTGAAACAATCCCAATTCCATTTGTTTTTTTATACTTTTTGAAAGCTGGCATTTTCTGACTTTAACTATTTTGTGCCTGCTGCCTGTCTCTGATCACTAATCTGTGGTCGATGACAGCTGGGCTTTGTGTATGCCCTCTAGACAGCCACACAAAATGGGAACTTAGGTGTGACTTGATTGGCCATCTTGAATAGGCTCTCTCCTGTCCCCACACAAAGGGCTGCATGTCCCCCAGTAGTAGGTTGGGGGCCACTGCAGGAAGGGTAGGTCCTCTGTGCACTTCAAAAGCCTCTCTTTCAAATGTTCCTCACTTCAAAGGCCCAAATGGGCATAAGTAATGGATCTCTGGGGGCATGGTTAAGATGGCGGCCGCGGCGGTCGCTTAAAATCAGGCTCCGCTTTGGGCCTGTGTAAATATCCTGTTTGGCACTTCCGCGGCACCAGCCACACGGCATAAATGGTGGCAGAGGTGTTTTGGAGGTGCCTGGAGTGGCTGGAACTACGAGGAGCGGGCGGTGCGGTGTATGGAGCCGCCGAGGCGGGTGAGGCCTTCCCTGGTACCGCGGCCTGAGGCTCGAGTGATGGGGGCGTCGCGGGATGGTGAGTCGAGCCACGCTGAAGACGGGCAACATGGAGAAGAGGCGCTGGAGGAGGACGATAAGGGGTGGGTAAGAGGGATTGCGCCTCCCTGTGTGCTTTTCGCTCCCTGGGCACTGCGGTGCCCGAGCGGCAGGAGACGTGGAAGCATGCACCGGGGAGTGCGCCCTGAGGAGCTCGGGGACTGCTGAGTGCCTCGAGCGGACGCATTGATAGCGGGCCGGCTCCCCTCCCTCCGCTTGCCTAAGAGCCCCTGCTCTGCAGTACTGGTGTGTTGGCTGGACACGGGAACTTACCCTCATGGCATTTTGCGCCCAGGAAGTAAGGGGCAATATCTTACGAAGGACCAAGGAACTCTGAACACAGAGTGCACGTGGCTTAAACGGGTCAGAGGTGGCAGGGACAACCACAGAGGTGGCAAAGGCAATGGAAAGCCCAGGAGTGTTGTGTACAGCAAGGCAAATACCCTTTGCTATCTGAGGGGAGATCTGAGCGCTGCAAACAGTGTGAATCAAAAGCGCACTACACATATATTATTGGCAAACTGACCAGGCCTGTGCTTGATTGCTGCTTGCTTAGGTGGTTGCAGTTCCCAGAGCCGGTGATGGCACTAGTTTCCCAGGGCGCTCATGTTCACTTGAAGATACTTACCTTACTGCCGGGGGGATCTTGATTTATCTACCAGCAGTGAGTCGAGTTGCCCCCTTGACATGGTGGTGGAGAGGGCAATACACAGGGTCCAGGCAGCTCAACCTGTAGGAGTGACAGTCTGTGTGGACAGTATGATGGGGAACTCTAAGACACCAAAGCCCCACGAGCGACCTTGCCACGCAGTTATTCCTGAGGCACCCCTGGAGGGGCTGAGTTTGTGCTCTTTAGAAAGTACGTTGCAATCCCATTCGGGCCAATTTGAGAAGAGTCTCCAGGCGATCATGGACACTAAACTGTCTCTTGAAAATAGAATAGACACAGTCTCCCAAGACCTTAATCTACTCAGAGTGGACCATTGCAGTCTGGTGGCGAGGGTTGGAGTGGCGCAGACCACTCTAGGTGCCATGGATCCCTTGGTCTCCGAAAACCAGAGGCAAATTCAACGATTGGACATGGAAGTGAAAGCTCTCTAGAGACGTGCGGAGGACGCTGAAGGTAGATCTCGTCTAAATAATGTTCAGTTCCTGGGGTTTCCAGAAAGAGTGGAGGGGCACAACTCGGAATTGTTTCTGGAGCAATGGCTAATTAAAGAGGTGCTGAATGGTACACCACCAAAGTTCTTCTCTGTTTAAAGAGCGCACAGAGTTCCGGGTGGGCAACCGGCTCCGGGACTGCCGCCTCGCCCGCTGATCGTGCATTTGCTCAACTACAGAGATCGTGATGCAATATTACAATACTTTCTAAACAAAGGCCCGATACAACATGAGGGGCCTCTATCACGGCCTTTCCGGACTTCACGGGAGAGGTGCAGTGCCAGCGCTATTCCTACATGAAGATAAAATAGTGTCTCCGTGAGCATAACATTAAATATGCCCTGATGTTCCCTGCTAAGCTCCGGGTAATCGCGGATAACCACACTCATGTCTTCACCACACCAGCTGATGCTTGGACGTGAATGCACGCCAGAGGTATTGCCCAACCATCGGAGGAATATGGGGATCGTGGTGAATGGTTGACCTCGCCGGCTCGTAGGAGGCCCAGGAAAATCAAAAGCGCAGCCCACGAAAACACAGGCGGCTGCAGAAATGGCAAAGGTGCTGATAGATGCATCGTTGCACACTCATACTTCTTTCACTATGCTCTGGGCCGCCTCGGGTGAGCAAACGGATTCGGACACTGGTGGATCTGACTCGACCGTCACAGATATGTTGAAGGGACCGCCAATTACACCCAGGACTGAAGATGAGTTGTGATACCTAGATAGTCATCTTTCTACCTGCTGGAGATTCACCATGGGATTCTCATTACCTTTGTGGTGTGTTGATATAGGCCCTGTGTTTTGAGGCAAAGAGATTTGCGATTTGGACTGCCACTTGGTTGGCCTATGGCTGGAGTCCCTGGCACTGTGTTGACTTTGGCTACATTTAGTGATGATGGTCCCTTCTTGGTCCATGGAGTTAGAGAGTCCTCATGGCAGTGTGGCTGTGGCTGTTGGAAGCGCTAACACGAACATTTTCTATCCGACAATGGGGGCCCCTAAAAGGGTTCCATGGATAGCTACCATACTCCTCCAGATGGTATCCATATGTATAGAGTTTTTTGGTACTCGATGTATGTTTTATTTTTTGTTCTTATTGATGGTGCTCAGAGAGGCATACATGCGTCACAGTTTTTGTGGGGTTGCAGGTGTTGTTGGAGGGTGGTTTAACATGTTCAGCTGGATCACAATCCATGTTCTTACAATTACTAGACAGATGCTTTCTCCAAAACTGTAGTTATATATCCTTACTGGGGGTTAGTCCCTGGACACAACAGGGGCAAATGTATTGCTTACCATGCTACGGGTTTCCGCAAGCCATGAACTATGCAGGAGTATAAAATCATAACATGGAATGTGCACGGGAAGGCTGCACTGGATAAGAGACATCGTATACACACTTATCTCAAGCGTCAGGGAGTGCACTTTGCTATACTGCAGGAAACACACTTGTTGGGTGGTGACTTGCAGGCTCTAAGGAAACACAGGCGAGGACAGATCTATGGCACAACTTTCTCAGCATATGCGAGGGAAGTATTGGTGTGGATAGCGCCAGGGGTACCATACGTTCAGCATGCACACAAGATAGATGAGAGGGGCAGATGCGAAGTGTCAGAATTGCAGCATGATGGTAGACCATTCATTATAGTAGGGGTCTATGCCCCCAATAGCGCGTTAACTGAATTCCTCCAGATGCTGACCCAGGCACTGTTAACGACCCTACTGTACCTGCCATCTGAAGTGGGGACTTTAATTGTGTCCCATATGTACTGTTGGACCGTTCGGCATTGCCCCCACAGAGTGCAGCGAGCAGACGCAATTCTAACCGATGCATAGGGAGTATTCATTCTACTCCTCACTTCACAAACTACACACTAGAATAGACTTGTTGTGGGGAACTCTGGTTGTGTGCTCCCTGATTAAAGATTCGGTATACCTTAAAGTGGGGCAGAAGCATTCCACAATTCCTACTTGGTTTTTACAGAGGGAGACATTGTTGGACCATCCCTTTAGAGAAGAATTAAACACCTGTATTAAGCGATATTGGGACTTAAACAAGGGGTCCACGGAATTGAGGGCTGTAAAGTGGGACGCACACAAAGTCAAGATGAGAAGACATTGGCGGTCATTACAACATTGGTGGTAAAAGCCACTTACTGCAGTGCAGAAGACCGCCAACACACGGCCGCGGAATTCCGCCACAGCTATTTTGACCCACATTTCGGAATCCGCCAAAATTCAGACACCCACACAAGTCCGCCACACCAAAGGTCAGTGATAAACTGGCGAAAACAAAACCTCCCCCGTCACGCCAACAGAAATACGCCCACACTATCACGACACACAAATTCACGCGGCGGTCTTTCAACCGCGATATTCCATTGGCGGTACACACCGACGCGTTCAAAATACACACACTCTTACAAAACACTACCACATTGGACAATTCGAAATACACACACCTGATACACATACACAAACCACTCCCACACACCCATTGCAATATAAAACACACACCCACATCACCCACAAACCCCTACAACCACAAATTCTGAAAGAAGGCCAGAGAGAGACACCACCAGCAAGAACAACAGCATCCACAGGCACACAACACCATCACCCACAGAACTTCCACGCACCTCACACAACACACCACTACACATCAGCACACTTATCACCACACACTCCACCCCACACATCACCTACACCACCCCATGGCACGGCAAAGACACCCCAGGTTCTCGGAGGAGGAGCTCAGGGTCATGGTGGAGGAAATCGTCCGGGTAGAGCCACAGATATTCGGAGCACAGGTGCAGCACACCTCAATTGCAAGGAAGATGGAGCTATGGCGAAGAATAGTGGACAGGGTCAACACAGTGGGACAGCACCCAAGAAATCGGGAGAACATCAGGAAGAGGTGGAAAGACCTACGGGGGAAGGTGCGATCCGTGGTCTCAAGACACCACCAGGCGGTTCAGCAGACTGGCGGCGGACCCCCACCACCTCCCCCACAACTAACAACATGGGAGGAGCAGGTCTTGGCGATTCTGCATCCTGAGGGCCTGGCAGGAGTAGCTGGAGGAATAGACTCTGGTAAGACAAATATTAATTATTCCATTCCCCACCCTACCTGCATGCTATCACATACCCCCACCCTCACCCTCACCCCCATCACTCTAACTCCTCACATATGTCCAAACATCACAAACCACCCATCCCAACACCAAGCCCTGCATGCAACAACAAAGCATGGACACCCATCACTAAAGCATGCCCACTGCATATACCCATACAACCCCCTAAACCATCATCACACAAGGTCCTACACAGGAATGCAAGCACTGGGGTACACAGTCACCCACCCATTGCACACCACAGATATAATAACCATCTTTTTATACCCCTGCAGGACCCCTACCCAACGTCACCGGACAGGAGGGTCCACACAGGCCCACACCACCAACAGAAGAGGCCCACAGTGATGACAGCACCTCTGTCCAACTGGATCTAGATGACCAGCCCAGCCCATCGGGGACCTCGGGACAGTCGTTTCCCCTCACACTGGCACAGGCCACCACAGACCTTCCCACCTCTGGAAACACCAGCACAGCACTCACCCAGCGGGCCCATACCTCCGTCCCCAGGACACGTCAATCAGCTGTGTGTCCACCACTACAGGGAACCCAGGATAACCCACCACCCCAACAACAACAGGGACCTGGGGGCAGTGGTAGTGGGCACACGGTCCAGGGGACGGAGGCCCGGGACCACAGGGGAACTGGGAGGGCTGCTGTGTGACAGGGGGCGGACAGGCCAAGGGAACCCACTCTCCACGAGGCCCTCTCCTCCATCATGGGAGCCTACCACCACTGCCAGGAGACAATGGCAACGGTACTGGCCAGGTTTCAGGAGACCCAGCTCCTGCAGGAGGAACAGTATTTGGGCTTCAGGGAGGAACTCAGAACCATCAGCTCCACTCTGGGCACCATCGTAGGGGTGCTGAAGGAAGTACTCAACACCAGGAGGGACACTGTGGCACTACAAGGGGCCCCTGACACTAGCATGGACGATGAACTGCCACCACCTCCGCCAGAGCTAGTGGACAGGATGCCCCGCCACAGGACCACCACACCAGCACCCCACCCCCTGCAGAGGGAGAACCACCCCGCAAACGGTCCCTGAGATCCAGGACAAAGACAGAGCACGATGCCAAGACCCCCGCCAAGAAATGAGACCACCCTGATTGTCAGCCTGCTGTCCCACTTTGTCACCCTGTCCATCCTTAAACTGCCCCAGCTCCACTTCCTATGCCCATTTGGGCAATGCACCTGTGAGATTAATAGACTGGACTCTGCCATGGACATTCCTCCGCCATCACCCCTCACCATTTCACTACTCCCTCCAATATTGAACAGTAAAATAAACACACTTAAAGCACAAAACAATCTGGAGTCTGTCTGTGATTTCGAAATAGTGTATTATCAATTGCAGTGACAAAATGCTCTTTCAATTATAATGTCAACATACCTGTCACACAGCTCTAGTCCATGAGGAATCTAAGCAGATGTCACACAGTGGGACCCACATCTGTGAAATCGTAGGGGAAAGTGACAACTCAGTGACCATACACTGGGTGAAAACAACAGACAGTAGAGAGGTAGTAGTGTTAAAGAACATGTAGTAGGCAGGTCTGTACTCTTACCTGTGTCTCACTGTAAATATTGCTGATTTGAGTCCCTGTTGTTCATGCCTTCTTCCTCTGCTTCCTCGTCTTCACTCTCCACAAGTTCCACAGCTGCAACAACACCGCCATCTGGATCATACTCCTGCAGAAAAGGCACCTGTTGTCTCAAAGCCAAGTTGTGAAGCATACAGCAGGCCACGATGATCTGGCACACCTTCTTTGGTGAGTAGAATAGGGATCCACCTGTCATATGGAGGCACCTGAACCTGGCCTTCAGGAGGCCGAAGGTCCGCTCGATCACCCTCCTAGTTTGCCCATGGGCCTCATTGTAGCGTTCCTCTGCCCTTGTCCTGGGATTCCTCACTGGGGTCAGTAGCCATGCAAGGTTGGGGTAACCAGAGTCACCTGCAAATGGTGAGGGACAACTGTTAGACACGCACTAACCTAGAGGGATATCCCCAGACCCAGACAACCATTCCCACTGACTTGCCTCCAGGTGCTCACCTAATAGCCACACACGGTACCTCTGGAGTTGACTCATCACATAAGGGATGCTGCTATTACGCAGGATGTAGGCGTCATGCACTGAGCCAGGGAACTTGGCATTCACATGGGAGATGTACTGGTCTGCCAAACATACCATCTGTACATTCATAGAATAATAACTCTTCCGGTTTCTATAAACATGTTCACTCCTGTTGGGGGGGGGAGTAAAGCCACATGGGTCCCATCAATGGCACCTATGATGTTGGGGATGTGTCCCAGGGCATAGAAATCACCTTTCACTGTAGGCAAATCCTCCACCAGGGAAAACGATGTAGCTCTGCATGTGTTTCAGAAGGGCAGACAACACTCTGGACAATACATTGGAAAACATAGGCTGGGACATCCCTGATGCTATGGCCACTGTTGTTTGAAATGACCCACTTGCAAGGAAATGGAGCACTGACAGCACCTGCACTTGAGGGGGGATTCCTGTGGGATGGCGGATTGCTGACAACAGGTCTGGCTCCAACTGGGTACACAGTTCCTGGATTGTGGCACAGTCAAGCCTGTATGTGATAATCACATGTCGATCCTCCATTGTCGACAGGTCCACCAACGGTCGGTACACCGGAGGATGCCGCCATCTCCTCACATGTCCCAGCGGACGGTGCCTATGAAGGACAAAAGCGAGCACAGAGTCAAACAACTCAGAGGTACGTACCCACAGTTTACCCAGAACACCAATCATACACAAAAGGTGGCCTGTATGTGTGTTGAGTCTAGGCCTAGGTATGTGTGACACAGTTGGAAATGAAGCCATGTGGGCCCCTGAAATGGCGGCTGCCTGACCTGTAAAGTGGGACAATGGGATGTGAGGTAACTGCTCTGGCGTTGTACACCATCGCAGTAGGCGGTCGAAGACCGCAGCGCAATGCTGCATTGGTTAACATTGTACCCTAAGGGTCCCAGGAGCCAATGCCGATGTACACCGGCGGTGACGGTACGCATCGCCGCGGACGTGACCACCATTTCCTATATGTTCAATCACTCAATACCTGATCTTCGACAGGAGAGGACCTACACTGCAAGTGCTGCTGTGATCTCGGTCTGGAAGAGACAATGGCTCGAGTGTCTGGGGAAAGGGCCCCTGCCTTCACATCGGAGGAGTTGGAGAAGCTCGTGGATGGGGTCCTCCCAAAGTACACGCTACTCTACAGTCCTCCAAACAGGTAAGTACACAGAGAGCATGTTGTATGGGCTATGCCTGTGTGGAGAGGGCTGGATGTAAGAAGGAAGGGGGGAGAGTGCTGCGCGCATGAAAGAAGGTGAATGCATGTGCCACATGGCAAGGGTAGGGATGGGGGCCAATCACTTTGATGGTGCAGCTGGTAATAACTTCTCTTTTTCCCCTGTACATTTCATGTAGGTCAGCGCCCACCAGAAAAAAGATATTTGGCGTGCCATCGCCAAGGACGTCGGGACCCTGGGGGTCTACCACAGACGGAGCACCCACTGCCGGAAAAGATGGGAGGACATTCGCCGCTGGAGCAAGAAGACGGCGGAGGCTCAGCTGGGGATGGCCTCCCAACGTGGGAGGGGTGCCTGTCGCACCATGACCCCCCTGATGTTCAGGATCCTGGCGGTGGCCTACCCGGAGTTGGATGGGCACTTGAGGGCATCACAACAGCCACAAGGGGGTGAGTACACTCTCATTCTGGTAACTTTGCGCACAGTGGAGGTGTCTGGGAGGGGGAGGTGGGCTGTGGGTTTCCCAAGGCCAGGGCGAGTTCCGTAGGCAAAGCCCCTCCATAAGGCAGGCCATGTGGCACCCCACCCCACCTCTGTAGAGTGCCAAGTACACCTAGTCATGCCCCTGTGTCATCTGTGTGTGCAGATGTCGTCCATAGCTTGTAGGCCATTTCCCAGGAATTGAACAGTGGACCCCAAGAGCGCAGCGTAGTGCAGTGGGCTTCTGTGTCTGTCGTGTCCGCCAACTGTAGTGGTAATGCATGCACTCAACATGTCTTTCTTCTGTCTCCCCCCCCCCTTTTTGTGGTCTCCCTGTTCTTGTGTGCATTAGCATCATCAGGCAGAGGAGCAGTGGCACTGGAGCACGAGGGAGCAGCATCACACATGGCCCTGGAGGGCGAGACTACGGACTCAGAGTTCACCAGTGGGACGGAGGGCGAGGGGAGCTCCAAGGCGGGGACAGGAGCTGACACCAGCGACACGGACTCGTCCTCTGATGGGAGCTCCCTTGTGGTGGCGCCAACATCTGTGCCCCCGCATCTACAGGTACAGCCGCCACCCCCCCTACCAGCACCGCCCTCCCAACAGCCACTCGGCCTTTGCCCCGCGCCCGCTCACCCAGGAGGGTGGGCATCACCTTCGCCCCAGGCACCTCAGGCCCTGCCCCAGTCACCCCTGCTGCCCTCAGTGAGGAGGCCATTGACCTCCTCAGGTCCCTCACTGTTGGGCAGTCTACCATTTGAATGCCATCCAGGGTGTAGAGAGGCAGTTGCAACAAACCAATGCATTCCTGGAGGGCATTCATTCTGGTCAGGCAGCCCTTCAGCGAGCTTTTCAGACTCTGGCCTCAGCACTGATGGCAGCCATTGTCCTCGTCTCTAGCCTTCCCCTCCAACTTCCTCCTCCCCGACCCAATCCCCTGTACCTCAACCTATCCCAAGCACACCTACAGACCAACATGCACACACGTCAACACACAAGGGAAGCTCAGGCAAACTAAAGCACCACACATCCCACAGGCACTCACACAAGCATCACACACATGCAGACACACCAACATCCACTGCCTCCACTGTGTCCCCTCCTCGTCTCCCTCCTCCCTCCCAGTCTCGTCTACACTCACAGCTGCATGCACTACCTCTACAGCCACTATGTCCCTCTCCAGCACACCCACCACCACACACCGCTCACGTGCAGTCACCACCCCCACTACCATTCACACGTCCCCTGTGTCCTCTCCCAGTGTGTCTGTGACGCCCCCTCCCAAGATACACAAACGCAGGCACACACCCACCCAACAGCCATCCACCTCACGACAGCCTCCAGCCCATGCACCTTCACCCAAAGTCACCAAACGTACACCTCCGACAACCACCACCTCTTCCTCCACTCCCAAACCCCCTCCAGCTACCCGTCCCAGTGTGTCCCAAAAACTTTTCCTGTCCAACCTTGACCTCTTTCCCACACCTCCCCCACCCCGTCCGTCTCATAGGTCCCGAACTAGCACCTCAGCCACAACATCTCCGGGACCAGGGGTGCCTGTAGTCACCGGAATCTGGAGTGCACCGGCCACTAGGGCAGCAAGTGTGGCACGGAGCCACAGCACAGACAGTCCCCCACCTGTGAAGCATCAGAAGTCGGCCAGTGCCCGGCGGGAGAGGGGGAAGACTCCAGCCACCAAAGCTGCTCCCAGGGGTCCCGGTGGGAGTGTGGAGTCAGCTGTGACACCTTCCAAGGTGGGGAAGGGCCACAAGAAACCCGGCAAGTCTGGGAAGAGCAGCACGGCGGAGAAGACCGCCATCATCCCCGATGCCCAGGAGCCCACCTCCAGCACAATCTCAGCTGCCCAGGACAGGACCGCCAGCACTAGCCCAGCTGCCCAGGAGGCCACCACCAGCACCAGCCCACCTGCCCAGGAGGCCACCGCCAGCACCAGCCCACCTGCCCATGAGGCCACCGTCAGCACCAGCACAGCTGCCCAGGAGGCCCCCGCCAGCACCAGCCCAGCTGCCCAGGAGGCCAGCACCAGCCCACCTGCCCAGGATGCCACCGCCAGCACCAGCCCACCTACCCAGGAGGCCACCTCCAGCACTACCCCGCTGGGCCTTGAAGGACCGCCAGCAAAAGCCCCGCTGGGCCATGACGGACCGCCAGCAAAAGCCCCGCTGGGCCATGAAGGACCGCCAGCAGCTGAGACCCTGCAATGGAGACCGCCATCTCAAGCACTGCTGCACAGGGCACCACCGTCTCAAGCACCGCTGCACAGGGCACAGCCGTCTCAAGCACCGCTGCACAGGGCACCGCCGTCTCAAGCACCGCTGCACAGGGCATCGCCGTCCCAAGCCCCGCTGAACAGGGCACTGCCATCTCAAGCACCGCTGCACAGGACACTGCCGTCTCAAGCACCGCTGCACAGGGCACCGCCATCTCAAGCACTGCTGAACAGGGCACAGCCATCTCAAGCACCGCTGAACAGGGCACCGCCGTCTCAAGCACCGCTGGCCCATGAGCGGCAAGGGCACTGACGCAACTGACTCCGTCACGGGGTGAATGATGCACTCTGGGCACCAAGCCCCCTCCAGAACCGGTGGAGAAAAGCATCCACTACCCCAATCCTTGGCAGGATGAAGCACTCTAGGCACCAAGCCCCCTCCAGAACCAGTGGAGAAAAGCATCCACTACCCCAATCCTTGGCAGGATGAAGCACTCTGGGCACCAAGCCCCCTCCAGAACCAGTGGAGCAAAGCATCCACTACCCCAATTTATGGCAGGATGAAGCACTCTTGGCACCATGCCCCCTCCAGACCCAGTGGAGATTGTCATCCACTTGTGAGACTGTGGCTTTGCACTCCCCAGAATATGGCAGTGGGCAACCCACCCACTGTAGAGACTTGAGAGACTGTGGCTTTGCACTCCCCAGGATATGGCAGTGGGCAAACCACCCACTGTAGAGACTTGAGAGACTGTGGCTTTGACCTCCCCAGGATATGGCAGTGGGCAAACCACCCACTGTAGAGACTTGAGAGACTGTGGCTTTGCACTCCCCAGGATATGGCAGTGGGCAACCCACCCACTGTAGAGACTTGAGAGACTGTGGCTTTGCACTCCCCAGGATTGAACAGTGGGCATGTGGCCCCCTCGTGGATTTGGCATTGTGCACTCGAGCGGCTGAGGAGCCCCCCCTTTCCCTCCCCCTGAGGTGCCTGTTTAGTTGCTCTCTGATGCCCCTGCAGTGTTCTCTCCGTCATGGTCGGGGAACTTGTGTGGGCCTCGCCCATACCGTGTGGTCCCAGTGTTCCACGGACTTTCTTAGTGCACTACCTGGACTACTATGCTTGGTATATATTATGTACATGGTGTATAGATATATTTCTGCCTACTTGCTTTTGATATATTACAATGGTTACACTCATTTTCTATTGTCTTTGCATTCTTCCAGGGGGTTTGGGGGGTGTAACTGTGATGTATTGATATGCATTAGTGTGTGTGTTGTAGTGGGTGAGGGTGGGGGTGGGGGTGTTGCGTGTGTGTGTCCCTGTTTTTTGCCTCCCCCCTTCCCTGTGTCGTAGGTGCAGTACTCACCGTGGTCTTCGCCGCCGGCGTTCGTGCTCCTGGTAGAGGAGCAGGAAGACTATTGCAGGGAGAATTTGGAGTTCCGGGTCCATTGTGTCTTCGTTCCTCATGGGGTGTGTAGAGGTGAGCGTTTTCCCTTCGGGATTCCTGTTTCCGCCGTGTTTTTATCCGTGATGAATCCACCCCAGAAAAGGTGGCGGATTGGCCTGTCATAATAGTGTGGGCGGTACATTGTCTCCCGCCTGTCTGTTGGCGGTGACCGCCGCGCTGTTTGTTTGTGGCGGTCGGAGTGTTAAAGTGGCTGTCTTTGATGGCGGTTTCCGCCACAGTCGTAATTGCAAATTTTTTACCACAGGCCTGTTGGTGGTCTTACCGCCGCTTTAACACCGACCGCCAGGCTTGTAATGACCACCATTTTCTTTCGGCCTCCTGGGGAGCGTGTTGATCACTGCACATTGAGGTTGTCACGCTGGAAAAATATATGCGGGCCTTGGAGGTGGCAGTTGCACAAAATAAGGTGTCGCTTGAATCCCTTCATGCTAAGCGAGAGTTGTATGAAGAGGCGGATCAACGCCTTCGTCGTCACAATCATAATTATCCGCTCGGGGAGATTGCTGGTATGGCTGCTGCGGGAGTACCAGTGACACACCCCTATTGGGGCTATACGTCTAGATGGCCACTTCATAGGAAGCAATTAATAATGCTTTCAAGGAATCCTATATGGGGCTGTACCGTGGGCAGGCGACTTGCGATACTCGGCGACTAGAGGCCTTCCTTTGCGGAGCGCCTTTTCCACAGTTGTCAGCAATGGATATGGCAGCACTGGACGAACCCCTTAAAACAGAGGAAATTAGCATAGCCATAGCACAAATAGCCCGCAATAGGACCCCGGGGTGGATGGCTTGCCAATAGAGTAGTAAGCCACTTATGCGCAGCACTTGTCACTGCACTTGTTATCAGTATTTGAGGAGGTGTGGACCCGTGGGATACTCCCATTGTCTCAGAGAGAGGCGCTCTCTCAGATAATGGCCTCACAAATGTGATTACAAATTTGTATAAAGCCCTAAACGGAGTGGATAGCAATAGACTGGAGGTTGCGAGACAGAGATGGAATGCAGCCTTGACTCCAGAGACTTGGTTGCTGGCCCTTCAGCAGGTACAGCAAGTATCGCAAAACCCCAGGTTCCAAAATAACCAGTTTAATTTTGTGCACCAGACATATCTCTCCCCATCCCAAATTCAACGCATGTACCCTGCCTCTAGCCCAACGTGCCCCCGATGTGGATCCCCGGTTTTCTCATTTCTATCACATGGTATGGGAGTGTGGGCCCCTTCAGAAAGTTTGGTATGATATAGTGACAGACATCGCTGACATCACAGAACATTTGTTCCCACTGGAACCGAAATCTTGTCTCTTGGGGTTACGAAATAGAGTTAAGCAGCACATTTATATTCATAGGTTCGCCGATTTGGCATTTATCATGTATAAGCGGTTGATTGCCATGAACTGGAAGGCGCCCAGGGTACCAAACCTCCAAAGGTGGCGTGACACTGTGTTGGGCACGGACGGAGTCCCGGGTTTTACGATAAGGGGCAGGCGCACACGGGGTATGATACTTGGGAATCACTTGTCACTCGTCTGGAAATTAAGAATGATGAGCGCCCGCCGTGAATTAAGGAACTATGGTAATCACACCTGCAAGGTATCAAGCTTGGAGTTTCCGTGTAAGACGGGGGTACCGGGCAGCTGGGAGGGACAGTTGTATAAGGAAATGTGTTGAGGATGAGCTTCCGTGAATGTCAACAAAAGATTGTTTGTACCCGGTTGCTCGAACCCGCGTATGTGTACAGCAGCAAAATAGATAAGCCGTAATGGACTCCACGCTTGTAATGAGATGTAATAACGAGATGAGGGGTGAGATGTGTAATGGGATAGACCCATACAAAGCATGCAGGCAGCTAGAGGTGACACATGATATTGTAGTGTGCCTTGCAACTATTTCGTGAGTGTATTGCTTGCTACCCTTGGATAGTTTGTATAATGAATCAACAGTTAGCTGCGCTGTTGACCTTTGGAGAATGGAATGCACTGATCCAGTTTTTGATATTTGAATCTGTAACTGAGTATGGGGGTCATTACAACCCTGGCGGTACAGGACCGCCAGTGCTAAAATGACGTAAGTACCGCAAACAGGCTGGCAGTGCTCCCCTGGTCATTGCGACTGCGGTGGAAGCGCTGCGGTCGCACCGCCTGGGCTGGCGGTTTCCCGCCACAATGGCCCCGGCGGTACTAATCCGCCAGGGCAGCGCTGCTAGCAGCGCTGCCCAGGGGATTACAAGTCCCCCTACCGGTTTGAACCGCCAGGAAAAGGCTGGAGGTACGGGGAGTCGCGGGGCCCCTGGGGGCCCCTGCACTGCCCTTGCCACTGGCATGGGCAGTGCAGGGGCCCCCTGACAGGGCCCCTGCCTGCTCTGCAGACAGTGAAAAGCGCAACGGGTGCAACTGCATCAGTCGCACGGCCGCAACACCGCCGGCTCCATTTGGAGCCGTCTCCCATGTTGCGCCCCACGTCCCCGCTGGGCCGGCGGGCGAGGATGTCATAATGGGCACTGCGGGAGTGCGCCTGCATTGGCGGCTGCACGGCGGTTCAATGTTGTAATGACCCCCTATATGTGTTGGAAGTAATAAAATAGATATATAAAAAAAAAAGTACTGGATCTCTTATACCACTAACTCAAAACACTTCTGGACCGGTGAAGGCTCTGCCAGAAAGAATGACTGCTGTGCTACTGAAAGGCTCTGCGGGACTGCTGCTTTGCCGGACTCCTGCTGTGCTGTTGTGCCATGCTTCTTGCTGCTCTCTTGACTTGGTGAGAAGGACTGGACCTACATCACTTGAAGCCAAAGTGACTCCAAGGGCTAACTGACTGGCCTCATGATCCAAAGTGTTAGGGACATAAAAGACTTCCAACCACATGCTCCTGCACCTGGACTCTGCCATCTCTGAGGCTGCCCTAACAAGTAGTGCCACCCCAGTCCTGGACCCTTGGAAGTGGGCCTAATATACTTGCTCCAATGTAACCGACGCATCCTCTGCTGCAGAAGAAGACACATCGCAACTGTTGCGAGGAACAAAACCGACACATGAGCTATGCTTTGTGAGTCGGAACCAATGCAATCAGACTCCCATTACCGCTGCACCTCGCATCTTTTGAATCAGCACATTGCCTTTGGAACCAAACACTATGGCACTGTTTTCAGCACAGGGTCCTCGCCTCTCTGTCAATGGCAGCCTCAACAACGACGCCAAAACTTTGCATTGCAGCTTCTGCGCTCATTGGACGTGAGTCGCCTCCATTGCACAATGCATCCTCAACTACGGTCTTGCATCACAAGCACCTGCACCTGGATCCTTGACGTTGACCTAGTAGGAACTTGCACCACAGCCTCGCCACATCTCAGAGCCAATGCATCCCCGCCACTGCGTGGAGGAGAACCAACACATCGCCTCTACTGCTAGGTTTGGAATCAACGCAACTCTCCGCAACTAGGATTTAAGGTACTTTGGTTCACCAGACCTAACTGGATCCCTGTAACCGGCCTGTGCTCCACCACAGTTGGTCTAAATTTTTCACCTTGTCACAGTCGGGGGCGACCAGATCTCCCTAGTTGGCGCTTCTTGCTTCAATGGGCTATTTTACAGTATATTCACTCAAAATTCATAACTCAAGTTCTACTTATTGAATTTTTGCCATTTTGGTCTTGTCTTATTTATTAAATTTAGAGTTATTTTTGCAACCTGGTGAGTAATCTATGTGTGTGCTGTTTTAACTGTTTCACTGTTTGAAGTGTTGCCAAATACTTGACACATTGCCTCTATGTTAAGCCTGACTGCTCTGTGCCATGCTACTAGAGAGTGAGCACAGGTTAATTTAGGGTTTGCCTGACACTTATCCTTTCCTTACCTTATCCTGGGATTGCTGCTTGACTAGGGCTCATACCCCAATCAACCAACAACCTAATTTGTCCTCTCCTATAGTGGGAAAGGCAAAATCAAAAGTATAGGAAAGAGATAGGCTATCATTAATTATATTGTAGCTCAGCAAGGAGGTCAAAAATAGAAACATATCCCAGTTGGATCTTTGTTTTTAGTTAGAGCCTAGGCAGTAGTCCTTGCTAAAACTTGTGAACAGACCTCCAGGTAGCTGCTGAGGTAACTGAGGTAACTGCTGAGGGATAGTAAGGGGATAGAGGAGAACGGCTGGAAAATAGTGAATACTTATGTATAAAGGGAAAGGGATTAGAAAGGTGTAAGGAGGGGTCTAGGGAGTGTTAAAGAAGGGCAGGGAGGACTTTAGGGATGGACATCCACCAATGCACAAAAGAGTAAACCCATTCTTATGCACAAACTGCACTTCTATATTTACTACTGTTGAAAAGGGACCCAAAACAGTAGTACATTACTCCAGCTCAGAGCTCAAGTAAATCTAGCACCACATGCACGGGATGCTGTTTTGCAGAGGACTCCAGGATCCAGAATGTCATGTGCATCCATTTGAGCCTCAGGAGGCTAAACTGGGCCCACTGTTTTAGGTACGGCATGGCATCTTTCTGCCAACGATAAGTCCATCCACGTGTCTGTAAGTACTCTTAATTTATTATTCATCTGCCATTAATATAGGGAACAGAATAATGACAGACAGTGCCACAGCACCTTTTAAAGTTGTGGTTCTCATAGTACTGCCTGCGGTTCACTGGCAGACCTTCGGTAGCAGCCCGCGGACCTTTTTTCCTAAACAGGACGTCCCGTTGGTAAACACAAAAGAGGGCCGCTAGAGCATGCAGGATAGCAGCTTTGCTGTGCATGCCTCCCATTCCAGAGGCCTTCTTCTGTGTTTCCTGCCCTGGAGCTCACTCGCTTGCAGTAGCGGGACGCAGAGACCCTTTAAAAGTCAGCTGACTTTAAAAGTCAGCTGACTTTTAAACAGTCTTTTGGAAACTTCCTGCTACCTTCGCCAACTGCATCAATGTCTCTTCACTCTCCTTGATTTAAAGGTAAGCCCCCACGATCTGCTTCCCTGTGGGTGGTCTGGGGTTCCGGAGGTGGTCGGGGCTCAGGGGTTTGGGGGTGGGTTAGGGAGGTGTATCGTAATCAGTGCTTAATTTGTAAATAAAAACATGCTGGTGCCCAAATCCCTCCTCTTAAACACACGTCTGCTGCAATTAAATGTGCGAACACGGAATACTGAGGCAGAGTAATCCTGAAGCCACCCCAGGCCTCTTCAATCCATATAAAGCCACTCCCTGCCCCCTTCAGCTCACTCTTGCAGCTTTCTGCTTTCTCCCTTTGTGACGCTTTTTCATTTTTCTTTTCCTCCGTTTTTCCCATATGTGCCTTTTGCTCACAATAAATGCTTGAGGCAGAAAAACAAGCGCCGGCCCTCAAAAATAAGTGCTGGTGCTCCGCACTGGAAACAACAAGCACAAATTAAGCACTGATCGAAATTCTAGTCTGCCTAATTTTTATTTATTTGCATTCTTAGAAACTGAAGCCTAATGGTAGTAATGGTGGTTGAAGTGCACAGCAACTGCCGGGGTTCTAATGGCTTAAGCTGCTAGTTTCATGTATCAGGTTGCGCGGCAATAAGCGTGACTTCTGTGTGTGTAATTATGTTTGAGTGTGGATGCCCCTAATGTGCTTACATATGTGCCTTCATGTATGTGGAGTGGGAAGAAGTATGTATACCTGTGCTTCTGTTTCTGAGGGAATCTCGAGCACTGCATCTTTTCTACAACATTTATTTATAGTATTTTCCACCTGAAGTCCCACGAAAGCGGTAGCAATCAGCAGGGCCTTCCCTGCCTCTGCTCATTATTACATGTAAAGCGCCCCTCTGCTCCTGCGGCTCCTGGTTATGGATCATAAACTCTGAATGAGTTATCAGGGGGATGCAGTGTTCATTTGTGCAAACACAGAGTGAGGTGGGAAGTGTGAGCAGCTCAGCAAAACGTTAATGGAAATAATATTCGGCTCATTCGGCAGTAAGCCCAGCATAGGCACTCAAAATGTAAATTTTATTAGAGCATAAACCTTTAGTGGTGGCATACATCAAAGGAGATGAGCCAGTGTTGAGTTGAATGTGTAATGCACAGAATGTTAGTTTGCTTGCTCGCCTTTGTGTATGAATAATGTGTGCCTTTGAGTGCATCCGCGTCTGTATTTGTGGTTCATTTGGGCATGTGCCTATGTGTTTATAGTGTGTCTTTGTGTGTTTTTGTTAGGTGTGTGTGTGTGTATGCGGGAGGCTTGTGGAATGTGTTTGTGGGGCGTGTGTAAGTGCCTATGTGTGACAGTATGTGTGCGAGTTTGGCATATGTGTTTGCTTGTATTGTGTGTGTGTGTGTGTGTGTGTGTGTATGTTTCTTTATGTTTCTGGGCTGATGGGGGATTAATGGTGTGAGTGCGTACAAGGGTTTGGTATAGGGAAGCTCTGACAGTATGGTCAGTACAGTGAACGTCAGTGTGTATGAGGAGCATGGAAGCCAGATTCGCAAACCTATTAATGGGGCCCAGTTTATATGAGTGGAGGTTGGCGCTTTGAAAGTAGTGAGGCATAATAATTGCTAAACAAGGGGGGAAGCCCAGATAGTGGTTATATTTTCTCCAGATGCATCCTGCGACCCTCATTATGGGTATTAAGGAATTTGGTTTGGGGACACTGGTGGGCTGTATCTATAATTCTGGATAGTATTGGTGCATCAATGTCGGCTAGTTAAGAGTTTTTCCCTGGAATGGGGGATACCTTCTCAGACCCCGTAATATGGGGTCCTATTTCAGGCAGTTTTCACCGATTCTAGGGAAAAACTGCTGACATTTTCCATTTCCTCTTCACAGGCGAAAAGCACCAGCAGAAAGGCTGGTGGTGGGGTGGTTGGTTTTGCTGGACAGGCTTGTGCCTGTCTTGGGGTAGCACTGTCTACAGGGGTTGGTGGTGAAAATTTTAGTTAAACCATAACGTTTAAACTCAAACAATTGAAATTCACCAATTATAGTTAGCTTGAGTTCATTTCTATTGCTGCATCCCTTAGCATTCCAGAGAACAAAATCTAAAAAAAGGGCCTACTTACCAGTCATTGGCCTCCCTATCACTGCATGATGCCTAGTAAGTTGCAAGCATTATTGCGAAAAATCTTTTTTATAACATGCTCCTCTGCGAATAGACAAAGACCAGCATGCTAACAATTGCACATTTAATCGTAATGTGCATCCTTTCCTTTTTACACATCACTTTGTATGGTTAAACAAAACATTACTTTTGTGCTGCTCACAGAGGCCTGCAGCGAGACGCGGTGTCGGTCCATCGTTCGTAAGGATGTGTCAGTCCAACAGTCGTGAGGTGGTGTCGGTTCATTGGTCGTGAGGCGGTGTCAATCCATCTGTCATGTGGGAGAAATCGGATTCCTGGTCCTTGTTACTCATTGGACAGTTACAAACCCACCTGAGAGTTCTGCAATGGCCTACAGTCCAGTTATCAAGCCTTTCAAACCACCCAGATCCATACAGAGTGAACACAGGTCATTCTAGGCAGCATGGGAAGAAGAGTACTTGTTTGTTGAATGGGCAAAAGAGAGAGCCACCTGTTTGCTTTGCAAAGAGAAGGTAAATATTCTTAAGAGATATAGGCCCTCATTATGACATTGGCGGTAAATTCCACTTACTGCCGTGCCGACTGCCACCAACATACCGCTGCGGATATCTGCCAACCATATTATGACACATGCATACCAATCCGTCACTATACAGCCACACACACAAGTGCGCCAGCCCAAAGGTCAGTGATAAACTGGCGGTAGCAAAACCCACACCCTTACGCCAACAGAACAAAATCCACATATTTATGAGCCACAAATCACCACGGCGGCCATTCAATGGCGGTAAACCATTGGCGGTACATACTCCTGCGCTCAAAATGCACACACACATACAAAACAGCACCACATTGGTCAATTTAAATAAAACACACCTGACACCTATACACACACCACACCTACACACCCACACCACTATAAAACACACACCCACATTACCCACAACCCTTTACCAATACCAATAATTGCCAACAGAGAGAGAGAGAGACAGCAAGAGCACCCACACAACCAGAGCCACATACCACCATCACCTATACACCACCCACGCACCCACAAAACACACCCCAACACATCACCCTACACACCCTCACCCACACCACTCACACCACACTCATGGCACAGCAACAACACCCCAGGTTCTCTGAGGAGTAGCTAAGGGTCATGGTGGAGGAAATCATCCGGGTAGAGCCACAGCTACTTGGATCACAGGTGCAGCAGATATCCATTGCTAGGAAGATGGAGCTATGGTGGAGGATCGTGGACAGGGTCAATGTCGTAGGACAGAACCCAAGAACAAAGGATGACATCATGGGGAAGGTACGTTCCATAGCAGCAAGACACCAACTCGCTGTACAGAGCACAGGCGGTGAACCCCCACCTCCTCCCCCACAACTAACAACATGGGAGGAGCAAGTCTTGCCAATCATGCATCCTGAGGGCCTGGCAGGAGTAGGAGGAGGACTGGACTCTGGTAAGTCAGTTCCCTATAACTACCACCCCCCTACCTGCATGCCATCACATACCCCACCCTGACCCTCATTCCCATCACTCCACCACCTCCCACACACCCCACCATCACAACCCACTCAACCCAATGCCAAGCCCTGCATGCAACAACAATGCATGGACACCCCTCACAGACCTGCATGGACACCTATCACCACAGCAGGAACACTAGAGAGAATCACCTAGCCCACCAAATAACAACTCACACAAGGCAAAGCTGCCGGGGCAAGTCCAACCAAAGAGGGCAACACACCCATGCACAATATGTCACACACAGAAACAATAACACTGCATTTACATCCCCACAGGTAACACAGCCAATGTCACCGGCGAAGAGGTGCCAGCAACATCCAGTCCCCCACAGAAAAGGCCCACAGTGATGACAGCATCTTTGGTCGTCTGGATCTGGATGGCCAACCTGGCCCATCAGGGACTTCCGGACAGTCGGTTACCCAGGCACACTCTCACACCACCACAGAGCCTCCGCCCTAGGGAAACCCCACCACAGCACCTCAGCATCACAGCACCCACCCAGCGGGCCCATACCTCTGTCCCCAGGACACATCAATCAGCAGTGTGTCCACCACTAGAGGGATCCCAGGCCACCCCACAAACACAGGACAATCAGGGACCTGGGGTCAGTGGGCACATTGTTCAGGGGACAGAGACACAGGACAACAGGAATCTGGGAGGACTGCTGTGTGCGACAGGGGGAGGACAAGCCCAGGGAACCGACCCTCCAGGAGGCACTCACTGCGATCCTGGGAGCAACATTCCCAGGATACGCTGGGCCAGAGTCCGGACAAGTTGCAGGAGAACATGCGGCTGCAGGAGGGACAGTACCTGGGGATCAGGGAGGACTTGAAGGCCATCAGCACCACCCTGGTCTCCATTGCAGGGGTGCTGGCAGACATGGGCAACAGTATGAGGGAGGCAGTGACACACCACCGGGCCCCTGACACTAGCCAGAACACTGAACAGCCTTCCACCTCCACTGCCGCTAGTGGACAGGAGGCCCTGCCACAGGATCAACAGGTAACCAGCACCCCTCTCCCTGCAGAAGGAGAACCACCCCACAAACATTCCCTGCAATCCAGGCAGAAGCCAGAGACTCCTGCCAAGACCCCCACCAGGAAATAAGACTCTCCTGATTGTCACCCTTGTGTCCCACTCTGTCACCCTGTCCACCTTGAACTGCCATTGCTCCCCTTCCTATGCACCCTTGGGCAATGCACCTGTGATACAAATAGACTGGACTCTAACCTGGACTTTCCTCCATCATCACCACAGCCCATTGCACTACCCACTCTTCTTCAGAGCACTGCAATGAATACACTTTGATAAAATACAATTATGGTGTATGTCAAATGTATTCAAAATGTATTTGTTTAACCAGGTTCAAACATTGCAATTCAACTGTACAGTAATGTTTACATTGGAAAGCCCTATCATTGGCTGCACTGAACACACCAGGAACAATATTGGGGCATCAACATCTGCAAAAAGAGATGCCAAAGGGTACAGTGAGTGGGCATAGAAGTAGGAATACCTGCCAGTGACAATGTCACACATCAAACTGTCAATTATATGTGTATTAACTCTGTCTTACCTGTATCTCATTGGAAGTATTGACTAATTATTGCACTTCTGTTGTCCTCATCCTCATCCTCTGCCTCCTCATCTTCAATGTCAACAGGATCCACTGCTGCCACATGGCTATCTCCAACCTCCTCCTCCTGCAGAAAAGGCACCTGGCGATGCAAGGCAAGGTTGAGCAACATACAGCATGCCACGATGATCTGGCAGACCTTCTTGGGTGAGTAGCACAGGGATCCACCTGTTAGATGGCGGTAACGAAACCTGGCCTTCAGGTATCCGGGTTGGGGGGGTTTGCCCTGTTTGTGCCCCTAGGCCAGGCATGGCATTGCAGAGTAGGTCCCATGTTGGGCAAGATTCTGATGTGAAAGTCCTCCAACCAAGCTAGTAGGCATCCACTACTGGGAAGGAGTGTGTGGGTCTCAGGTATGCAATTTGCATTAGATGTCCCTATCCATGGGCTGGTGACGAACATTATGACTGGTAGTGCATTGCCTAATGGGTAGGGCTGTTCCCTGTGTGTGAGTGTGTTGTGTGCGCCAACGGTGGTGTTGGTGCCACCTTTGACCAAGTGTATCCTTTGTCTCTCCCCCCCTTTTTATTTTGTCACCCCGCTCTTATGTGCATTAGCATCATCTGGCGGAGGAGCAGAGGCACCGGTGACGGAGGGAGCTGCATCCCACAGGATCCAGGAGGCCGAATCCACCGACGGTGAGGGCAACAGTGGGACGGAGGTCAAGGGGAGCACCACAGCGGAGACTGTAGGGGACAGTTCAGAAATGGATACCTCCTCCAATCGAAGCTCCCTGGTGGTGGCTGACACCTCTGTGCCCACCCCAGCTACAGGTACAGCTGCCACCCCCATACCAGCAACCCCCTCCCAGCAGCCCCTAGCGAGTTTCCCATGTTCACTCACCCAGGAGGGTGGGCCTCTCATTCACCCCAGGCACCTCATGCCCTGCCCCAGTTAGCCCTGCTGCCCTGAGTGAGGAGGATATTGACCTCCTGCGATCCATCTCTGTTGGGCAACCATTGTGAATGCCATCCAGGGGCAGGCAGTCCAATGCATTTCTGGAGGGCATTCACACTGGCTTGGTGGCCCAACAGAGATCAATCCGGGCTCTGGCCTCCTCTCTGATGGAAGCTATTGTCCCTGTTTCTACCCTCCCCCCTTCAACTTCCTCTTCCCAATCCCATTCCCCTCAACCCCAACCTATCCCAAGCACACAGTCAGATGAGCAGGCACCCAGGACAACACACAAGAGTGGACATGGCAAACACAAGCACCACACTTCATCCCACAGGCACTCACACAAACAACATCCAGATTCAGACATACCAACATCCACTGCCTCCACTGTGTCCCCCTCCTCCTCACCCTCCACCTCCGTCCCAGGTGCATCTACCCTCACAACTCCATTCACTACATCCTAATCCATGACCACCATCACCATAACACCTATCAGTGCACACTCCTTATTGGCAGTCACCACCCCCACATCCACGCACATGTCCCCTGTGTCCTCTCCCACTGTGTCTGTGCCCCCTCCTCCCAAAGTACACAAACACAAGCACTCAGACACCCAACAGCCATCCACCTCACAACAGCATCCAGCCTATGCACCTGCACCCAAACACAGCAGACTGACACCTCCTACCACCACTCCCTCTTCCTCCTCTCCCAAAACATCTCCCTCTTCCAGCCCCAATGTCCCTAAAAAGCTTTTCCTTACCAACATTGACCTCTTCCCTAGCCCTCCCGCCCTGTCCTTCAGGGCAGGATGGTCAAAACCCAGGGAAGCACCTCAGCCACTCAGTCCACGGGCACAGTAGTGTCCCCAGCTACTCTAGGCTGGAAAGGATCCCGGCCACCAGCCAGCCAGACGTAAAGGGTGCCTGCCCCAAGTGCGTCAAGGAAGGGCAAGGAGGCAGCTCCAGCTGCAGAAAGGAAGGGCAAGGAGGCAGCCCCAGCTGCAGAAAGGAAGGGCAAGGAGGCAGTCCCAGCTGCAGCTGCAGGAAGGAAGGGCAAGGGGCCTGCAACAGCAGGCAGTAGAGACAAGGGACCTGGTGCTGGGACTCAGTTGGAGCCCCCACCGCCAACCATGGTGGTGCAGCCGTCCGAGGCTGCAGGGGATGGGCTGGAGCCTCCCCACACCACTGCCAGCACCGCTACCAGTACCGCCACCAGCACCGCCACAAGCAGCAGCAGCCACAGTGGGCAGCCATCCGAGGCTGCAGGGGATGGGATGGGCTGGAGCCTCCCCCCCATTACTGCCAGCACCACCACCAGCACTGCCACAAGAAGCAGCAGCTCCAGTGGGCAGCCGTCCGAGGCTGTAGGGGATGGGCTGGTGCCTTCTCCACCACTGCCAGCTCCACCAGCAGCTCCACCAGCAGCACCACCACTGCCACCACTAAGCAGCCGTCAACGCCGGCGGACAGTGTGTAGTCCTGCATCCATGGGCTGTTGTGAGGCCTGGTCCCTGCACATCCTGTGGGTCTGACAACCAGGTGAGAGACTTTGACCTTGCACTCCCCAAGATCTGTACCACAGGGCACGATGCCCCCTTCAGAACCAGTGGAGATGCCATCTACTCACCCCATCCTCCCCAGGATGAAGCTCATGGGGCACAATGCCCCCTCCAGAACCAGTGGAGAAGCCATCCACTCACGATGCCCCATCCATCCTCACCAGGATGAATCTCACAGGACAAGTCAGTGGACAAGTCACCCACTTGAGAGACTGTGGCCTTGCAGTCCCCAGGACAGAGCACAGGGCATGTTGCCCCCTCCTGGAAAAGTGGCGTTGTACCACCTTCCGTCTGAGGTCCCCCCCCCATTACCCGTCGCTCTGAGGTGCCTTGCTATTTTCGACCTGATTCCCCTGCAGTGTTCTCCCCGTGTTGTTGCAGGAGTGAGGTGGGGCCATGGACTTTGTGATGTGGCCCTGTGACCCACGAACATTGAGGACTGGGCAGTGTCCCTTGATTTGTGAATATGTATATACTTTTGATTTGGATGCACGTATTGCTACTATTTTATCTTATTACACTCTTTTTACTCTATTGTAGCTGTCCTTGCATTATTCCTGAGGGGTACGGGGTGAATATGTAATGTTGCTGCATCTGCTTGTGTGTATGGTGTTGGGGGTGGGGGTGTTGCGTGTTGCATGTGTGTGTCACTCTCTTTTTCCTCCCCCCTCTCATGTGTGCTAGGCGTCAGTACTCACCATGGTCATCTTCACCGGCGTTGGTGTTCGTAGTGGAGTAGAACATAGAAGAGCATGGGGAACACATGCAACTCAGGCTCCATGGCGGCGTGGTTTTTCCTTGAGTCTCCAGAGGTGAGTTGTTTCCCTTCTGTGCAGTATTTCTTCCAGGCTTTTAATGTCATTGGTACCACCCTGGAAAAGGTGGCGGATTGGTGTCTCATAATACAGTAGGCGGAACACTGTCTTCCGTCTGGCTGTAGGCGGTTGCCGCCGTGGTGCCTGTTGATTTCGCCCTGGCGGTCAGTGTGTTAAAGTGGCTGTCTGTCTGAGCGGTTTCCGCCGTGGCCATGGTTTCATAGTTATTACCGCCACTATATCACCTACCGCCAGGGTTGTAATGAGGGCCATAATCTGGAATGTCACTACAAAACTCGAAACGCAGGATATACTGAGAACTTCCCATTGCACTCAAAACTGCATTCAGCAAAAGTGGCTTTGTTAAAGCAATTGCTTCTTTCCCAGCAGAAGCTCTTCCTTTGCCAAATGGAGGAATCTGAGGCTGTTACAAAAGCAATGTTCAAATTATGCTACTTGTTTGCCAAACATAAGGACACATTCACAGAGGCAGACCTGGTGAAGAAATGTTTCCTTTCAGCAGCTGAAATTTTGTTTGAAAACTATAACAACAAAGCCAGCATTGTAAAAGAAATCAATGCATTACAGCTATCTGATTTCACTTGTGCACTCAGAACAGAGGCAATGGGTGAAAATGTCCATGAACAGGTGATCAAAACAGTCAGAGAGTCACCATTCTTCAGCATTGCCATGGATGAATCCACAGATATAGGCAATTTGGCCTAGTTCTTAGTTTGGGTAAGGTATTTGGACCAATTGTTTCACCCCAAAGAGGAGGTCCTGTGCCTTCTACCACTGCAAGGGCATGCAAGAAGAGAAGATATACTGGACAGCACCTGCAACTAATTTGAAACACATCACATACCACTGGACACTCTTGTCAGCATCACAACAGATGGGGCTCCTGCCATGGCAGGCCATGACAGAGGCCATATCTCTGCTTTAAAAAAATCTTACCAGCCAGGCTGTGATAGACTACCACTGCATTATTCATCAGGATGTTTTGTGTGTGCAAAATTAAAGCTTGGGGACCTCAATAATGTCCTAAAACTTGCAGTGAAAATTGTTAATTTTATTTGTGCCAAAGCCCTTAACCGTAGACTTTTCAAAGCTATGCTGCAGGATTTTGAAGCTGAATTATACAGACCTCCTGATGCACACTAAAGTGCAATGGCTAAGCAAAGGGAAAGTTCTGGAGCGGTTCATTGCTTTGAGTCCTGAAATTGAACAATTTGTAAATAGTATTGGTCATACTTTCCCAGTATTATAGGATGTGAAATTGCTTTTATTGCTCTATTTTCTTTCAGATCTATTTGCACACTTCAGTGCTCTCAATTTGATCGTGCAAGGCAAACAACAGCTTGTGTGGTCCATGATGAATGGTATTGACTCATTTAAAATTAAGCTTTTGCTATTCAAAGAACAACTGGATGTTGCTGACTTCTCCCACTTCCCAAAACTGTTGGCTGTGGCTCAGAGGTTTCCAAATGCACAAGAAAAGCTGGCAACGCTAAACCTTGGTGCATATCTTGCAGAAATTTCTGAGGAGATAAAAAGGTGATTTTCTCAATTCAGAGCCCTCACCCCTCTGTTCCGGCTGGTTGAAAACCCCTGGACGGTGAGCGCACGAAAACTTGATGTGGTTGAACTTATTGGCATGATCACGGCCCAAGCACAAATGGAGCTGATAGACATGCAGCACAATTCAGCTCTCAAAGCATCTTTTTTGGGGTAGGCACCAGAAGAATTCTGGAACATTGTGCCTTCTGACAAATGTGTTCTTTTTACCATGGCCCAGAAAGTAATTTGTATGTTTGGGTCAACGTATGTTTGTGAAAGTTTGTTTTCCACAATGGGACTGTTGAAGAGTAAACTCAGAAATAAGCCAACAGACTAACATCTGGATCAACTCTTAAGGCTTGCCGTTTCAGACATAGTACCAGACTACAGGACACTAATAGGAGACAAGAAGTGTAAAATAAGTTCTTAGTATGTCTTTCTTTGACGTACCTATTTTTTGGTCTCAGTTAAACCTGTGCTGTATATCCACTTAGCAAGGATTACCATGCAATACCTCTGAAGGATGCTATTGTATGATAATAAAAATGTATTGTCAAAATATCTAGCTTTGTACTTACACCTGCCCCGCCCCTTCGCTCTGTCCACCCCCCACAGGCCCATCACTGCGGCACTCGGCCACACACCAGAATGTAACTTTGGCATCTGCAAAAAGTTTGTGAGTACCCATGTTTTAAAGGAATCACAATTGATAAAATGGTGACGTTGGCTATGGAGGTTATTTCTACCAAAATCGCATTAGCTGAGCCCAGGCTGTCCATAGATCAGAGAATCAGCCATGTTACTTTTGAGATTGTTGCAACAATGGATGAAATGGGAAAGCAACACAGCCTAGAACATATTTTATCAACGATTCAATTAATTACATCATAACATTTCAGATTAGATAAATCCATAAAAACAGTATCAGCAATAAAACATTAAACTACTATGCCTAAAACACAGTTCATATCATAATAACATCTTAGCTGAAAAAAGACATTCGCCAGATTAAAAAAAGGATAAAAGCATAATAAATAGTATAAAAGGATAACTGAGTTCAAATAGGGAAGTGCTCCCATATTAAGGGACCTATAAAATCTACAAACACGAAGGAACTTCATACAGTTAAATCATTCACTCACCTTCACACAGCTTAACACAGTTTGACAAGTTTAATAAAAGTGCAACCTGCGATATCGTACACACCGAACCATAGGAATGTACAAATGCCGGATATAAAGTGTAAATCAAATCGCCTAGGCAGCTACTATTTACATTGTTATAGCTTTACGTCTTATGGTTCAGATCCTCCCCAGAAACTTCGCAAGGGCACACGCATAGAGGGTCTTGGATCGGACCTTAATATTCTCATTGCTGCTGCGCAGTTCTTTACTCCTAGCAGTAGGTAGAGTGGCTTAACCCAAGCCTGCCTCTGGCATGAGTCTGCAACACAACCAATGCTTTTAAAACTCGAACAAATTAACGAGGACCCTGCTTGGGTCGCCCAATTGGCAGTACACACCTTAAGAGGTAGAGAACCTATTCTGAACTGAAAGTATAACTTCCTATTGACAGGAATTGTCCAGGTATTGATCATGCAGTGCGCTTGACTTAAATAGGGCGAAATCCATGGAAAGAGCATGGGTCATTTAGGGGGTCACACCCGCAACCCCTGGCTTGCCCTTTGCTACCCTTGGCACTGTCTTTGCGACCTATGTCCTTAGAGGTGGCAAATTCAGTGCCAGGATCACAGTGGCAGCTCGTGCTTCTGGACGTCAGTTGGAGCTCCACTCTCTTTGTATTCTGTCAATTTCTTATTACACTAATAATCAATAATAGTATATTATTCACTATTAGTGTAATAAAAATGGAGTATAATTGACGTCAATGGGAAGGAAATCCTCTGATGCCATTTTGGGCATTTTTCTGGGCCCTCATTGCCAGTATAGCTTCTTAATTTGTTCTTTTGACGGAACTTTCTCAGAATCAGTGAGCTCCCATACCCTCTACAAGCCCAAAGCAAACAGGACGTTTTCTATTATCTTAGACCAATCAACTTTGTGAAATCAATCAAGTCTAATGACATCTTGAAAAGCCTCTGCGTAATTGGCTAATTCCGGAGTAGTTCTAAGTCTCCGCCAAAATAAAACTGGTCTAAGCCTAGCTTTGTTGGCAAATAGCTTTCCACCCATCTTAAGATCAGGCGGGTAGGAGGGTGTATTGGGAGGGAGAGAGATCAAAGTTCTATTAAAAAGGGTTTGGTTTTAGTGGTATTAGAAAGATTACAAACGCCCCAGAGTTCTGCGCAATACACCACTACAGTCACAGCTTTAGAGTCCTACATTTGCAGTAGGGCTGCAATTCGTTTGTTATATGAGGCACACTGTTCCTTTAAAGCGGTGCCTGCTATTTGTTTCAGTTTGAGGGATGCTGTGTCTATTTGCTTTTTCCATGACATGCTAACTGATAACCAAATACTCAAATGCACCCACTCCTTCAAGCTTCTCAACACCCATATACATTTTCCCTCTGAATGATTTGTGTAGATTAACTGTTAGAACTTTTGCCTTATATGCACTGACTTCTAAGCCTCATAACAATCAAAACTTCTCAAAATGGGATAGAAGCGTTTGCAGCCCTTTTGGTGTTTGTGACAAAAGCAAGGTGTTGCCTGAAAAAGTAAAGTGGGTACCTCTGCGTTGGCCAAGGTTGGAGCATCGGCAGGAAAAGTTGAGAAAGCCCATTACATCATTTATACAGGGAAAACAGGGTAGGAGCAAGAACACCCCCCTGCCTAGCTCCCTTCCAGCTAAGGATTGGGTTTTTGTGCTGCCCCTGTTCCCCCTTTGAACTCCAGCAGTTACCCTCATGTAGCCAGCCGCTGATTGATAGTATATTGGGGACATTCCCATTTGATGCAGTACTCGTCAAAGCTTTTGCCTGGGGACCAGGTCAAAAGCAGACTTCAGATCAACAAATGCCACATATAAGTAACCCTTGCGGATTAGCACTGTTTTCCAATAAAGGCGAAGGAAACGAAAAACCTGGTGAACAGTGCTAGTCTTTCCCTGAAGCCAGCTTGATAGGAAAAAAGTATATGCTCTTAATCGACCCATGTATGAATTGTATCTAGAACAGATTGAAAGACCTCTTGCAAAGAATCTAAGAGGAGTGCAGGTTTATTGTTCAATGTAAGGCCACGATCCCCTTTTTTGTATATGGGTATCACCTCAGCGCCTTTTCATGTGTCTTGGATTGGTGCTCCCTTATCAATTGCAGTACTCAAGAGTAAGATGCAGCTAGCCCATTTAGGTTTGTCAGAGATAAAAATATTTCCCCTGAACAATAGCTCCTACTGTGAATTTTATATTGTGGAGACTAAAAGTGGGCATACAATCTGTGTGAACTGTGACAGTAAGATTATGCTCCTCAGTGGTACTATCTGGCAAATGGTTGTCATACAAGGCTTGGAAATAGTTAACCCTAGCTCTGGTATTAATATAATCTGCTGGTAGGGCAGCTTCCTCATTCCTCCCCCAAGTAACAAGGGACCAAAACTTGGTCATATCTCTCTCCTTACAAGTGCTTAAAAGATCACATTACCTTTGCTCATCCCAGTCCATTTGGCTTTGTTATGTGCTTGCTTGTAAGCCTTTTTGCAAGGAAAAGATATGATTGAAATTGTATTTTTTAATAGCTAGTATCCACTGAGTTTTGGATTCATCATTATACCAAGTGGTAATTTTACAGCTTTTCCTTCTATTATGCGAATGAGGGAGGAGGTAGTGAGCATTTAACTTCTCAAAAAACATAGATATTTAAAACTTCCTGCGGGTTCACTCTAATAGACGTAGCAATCTCTAGTTATAATTATGCACTAAATATGTCAGTTCTTCTAGAGGACAGAACATTCTGTTGTGCTGCTAGCTGGTGCCATTTAAGATGGGGTCTGTTATTAGCTAGCTGAACATCCTTGTTAACATGACATAGATGAGGCTCAGGCAACAGTTTCCCCCAAAGAAAGCCATAAGGGGTTATGGTCACTTTCAATCCTGCTTTCCATAACCATGCCCTCAACAAATTACCATAATCTTAGATCAATCAATATATAGTCGATATGGCTCTCATGGTGTAACTTATTGTGAGTTGCTGCCCCTCTACTATCTGAACGTGAGCATGTTCTACCATATGCAGCCCTTAAACCATATCCTAAAGTAAGAACTTAGAGCTGCAAGGCTGCTTGGGTCCACTTTTTGGCGGGAGCTAAATCAAGCTGAGGAATAGCCCACCTTGCATCTTCTCCACCTGCCAAGTTTGCATCATCCCTAACCAGTGGCTCAAATGTAGTATTGAAGTTGCCTGCCAAAATAGTATGTTCAGGTCAGCTCCTAGTTTCCCATAAGTTTTCTAGCTTTTGTATTATGTCTGAGGGCTTCCCTCCTTGAATCCCCCTGGCATATATGTTATAGATTTTGGCCTTGAGGTTCTTAGCAGCTCTTAAACATATCCCTAAAGTATCAGGGGAGTCTGTCTCAATTCTTTCTATAGTACAATTGAGTTTAGGGCTCACCCAGGCTGAAAGACTACTGGAGGGCCGTCCACTCAAGTTTGATTTGCATGGAATGGAAACATTGAAGTAGCCCACCCTAAATACTGGTGTGATACACCATGGGGGTCATTACAACATTGGCGGTAAAAGCCGGTTACCGCCGTGCAGAAGACCGCCAACACACCGCCACAGCCGCGGAATACCGCCACTGCCGTTATGACCCATAGCTCGGAATACGCCAAAATCCAGACACCCACATAAGTCCGCCACACCAAAGGTCAGTGATAAACTGGCGATAATAAAACCTCAACCGCCTGACCAACAGGAATACGCCCACACTATCACGACCCACGAATCCGCGCAGCGGTATTCCATTGGCGGTACACACCGCCGCGCTCAAAATACACACACTCTTACAAAACACATCCACATTGGACAATTCCAAATACACACACCTGATACACATACACACACCACTCCCACACATCCAATACAATATAAAACACACACCCACATCAACCACAAACCCTTACGACAGCAGGCCAGAGAGAGGCACCACCAGAAAGAACTATAGCATCCACAGGCACTCAACACCATCACTCACACAACATCCACGCACCTCACACAACACACCTCTAAATATCACCCCACACACCACAACACACACCATCCCACACATCACCTACACCACCCCATGGCACCGCAAAGACAACCCAGGTTTTCTGAGAAGGAGCTCAGGGTCATGGTGGAGGAAATCATCCGGGTAGAGCCACAGCTATTCGGATCACAGGTGCAGCACACCACCATAGCTAGGAAGATAGAGCTATGGTGAAGAATTGTGGACAGGGTCAACGCAGTGGGACAGCACCCAAGAACTAGGGATGACATCAGGAAGAGGTTGAACGACCTACGGGGGAAGGTGCGTTCCGTGGTCTCAAGACACCAGATTGCGGTTCAGAGGACTGTCAGCGGACCCCCATCTCCTCCCCCAGAACTCACAACATGGGAGGAGCATGTCTGGGCTATACTGCATCCAGAGGGCCTTGCAGGAGTAGCTGGAGGAATGGACTCTGGTAAGTCAAATCTTTCACTACTTCATCCCCCACCCACCAGCATGCTATCACATACCCCCACCCTTGTCCTCACCCCCATCACTCCATCTCCTCACATATCTCCCAATATCACAAACCACACATCCCAAGCCCTTCATGTAACACCAAATCATGGACACCCGTCACCAAAGCATGTCCACTGCACATACCCATACACCCCCCTAAACCATTATCACACAAGGTCCTACTCAAGAATGCAAGCACTGGGGTACAGGGTCACCCACCCATTGCACACGATGGCACACACAGATGCAATAATCATGCTTTTACACCCCTGCAGGACCCCTACCCAACGTCACTGGACAGGAGGGTCCAGACATGTCCACTCCACCCACAGAAGAGGCCCACAGTGATGACAGCAGCTCTGTCCAACTGGATCAAGATGACCTGCCCGGCCCATCTGGGACCTCGAGACAGTCAGTTCCCCTCACACTGGCACAGGCCACTACAGAGCTTCCCCCCTCTGGAAACACCAGCACAGCACACACCCAGCAGGCCCATACCTCTGTCCCCAGGACATGTCAAGCAGCAGTGTGTCCACCACTACAGGAAACTACAGGCTAACCCACCAACCCAACAACACCAGGGACCTGGGGGCAGTGGTAGTGGGCACACGGTTCAGGGGACAGAGGCCCAGGGAAACAGGGGAACTGGGAGGGCTGCTGTGCGACAGGGGGAGGACAGGCCCAGGAAACCCACTCTCCATGAGGCCCTCTCCAACATCATAGGAGCATACCACCATTCCCAGGAGACGATGGCAACGGTACTGGCCAAGTTTCAGGAGACCCAGCAGCTGCAGGAGGAATAGTATTTGGGGTACAGGGAGGAACTCAAATCCATCAATTCCACCCTGGGCACCATTGTAGGGGTGCTGAAGGAACTCGTCAACACCAGGAGGGACACTGTGGCACAACAAGGGGCCCCTGACACTAGCCTGGACGATGAACTGCCCACCACCTCTGCCGGTGCTAGTAGACAGGAGGCACCGCCACAGGACCACGACACCAGCACCCCACCCCACCCCACCCCCTGCAGATGGAAAACCACCACGCAAATGGTCCCTGAGATCCAGGACAAAGACAGAGAACAATGCCAAGACCCCTGCCAAGAAATGAGACCCCCCCCTGATTGTCATCCTTCTGTCCCACTTTGTCACCCTGCCCATACTTAAGCTGCCCCAGCTCCACTTCCTATGCCCCTTTGGATAATGCACCTGTGAGACTAATAGACTCGACTCTGCCATTGATATTCCTCCACCATCACCCCTGACCATTTTACAACCCCCTCCAATATTTAGCACTTAAATAAACACCCTTGAATCACAAAACAATCTGGAGTCAGTCTGTGCTTTCACAAATGTGTATTTGCAATAACTACGGAATATAGCAATGTCCATTCTATTGTCAACATACCTATGTCACACAGCTCTAGTCGATGAGGTAACATAGCAGAGGTCACACAGTGGGACCCACATCTGTGAAATGGAAAGGCAAAGTGACAATTCAGGGTCCATACACTGGGTGAAAGTGACAGACAGATGATAGGTAGAAGAATTAAATCAGATGTAGCAGCAGTGTTGTCTTCTTACCTGTGTCTCACTGGAAGTATTGCTGGATCACCGTGTTCCTGTTGTCTATGTCCTCTTCTTCTGCTTCCTCGTCTTCACTGTCCACAGGCTCCAAAGCTGCCACAACACCTCCATCTGGACCATCCTCCTGCAGAAAAGGCACCTATCGTCGCAAAGCCAAGTTGTGAAGCATACAGCAGGCCACGATGATCTGGCACACCTTCTTTGGTGAGTAGAATAGGGAACCACCTGTCATATGGAGGCACCGGGCCATCAGGAGGACGAAGGCCCTCTCTATAATCCTCCTAGTTCACCCATGTGCCTCATTGTAGCGTTCCTTTGCCCTTGTCCTGGGATTCCTCACTGGGGTCAGTAGCTATGACAGGTTGGGGTAACCAGAGTCACCTGCAAATGGCGAGGGACAACTGTTAGACACACACTAACTCTTAGGGACATCCCCAGACCCAGACACCTAGTCACACTGTATTGGGTCCATGTCCTCACCTAATAGCCACACACAGTGCCTCTGGAGTTGCCCCATCATATAAGGGATGCTACTATTCCTCAGAATGTAAGCATCATGTACTGAGCCAAGAAATTTGGCATTCACATGGGAGATGTACTGGTCTGCCAAACACACTATCTGTACATTCATCGAATGGTAACTCTTCCGGTTTCTGTACACCTGTTCACTCCTCTGGGGGGTACCAAGGCCACATGTGTCCCATCAATGGCACCTATGATGTTGGGGATATGTCCCAGGGCAAAGAAGTCATCTTTCACTGTAGGCAAATCCTCAACCTGAGGGAAAACAATGTAGCTCCGCATGTGTTTCAGCAGGGCAGACAACACTCTGGACAACACGTTGGAAAACATAGGCTGGGACATCCCTGATGCTATGGCCACTGTTGTTTGAAAAGACCCACTTGCTAGGAAATGGAGTACTGACAGCACCTGCACTTGAGGGGGGATTCCTGTGGGATGGCAAATAGCTGACATCAGGTCTGGCTCCAAAAGGGCACACAGTTCCAGGACTGTGGTACGATCAAGTCTGTAGGTGATGATTACATGTCGCTCCTCCATTGTCGACAGGTCCACCAGCAGTCTGTACACCGGAGGATGCTGCCATCTCCTCACCTGCCCCAGCGGACGTGCTCTATGGAGGAGAACAGCGATCAGAGAGTCAACCAACTCTGAGGTACGTAAACACAACTTAATCGTAAAATATTTTCAAATCGACATATGGCTCTATTAGTGTTTAAGCAAGGCCTAGATATGTGTGACGCAGTCAAAATTAATGCCATGTGGCCCCCTGAAATGGCGTCTGCCTGATCTGTAATGTGGGACAAGGGGATATGGGGTAACTGCGCTGGCGTAGTACACCGTCGCGGTAGGCGGTCGAAGACCGCAGTGCAATTCTGCATTGGTTAACATTGGACCCTATGGTTCTGAGGAGCCAATGACAATGTACGCCGATGGTGACGGTACGCACCGCCGTGGACGTCACCACCATTTTCTCTCTGTTCACTCACTTGATACCTGATCTTCGACAGGAGAGGACCTACACTGCAAGTGCTGCTGTGACCTCAGGCTGGAAGAGACAATAGCTCGTGTGTCTGGGGAAAGGGCCCCTGCCTTCAGCACGGAGGAGTTGGAGAAACTAGTGGATGGGGTCCTCCCCCAGTACACGCTACTCTACGGTCCTCCAGACAAACAGGTGAGTACACTGTGAGCATGCTGTATGGTCAATGGCTGCTTGGAGTGGTGTAGACGACAGATGGGGGGGCGGAGAATGAGGCGTGCATGAAACGACGGTGAGTGCATGTGTGTCATGGCAAGGGTAGGAATGCGGGCCAATGACTGTGACGGTGCGGACGGTCATATCTTCTCCTTTTCCCCTGTACTATTCCTGTAGGTCAGCGCCCACCAGAAGGATATTTGGGCCCGTATTTATACTTTTTTTAGCGCCGCATTTGCGCCGCTTTTTGGCGCAAAACGGCGCAAACCTACAAAATACAATGGCATTTTGCAAGTTTGCGCCGTTTTTGCGTCAAAAAACGACGCAAATGCGGCGCAAAAAAAGTATAAATACGGGCCTTGGTGTGCCATCGCCAAGGAAGTCTGGACCCTGGGGGTCTACCACAGACGGAGCACCCATGCCGTAAAAGATGGGAGGACATTCGCCGCTGGAGCAAGAAGATGGCGGAGGCCCAGCTGGGGATGGCCTCCCAACGTGGGAAGGGTGCCCGTCGCACCATGACCCCCCTGATGTTCCGGATCCTGGCGGTGGCGTACCCGGAGTTTAATGGGCGCTTGCGGGCATCACAACAGCCACAAGGGGGTGAGTACACTCTCATTCAGCTAATTCAGTGCGCATTGTAGGTGTCTGGGTGGGGAGGTGGGCTGTGGGTTCCCCAGGCCATGGCGAGTTTAGTAGGCAAGGTCCCTTCTTAAGGCAGGCCCTGTGGCACCCCACCCCACCTGTGTACAGAGCCAACTACACCTAGTCAGGCTCCTGTGACATCCATGTGTGCAGCAATCGGGCATAGCCTTGTAACCCATGTCCCTGTGATTGATTAGGGAACTCCAAGTGCACTGCGTAGTGCAGGGGGCTTCTGTGTCTGTAGTGTCCGCCAACGGTAGCGGTATTGCATGCACTCAACATGTCTTTCTTCTGTCTCCCCCCCCCCTTTTGTGGTCTCCCTGTGCTTGTGTGCATTAGCATCATCAGGCGGAGGAGCAGTGGCACCGGAGCAGGAGGGAGCTGCATCCCACATGGCCCTGGAGGGCAAAAACAACGGAGTCAGAAGCCACCAGTGGGACGGAGGGCGAGGGGAGCTCCACGGCGGGGACAGGAGCAGACACCAGCGACAAGGACTCCTCCTCTGATGGGAGCTCCCTTGCGGTGGCGGGTCCCTCTGTGCCCCCGCATCAACAGGTACTGCCCCCACCCGCCCCCCACCAGCACCACCCTCCCAGCAGCCCCTCAGCGTTTGCCCCATGGCCGCTCACCCAGGAGGGTGGGCATCTCCTTCGCCCCAGGCACCTCAGCCCCTGCTCCTGTCACCCCTGCTGCCCTCAGTGAGGAGGCCATTGACCTCCTCAGGTCCCCTCACTGTTGGGCAGTCTACCATTTTGAATGCCATCCAGGGTGTAGAGAGGCAGTTGCAACAGACCAATGCATATCTGGAGGGCATTCATTCTGGTCAGGCAGCCCATCAGCGAGCTTTTCAGACTCTGGCCTCAGCCTCCCCCCTCCAACTTCCTCCACCCAGACCCAAACCTGTGTACCTCAGCCTATCCCAAGCACACCATCAGACCAGCATGCATACACGTCAACACACAAAAGAAGCTCAGGCAAACATAAGCACCACACATCAAACAGGCACTGATGCAAGCATCATACACATGCAGACATACCAACAGCGACTGCCTCCACTGTGTCCCCCTCCTCCTCATCTCCCTCCTCCCTCAAAGTCTCGTCTCCACTCACACCTGCATGAACTTCATCATCAGCCACTACCTCCATCACCAGCACACCCACCACCACACCCCGCTCACGTGCAGTCACCACCCCCACTACCATTCACACATCCCCTGTGTCCTCTCCCAGTGTATCTGTGAGCCCACCTCCCAAGGCACACAAACGCAGCCACACACCCAGCCAACAGCCATCCACCTCACGACAGCCTCCAGCCCATGCACTTTCACCCAAAGACACCAAACGTACACCTCCTACAACCACTACCTCACCTCCCCCACTCATTCAGTCTCCTAGGGCCCGCCTCTCCAGGTCCCAACCCAGCGCCTCAGCCACAACATCTGCGGGAACAGTGGTGCCAGTAGTAACTGGCTTCTGGAGTGCGCCAGGCAGCAGGGCGGCCAGTGTGCCAAGGAGCCAGAGCACAGACAGTCCCCCACCGCAAAAGCACAAAAAGGTGGGCAGTGCCCGGAAGGGGGAGAGGAAAAAAATATTCCACCAAAGCCGCTCCCAGGGGTACAGTTGGGATTGTGGAGCCAGCTGCGCCACCATCCAAGGTGGGGAAGGGGCACAGTAAAACAGGCAAGTCAGGGAAAACCTGCACGGCGGACAAGACCGCAACAAGCAGCACTGCCAAGGACACCGCCGCCACCAGCACCACTGCCAAGGACACCGCCGCCACAAGCATCGCTGCCTAGGACACCGCCGACACCAGCACCGTTGCCAAGGACACCGCCGCCACAAGCACCGCTGCCAAGGACACCGCCGCCACCAGCACCGCTGAACAGGACACCGCCTCCACCAGCACCGCTGAACAGGACATCACCACCACCAGCACCGCTGAACAGGACAACGCCGCAACAAGCACCTCAGGCCAGTGAGCGCCAAAGATTCCGACGCTACTGAGGCCGCCACGAGCAGGATGAAGCACTCTGGGCACCAAGCCCCCTCCAGAACCAGTGGAGAGATACATCCACTACCTCTGTCCTTGGCAGGATGAAGCACTCTGGGCACCAAGCCCCCTCCAGAACCAGTGGAGAAAGGCATCCACTACCTCTGTCCTTGGCAGGATGAAGCACTCTGGGTAACAAAGCCCCCTCCAGAACCAGTGGAGAAAGGCATCCACTACCTCAGTCCTTGGCAGGATGAAGCACTCTGGGCACCAAGCCCCCTCCAGAACCAGTGGAGAAAGGCATCCACTACCTCAGTCCTTGGCAGAATGAAGCACTCTGGGCACCAAGCCCCCTCCAGAACCAGTGGCGATTCACATCCACTACCTCAGTCCTTGGCAGGATGAAGCACTCTGGGCACCAATCCCCCTCCAGAACCAGTGGAGAAAGGCATCCACTACCTCTGTCCTTGGCAGGATGAAGCACTCTGGGCACCAAGCCCCCTCCAGAACCAGTGGAGACTGTTATCCACTTGAGAGACTGTGGCTTTGCACTCCCCAGGATACATCAGTGGGCAACCCACCCACTGGAGAGACTTGAGAGACTGTGGCTTTGCACTTCCTAGGATAAAGCAGTGGGCAAACCACCCACTGGAGAGACTTGAGAGACTGTCGCTTTGCACTCCCCAGGATAAAGCAGTGGGCAACCCACCCACTGGAGAGACTTGAGAGACTGTGGCTTTGCACTCCCCAGGATACATCAATGGGCATGGAGCCCCCTCGTGGATCTGGCATCGTGCACTCATCCGGCTGAGGTGCCCCCTTCCCTTCCCCCTGAGCGGCCTGTTTCATTTCTATCTGATGCCCCAGCAGTGTTCTCTCCGTCTTGTTCCGGTATTGAGGGTGGGCCTCGCCCATGCATTTTGGGCCCAGTGGTCCACGGACTATGATGGTGGAATACCTTGGACTTGTATTCTTGGTGTATATATTTGTTTAGAGTTTGAATATCTTTATATATGTATATATTTCTGATTAATTTATTTGAATATATTACAATCGTTCGACTCATTTCCTTTTGTCCTTGCATTTTTCCAGGAGGGGTTGGGGGTTGTTAATGTAATGTATCAACATGTACTTGTGTGTGTGTTGTAGTGGGTGAGGGTGGGGGTGGGAGTGTGCGTGTTGCATGTGTGTGTCACTCTTTTTCCCTTCCCCACTCCCCTGTGTAGTAGGAGCAGTATTCACCGTGGTCTTCGCCGCCGTCTTTGTTGTTCCTGGTAGAGGAGCAGGAAGATAAAGGCTGGTAGAATCTGGAGCTCGGGTTCCATGGCGTCCTGATTCCTCATGGGGTGTGCAGAGGTGAGCGTTTTCCCGTCAAAGTCCTGTTTCCGCCGTGTTTTTGTTCGCGTTGAATCCGCCCCGGAAAAGGTGGCGGATTGGTGCCTTGTAATAATGTGGGCAGTACATTGTCTTCCGCCTGTCTGTTGGCGGTTACCGCCGCAGTGTTTGTTTCTACCGCCTTGGCGGTCGGAGTGTTAAAGTGGCTGTCTATGTTGGCGGTTTCCACCACGTCGTGATTCCATTTGTTTGACCGCCGGCCTGTTGGCGGTTTTACCTCCGCTTTAACACCGACCGTCAGTGTTGTAATGACCACCTATGTTTCTAGAAATAGGCAGATATTGAACCTATGGATAAAGGTATTCTAGTCAGGTAAGTTCACTTTTTAATTTAAATCTGCCACATCTCAAGAAACAACGGAGACTCCCTCAGGGGTGATTTTATTTAATTTTGTTTGCATTGAACTGTGCAATTCACTATGAGTCGAGGTGGCATTTGACGAGGTAGTAGTCAGTACACTTAGCTGGCAAGTAGATAAAGGATAGGCCGTTGATATAGGTCTATTGCTAGAGATTGGAATTTTATCCAAATGCTCCCTTCTCGTACATGGAATCGAAAATGGAGAGTTATCCTCACTAATCAGTCAGTCAATGGACCCCAAGGAGGAAGTTGTATCTGAATGTAAGTACAACAAAGTGATTCAAATCGGATGCATGCCTGGTTGCCCCTCAATATTTAAATTGTATGAGGGAGGAATCTGGGGTACTAGTTCTTAAACTCGGGCTACTAAGCAGTCAGCCAGGTTTCTATTGGACAAGGTAATTTCATCAAAGTGAAACATAGATCCGCGCTCAGAACATCTTTTAACACGGACCGTGTCCTCCCTAATGACTGACTTACAAGCCCTAACATGTCGAATGCAGTGGGTAATTTTTTTTTTGAAAGAATCCTCACACTCATAACTAGAGTGTAGCTGTAGTTTGGGGACGTTTGTTATAAGACAATGGTGAGTAGGTATAGAATCTCCCGCATTAACACATGAAACTGCTGCTCACTTTCTGACAAGTGGATAACTGTCCCACCCTCCTCGGCCAGCCTCCGTGAGTTCGATAGCCCAATCTAACTGGGTGCCCTTCTCCTCTAGGTCCCCTTAGTATGGACTATCAGCCAACTGCTGACGTAACTGTTCTCTGAATAGAGCCCCACACCAATCTGTGTGCTGGCCCCCCATGTTCTCTCAGGGCAGTAGGTCTGACTTTAGGCCTTTTAAGTCAGTCTCCTCCTGCCTTCCTTTGTTGGTGTAACTTGTCGTTTTGGGATGAGTTCTCACCCAAATCAATGACTGAGGAATAGGGCCATCAAAAGATGCAACAGCAGAGATAGATGGAATGTCTTTAAAAGTCAAAATAGGCCTTACCAGAGTAACAGCTGGGGCAAGGGCTTAGATGCGGGAGAGAATCAGGCATGCGGGAGAATCAGGCATTGCTCCTCCTCAAACACACAGGTAGTCTGGGAGAGAGAGTCCCTGGATCCAGGCAACTAAAGAGCGTCCTGTAGGTGTAGGAAAGTACTCTCTTTTTGGCATGGCTACCCCATTTTATGCCTGCTGTCAGCATGCTTTGACTGTTTTCACTCCAACTCGAAATGGACTTGGTCCCCTTCCTTTGCAGGTCCTCATCTGTCAGGATCCACCTTTGGGTTCTTCCATTCTTGATTGGGTCTTGCATAAGCCTCTTCCAAAGTCCTTCTGTTGATTTGGGGGAAAACCAGGTACTTACCTCTGCTCTTCTGGTTGCTGGGGGTCACTCTGGTACTCACCTCTTGGGGTTCCTAGTTCCAACAGCTCCCCTCTACAGATTGCACTTCCTTGGGTGGGGACTGCCTTTCACATTCCACTTTTTTAGTATATGGTTTGGCCCTCCCCTAGGGCACTCACTATTTGCTCACTATTTGCTCTTGCTTTTACCAATGCTTGTTGCTTTCTATGCTATTTACTGATTTCCAATGTGTATATAATAGCGTGTTTACTTACCTCCAGTTAGGGGATTGCCTATACTGTATTTTAGTATTTGTGTAACGATAATAAAGTAACTTTATTTTTGTAACACTGTGTGGTTCTTTCATGTGTGTAAGTGCTGTGTGACCACAGGGGTATTGCATAAGATTTGCATGTTTCCTAGATAAGTCTTGCCTGCTCTTCCACAGCTACCTCTTGAGAGCCCTGGCTTCCTAGACACTGCCCACACTTCACTAATAGAGGATACCTGGACCTGGTATAAGGTGATAACACCATAGGTGCTCACCACACATCAGGCAAGCTTCCTACAGTAGGGCGCTTAAATGTGCTGTGCAGGGAATCAGGCACAGCCCCTCCTCCAGCACACAGGCAGTCTGGGACAGTGAGCCCCCGGAATCCCAGCAACTCCTGAGCGTCCCACACTGAAGGAGGTTGTAGGGCACTTAAATATGTGCAGCACGGGGAATCAGGCATGGTCACTTCTTCAGCACACAGGCAGACTGGGACAGTGAGTCCCCTGGATCCCAGCAACTCCAGACTGCTCCCTCCTGTTTACTCTTACTTTAAGGGCAAAAGCGCTGTTGGTGTTCTTGGTGCAGAATTGCTTCCATTAATTACTTCAGGGCCAGGTGTACAAGTACTCAGTCTAACACCCCTTCTTTTATCCCTGCAAGCACCAGGAGGAAGAGAAGGGGTGGCAGGGCACCCCAATGGATTCATGAGAACCATTAAATGAACCCCCACAAGTTCAGGAAGAATTATCAGTAAGTTCTGTCCGGATTGCTGCAAAAGGCTTCAAATTCTTATCTAGTTCGAATTACAACCAATTTTGGATGCCTCACCCTGACTGAATCTCACCTTGCAGCTATGCATTAAACACAACTACCACTACTACCGAGGGTGCAACTTGACCTGTAGCCATCCAGTTTTAAGATTTCAGTTCCATGACCCCAATCAAAATTGCTTATGAACCTCTGATTACTGCTTTTATGTTGAAGTTATCATTGGAAGTCATGCCTCCCAAAACTCATATTCCTGGCTATGGCCCTGCAAAAATTGCAAATATATGATGAATTACATATACATGCTCACCAATCTATAGAGACACAGAATTTGAATATGTGCTTACAACTTGGCTGCTCCATGTAAACTTTAAATTTGCATCCCATTTTAAAATGTATTTTACTAACTTTACTCATGCCTCGAACTTCGCTCTGCTGCTCTCTTTCTTTAGTGACCTCCTCTTCTCCAGAGCGCATTATAGTGAGTGATATCAAGCTGAGGGCCTAGGGATCTTGTGCGCGCCATTCCAGGGGCACAGTCATTTGTTCTAGTTTTGGTGTGGATATGAAAGAAAAAGGTAGATAGCAGGAGGCCGGCAATGGTCCTCTCATGCTGCAATGTTGTGCCTCTGAGACGGAGCCACGAGCACAAATATGTGTAGAACTGTTCGTGTTGTTCCGTCTCGGGAGCTTTCGGGTTTCCTCCACTTCTTACCTCAAGCCATTTAGGCTGTCCCCACTGCTCTTTGAGGACCTGTTGCATATGATCAGTCATGGCTTGCCGGGTTTACAGGAGGCGGGGAGGCATGCAGGGGGAGAGTGGGGGTGGTGATTTGGAGAATATTAATAAACTTTTTTTAAAAACGTACCTCCACTCCGTGCAGCTCTTCCGTCTCCTCAGCAGGCAAACATAGGCTCCTAGCCTGCCCTGCGGCCAATCCTGACGCTGAACAGAGCAGTGTTAGGATTGGCTGGGAGCGCAAAGCCCGGCCAGGCTGGAAAGAGCACAGTGCGCATGTGTGTTTGGCCGGCCCAAGAAGTCTGGCCAAACTTGCATGTGCACTGAGGGGAGTGTTCTGCACACTCCCCTCCATGGCTGTCATCCCCAATGCGCTGTCTCATTTACTAGAAAATGATAATAAACATAGTTTATTATCGTTTTGTAGTAAAAGGTTTGCAGCTGCTTCTACTGGCGGGGGTGACGGTCCTCCGCCATAGCAGAGGAGCCACTGCTGCATATGATGTGGTCCTTTCCTGCCTTGTCCTCATACTGGCACTCCATCCACACTAAGCTACACGAGGGTACCAAACTCATAGGCCTTAACACATGGGAGGCTTGCGCACTGGGCATATTCAAGCACAAGAAGCAACATGGGGTGAGCACTCAATTTGGTAGTATGGCCCTCCTGCTTGCTAAGAGAGTCCTCATCCTACAATGGAGGGCGGAGCGGGCACCGTCGGAGACGATGTATCATGGAGTACTTCAGAAGTGGGGGAAGGTACGAAAATATGAAGAAGTCAGGCACCTGCGCATGCGCCCCACTTCTGCAGTCTGCAACACTCTCCTCAACCACTTTTGGCAACTCCGCCACAACAAAGTCCTCTCCCTGTGAACTAGGTACTGAGGACATTGTTACTCATACTAGTGTGCGATAGTCTGAGCTACTTCCCACTGCCCCTCATGCCCTCACTCACACACCACTGCATCTCACAAATCGGCTAGAACATAGTTCTGACCCTACCACCACACCCACTACACAAACGGTCATATCTACCATTGATCCTGAATCACTACCCCTTTCTCCCTCCCCTGATTTAAAGACCCTACCCCAGTTATAAAAGGGAATTTATGGGCACAAGATAGATAACATACACACTCTAGCTACAGCGCACTATGGCTTTGGAAATATGGAGCCACCTGCTTCACGTATACATAGGGGCGCCAGAATACACTGAAGAGGAGATTTACAAGATGAACTGTAATTACTGCAAATGTAACAGTGCCACTGTCATTTTTTTAAATTGAGATGTCCTCAATGATGTCATTCAACCCGTTCTGACTAATGTTATATGCAATGTCATAAGTTGGGTCTGACTGGGTGCGATTTATGCTTATTTAGCTAACCACAACCGGTGCACTTCAGTGAATTTTCACTCATTCCTCCGCTATGTGTGGATCTTTGCAGTCAGTTTCATATACATGACACACCTAAAATGTGTACTCTGAAACCACAAGCCAAACTCGTACATGCCCACAGGCTCTGTGAGACACCAAGGGGCATATTTAAGAAAAATGACACTGCACACAGTGCAGCACCACTTTTTGTGGGCGACACCACTTTTCACGCGAGTCCAGAGCTTTGCAGGATTAGCATAAAAAATTCTGATGCTAATTCTGCAAAGCACCCAGAAGCCCATTGTAAGCGATAGAAGCCTCCTTTTAACGCCTGCTCTGAGAAGGTGTTAAAAGTGCCAAAAAAATGGCGCAAGGAAATCTATGAGATTTCCTTGCACCATTTTTTGGCCCCCCTAGATATGTTCATGACAGACATGGCATTAGTACACCAGCAGCTTCATTAGCTACTGAAGTACAATTAATCCGTTGGCAAGAATTGAACAAATACTTTGAATGAATCATTGCAGTTCTCAACACTCTCAGAAACATGAGGTTCAAGTAGACCTGCTACAAGCTGCGGCCCCAGCAATCATTGAAGTTGGTAATACAGTAACAACTTTGACTAGTAAAACTTGCGCAGAGACACCAAATTCCAACATCTGCATCTAAAATGTTCATATAACCCAGTTCTCGACAAGCTGCTTCCTCTGCCCAATTTTCTACAATCAGTGGTAGAAAACTTAAAACAATCGATTCTTTTTATAAGGTTAACGCTAATACGAATTGCACTCTGGGCGACGACATCATTAAAACTGATAGCAAGGTTACAATCTAATGTCATCCTCAAGGATGTTTTGAAGACAAAATTGAAGTTCTCTCTTAGCACACAACTGGCAGTCGTGAATGTACAGTTGTACCCTCTAGCAATCTAGACCCAACTGGTCAGATGTGAAATGGGAAAAGTGAAATAATACCTCTTTAGCCACCAATGGCATTCAGTCACTCAAACCAGTATTGTCAAAACGATCCACAAAAGATCTAATAAATTAAATAAACAAAACAGGACTGGGAACTATCACAATCATACTGCAAAAGAAAGACCAAAGTTTTGACATCCAGAATTGACAATACCAAGACAGGATAATGCATGTCCATGGCAAAGCCCTAAAACAGAGTGACCACCACTAGGGCTACTTATAAGGAAACACTCTTCTAATCAGCCAGTAGCATAGTGGTTCGATAACATAAATTACCAGCACCTCAACAGTCAGATAGGACACAAATGTAATATTATTGCAATCAAAAAACATCAACAAATACCTGACAAATGGGGGATGTCTGCGTGGGTGGGATCTTGTGGTTTTGGTTTATGTTTAAGTGACATATCTTCCAGCACTTCTGTGCTATCACAACCCTGACCTACTGTTGCAGTCTATTCACATTTTAGACATTATGCTCTTCAGATCTAGTCAGTTTCTTTTACTGTGCTACCAGAAGTAACCAAATCTCCGGTAGGTTTTCACACGCTACGCAAATGTGTTACCTGGGATACGCATGGGTTTGGAAACCCACATAAACACAGGCATATTTTGACACACTTGGATCGTCATGGGATACAACTTGAAATGTTACAGGAGACCCACTTGTCCCCAAACGGGTCTAACCTCTTCGGAACAAAATGGACGTCTTGCACATGCTTCTCCTCCTACTCCTCCTATAGCAGGGGTGTGTTACTTCTGGTGAAACAGGGGCTCCCATATACCCCACATGGTTCCTTGACGGATGACCAGGGTAGATATGTGATCACCAGGGATAAGTTACAGTCATATACTATTACTATGGTAAACGGTTATGTCTCTAATGTAGGCAATCCAGATTTTTTCGATTGTTTGTGGGGTTGAATTGCCTGAACTGGTCCCTCTTTGCTCCTATGGGCTGGCAATTTCAATCGCATGCTTAACGAGGTTAAGGGTCGGCCACAAGTCACACCAGCTACTGCAGTGTTGCATGTCGACTCCTTAGGGACACAATGCGCGCCCATCATCTCCTGGACATCTGGCAGGTTTGTCATCCCCTAGCTTGGGAGGGCACCTTCTATTCTGGAGTCTGTGGTAGTTGGTCCAGGCTGGATTATTAGGTGTTCTATTGTGGGCCGGTGCCTTGGGTGCAGGAGCTTGGTCACCTAGCCCGCACCCACACTGATCTCTCCTCCATACTCATCGCCCTATCTGTTCTCACGACTGCATCACTCAGCTCTAATTTGAGTCTTTCACTGCTTATACTCCTTGATCACCATTTTGCAAAGGAAATCGCCAGGAGATAACTGTTTTTTTTTGCTCGCAAGCAGATACTGTACAGCAGATTAGTAAAATCTGGGAAGCTTTTAAAGTGACTATCAGTGGGCTATTTTTGGCTAAAAGTGGTGGCGTCTTCCACTCCCTTTGAGATCATCTTTCTCGTTTAGAGTGTGAACTGTCCCGGGTAGAGGAGCTCCAGACTGATGCTACTGAGCCCCTCCCAGCCCAACAGATCAGGACTACTTTGACAGAGTACCATGACATAGCTGATAAAGATTGCCATTTTTGCTGCAAATATGCCACTTCTCCGGCTTACAGGAAGGGTGAGCCACTGGGAAAGATGCTGGCTACCATGATCCCTTTGCTCTTGGCTGGCTAATGATGTAGTCAGTATCCAGCATGCGAATGGTTAGCAGCACACGAATACAATACATATTCTGCAGTCATTCACTGATTTCTACAGCTCTCTCTACACCTCCCAACATAGTGCTCCCTTAGGCGTAGAGACCTGCTTAAATGACATAGCTCTAGGGTGGGTCAGCGATGCTCAACATGTGTTTCTGGAACAAGATTTTATACTGGATGAAAACATAGAGGTGATCCAGTAGTTGCAGTTGAGTAAGGCCCTGGGCCAGATGGGCTCCCAGCAGAGTTTTACAAAACTTACTTTGATCTCTTGGCTCCCCAACGGCTCACTGCTTTTCAAGATGCGGGGTAGACGGGCAGCCTTCCTGCTTCAGTGAGGGAGGCGCTTATTATTATATTGCGCAAACCAGGTAAAACTCCTAAGCGCTGCAAATCCTATAGGGCACTTCCTTTAGTTACTTGTAATGTCAAAATTCTAGCTAAACTCCTTGCTAATAGACTGAATCTTCTCATGACCCATTTATTGCATTCCAACAAGTCCGGATTTGCTCGCACTTACACAAGATCTTGCAGCCTACTTGGATGCTACAAAACCTTTGATTCCCTTGAGTGGGATTACTTAATGGCCATACTTAATAGGATGGTGTTGCCCCTCACAATTTTGTCTTGGATTCAACTGCTTTATATTGTCCCCCTGCCTAGAGTTTTTGTTAATGGTGCTGTTTCTTCCCCCTTTCCCATCACCAGGGGCACTTGGCAGGGGTGCCGCCTGTAACCTCTCCTGTTTGCCCTGGTTGTTAAACCCCTAGCCACCAAACTGCGACAACAACACTGTGACTATGCTTTGTGCTACGCCAGGAGGCATTTACTTTTTTATATATGCCAATGATATTACCTTACATCTCTGTGAACTTCATATCAGCCTCAATCCTGTCTTACGGGACTTGACCTCCTTTGGTTGGCTATCAGGTATCTTTTCTTTTTCTGCTCACACCCAATACACTGCCCTCCCCCCTGAATTTCTGCTCCATGGTGTCCTACACAAATTAAGTATTTGAGGGTATGGATCTCTTGTGATAGGGAGACAGTGCTCCATTAAAATTGTAGCGTGGCATTAAATACCACACATATCAGATCACACGTTGTATCTCCCTTCCTTTATCACCTGCCAGGCGTATGTCTTTAGTGAAAATGGTAATGCTTCCATTATTATTTGATTTGTTCTTGAACATCCCTGTCCAACTGCCCCACTCTTTTTTCTGCATGCTTTGAACTGAGCTGATAAGTCTTGGTCTGATGAGGGGGCAGTCCTGTGTTCAATGGGATACTCTTACTCTACCCTTTCAGGACTTTCTACACTTGGTATAGGCACGTAGACCGGTACTCTCTTATTGGATTGGGGAACCAGCGGCACTCTCTTGCATTACGGAAGGCAAGATCTTGCTGACACCTCTAATGGCCCTATTGGGGTAAGTTAAAGATCTCCCTGGGCCTACTTAGAAATATGTTGCCCTAATGCTTGCCAAGAGACATATTGCTTGCTGCTGGGGTAGAGGGCGGGCGCCCAAATTTAAGGACTGGCTCAATGATCTTGTCTATTGTAATGCACAATTGACATTGTATGCGGAGCTCTAACCACTTTCTTCATGCCCTGGAGACATTTGGCAACCTTTGCATATCTATTTGCAACTCCATCCTGTAGTCTATAGCCCATGACATATGTATCATTTGCTGCATACCTACCTGCTTTGTACTCCCTTGCGACTGTTGACACGTTGTTGACATTATTGGTGAGGTCCTCTATGTTGGTTCTGTTCTTAGTATCTGTCATTCTCCCATGCGCATGACAGAGTGTGATTGCTATGCTGCCTCTAACATTGATAGTTGAGGAGCCTAGAGTTTGGGTATAATGTACTAATGTAATTGGAATCGTGTCACTATGTAACACTGTGTCTCTGCAATGTCATGGTCACCAATGTTAGGGGTCTAACAAAGATCACCAATCCTCCAGAAATCCACAAGAAGTGGTTTTGAATGAAAGACACTGTCTTCACTGCACTCCCAGAAAACATCATACTCAGCAGATATAATAAGTCAGACACAGACTACTAAAGGGTTGATACAATTGTCAAAACACTGCAAATGTGACGGATAAAGCAACTCAATAATGAATAAAGGTCTAATACTACAGTGAGTGAGCCAAATTAGAAATGGTCAAGAAATGGACCCACCAAATTAGCCTTGGGAAAACGCAAGCAGCATTTCAAAATACAACACTTAGGGGCATATTTATACTCTGTTTGCGCTGAAATAGTGTAATTAATTTTTTACAGTATTTCAGCGCAAACATAACTCCAAATTTATATTTTGATGCTAGACCCGTCTGGCGTAAAAATATTGGTGCTAACATAATTTTTCGGATGCGTGAAACTTCCTTGCGTCAATGAGATGCAAGGTAGGCGTTCCAAAAAATGACTCAAACACCCTAGCACCATATTTAACCACCTGGGCAAAATGACGCACGGGTGGGAGACGGACCCAAAAAATTACTTTAACTCCAATTTGCGTCACAATTTAATGCCAGGGTCAAGGCCGGCATTAAATGAGGCAAACACACCACTATTTAAGGAGAACACACAGAAGCAACATTACAACCCACAGAAGAAGATGGAGGTGATACTGATACAGCTTGCTAGATGGCACAGAGGACAGCAACAACTCCTGCACCCACCACCATGACAACCCAGCCCACAAAGGCAACGCAGAAGGTAGGAGAGGGTCTTCAGAACCAGGACAACCCTCCTTGGCCTCAGAGACCTTGACATTATTAGGACCTATGAACTCAATCGGTAAGCCATACTACACTTGCTGCATCACATTGAGCCACAAATTGCAGCCAGTCTGCATACCCCACACAACATACCACCTATGAAAGAGCTGCTTGCTCTCCTGCACATGCTGGCAAGTGGTTCCTTCCAAACAATGGGTGAACTGGTTGCTGGTGTCTCACAGCCGTTGTTCTTGGTATTCCTGCCAAAGGTGTTAGACGCTATCATCTCCCTGACACCCCGCCACATCAACTTCCCCAACACCCAGCAAAAGCATCATGAGAATAAACTGGGTTCTATCAAATCCATGGCTTTCTGCATGTTCTAGGTGCAATTGACTGCACCCATGTCCGGCTCATACCACCTGCAGTAACAGAGCACTTATACTGGAATGGCAAGCACATGCATTCCATTATGGTGCAGGGCATAGTGGACCACTGCGGAATATTCATAAACATTTTGACCAAGTATCCTGGAAGTGTCTGTCACGCCTACATATTCCGGCACAGCAGGATCAATGAACAATTCCAGGATGGACAATTTGGAAATGACCCACTTGTGGGTAAGTCAACAGATCTAGTAATGTACACACAACACACCAACCCTGTCGGACACACAAGACTACAGTAACAAATGGCCAGGGTAACGCACATGTGCAGGTGATAACATATATATATATACCATGCTGCAGTACAACACAATCAGTGCACAACACTAATACATACACCCACATGTACGTAACACACCCACAACTTGACAGGCACACACGCAGGAAGAACAGGTGCAGACCCTTTGGGAACAGCAGAACTACACAGACCACTACAAGTGCCCTCAGGTTGCCTACTACGTACATATCACACACACTACACCAAACAAAGAATAGCACAGAAATGTCAAAGGCATACACCATGCCCATGTCATGTAACTTCCAAATAGGCACAGATGCCTCAAGTAATGCCATGCAAATCACTGCCACAACTTGCGCCTATATCAACTGCATCTCATCAACACATACCTAACTTACCTGTAGTGTCCAAAGACATCTGCCTGACGCATTGGCTCACACACATAGGAATACAAGATCAATGCCCATCACATACCATGTCCCATATGTGTCAGAAGTGGAAACACACCTACTGTACTGCAACCTCACACGCAACACTCACTGACTCACAACACCATCATGTCTGTACCAGATACAATAAATGGCCTAACAGGGGTCACAGACACAGTCAGACAATGCAGAATGTCATAGTGGGACCCAGTAGGAGAAAACAGGACATCACTGACCTTCACATGCACTGTGCTAAGTGACACATTTGCTAAGTAGCTGAGCTACATCCCATAGCCTGCACTGTGGATGTGTCAACAGAATAAATGCACATTAATGTTTAGGAAGATAGGAGAGACTGCTAGTTATGTTGATCATCCTGTGACAATGGGATACACACCCTTGGACACCTCATGGCTGACACAAACATTAGCTGCCACTCAGGAACACCAAGGGAACAATGTAATAGCCCACAGTTCCATAGTCATGGCCTGCACAATATGTACATCTTGGCAGATGACCACTTCATAATGACTTGAAGCCACATTGTAAATTGGCCACCCTCCCATGCTGTATGTAGCGTGGAAGTGGTGTGCAATGTTTCTCGTTGCAGGTCTGTCACCACAAGACACATAGCATGATGATGCAGACTCACTTGTATCTGTTCCCTAACACCTGAGGAAGTGCCAACAACAAATACCACCGTAGGGATGCAGTATGTAGGTTGCAAAAAGGAAGTAGACTGTGCTATGAACTCAGATGAATGTGGTACAAATGCATGCTGCACACTGCTGTACACACAGAAAGAGCCAATTAGCCATCCAAAAAGCATATGTACAGGGCGGTGTACCGTCCTGCAAAGATACATCCACCTCCACAAGGCAACTAGCCAAGTACCCTGGTGCAGGGTAGGTAGTGTTGGTGCACGGCTGCACATGAGCAACTGGCGCAGAGGACAACAAAGGGTTGCCAAGTAACATGTCACACATGGGGCATTCCTGCATAGTTGAAATGTTGCAGGACAGTGCAGCCAATTTTGGAGACATGTAGTGCATTCTCACTAACCAATTTCAAAGGCCCTAAGAAAAGCCTTATCTACAATGACACATGCCAATAGGGATGAGATGTCCAGGCTCTGTGGTGCTACCATGTAGCCACCACATCTGACCCCATTGTGTTGTGAGGATGTGTCACGTCCCCTCTACTGAGAGCACCCTGATACAAAGGTGCACTACACAACGCATGGTACATACATAATGACTCGGTCAGTCGGGTAGGTGCAACGACCTACGAACAACATTGAATCAATGTCAGTTCCAGTCACTGACTTGCGATCCCTAGGAGCTCTATCCTGAAAATCGGGGATGGGCGACCTTTTTTTGACATAGCAAGCATATTAAAGTAAGTGACTGTTTTTCATTTATCTTTCCCAAGTTGGGTATAATTATTTTTCTTTTGGAGAAGTCCTTGTTACTTTTGGTCCTGATGAAGCGTCAGTGGACCCGATTGGGCCAATAGACGTGAAACATGTAGACCCAGTGTCAAGTGGAACCATAAAAGGTCTGTTCCTCTTGCCCAAGTGTTGAGAGCACGTGAGCATTACACTCACACCTTGTCTCTCACCCCGTTTTTAACTTTGGTCTCCATCTTACTTATTCTGATTAAAAACTCATGATCATTGTTCTTGGATGGATAACCAATTTTATTATCGTCTCTCCATTATTGCATGAGTACTTGAAATTAACTACTCATCCCATCTGCAATACGGTTAAGAGCTCCCGTTAGGCCTAACGAGGAGCGTTCCCAATGATGAAACCAGACATCCAATGTGATGCTTGAGGGTTCTTGCTCCTGTCAAACAGGTTTCTTTCCCTATGCTAGTTTGGAACAGTGTACTCCTTTATTTTTATTTTTTTATTCATACATAATGACTATCAGTGTGGAATCTAAATCATATGTTCCAAGTCCTTGAGCCAAACACAATAAAGATTACACAAGGATAGGAACACACACTAAGGTGGTCATTACAACCTCGGCGGTCTTTTTGCAAGACCGCTGAGGGACCGCCGTGCTGAAGACCGCCAGTGCAGGCGGTTCTCCGCTCAGCGAATTACGACTGCTGGCAGCCCTCCGTCCTTTTCCGGACGGAGAGCCACCAGCAGCCATACTGGTGGTCAGCGGGGAAGTGGAGGTTGCTCCACCTCCACCGCCCCGTCAACAGGACACCACCCACCGAATCACGTTCCGTGGCGTGGCGGTGTTCTGTTGACGGGGTGCTGATGGCGGAGCAGCCCCCATGAATCCCGTCCCCTCCCGGAGGATCAACGGACCAGGTAAGTTGATCGTCCGTTAGGGGAGGGGGGTGTTGTGTGTTGTGTGCGTGAATGGAGGTGTGCGTGTGAGGATGTAGGGGTGTGTGTGAGTGTGTGTATGCATGCGGGGGGTGTGTTGTGTTTGGAAATGTGTGTGTGTCTACCTGTCTGTATGTCTGAAGGGATCTGTGCGTGTATGTCTGTATGTGGGTGTGCGTGTATGACTGTGTGTGTGGCTGTTGGCATGTTTGGTGATATGTGTGTGGGTATGTGTGTTGGTGGTGTATGCATGCGTGTACGGTGTGTGTCTGGGTTGCGATGTTGGGGGTAGGAGTGGGGTCCTGCCACCTTTGGGGGGTGTCTGAGGGGGGGTGGGGGGTGGAAGCGGGGTGGGGGTGCGGGAGACCCCTATCAGTGCCAACAAAGGAATTCCCTGGCACTGATAGTGCTTACCGCCATGGATTTCATGGTGGTTCCCACCCCCATGAAATCCATGGCGGTCAGCTGGGTTGTGATTCCGCCGGCGGTCTTGTGACAGCCGCCAGCGGTCGGATCGGAGAAGTGGCAGATGACCATGTCGGTAACCGGCATGGTCATAATTCAATTTTTTTTACCGCCAGCCTGTTGGCGGTAAGACCGCCACTTCTCCGCCAACCGCCAGGGTCGTAATGAGGGCCTAAATCACAAATACTATGAGCCACAACCAGCTCTAAAATATCAACTGTCATGCTACATGACATACCTGTTGCAAGCAATAACAACAAATTACTCCTTTAATCTTTTTCAGCGGATCAGGGTTATGGCATACAGCCATGGATAATGTCCCCATTTCCCAACCCAAGCACAGCAGCAGACCATGCATATAATGAGGGACACTGGAGGACATGGACTATTGTGGAGAGGACATTTGGCATCCTGAAGTCCAGATTCAGGTGCCTGGACATCACAGGAGACAGCTTCCTAAAAGCCCCACACATCGTCTGCAAGATAATCATGATATGTACCATCCTGCACAGCATATGTGTGCGGATGAAAGTCCCCTTATATAAGCAGGTAGATGACCTGGCTGAGGAAGAGGAGGAGGATGGTGGAGAATAAAATGAGGGGGAACAGCACAACACAGCTGCTGGGATACACCGCAGACTGCACATTGTTGATAACTTCTTCGCTCAATAATCACATAACTCACCTTGTAGATTTTGTCAATAAACACCTCACTTATTCACACAATCCGGCTTTGGTGTCTTCAATCTCTTAAAAGCAAATGCATTGGAAAACATCCGCAAACGCAAAGTATATGACCCATGGGGCTTTAGTGTGATTTACACCTTCAAACGCATCGCAATGCTGATTTACTGTAAAATCAACACATAAAGGTAATGCATCAGTATAAAAAGACACACATAAGTAATGCATCAGAAATACTCACGCAAATATCAGATGCGTCAAAAAAATTAACGCATAACAGAAAATGTGACGCAAGGGCACAGGAAGTGATATAATAGGATATCCTCTTTACAGGCATGGTACAGGGGGTGTACTTTAACTTTCTCTTTACAGTCTGTGCCTCTTTTGACTGTGTGGTTGTGGCTTGGAGTTGGTGGTGTCTTCTTGCTCTTTTTTGTATCTAGTGGCGTTCCTCCTGTTGTGTTTTCTGTTGTATTTGGTTGTTATTTGTCCAAGTGTCTGTGAATTTGTGTGTTAACTGTATTTTACCTTGTACCTGTGCTGTGGGGTGTCTGTCTGGGTTAGTTGTATAGGTGGGTTAGTTGGGTTAGTTATTTTTTGGGTGTTAAGTTTCCTTTCCTTACTTCTGTTTATTTCTACTAAATTGTTTTTTTCAACCTGTATCCTTGTGCAATGTCTGGCAGGGGGAGGCAGACCAGAATGGGGGAGGAGGAGCTGGGAGGCTTCATGTGGCTGGTAGGCCACTACCTCCCATTAATGTTGGAGATGGGTGGCCGTGTGATCCAGGGCTACCGGACAGAGGCGAGGCGACTGCGGTGGGGCAAGGTGCTCTACCACCTGAAGAGGGTGTACCACAGCAGTCGCAATGACCACCAGCTCATGCATCGCTGGGCTGATCTGGTGGCCAGGAGCGGGATCTTCTGGACCATCTTGGTGTGGTGATTGGTGGCCCTGTTGGTGAGTCCCCCATTGGCAAACTAATTACTGTTCACCACACTAGAATGACAGTAGCAGATGTGTTGGCGTGCTGGATGCAATACTAGTGGACAGGTTGCATGCAACCAGAATGAAGTGCCAGTATGGGCTTGGGCTTCACATATCCTACCAATTTACCAATGAAAGTCAGATGTTAGGTGAGTCATGCACATCCATCACTAAGTCACACATTTCAGGGGCCATGGCAACATCTGTGCCCCAACATTGTGCCATGTATGATAAGACAAGACACAGCCAGCATACCATATGTTAGTGGATTGTGATAACAAAGTAGGATAATCCATGTATGGTGCAACATTGTCAGATTGTCACATACGTCATCCCTGCCATTATGTTTACAAAGGGGGCATACACGCCTTAGAGGGCACTGGCAATGGGGCATTTGAGGCCATCAGCCAATTGTAACACATCAGTCATGGATTAATCAATGCATGAAAATTGCAGACTAAAAATTTAGCCGCTTGTCCTCCACAAATTACCTCTGTCTGCCTTGCAGGACAAGCCAGAATGCCTGAGTGAGTTGTCTTGCAGAGCACAAGGGTAGTGTCATGTATCTATCACTCAACTCCGCCTCATTTCATGGAGTTCTATCTTCTACAGATTGGCCACAAATGGTTGTTGCAGGGTGTAGCACTACATGAGTCTCAGGCCCAGTGTAAGAGTGCAGATGTGTGGCTCTCACTCACCTGAGTGTCAGTCTCATTGTGAGTTTGCAGTGGTGTGCCTGGTGCACTGTTCACAACCTGGATAATTACCTCACTCCGCTGAAATAGTACACACTGCTATATGTTGTCCACTAGTAGTGACAGTGATATCATACTAACCATGGTTTTCCATCCATATCTTTCATGTGGGCCTGCCCCCCACATCATAGGCGAAGTAGCAAGATTTTAGGACCCAGATGTATCCATTAAGTGTGATTTTGTCTGTCCTGTGTAGTGGTGAAGTGTTTTGTGTGAGTGAGTCATGAGTGTTGCACTCAATGCTAGAAGTGATGAGCTGTAAAATGATCAGAAATCAAAGTAGGCTGGATGGTGACACTGTGTCACATTTAAGTGGTTCCCCATGCATATGCAGAGAGTAATTTCTTGTGAGGCTTGTGACGCTCAATGGGCAGCATTATGTAAACAAGGTGATGACAAGCCACATGTAGGCCTATATGTGACTTAGATGTGCATTGTTGTGAAAATAATGGCACAGGAACAAAACGTCATTCTTACAACACAGTGATGCACCATGTTGTAGACAAATTGGTGCATCCCTGTATTATAATGTACATGTAGGACTGGGTGGGCAATTGTCCACCAGCATGGTGCCACTACATTTGTATGTGACACTTATGGAAGGTAATAGGCGCGCATGCAGGTCAAGTTCAATCCAATTGTGTACTGGCATGGTTATGGGTGTGTGAGGAATGGTATTGGCTGATCAGGTATTGATGGGTGTCTACACCTGGACACATGAATGGAGAAGTGATAGACCTATGGATACCAGCTTCATTTTTGTCATCACATAACATGGTCCACTCCCTGACTCCATGTATGAGTTGGCATGCATTGGTGGATGACCTGGACAGCTGAGATGATGATCTGCATGACTATACCCTGTGAGGCACAGGGGGTGGGAACAACAAATGTGTAGGTAGATGTGATGGTCACACTGTAGGTGAAAGTCATTTTGATCAGGCTTGCATGTGTACCTACCAACACTGAACTATACCAACTGCATCCTATACTCCCAATAACAGATGCAAGTTTCTGGTGATGTATGTTTAGAAATTTGACACAGATTATGAGGAATAGTAGCCCTGATCAATGTGAAGTTGATGCTGCCTTTTAATTCTCACACATGGTACAAAATCTATGCAGATCTAATTTGGTTTGTTTCATAATCTTGTTGCGGGTGGCTATGGTGTCAAGGATATGGTGCCAAGGCAGAGTTGTTGTTTCATCCATCAGGGCCATTGTATCATCCGGAATGGGAGTAGGAGTGCATGAGCAAATCGATGTAGATAGTAAGCTAATTTACTGTACATGCTCCACACAATGGTGACACTGATGGTTGCCTTTCACATTTTAACAGCTGCCAACATGAATAACGACCAACTCCGTGCCTTTCAGAAGAGGGCAGTGCGCTGTCAGCACATATTGGCAGTGGAATATGGGTTCGGGAGGATGGCACGCCGATATTGCTAAGAGCGATCCACTGGTGAGTGGCAGGCATTCAGCCAAGGGGAACCCACACTGCCCACACAGGGTGGAGCAAGCACCACAGCTGTACAGGGGCCCACAGTTGCCAACATAAATATTGCCCCAGCTCCTGCACCCTCTACTTCCATCCCACAACCAACCACACCTGCTGCCATGGACATGAGTGCCATAACAGACTTACAGAGGGATGTAACATAGGTCCTCAAAAAGCTGGACTCCATAGAAAAGGTGGGAAAGAACACAAAGACCATCAAGAACATTAAGAGGAAACTTAAAAGGGGGAACCTCTGAATGGCATGATGTCACTCCTCCCAATTTCACTCCCCTCCCTCCTTTTTTTCTAGTTTTTTTTTCTGGGTATTAGGGGGTTAGGTGTAGGTTAGATAAGTAGGTTTGTGGGTGAGTTTTCTACTTTTTATGTTTTACTATGTGGGTGGGTGGGTGGGTGTGATGTTGGGGCTTTTATGTGTTTATTTAAAAAAAACACAAATTAAAAATTAAAAATAACAAAAAATATATATATTTGTTTAGTTATAGTTAGTAAATGTGTAGTTTAGTGTATGTTGTCCTGCATGTGTCCTGTGATATAAGCGATAGTGGGGGGCAAATGTTTAGAGTGTGTCGTTAAATGTGTTAGGTAAGTGTAGCATATAGTAGTTAGGGTCTGTTGTGGGCTATGTATAGTTAGGATAGGTGTTAATAAACTTTTTTTATTTTTTATTATCATACTAAATAAGTTTGGGCACTCCCTTACTTCCTGTGTCATATGCTTCATTCTCAGGGTCTTCCCATGGGTGTACAGTGAAAATTGTGTGTTGTCCTAGGCATTCTGTCCTGCATCCAGATCCCTCTCTTGACATGTTCATCACCTCCTTATGACTGAGCTGTCACATTGGCAGCTACAACACATCTACTTATCTGTGCATCTGCCATCCAGTGTACCCAGCACTCAAGGTGACTATGTTGACCATGTATAGGACAGGTAGGTGTGGCAATTAGCTGTCATTGTATGGGTTTTGTTTCAGAATGTTGGGTACTGTGGGACATTTGACAACAGCCTACATTTCATTCCTATTCTGCTAAACTGACCAGTGGCAATATTAGATGAGACTGAGTCGAGTCCCTCTGTTTCACACCAATGTGTTCTACTGGTACTCCCAGCTGACGATATTGCCCGAGAACTGTTTCATAGCCATTCCTGCAGTATGTAGTGGGTGTAGCATACATGTGTTCAACATGTTTCACATATTCAGTGAATTGCTTGTAGGGGATGAGATCAGCATTGACGTACATCATGTTGGTACCATGTGCATAGATATGTGCCCACATATTCATGCACTCTTGTACTGACACTCTCTGACTTGAGACATGTTACACACATCACAAATCCTAGGCATAGTAGATGTGTCACAACACACAAAAACATGCTGGTTGTGTAGGTGGTGTTTAATAACAAGTGTAATAGTGCAATATTTACAATGTCCAGGTCTGTGACCCCATTCGTGGAATCCATCCAATTGTGACACAACACAAGTCCAGGGTTGAGGGACATGTCATGGGACATGTTTGGGTAAAGTGTCTTTCGGTGCAGGGGAACATAAATTGCCAATAGAAAAGTTTGAGACAATTGCAGTCCATAGCAGAAAGGTCAACAGTGTGTTGAGGAAGAGTGCATATCTGCAACAGTGCTAACACTGGCATGATGTCAAGCACAGGACAAAGGAAAACACTGCCCATGTGGGATAGGCTGGTGCTACCGGGAAATCCTACGGGAGAAGATGATCTGTTCCACATCTTCATCCTCCGATGTGTGTGGTGCCTCCTCTTCCCTTTATGGTGGTAGTGGGGAGGTAGAAGGGGACACACACACTTCAGTGGTTGCAGATGTGGACTCCCAATTACCGGCAGCTGCCATCTGTGGCACTATATATGGTATCACTGCAGCAAGGAGGAGCTGCTGATTTGTAAGTATCCCTGTGGTAGGCAGCCATGTCTGCCCTGAGGAAGACCATTTCCTGGTGCATGGAGTCCATTTTGTCCTCAAGTACACTGATGACAGTTTGGGAGGGCAGTTGTTGTGGCCTCTCCCTCATGGCAGCAGCTATGTCCCTCAGACACTCCTGGACACCACGCATTGGGGAGTGTGTGCGTTGGTTGGCTGCAGTCCGTTTTGTTGCTGTGACCATGCACATCTGCATCCCCTCAATCTTGGCTGCCATAGTTTGCATCCCCACCCGCACCTCCTTGGCCAGCTCCTGCAGGACTCCTACCACTTTCCTCTCAAACCTGGTGCCTGGGTCCTCAGAGTCCTCTGCTGTGTCGGTGCCGACAGGTTGTATCATTGGGGTCAGTACTCCTCCTTGAGACTGAAGGTGGTGTCTGCAGGTTTACAAGGACTTTTTAGAGGGTCTCTTAGCTGATAGTTGCCAGCTGGTCATCCAGGTCATCAGGGTACTCCAAGACAGGCAGATCCATAGGAGAGCCATCATCCTCTGCAATGGGATGGTGTAAAATCAGTCTATCTGTGTTGTGGCAGTTGACAAGTCACGTCACTGACTTGACATTTGAGGCTCATGTCATCTTAGGGCCATATTTATGTAGAAGTGGTGCAGCACGGTGCTGTGCAAAAATACTCAGCGCTGCACTGCCTCACTTTGGTAACACAAGGATGTGCCGTGTATAAGTGAACACAGGGCACTCCTGTGTTGTCCCACGCGCTGGTGCAAGATTCAGCTGCCAGCATCAACATAGGCATCCTTGCACCATTGTGCAAGGATGTATGCGTTGAGGGGTGTGACTGGTTATGTGTGTGAAGGTGTCCCTTCCTGCACATTAACAATCACTAATGGCCCTTTGGCACTTCTGTGTGAGCTGTGGAATGCAGCACACAGAGAAGAGCCAAATCATCATTTACAAATGATTGTTTATGTGCAGGAAGTAACACCTTCCCGCTCATAAACAATTATTTCTGGCATTTTGCTCTTCCTACGCATGCTGCAGAATGCAGCACACATTGGAAAAGCAGAAAAGGAGGAGGTATAAATGTATTCCTCCTCGTTGCACTCTGCTAATGCCACCCCTGGGGCTGGTGTTAGAGTTTTGGCCCTACCTCAAGTTGACAATATTCCATTTATCTGAGGCAGCCTCAAAATGTAATGGGTGTTGCTGTGGCACGTCCACAGCAACACCCATTGCACCACCTTCCATGCACAGTGATGAGCAGGAGGGTCCGTGTTTACAAGGTGACTTTTTGTGACTTAACTCTACCTTGTCAATACAGCGCAGTGCTAAGCGCCACAGGATCAACAATTAAAGTGATGCTCCTGTGGCGCTAGAGGCCTATGATGCACCACTTCATAGCTGCAGTCTACAACCCTATGCCCCACCTGCATTTCACATGAATGGAAGCCCAGTTGGCACAATTGGCTGTGTCATATCTTCTAAGTGTGTTGTCTATCCTTATTGTGGCTTGACATCGTCTTTTCATGTTCTACCCTCCATTTACATCCATTTGCATGGTGAGGCCTTGCAATGGGTGTTGCTGTGCTAATGCCACAGCAGCACACATGGCATTTTTCACCTGTCACAGTCTTACATGTTTCACATGCACCCATGCTGTGCTGAGCCCTTGTACCACCCCAGGGATGGCATTGCCGGGACACTGTGCTCTTGTTGCCATTGATGGCTCCTCATGTTGTTGTTTGTGTTTGTGTGCTACATTGCACAGCACTCATGGACCTGGCAGAGTTCAGTTTCAACTCCTGTCTGTGTAGGCCTTACTAAACACCTATGTCCTCCCCCTCAATGCAGCCCTCCATGCACTATGATATATGAGTGCAGCATGGTGACAGAACAGCTCATGTGACACAAGCACAGGGTTGAACCCAGGGATAGGCAGTATGGGTATGCAATTTCTGCTGTGTACATTATTCTGTATGTGACAGTGCCTGATGGTAAATGTGTCCATGGACATAGCCATTTCACTGGAGTTGTACTTAGGACAGGGCCTGAAACAAGTTCACATTTTCATGTGCATCAGTCCCAGGGGCACCAGACTGCCACTTTGTAATTGACCACCTCCAACAGCACAGGTGGTAGTGGCAACTGTTGTCAATGTGGAATGCCCCCTGGGCCAATGGCCTGGACATGGCAGGTTACCAGCAGCTTACAGACTGGCTATGGCATCTGTCTTGTGACACCAGACCGGTGATATGTTCAACACTACCCTCCAGGTCTGTTTCCACATTTCCACCAGCCTTTGCATGGCAGTGTAACCCCCATGAAATGGTTGTTGGTGATGTGATGTGGTGTGCTCCTTGGTGCCCCTGCACAGCCCATGCACTTGCAGGGGGTCCCATACCTTGGCCCTTTGCCCTTTCCACTGCCTGATTTGCAGGGCTGAGTGCCAGGTGTCCTGTTACACGCAATGCAGGCCAAAACTGGCACTGATCCATCAAAAATGTTTACTAAGTGCCCCACAGAGCTACCATGTGCAGACAGATTTCCAGCCGTCATCCCAACATGTGACTCAAACTGCCAAGTGCAAAGGGTACACTGCGCTGGCAGTCTTACCAACACCGGGCTTTTGCCCATGCACCATCCCAACCCGTTGATGTGGAATTATCCGCCATTATGTTCACAGCCATACTTCATGTGTTGTATGTGTGTGTTTATTTCCCCATTCCCATGTGTATGACATGGTTGTATCAGAATAGTTGTGGGCTCACCTTGTGACTGTTGTGACCTACTGTTTGCTATCTGTGGTACATATTTTCTGTAGTGGCACATTTCAGTTCAGCATCAAGATGTGTGGTTCAACACAACTTTAGTTTAGTTGTTCTGTATAGTGGCATGTTACCAATGGTACTGATCCAGCCTGCTATTCCCGCAGCGCTTGTTGAGTTAATTGTTCCATGCACCCAGGGGACACCCTGACTGCGTGATGTAGGGATGGCTGCCTCATGTGAATGTGTTGTCTATGTGCGGTGTGGTGGTGCTACCGGCACATGCCTACATGCTGTTGGGACAGTTGCAATGACTTGTGTGCTGTGAGATGCAGCACACATGTGTTTGGGCAATGAGGCAAGTAAGTTGCAGGGTGTTACTGCAAGGGACACCACTATGAAGTAACCCCTGGAATTGTGTTGACTGACTACCTGGTCTCTGAGGTCTTGGTCGTGTTAGTGGTGTTGATGTGATTACATGCAAGGAATATTGTGATGTCACAACCAGTGGCACAGTGATTATACATGCTATCCATCCCATGTGCTGCATTTGTACATGTACGTATTTAGGCGTGGTGTTCTAAATATGTCCAGCTTGTGTATGTGTCAATGGTGCATGGCACTACCAAGGCATAGGTACATGTGTAGCTTACGTTGGCATGGTGCAACTTGCTTAATGTGCATTATGTCCCTCTGCGCTCCTTTGACATGTATTGTGTGAGTCCTATGTGCCTCCCACTTCATGCACTTGACATTTAAGCATATATTTCCCCCATGCAACTTACCCTGCATGTGTGGTGTTTCCTGGTATTCTGCGCTGTCCTGTCCTTGTATTCCTGTGACGGTTTCCTCCGGGCTGACCGCTGCAACCATCTCCTCCATCACGTCCAAGTCATCTTTTGGTGCTGGACTCCTACCTCCACTTTGCAGTGCTGCTTTCCTGTTCCGTGCCATTTTTTCCTTTGTCCTTCTCTTGCAGTCATGCTGCATGCCAGCGTTTCTTGTACTCGGTCACAGTTCTCCTGACCTCTGCCACACTGTTGATCTTATCCACAATCTGCTACCAGATTGCCTCTCTCCTTCCAATTGGCAATTTAGAGGTGACGCAGAGTTGATGTTGGTGCTCCATCACCTCTCTCACCAGTATTTCATGCTCCTCTGTGCTGAAAAGACACTTCCTCTTTTTCTTCTCCCTCCCCCTGTCCTCCTGGAAGGTTCCTGGTTGATTGGGGTCTCTCCTGGCTTCCTAGCTCCATTTTGGGGCTCCTTTGCACTGTTCTCTCTGTTAGCATCTGTCTTTGACGCTATTGCGGGCAAAAATGGTGTATTTCCGTTTTGCGACGTGTTTACATGTCGTAAACCGAATTAGAGTAATTTTTCCTCTGTTAACGTCATTTTGACTTACGACACGGCACAATGGTTAATGTCGGAAAAAATGAATCTAAAAACTTTTTAGCGCCACCCAGCGTCATAGTATAAATTTGACGCCCAAGTGGCGTTATAAAATGGCGGTAGTCAGTGCTAACCTTTGTGACGTAAAAATGTGCTAAATCAGAGCCTAAATTCACTAGATTTTGGCATCAATTAATTGTCAATCAATGACCCTTTTGTTTAAGTAACATCAGTTCTGCCAAGGAACAGTGCATCCAGTTTTGGTCAAATCATAATTAAGAACATAAGTTTGTGTACAAAGCGCAAAGATAGCTTTAAGAAAATCATTGAAGCCTACCAAAAGACACTAAAGTACAAGATTTGCTGTGGGGCATTTTAGAGATCTTGTCACAGCCCCCAAAATTTTCGAACCAAGGAGCTACATTTATACTTTCAATACACAATTTAGGCCTGCACAGCTTAATTACAGAGTCCCTTTTGACAAGCTAGAGTTAGTAAATACAGTACCTCAATTCTGATTGATATATATGCCAGTTTACCTTTGTTCAATGACATAACAGACTATAAAATACTTGAATGCTTTGAAAGTGGTCATTTTGTTTAAACTGTAATCTTGTAATCCCAGCTGACACACCCTCCCTCCTCCCGTCTTATGCCGGCCGCAGCACGGCCGCGCCGCTGGCGCAAGGCAAGCCCGTCTGCGCCAAGACCGCGCCCATCACCAGACCCCCTGGCCAACACGCCCGTGCTACCTTTCTCCATTACACTGCCCACGAACTCCACGCCTTTAACCCAGGTCGTTCCTCCATCTGCTGCCAGTCTACACCAACGCACACCAGAGGACCCTTCTCCTGCAATGCCTGCAACTTTAACTGCAAGCTAACCCCTGAACACCATACCAAAACAACAGACTGCCACCTAAGATGCATCCTACTGAACACCCGCTCCGTCCACAAACATGCAATTGACTCTGGGACTTACTGACCACACACTCGCGGAACATCGCATTCCTCACTGAAACATGGATGAACCCTGCCTCGGAACCTGACATAGCAATAGCTATACCAGAAAATTACAAAATCACTAGAAGAGACCGCAACAACACACCAGGAGGAGGAATCGCCATAGTCCACAGAAACACCATAAGAGTCTCCACCAACTCCGACGACATCATCAAGTCCGACGAGCACCTCCACTTCACAATCTACGTAAACGCCAACAACACACTCAGAGGAACACTGGTCTACAGAACCCCTGGCCCGAGACCACAGTTCTGCGACGACATCACTGACACCATGAGCTCCCAAGCCCTCGCCTCAACTGACTACATCCTCCTTGGCGACCTGAACTTCCACCTGGAGAATAACAACGATACCAACACCACCAACCTAATCGACAACCTCGCCAACCTCGGCCTCAAGCAACTCGTCACTTCACCGACCCACTCCGCAGGCCACACACTCGATCCCATCTTCTCAACCAGCAACCACGTCTCCTTCAGCCACACCACTGAACTCTACTGGACAGACCACTGATGCATCCATTTCTCCTACCAGAAACCAGTCACTCACCACCACCGCACTCAACCCCCCCGACGCAACTGGAGCAAAATATCCACAGACCAGCTGATTCCCACCCTCGCCCAGACCCCCCCCCCAGGACCTCAGACCCCAACACAGCTGCCACCAACCTGCACCACTGGACAGAAGACTGCGCCAACACCCTCGCACCACTCAAAAAACACCCAAACACCCCGCACATAGTCAAGGCCAGCTGGTTCACCCCAGATCTACAGGAATCCAAACGGTGATGCCGCAGAATGGAAAAAAGCTGGCGCCGTGACCCTACCATCTCCAATCGCATCGCCTTCAAGGAGACCCTACGCAGACATCACCAAATGATCCGCACCGCCAAAAGTATCCACTTCAAAAACCGCATCAACACCAACGCTCACAACAGCAAAGAACTCTTCAGCATCATCAAAGAGCTATCCACCCCCAGAGCCTGCTCCAACGAACCTCGCCATCACAGGAGCTCTGCAACTCACTTGCATCCCACTTCTGTCGAAAGATAGAAGAAATCCACAACAGCTTCAACTCCTAGTCCCACCAGCTAACTACAAACACCCACGAGCCCTACGCTCCAAGCAACACCCACCTCCTCCACACCTGGACCCCTGTCAACACAGAAGACACCGCGAGCAGCATGGCCACCATCCACTCCGGATCACCATCGGACCCCTGCCCACACCACATCTTCAACAAAGCTAACACCATCATCGCCCCCCCATCTCTGCCACACCATCAACAGTTCCCTCAAATCAGCCACCTTCCCAGAGAGATGGAAGCATGCAGAAATCAACGCCTTGCTAAAGAAACCAAAGGCAGACCCTGACGACCCCAAGAACTACCGACTGATCTCCCTCCTGCCCTTCCCAGCCAAAGTCATCAAAAAAATCGTGAACAATCAACTATCCCGGTTCCTGGAAGACAACAAGGCACTCAACACCTCCCACTCCGGATTCCGCAAAAACCACAGTACTGAGACCACACTCATTGCTGCCACAGACGGCATCAGGACCATGCTCGACAAAGGAGAAACAGCAGCACTCATCCTCCTAGACCTGTCCGCAGCTTTCGAAACAGTATGTCATCACACCCTCCGCACATGCCTCCACAACGCGGGAATCCACGACAAAGCACTGGACTGGATCACGTCATTTCTCACGGACAGGACCCAGATAGTCCGCCTCCCGCTGTTCCTATCAGAAGCCTCCAAAATCACCTGTGGCTTCCCTCAAGGATCCTCACTCAGCCTCACACTTTTCAACGTGTACATGGCCCCCCTCGGCAACATCACACGAACACACCACATCAACATAGTCTCCTATGCTGATGACACTCAGCTCATCATCTCCCTCACAAAAGACCCCACTACTGCAAAGGACAACCTCCACAGCGGACTCCATGCCATCACCAGCTGGATGGAATCAAGCCACCTCAGATTAAACACAGACAAGACAGAATTACTCATCTTCGGCACCAACCCCTCAGCTTGGAACGACTCCTGGTGGCCCACCTCCCTAGGATCCGCACCCTCACCCACCACCCACGCACGCAACTTGGGCTTCATCTTGGATTCCACACTCAGCATGACTCAGCAGGTCAATGCCATCTCCTCTTCCTGCTACAACACCCTCCGCCTGCGCCGCAAAATCTTCAAATGGATTCCCATCGAAACCAGGAAAACTGTCACCCACGCCTTGGTCAGTAGCCGACTGAATTACAGAAACACCCTATATGCAGGAATAACAAACAAACTCCAAACAAAGCTGCAAAGAATCCAGAACCCATCCGCTGCCTCATTCTGGATATCCCACGCTGTGACCACATCTCACCCCACCTCAGAGACCTACACTGGCTACCAGTATCAAAGAGGATCACCTTCAAAATCCTCCTCCACGCACACAAGGCCCTCCACAACACAGGTCTTGTATACCTCAACAACAGACTCACCTTTCACCCCCACCCGCAACCTTCGCTCCGCAAACTGCCGGAGGAAGATCATTCTCTCACCTTGCCGCAAAGACTTGGAACTCCCTACCGCTCCACCTCCGCCTGACCCAAGACATTCTATCATTCAGGAAACACCTCAAGACTTGGATTTTCGACCAGTAGCTCTCCCCCCCCTAGCGCCTTGAGACATTACTGGGTGAGTAGTGCGCTCTATAAATTCCTGATTGATTGATTGATTGAATCTTGTCAAATAATTTAGGGGCAGCTGATAAATCATTCAACTTGGGTGTATTCTCAGGCCTACAAAATCGTGACACAGTTGCAAGCCTTCAATGAATCAACAGAAGAACAACTTTACCACAGTATGATGTGTGGCGACAGTCTCTATGATTGTTTATAACTCTGATAGAGTTGCCAAAACCACACAGGGAACAACTCAAAGCAGGCCCCAACGTCATGGCTCACAATGGAGTTCAGATTAAAAAAGAGGGCATTAGGAAGCACTGGCGGCAGATTACCTCAAACAGCTTAAACTCACACAATTTAGTTTTTTTTAGAAAGTTTTGGAAAATATAAAAGAAAGATATGGAAATAAAGTGAACACTTAAGGGGAAAGAGGGAGCTGTAGTCCTAGCCATTTTCAAATTCATTGACTCAAAGACGTTTTGGGCTTATATAATAAGTATGTGCAGCAAGTCTATCTGAGGATATACCAGAGCAATGATGCACAATGGAATCTGTAGTTTCAGGTATAAAGAAAGCCAGATCTGATGGCGCTCCAAGACCAAATCATCTGTTTGTTCCATTATTTAAACCTGACATTGATTACTTGTGTAGATGGTTAAACCCTTTATTCAATACCTGCTACTTAACAGAATGACTACCATCATCCATAAAAGGATCAACATTATGTACGCTACATAAAAAGGTTCACAGTCTGATCCTACCAACTACAATATGATTGCCCTGCTGAACACACAGGGAAAACTGGATACAAGTCTGTCTCTACATGTTCTTTTAAGCTGTGCAGAAGACCAGAAACCCGTTCCATGGTATCAAATTAGCTTCAGGGATAACTATGGAACTATTACAATATTATGATGCTCTTAATGTTGATACGCAGCTTGCCTCCTTCGACTGCAGAACTGCACCGGACACCATTGACCACAATAAGCTATGATTTAAATGGAACTTCTTAGTCATCAACCATACTCTACTGAAAGTGATTGAAGCCTTTATTCCGATACTTGATTCGAAGTACAGTTGGGTGATAACGCTTGCTTTTTGAAGAAAATATTCACAACCAGAGACATAAGACATGGATGTGTCCTAGCACCACTTTTATTCAATCTCCGATAATGCTATAGCTTTGTGTAAGAGAAGGGTCAATTTATATGTTAATGTAAGTAAATGGTACAGTGATCTTTGACCATACAGCACGGTTTGCAAAAAACTCTGAGAGGACTTAAATCTTATTGTTATAATACCTATTTTGTGGTGAATAAGGGAGATCTAATGTACTCTCTTTTGGAAAAAGGAAACCATGCAAATCCAGCTGTTCTTTAAAATATGAACACGTTTAACTAGGTGATATTAATAGACACAAGGGCGTATGGCTTTGCCCAACAGCAAGTAGAATTAAAAACCAAGACTAAAAATTGGTGTGTGCTCAGTTGAAATTGGAAATTATGAGTCAGATTTACAAAAGTACATTTAGTTGAAAACTTAAATTGATGCCCAAATATTATTTTTTTACAATTGTCAGGAATCCAAAAGGGGATCCACAAAGGAATTTCTGGCAGGTGTAAATAGTTTATGAGTACAAATACTCGTGCAGCCAAACCTTTTGTTGTGGGATATCATGGTTTTTGCTCTATTTGGCTCATTCCAGTACTAGTAGGCACAGTGATCGCCAACACTCATTTATGAAGGAGCTTTGGTCCTCTAGGATCTCTTGCATATTAATTAACTCACATTTGGAGATATCGCTCTTGTTTTAATTTTGGTAGAATGATGTGTTCTTTTGGGACAACGTGCTTTATATCTAAAGGCCCTGTTATCATGGTTATTTTCCTGTGGCACAATGATCTTCACCTTCTCCTCAAGGCTTTTCAGGCTTTCCCCTTAAACGTAGAACTGACTTTACATTGTAGGATCTTGTTTGATGGTCATAAATGTTAGAATAACCCTTTGCTTCGTGAGTGGAAGCCTGAACATTTCATATCAAGAAATATGTCCATGTTTCAACAGTTAGGGTGAGAAATTCAGCTTGTACATATGTTTGCAGAGCACCCTTTATAAGCCTATCAAAGTTAAGAAAAGTATACAGTTTTACCCCAAAGAATCCTTTCTCAAAACTGCATTGCAGCATCTAATGCTGCCTACATGTCTCATATAGAGAGAAAAAGAGCAACACTATAGACTTAACTAAAAGCAGCAGAGAAAAACGCATCCTGCCACAGAAGGTTCCACTAACCATCATGTCTGGTATGGCAGTTGCTGTACAGTCAGATAATCTTTCCAGCTCATGTGAGAAGGATTCTAGACTACATTAAGCGTTTCACAACTCATTTTGTCCCAGAAATGCATATCAGGATTCTGATGTTTCCACTTAGTGGCTTTGTAATTTAGCAAAGGAGTAAAGCCTTTTTGCCTTTATTCCACATACTTTTCCAGTCAGAATGATTTTGTTTTTGCCAAATGTCCCTCCTGTGGGAAAAAAGGCGCTGCCTTTGATAGGTAGTGTGTAACCGCTATTCATATTCAGTGCAGGAATGAGGGTTCTGTACAAAAAATGACTGTGAAATTAATCCTGAAAGACCAAGCGCACATAAAAGAAGAAACCAAACCTTAAAAAAGCTCTATAGTCGAAGCAGGATCTACAGAGAAGGGATCAGCAAACCCTATGGACCCATATGGTGGGAGGTGGGGGGGACTCAGGAAATGGCTTAAGAAAAATCTTGTTACACCCCCAAAAGGTGTTGAAGGCCATGATCTCAGTTTCAAAGGCTTCAAGCCCGATATACTCCTCATCAAAGGCCAGCTTAATGTCAACAGTCAGATATCAACGCCAACACAGGTCTTCAACATCTTCAGCATTAAGGAATTTCAGGTCAATGGCATCACCCTCGATGTCAAAACACCCAAAGCCTATGATGGCATTTGCCTCCCTGTCAATATTGGCTGTCCATTTGACATCATATCAACAGCGTTGGAGTTGCACCACTTCTAGATATCGTGCAAATTGACATCAAGATTTTCAATGTCATTCATGTAACCACAAAGATGGAAGAGGAGACTAGGGTTGACATCTGCAGAAGACCACTATCTCAACCTCTGGGGTCTCCATGATTCATCATTCCCAATGAAGACCCAGTAGAGACATCTTTGTCAGTAATAAGGCTATGCCATTGATGCCTTAAGAGTGCCAGGCTGGCATACTCCATCTCGTACCCCAATCTCGGCACTGAGGGAAGAGAACTCCCCATGCAGTCCCAAAGGTGCAGGTGTCACAGAACAATATCAATTTCATCCTCCTTGCCAAATTTTAATGGTGGAGACACAAGATCGAATCACAAAAAGCTCTCCCCTAAGTATTACTCAGTATAGCGAATGAGGTAAAAACTGCTCATAAATCATAGATTCAATCAATTAAAAAAACAACTGCATGTACCATGTGCAAAAAACATAGTTACTACATATGTGAAAAAAATATATCTATTAATTTTACTCAGAAAAAAAGTTCCATACATCCTTTTTAAGAAACGTGCATTTTACTAAACATTAAAAATAATCATGTACCACAGAAGGCTTACAAATCACAGAAAATCAGTCAATTAGAACATCACATCTTTCACAATGCGATACTGTGAAATTATGAATTAATACGCTGTATATACATCCGTTCAGTGCAGGAAGATTATGAAGCTTTGTTTCAGTAGGAAGAATTTATTTTCTCTACCTTCTTCACAAAATTAAGTGCATTCCTTAGAGTTTGGCAGACGGAATATAAATCTTCGGTGTAGCAGATTACTTTGTGTCCACCATATCGAGGGCACTCTACCCACCAAACATAGAGACATCCCAACATTGATTGGAACCACCTCAGGCAGTTCCTACCAATGTATTGAAAATTCCAAAACTGGGCTTGCTCTTTGAAAATAAAACAACTAATTACCTCTCATAGTGTGGGGATTATTAAACGTTTTTACTCTCATTTTCCACCATCTTTTGCAAGAGAAAAAACTGGCCAGTCGACTACCCAGTCTGTGGCCAAACTTCCGACGGTCCTTACTCCATCGGGCCTTCAGAGGTATGTCATCAACAGAAATGGAGTCTTCATCGCTGACATACTGAAGTTCTGCCTGGCTCTAAAGGAGGTGGACAGAACTTCAGTTTGGCGAGAGGGTACTCAGTCGCCGTGTTACTGAGTACCTTGGCCAACAAACTTTAAATTAAAAAGTAAGAATTTTATTCTTCCTTCAGTCATTCTCACACATACATTATCATATTTAACACATGGGTCAATCTAAAAACTGCTAAAAATAGAACAATAATTATACATGAGAAATCAAATCCCCCTATTTTCCCAACTAATTATTATAAACATTGTTTCATTCTATTTTCATCAATGCTATCTGTATATTTTTGTCAATCAATCAATCAATCAATGAATCATAGCATTTGAAGAGCGCTCTACTCACCCGTGAGGGTCTCAAGGCGCTTAAGAGGGGCAGGGGAGCTGCTACTGCTCGAACAACCAGGCCTTGAGGAGTCTCCTGAAGGTCAGTTAGTCCTTGGTCTGCCGTAGGTGGATGGGGAGGTCGTTCCAGGTCTTGGCAGCAAGGTAGGAGAAAGATCTGCTGCCGGTTGCTGTCCTGTGGATGCGTGGGACTGTGGTGAGGGCGAGGTCAGCGGAGCTGACGGTTCGGTGTGTGGAAGGTGAGACGATCATTGAGGTATGCTGGTCCAGCGTTGTGGAGTGCTTTGTGGGCATGGGTTAGGAGTTGAATGTGATCCTTTTGTTGACGGGAAGCCAGTGTAGGTCTCTCAGGTGGGCTGTGATGTGGCTGTGGTGAGGGATGTTGAGGATGAGGCGTGCAGAGGCGTTCTGTATCCGTTGCAGTCTTTTCTGGAGAGCCGCCATGGTTCCTGCGTAGAGAGCGTTGCCGAAGTCCAGTCTGCAGCTTATGAGGGCCTGGGTAACCGTCCTTCTGGTTTTGGTAGGGATCCACCTGTAGACTTTGCGGAGCATGCAGAGGATGTTGAAGCAGGAGGATGAGACGGCGTTGACTTGATTGGTCATGGTGAGCAATGAGTCAAGGATGAAACCCAGGTTGCGGGCGTGGTTGGTGGGCGTTGGTGCAGCTCCCAGCGTGGGCGGCCCCCAGGAGGCATCCCAAGCGGAGTGGGTGGGGCAGAGGATGAGGACCTCTGTCTTATCTGAGTTTAGTTTTAGTCGACTGTTCTTCATCCAGTTGGTGACGGCCTTCATACCCTCGTGGAGGTTGGTTTTGGCGGTGGCGGTGGCGGGGTCCTTGGTGAGGGAGAGGATCAGCTGGGTGTCGTCGGCATAAGAGACGATGCTGAGGTTGTGAGATCGGATGACTTTGGCGAGCGGTGCCATGTAGATATTGAAGAGTGTCGGGCTGCGGAAGGAGCCCTGTCTTATGCCGCAGATGGTCTTGGTGACTTCAGATAGGAATGGATGGAGGTGGACTCACTGTGTTCTGTCGGAGAGGAAGGAGGTGATCCAGTCCACGGCCTTGTCACGGATCCCTGCGTCGTGGAGGCGTGTGCGCAGGGTGTGGTGGCAGACAGTGTCAAAGGCGGCCGAGAGGTCAAGGAGGATGAGGGCTGTGGTTTCTCCTTTGTCCAGGAGGGTCCGGATGTCGTCGGTGGCTGTGAGGAGGGCGGTCTCGGTGCTGTGATTGCTGCAAAAGCTGGATTAGGATGGGTTCAGAGTGTTGTTTTCCTCCAAGTGGTGGGTCAGTTGCCTGTTGACGATCTTCTCAAGAACCTTTGCCAGGAGCGGAAGCAGGGAGATGGGCCGGTAGTTTTTGAGGCCCTTGGGGTCTGCCTTGGGCTTCTTGAATAAGGCGTTGATCTCGGCATACTTCCAGCTTTCCTGGAAGGTGGCGGTCTCGAAGGAGCTATTGATGATCATACGGAGTTGGGGGGTAATGATGGAGCTCGCTCTGTTGTAGATGTAGTGTGGGCAGGGGTCAGATGGAGAGCAGGAATGAATGGTGTTCATTACTTTGGTGGTGTCAGCGTCGTTGACTTGTTTCCAGGAGAGCAGGAGGTTGGTGTGGTTGGGGGGCGATGAGGTGTTGGTGGCTGCTGGTGGGGTCTTGTTGTTGAAGCTGTTGTGGATGTCTGTGATCTTGCGGTGAAAGCAGGTGGCGAGTGAGTTGCAGAGGTCTTGCGAAGGTGAGATGTCATTGGTGCTGGAGCTGGGGTTGGAGAGTTCCTTCACGATGATGAAGAGCTCTTTGCTGTTGTGCGCCTTGTTGTCGATTCCTTCCTTGAAGGAGGATCTCTTAGAGGGTCCGGATGAGCTGGTGGTGCTTGCGGATGGTGTTCTTGAGGGCCGTGTGGGTGGCTGGTGTCTGTTCCTAGCGCCACTTCCTCTTGAGGTTTTGGCAGGCCTGTTTGGAGGTCCGGAGGACAGTGGTGAACCAGGTGGCCTTTCTGATAGCGCGGTTGTGAGAGGGTTTCTTGATCGGGGTGAGAGTGTTGGCGCAGTCGTCGATCCATTGCCTGAGGTTGCGGGCGGCTGTGTCGGCGTCAGTGGTGTCAGCTGGTGGGGCTCAGGCGAGGGCAGAGATCAGCCGGTCGTTGGTGATCTTGTTCCAGCTGCGGGGGGGATCGGTTGTGCATGGTAGTGGGTGGTGGGTTTGTTGAAGGTGAAGTGGACGCAGCGGTGGTCAGTCCAGTGGAGTTCGGTGGTGTGGCTGAAGGCGATGTGGCTGCTGGCGCAGAAGATGGGGTCGAGAGTGTGTCTGGCAGAGTGGGTGGGAGATGTGACGAGTTGATTGAGTCCGAGGTTGGCAAGGTTGGCGAGCAGGGCAGTGGAGTTGCTGTCATTGGTGTTTTCGAGGTGGAAGTTCAGGGCTCCGAGGAGGATGTAGTCTGTAGATGCAAGGGCTAGGGTGCTGTTGATGTCAGCGATGGAGTCACTAAACTGAGGTCAAGGTCCGGGGGGGCTCTGTAGATGAGGGTGCCCCCCAGGGTCTTGGGTCTTGGGATCGATGTGGATTTGGAAGTGCATGTGTTCAGCGGTGCTGAGGGTGTCTTCGGTGTTGGTTGAGATCATGATGGTGATCCTGTGGACGATGGCGATCCCTCCTCCCGGTCTGTTGGTGTGGTCTCTCCGGGTGATCTTTTAACCGTCTGGGATGGCTATGGCGATGTCGGGAGCTGAGGATGGGTTCATCCAGGTCTCTGTCAGGAAGGCGATGTCCAGCGAGGAGGAGACGAGAAGGTCCCAGAGTTCGATGGCATGCTTGTGGACGGAGCAGATGTTGAGAAGGATGCATCTGAGGTGGTAGTGTCTGGGTCTGGTGGGTGAGGTGGTGGCTCGGAGGGTGGAGAAGCTGCAGCTCCGGCAGGGGAAGGGTCCGTGGGTGAGCTTTGGTGAGGCCTGGAAGCGGCCATGTTGAGGGCGTGGAGGCCATTGGCGTCGTAGTGGCGTCTGGTGCTGGGGGAATTGCGGAGGCCAGGTGGATTGGCACTGGGCACAGTCCAGGCACGGACAGGCGCAGATGGATTCCCTCTGGCACGCCTCCGGCAACCCTCCAGCGCGCCCGCTGCGTGGGTCTCATTAAGAGGGGGAGGTGGGAGGGAGGAGCAGCTGGGAGGCGGGAGAGAAGCGCGAATGGGCGGGCGAGGGGGGCAGGACTGAGGGGGAAGCAGCAGCAGGAAAAACACAGGGGAGAGGCTGAAAAAAGCAGGAAAAGCAGCAGAATAAGGCGCAAAAAGAGAAACAGGGCAAGAAAACAGTGAAACAGTGAAAAACAGTGAAAAACAGACACAAGGCAAACAGACAGACAATACTTACGGCACCACTGACCACAAGGGATGAGGCGCAGGCGGGAGCCTGGGGGTGGAGGAGGGCCTCGAACTCGCAGTAGCAGCTGCGAGGGTGGGGAAAGGGACGCGGGCACAATGGTGGAGCTGTGCGCCACGGCAAGATTCTCCCGACCTCAAAAGCAGGTCAAGGGTTGCTTTCCTCACCGCACAGCGGGCGCCATTAAGAGGGGGAGGTGGGAGGAGGGAGAAGCTGGGAGGCGGGAGGGAAGCGTGAATGGGTGCGTGAGGTGGGCTGGACCACGGGGGACGCAGCGGCAGGGAAACCACAGGGGAGAGGCTGAGAAAAGCAGGAAAAGCAGTAGAATAAGGCACAAAAAGAGAAACAGAGCAGGAAAACAGTGAAACAGTGAAACAGTGAAAAACAGTGAAAAACAGACACAAGGCAGACAGACAATGCTTACGGCACCACTGACCACCAGGGATGAGGCGCAGGCAGGAGCCTGTGGGTGGAGGAGGGCCTCGAACTCGCAGTAGCAGCTGCGAGGGTGGGGAGAGGGACGCGGGCACAATGGTGGAGCTTCTCCCGACCTCAAAAGCAGGTCAAGGGTTGCTCTCCTCACCGCACAGCGGCCGCCATTAAGAGGGGGAGGTGGGAGGGAGGAGCAGCTGGGAGGTGGGAGGGAAGCAAGAATGGGCACGCGAAGGGGGCCAGGCCGCAGGGGACGCAGCGGCAGGAAAACCACAAGGGAGAGGCTGAGAAAAGCAGTAAAAGCAACAGAATAAAGACACAAAAGGTGATAAGAGGAATGCTTGTAATTTGTCTAACAAATCTTGGAGTAGAATTCTACCCCATTGTTCTTTTGCCCTGCATGCCACCTCAGATTAAACCCAGCTGTGTGCAAATTAATCTGTGTGCTTGTCCAACTGGAACAGTCCAGCACAAACTACCAAGCTAGGGCATATTGGTTCTGATGGCACAATAAGCAAGGGACCACATCTGGGCATACCTCTGGCTAGTTAGGGAGTTACATTAAATACAGAGACGGTGATGGAATAAATCCTTGCTTGTATATGTTTGCCCAGACATATGCACTATCATTCAGACATTCTTACTGTACATTCCCAAACTCTCTTATATATGAGTTTGAATCCTGTTTAGAAGTCACAACATTACATTGGCAATTACATAGGTGTCTCATTACACGAAACCTAATGAAACTCTAAAATAATGAAAAAATCGCATATATACTAGTCTGCCTACAACTCAATGATTTCAAAGTAGTTTTCCCCCAAAACTCGGATTCCCATGACACCTCATGTATCTTCTGTGCAATGCACTTATCTTAGTGCTCAGACCATCAAATCCTATGATGGCACTATTACCATTGTAGGTAAGCACGATAATAAAATGAATTTCTACTCTCACAAATCTCATAATTGCGTTACTTAATGAAGACCTTGAGTTCACTCACCTAACAATTTCCTGTTGTAAGGTGAAGTCTTGTAGAGGGGACCTGATTCTTTACTCGAAAAAAGGGGCTATCCCTGTGTTCTTGGCTTTAAAAAACAAAGAGATGGATGGAAGGCTTGAAGTAATCCTAGCCACTGGCGATCGCTTGGGCCCCATCCTACTTCATCGTTTTTCACCCAACCTGCCATCTCAGTTTGGCCCCGCCTTATCCAAATCAGCCTTGACCCTGCTGGTCATGGAAACAGGCCATGTCGAATTGCGTGGCCAGGTCCTCCCTGACCTGGAACATAAACAATCCGGGGATGGTTTTGCCCTTATTAGTGCTCTTCAGCCAGTCATAGTTTGTTTCCAGTGGCACAGTGAGCATGGAACGCACAGTTGGGTATACTCGTCATACTTAGGGCATCAAAAAATGAAGTGATGGGTGGATGCTTGAATTAACTTCAGCCACTGGCAATGGTTGGAGGCTGCATTTCAATCCCTCATCGTCACCCACCAGTGTGAATGATAGTACCAAACCGCCTTTCTCCCAGTTAACTGATACAGATTTTATTTATTTCCTCCCAAAAATCACTAGTCAGAATTGACTGCCAATTGGTTTACTTTGCAGCAGGAACTAAGTATGTTTAGTAGCTTCTGGAGGCTGACTCTTGTTATAATTGGAAGGACAACATCTTTGGCTGACTGTAATCAGGTGATGGTTGATTCTTGGAGAGTGTGAGTTTCCTGCATTTAGTTGGGTGCTCAGATTGGCTATGGAGTGGGGGAAAGGACAAATTCCTTTCTTGAGGCCTTTTTGGGTGTATATTTGAGAAGAAACTGTCTGATTTGTGCCGAGTTTAACCTCGACCCAGGTATCAGTGTATAAGAGCTGTATGGTACATGGAAGATTGTGAGGAATCTCCAAAGCAGATTTCTGATGCCCAATAACTTTACAGGTTTAGCTTGCTATTCTATTCTAATGTTTATAACTATTGATCAGGATCCTATAATCCAGAGGAAAAGGTTACTCAATTGTAGTCCTTGTTCTGTATTGTTGGAAACGGCATTGAAGTCATTAACGATCCTCTGTCTTCTTTGACTTCGTTTTCTTGATCCATCAGCATTAAATATTGTTTTCAGGCATTCTACATCTAAACTACTTGCTTCAAAAGAAACGGCTGCAAATCTGTGAGGCAACTGTCAGTACAAGACAACATTGGTAAAAAAAAACTTCGGAACTCTAAAAGGGACAGGTTGCTTTTTCATGTATTCTGTTACTAGATTACTATTCTTCATTTTTAGACATATAGGCAAAAGTTTCAGCATTATATGCGGCATTGCAGTGCTGAAAAAGGACTATTTGGAGTAAAACTTTCTACATTTCAGAACATATCGCCTTTGACAGGCTTCTTAAGGGTGCTTCACAACATATGGATGGACCTACCACTGTAACTTAAAACATAAATAAATATATTGATATGAAGTGTTCCAGGCTCTACGCATGCAGCGAGAAATGATTTGTGACTTCAATGAAAATTCCTATGATGCAGAACCAGGACTGCAGGTAAGTAACCATTTGATATCCTTCCTTCCTTTTTTGCCTCTTAATCATCTTGCCTTTCTGCCTAGTACGGTGCTGCCCTCACTCGGGCTCCTCTGGACATCTGTCATATTGAGAGGCAGTAGCCCTCCACTTCTTTGTGCCTACTTGGGGAAGGAAGATATTTTTCTTTTCATCCACATGTACTTGAGAACATTCTACTTTACCACCGATAGTTGATACTATACTTGAGACACAGACTTATGGCTCACTTCACACCACTTTTTACTTGCCAACTCAGGTTTCACCTGGACCACATCTTAACCACGGCCTTTATTTCAGAATGAGAAGTCTAATGAGGGTATTCCCACAAGCACGCCATCTTATCCTACTCCTTGGCTGTACTACCCAAAGGCTTAATAATAAGTGAAACAAATCTGGCACATTGTACAGCTTTATGTACCACGCAAAGAGAAATATAATCAATGAAGGTACACCACGACCGAATTCAAGCAGGTGTTATATGATAAGTGGAAATGACTATCGTTGGGAAGGTGGCATCCAGATTCTGAATAAGATTTCGCCTATTGCTTCTTTTGGCTGTCCTTGATAGACAGCATCCCAGTGCTCAAGGCAAGAAGAGAAATGTGCATTAGTTGTAGATACCTTGTGCAGAAGTTAAAACAGTTCAGCATTTTCTTTAAAATACTGAGCTGGAAAAAAGAGCTTTGTGGAGATGAATATGTCTGAGGAATCAATGATAATATGGAGCACCTGGATTCTTTCCTATAGCAAAGGAGACTTCAGCTGACACTTTTAAGGCTTAGGTCCTTTCAGCTCAATAGATAGGTAGTTAGTGGCACAAACCATCTTGTGTATCACTTGGCCAGCTCCATAGTCTAAAAAATCTTCATCCTGATAATTACTTTCGATGCTATAGTCGTATAAAGCAGTTCCAGTCCCCAAGGAAGATTCTGTATTTATAATCAGTAAGTATCAGGAAGTGACAGAAGAGAAAGGTCTTCACATTCTGATCCAAAAATATGCCAGTAAATCTAATAAAGGTATCTCTCGTAATGCCTTTGAGAAGGCAACGCCCTTCTAAAACATTTCTTGGGAGTAGAAGTCCTTAATAAATCATGGCAAGTTAAATAGAATGCAGTTCAGTAAGACTGGAGTGGTTTGCTCTACAAAATATATTTTTGGGTTGCCTTCATGATATATGGCCTCATGATCGTCTTCTTAGAAAATTAGTTGATATGTTAATTGCTATTGCTATACAAGTGATTGTATTCAATTTAAAAACAAAATAGACGGTGTCTATTCATCAGTGGCAGAATCTAATATGCCATAATCACAGATTGGATACATGTCATTTTACTACAACCCCGCTTGCAATTAAATATGATCGAATGTGGCTTCCTGTTACTACCTATTTAACATACAATTTCCAGGTATTCGTTATTCTGGTTCCACCTATTTTTAATATTCGTTTAGCCATATGGAGATTACATGAGTGTTAATGGTATATAAGATACATGCATTATAAAATTAAATATAACCCTTCCTGTCATGGTAGATATTATCGCTGTTATTATTTACTTTCTCCTCCTCTCTTCTTTTCCAGCTTTTCTCGCTGTGCTGTTTCCCTCACTTTTATTTATTACCTTTCCATAGCTTAACAGTTTAATTATTATGGTTCTCATTGATTTCATGTTTACACTTTTGAATGAATACTGTTTTATAATGTTTCCTGTACCCCCCTATGTTTAATAAAAAATATTTAACTTAAGAAAGAATGCAGTGGCATCTAGTATGCTTTTGAAAGGTGTCTGCCTTATATTTTTTTAATAAATTGCAGTTCTTAGAGTCATATTGGCATAAAGAGAACCTTGTGTATGTTGATGGGTGACTCAATGTTGAGGAATTTGTCAATTGCAAAAGCCACAGTGGCAAACATCCAGCATAAGAGTTGAAGGCAATTCTATATACACAGCAGGCTTAGACAGCATTGAATTGTTGCTGAAGGCAGTATTGATGCTGATGCCGAAGAAGGAACTAGAAAGCATGTCAATGGCACCTCTAAAATTAAAATAATGTATCATCTCAGAGTGAACCTTTGGATATGTGAGATGGTCTGACCCAAACATTGAGGGTACAGATGGGACATCCCTCATTTTATTTTAGGATGAGTATGCTCTCACTGTATTCCTTGTTTTTTGTCATTTTATTTATTTTTGTATGAAAAATATAAATCATAACAAACTAATAAGAGATCTTCTGTATATGAAATTGAGGAGCAATGGATGACATTTGGCGAAAGAAGAAATCATGATTAAGGACATCTATTAAGAGATAAAACGTGTACACGTCTGTTCATCTTAAAATACAGTTTATAGATCTAATGCTGAAACAATAATACCAGATACATTTACACTTGCCTAGAGTTCGAATAAATTCAACGTAAACACTTTACAGAGCTCAATCAGTCCGTCTTCATTTCCTTCCATCTCTCCACATAAATATGGTCGTTGGGAATTTCCCAATGAATAGTAATGATTCAACATGGCAGTAACATAGCTATAACATTTTGATTTTGGTTCATAACCAGCATCACACAACATGTTGTGGATAGTTCAAAATGGTCTATTTTTGGGTCCAGTAACATATTTACATGTGTCATGGCATGCCATACTCTGTTTTTTTGTATGAAGTGCTTGTCCAGAAAAGTTTGATAGGAGGTACTAAACTCATAGTTTGAGAATAGCAAATAAATACTAAATTTACACCAAAAATGTAAGTTTACCTTTGTGAATAAGGTCCTCAGTGATTAGTAATTTGAGAGCTTCCTCATTAATATGCAGGAGGAAGGTTAGATTTTGAAGCATAGGTCAGTTATTAAAAATTCTTACTGGTCGCGGGTTGTGACCAGTTTTTTGCAACCAGATGTAGCATATTTGGCCCGTATCCTTCCTCTCACTGGCATCTTGTGACACACACTGCCCACAATTATCTACAACATGGTAGTTGTACAAGCAAACTTAACAACTGTAATGGCCATTCTCTTTATCTTTATCTCACACTTGTAACAATTCCAGCTTTTCACAACACCAGAGAGCACTACACTGAAAGAACTTAAAAGGTAGTAAAAAGAGGAGATACTCCATGAAAGTGAGGCCCTAAAACAAAGCCCACAATGTTCTCGGGTTGTCTTTAGCTAACGTGAAAAACTGCATACATTAGGTGGGGACACCACTTAACACTCTTGCAGCTTCTATTTTATACCAGATTAAGAAAACAAAACCAGCAAAAATAAAATCTTTTTTTTTTCAACATATCATTTGTATTAGAAACAGCACTCTAAAGCACCATACAAAGGTTGAGTACTCTCTCATACAGGTAATGAGAACATTTCTATTGGTTGGAAAAAGGATCCATGACCGTTGGTCGTAAGAACAGAGAATGCGTTTACATGTGCACACTTTGACATACACAATTCTGAAATGTGAAAACTAACAGATCACTCCTCACCCCACGCCTGTCTCTCACAGGACTGATCAAGGATGAAAGTAGCACTGTCTTCCCTTTTTCTAAAACTTTTTCAAATATACATATTTAAACAAGTGTCATGGAAGATATAATATGACTTGCAAATCGTTTTATCATACGTTTTAATTCATCTTGATCTTGCTTAATACATACCAGAAATGAGGGTTTATATATAGGCTCCACAGGTGTTTCAGTCCTGTAAGAAGTAGAAGTAATAGAAAGTGAATCTTAGCTGTCATTACCTTTACGTAATTGAGGTGAACATTGTGCCACAGTGTGTGCTATTCTCATGACCCCCAGATCAGCCCTTTCTTTTTCATAACACACGCTTTGGATTACATTTTCTGTACCCACCAGGATGTTATTTTCAGATTGTGATTGCCTGCTCGAATTCTAGGTCCTTCCTAACCTATTAAGGATCCCTCGTTCTTAAGGCCATTATGCATAAGCGTCCTGACAGCTAGATATTTCCTTGAAACTTGTACAGCTGACATTCTACAGTATCCAGTACATTTGGAAACACTGGGGCAAGCACTTTGCGCCTCCTTGCGCCACATTAGCGTAATTATTTTTACTTTAATGTGGTGTTAGGTAGGCATTTCTGACGCACCAAATTTACAAAGCAGCACAATGCTTGCATTGCTCTACTTTATAAGCCCTTGCATCACATTATGCAAGGGGGCGTTCCAACACTGGGAGGCCCTAAAAAATTTAGATTTCACTGCGCCATTTTTTGCATCATTTTTATAAAATGACGCACCCATAAGAGTCTATGGGCCTCCCTTTACTTTGTAGGATTAGAGCCGTAATTTTTGGCACTAATCCAGAAAAGCGCCACAATAGTGTCATAATTTAATTTGATGCTATTGTTCTAACGTGCGCCATGGTACGCTGTATTGTAAATACGGTGCATACATGTTGTTGTTAAAGTGGAGCAGGGCGATACAAGTAAAGTGGCACATCAGGAGTGAAGCAGCACTTTCTTATAAATGTGCACCACTGTGTCTCACATTTACTAGGATTTTCAAGGTTTTCAATACATTTAGCACAAAGGTCCGACATTGACATCTAGAATAGTTCCACAGTTTTAAAAGTAACTGGTGCTCACACACTGTGACGGTAACACAGCCCATTGATCAGTAGTGTTCTGTATTAACATCTGAAGATAGAACCAGACATGCATGTTTATCACATCCCAGTGGTCGATGGCATAATAGGATTCAGAAATCCACTAAGGAACATTTACAGATTCCTCTAAATCCTGAAGATCAACATAAAACCACAGTTGTCCCTTAAAAGTAATTGTTTCATTTTTGTATACACCTCTTTAGCTATTTACTAAGCCTATCACCTTTTAAATGCTGTATAACATCTTAATAAAACTTTATGGGTAATGTTGTAACTACTTAGGCAATGTTGTCTGTGTGGCTAAAAACACATATAAAACCTAAAACATGCTTTTAGTCTTCGCAAATAAACAGTCTTACAGGAAATCCAAAATGCATCCTAGTCACAAAAGAAATTCAATATATAGGATATGTACTGTGTGATAGACTTATCAAATCCTAGACAAAGAAGTGGAAGGCTTTTGTTATGCCTGCCATGAAGGAAGAAGCCTGTGTTTTCCTTAGATACACAGTTTTTATCCCTAGCTTTTCCAACATTGCCTTTCCTTTGTCTGCTCTTTTATAGTACACTGCTCCAACACCTACCAAATAGATGGAAGAGATGGATTAAATTGGAGGGCTAGGGAAAACCAAGGCCAGTGGGACCAGCACCAGAAGACTGATACATGAGAACCATACAAAGGAGTACCAGAATCAAGACCAGGACTACAGTACCAGGAGAACCAAGCTAAAGATTTTGAACAGGCATTCTACTGGACTAGATACACCCCGGGACTAAGGGAATGAAAGGCTTCTACCCAATTTTTATGCAAATCTCAGGGAGGTCAAACAATTAATATTGTCTAAGGTGAAGGTGAAATTGTTGTGGATTGAGAGGATATGTCCCCTGAGTCTGGTTTGTAATCTAATCACCCCATAGTAGGAAGCAGGGCTGGAAATCACACTGGAAGTAATATTGATGAAATTCCAGTCAATTGTGGAGATCAGGGAACCTTATAAACACTTTTCTCCAGCTACCACCTAGTGTACCCCCGTGTAATAGTCCTAGATGATGTTCCCATACTATCTTCACCTTGAAGGAAGATTACTACACCTTAAAAAAACGAGACCATTTTTTGGCTAAAAACAAACACAGGCGGGTTCTATGATCTCTCAGCTGAGGTGCTTATGGTAAGAACTCCTTGGATTGGTATTGGTAAAAGGAGAGTAGCAGGTGATTGTGTGATCATAAATTTAAAATATCCTAATACTGTTACATTTCTTCTGAGTTGTTTGCATAATTGGAAACAAGTCCCAGGATCAATACAGGCCCTGTCACTGGGTTACTTTTATCGACCCTCAGTGTTCTTACCACCAACTAGTTATTAATCCTTCATGTCCCACAAATGATAGGCCAATGTTTAATTTGGAAGTATGAAACAGCTTGGATGTGCTGACCCCCCTGGATGACCTGGACAGACTTTGTCCTCAAGCGGGTTCAGCAATGCAAGCAAGTTTGAAAATTGCTGCAGCTCGAATGGTGGTTTCAAGGACCCTAAATAATGAGGGGGTCCTTGTTAGAACAGACAGCCTAAGGGTGGTCTTCCTCCCAACATTTTGCCTACCTCCTACACTTTTCCGACCTCGGTATTGCTGTTTTTATGGCTCTGTGCACCTTAACACTGCTAGCCAGTGCTAAATTGGCTTATCCCCAGTTTGCATATTTAATTTACATATAAGTTCCTAGTAAAGTGCACTTTATATGCCCAGGGCGTGTCATTGAAATGCTACTTGTGGGCTTGCCACACTGATTGTGCCACCCACTTAAGTAGACTGTTAACCATGTCTCAGGCCTGCCAGAGTTTGTGTGTGCATTTTTACATTGCCATGTGGGCCTGGCAAAATAACCCATTTGCCAGCCCAAACCTCCCTTTCTATATATATAGTCCCTGGACAACCGCGAGAGCAGGCTGCAATGTATGTAAAAGGCAGGACACGTACTTTTAAGTTTTAGATGTCCTGGTAGTGGAAAACTCCCAAAATCGTTATTCACTACTGCAAGGCCTATCTCTCCCTTAAGATAACATTGGGATTAACTTGTTACATCTTATAGGTGTAGTTCACAACCTGAAAGAGATAACCTTTTCGAGTTTGGGGTGTGTGGAATCCCAATTTAAAATCACAACTTATTGTGAAGTTGGATTTTATGTTGTAATTCTGAAAATGACACTTTTAGAAAGTTGGCCTTTTCTTACTTTAGCCATTTGGTGTCTGCTGCCTGTCACAGATCACTTGTCTGTGGTGGGTGACAACTGGGCTTTGTGTATTCCCCCTAAACAGCCACATACTATCAGAGCTTAGTTGTGACTTGATTTGCCTTGATGGGCCATCCTAACAGGATGAGGGGAGGAGCTGGCCACAGCCTCACTCATACCTGAATATGCTGTTTCTTGTCCCAACACAATGGCTGCATAAGCCCCTCTAGTGAGTCTGCAGCTAGGCAGAAAAGCCTAGGACCTCTGTCTTTGAAGCCTTCCCCTCTTCAAAGGGCACACTGGGTATAAATACTGGACCTGTGACACCACAGTACACTTCTGGACCTGTAACTGTTCTACCAGCAGGAAGGACTACTGTGCTGCTGAAGGTCTGCCACTCTGCTGGACTGCTCTTTGTTGGGCTCCTGCATGGCTGTGTTGCCCTGCTGCCTGCTGTTACCATGGCTGGGTGAGAAGGACTGGGCCTGCATCACTTGAACCCGGATTGACTCCATGGGCCAGCTGACTGGTCTCCTGATCTGAAGTCTCAGGGAAAAAAAGACTTCCAACTAACCTACTTCTACACCTTAGCTCTTCCAGCTGCGAGTCTGCCCTGCCAAGTGGTGCCACCTCAGTCCTGGACCCTTAGAAGTGGGCCGAGGTTACTTGCTCCAGCAGAACAAAAGCATCTTCTATCAACTCGACTCATCATCACTGCTGTGTGGCTACGAACCACAGCATCATTCCTATTGAGGAGATTGGAACTGGCACATTGCTCCTGTTGCATACATCAGATCTGGCGCATCACTCCTGTAGTGTGGATTGGAACTGGCACATCTCCACTGTTTAAGAAACAGACCTAGTGCATCATCTTCAGACCCGCTGCATCTCCGAACTGACACTTTGCCTCCGCTGCATGGAAAAAATAGATACATCTCTTGAAACTGCGTGGGGAAAACAGACGATTTCACTCCGCTGAGGGGAACAACACCGGCGCATTGCTTCTGCTGCAACCCGCATATTCAGTGTGAAAGCAACCAGGTTTAAGGTACTTTTGGCCACCGTGCCTCACTGGCTCCACGCTCCTTCGCAGTCAGCCTGAACTTTTGATTTTGTCTCTGTCTAGCGCGTCATCTCCAATTAGTGCTTCTTGCTTCCAAGCGCTGTTTTACAGTTTAATCCTCAAAAATGTATAAATCAATTTCTGCTTATTGGATTTTGTATCATTTTGATTTTATTTTATTTATTAAATTAAGTTTTATTTTTCTAACCAGGTGTATTATCTTTTTGTGTGGTGTTTTCAGTGTTTTGCTGTTTGACCTTTTGCACAAATACTTTACACATTGCCTCTAAGATAAGCCTGACTGCTCTGTGCCAAGCTACTTGAAGGTGAGCAAAAGTTAATTTAGGGTTTGCCTGACACCCTGATTAGAAGTGTGGTTCCTGTTTGCTTAGGGTGCATACCAGTAATTTGTAAATGTGAGGATTTTGCCAAAATTAGTGAAACTATCAAGAAAAGGTGTAAGACTTTTCATCCTTGGCTCAGTCTCCCTTAACTTTTTGCCTCTGTTTCCCAGGTTGCTGATGTGTGCTGGACTCTGTTTTTCCTGTTTTTGTTACTCTGGGCACTTTACTACTGCTAACCAGTGCTAAAGTGCAAGTGCTCCTATACAAAATGTATATAAATTGGTTCATCCATGATTGGCATATTTGAGTTACTAGTAAGTCCCTAGTAAAGTGCACTAGAGGTGCCATTGCCTGTAAATCAAATGCTACTAGTGGGCCTGCAGACCTGGTTGTGCCACATTAGTTGCCAACTAATCATGTCTCAGACCTGCCACTGCAGTGTCTGTGTGTGCAGTTTTAAACTGTAAATTCGACTTGGCAAATGTACCCACTTTCCAGGCCTGAACTATCCCTTTTCTTACATGTAAGGCATCCCTAAAGTAGGTCCTAGGTAGCCCCAAGGGCAGGGTGCAGTGTATGGTTAAGGTAGGACATATAGTAATGTGTTTGGTATGTCCTGACATTGAAGTACGGCTAAATTTGTTTTTCACTGTTGCAAGGCCTGTCCCTCTCATAGAATAACATGAGGGCTACCTTTAAATATGATTAAAGTGTAGATTCCCTTTGGGAGCGGATAGACATGTGGAGTTTGGGGTCTCTGAGCTGACTATTTAAAAAGACATGTTTTAGTAAAATTGATTTTAAGATTGTGTGTTTGAAATTTTTAGAAAGTGGGCATTTTCTTCCTTAAACCATTTCTGTGACTCTGCCTGTTTGTGGCTTTCCTGTCTGGGTCAGTTTGACAGTTGGGCTGTTTGCACCTCTCACTAGACAGTGACACAAAAGGAGCTGGGGTGTAGTCTGCATTTCCTGGTGAGCCATCAGTGCTAGGAGGGAGGGGAGGAGTGATCACTCACACCTGAGAGGGCTGTGCCTTCCCTCACACCATGCAGTCTCCAACCCCATGGAGTATGTCTGGGGTCTGGCCTGTGCAAGGCAGGATTTCACAAACATGAGAGAATTTCCTTTGAAGTAAGCCTACTTCAAAGGGCAAAATGGGTATAAGAAGGGCACCCAAAACCACAGACTTTAGAACACTTCTGGAAACCAAGAGGAACCTCTGCCTGGAGAAGAGCTGAAGAGCTGAGGAAGAAGAGCTGCCCTGCCTGTGACTGTGCTTTGTGGAGCCCTCCTGTAGTTTCTGCTTCTGTCTGTGCTAGAGGACAAAGACTGGACTTTGTGTCTCCTTCCTTCTTGTGAGGAACTCTCCAAGGGCTTGAATTAGAGCTTGCCTCCTGTTGTTTGAAGTCTCAGGGACAGCAAAGACTTCTCTCTGACAGATCCTGGAGCCTCTGCTGAGACTCTGCCAAGTGGTGCCCATCCAGTTCCTGGGACCCTGAAAGGGGAAGCTGGCAGGCCAAGAGTGAGAAATCTACCAACCGATCACCGTGTGGGGAAAAGATTGATGCGACTCCGATCTGCGGCTGAAAAATTGATGCGCCACCGGCTTTGCCTCTGAAAATTGACGCTCGCCTGCAACGCGACCGTAAAGATCTATGCCTGCGGCTGGAGAAACGACGGTCAGCATCACTGACGGAGGCTTGCAAGATCACAACCCTCGCTGCGTGGTTTTCAGATCATCGTGCGGCAGGATTTCTGACGCAAACATCACTGGGCGTGCAAAAACGACACAAGGCCCACGAGTGCGGTTCAAATTGATGCATTGCTCTTCTGTGGAGAGAAGAAACGATGCTCGCCGACTCGACTGAAGGAGAAACAACGCAAGGTCTCGCTTGTGAGTGATACTGACGCATCACTGGCCCGTGCGGGGTTATTTTTTATGCACCCAGGTACATTATCACACTAACAGCGTTAGAACTGTATTTAAAACTACATGAAGACTCTTTTTGGTTTTTTATTGATAACTTGACTTGTGTGTTGTGGATTTTTGTCGTTTTGGTCTTGTTTTGTTTAGATAAATATTGTCTATTTTTCTAAACCTGTGTTGTGTCATTTTGTAGTGTTTTCATTGAGTTATTGTGTGTGTTGTTCCAAATACTTTTCACCTAGCACTCTGAAGTTAAGCCTACTGCTCGTGCCAAGCTACCAAGGGGATGAGCGAGAGTTAGCTGAGGGTGATTCTCTTTTACCCTGACTAGAGTGAGGGTCCTTGCTTGGACAGGGGGCAACCTGACTGCCAACCAAAGATCCCAATTCTGACATAAGGGATGTAATTACTGCTATTAACCTGAACCTCCTAGGAAAGACCCCTGGATCAACAGCATGTCGTTAGACTTGTATAAAGATAATATAACCCTTGGGGCCCCATTGTTAACTTTTGTCTTCAGGGCTGCTAAAAAGGGGCAACTTGAACCATCCTGGTAGGAAGTGGTGGTAGTTCCAATTTTTAAAAAAGTAAACAGACACTCTCAATGTTGTTATCACCCAATCTCCCTCCTAGACAGTTCTCTTAAAAGAGCAGGCAGGATTTTGGCTAGAAAATTAGAGGCCTGGCTAGAGAACATCAGGTCCTGTCTAGAATGCAGTTTGGTTTTCGACCAGGTTGGGCTGTGCTTAAACCTCCAGCTAATAATTGGATCGTATGCCAAGAGAGGGTCTATTCACGCACCATATATTGACCTCTCCTGTGCTTTTGACATGGTTAGCAGATGATAACGCGTCCAGCCCTTATAAATTACCTGTACCTGGACACGTAGGAGGTCGGTGAATCTTTTAACCGAGTCGGGCTCTCCTCATCCTCAATAGTCGAGTCGCTCAGATCAATAATCAATAACTATTGTAATCGGTAATCAATACTCAATTAATGGATCAATATAGCACATCAGAAATCAATAACAGTTGGTACTTCGGCGCACCATGACCTTTCAGTCATGAATAACCACACCAGTTTATTAAAAGTTAGTGAATTTATTTCCCTATATAAACAAAGCTAGCACGATATATATATGTCTCAAAACCAATTGATATATGTATATGAACATTACTAGCTGTCCATAACGGCGGAAGAAACGCAATCTACGCAAAATCTGAATGATGATACACTCTGTTATAGCAATGCAAATCACCAATGTGACTAACTGTATTTGACTAATTGCATACATTCGGTCAGCATAACAAGATTTCAATTCTTCATGATACATTGAATGAATACCACGACTAACCTCTAATTAGCATCGGCATGTGGGACTTCATGCAAAACGAATTTAGTCAACACAAATTTGGAAAACTTCTAGCTAGGACCCCATCAAAATAGCAGTTGGTACCTAAAAGGAAGGTACCGGTTGATCAACATGGGGCAAGTTTCAAAGGGGCAAAGTTTAAGGGCAAGCTTCCTTGCAACGGCAAGGAGAATGGGGCAAAGTTACTGCATGGGCAAGACGGGGCAAATCAAAGTAAAAGTCTCTAGGGTGAGAATTCTTAAAGTCTCTTTCTCTCAGATAGAGAAAAGGGCATCAGGGTGTCGTTCAAAATGGAGTCTGGCATCAGGCTTCAAACTGGCATCGAGGAAAAATGGCTGACTTCTCTTTGTCCGGTGGGTTTAAGTAAGAAACATTCCAAATTCTGCAGGGTCTTCCATTGGAGGGTTCATAGGTTGGCTTCAAATTGTCCAATCAAAAATTGTCTTTTACTAGCGCCCATTTATGCATACACTGTCCTTGGAGCCTTGGAACACAAATTGTATCATGGTTTGCCAATTATTTTACTATCTGTACCTTCATTGTCCGCACCTGCAGAGACTGACCTTGTATCAAAGGGGATGTAACCGGCCTAGCACGAAACCTTGGAGATAAGTGTACCAGCCAGTTTCTACTGGAAAAATACAACTTCAAGCAAGAATATATGTTTCATTAGTTCAAGGAAAAAAATCACGCAGTTAGAATTTGAAACCAAGCAACTAGGCCAAAGCCTGTACTAAATTTAAGCTAAGCAAAACAGTTTTTTTCAAACAAGAAATCATGGCATACATTTGCGATTATGACGGATTACTACATTTTCAATACTTCGTGATTAATAAAGCTCGTTTATAATGATGGCGAACTACCCCGAGGGCACATTTTCCCCCGTACATTATTTCTTTTACTAACATCGCTCTATATTATATGTACTGATTACACGGTGTGCATGAATATATGTCGGACCTTCTTCTTCTGCGTCATCAATCCCTCCTCTGATGACTAATTATGTCATCATATCAAATCTACCCACAAATTTTATTCCATTAAAATTCTGTATAGTAATTTGGCACTTCAGTCAATTCCCTTTTTCTTTTAGTCCCTTTTGACTTTTCCCTATATATTTCCACCATTTTGTTCTCTATTTTCTCTTCTCTTTTTCTTTTGTTCCTTGCTTTTAACATTTTGAAAGCTTTCCATATTCCCCAAGAGCCTAATAAACAAATTAATATTATCAATATTCCCTTTACTATTTTTAGTAACAATCCGTTCCAAACGTTGCTGAGCCAATTTCCCACAGAAGCAAATCCTTTTCCAACCTTCTCCCAAACTCCGGGTTCTTTTAATTCCTTTAAATCTACACTTTCTTTAGTTAGGTTTGTAAGCATTGTTCTAATTTTTCCACTGCTGTCTGGTATGTATGTGCAACAGTGACGTGTGCCAAGCATTTTGCAAACGCCGCCATCCTTTGCTAAAAGAATGTCTAAGGCAAGCCGATTTTGAAGAGTCATAGCTCGATCTGCAGCAAGTTCAGCATCCATCAGGATTATAGCTCCTGAAAACTTTGTCAGCATGTTATCCACAATAGTAGACAACTTTCGTATTTTGATTGAATTCAATATGACTCCTACTGAAGGAATCAATGCTCCAACTATATCTCCTACCACACCAGAAGCTGTCTCCCTTTTCTGAACACGATGTGATTCAGACAGCTTTGGAAATTTCTTTAAGTCATCTAGTTGGTAAACCTTTGGGAACACTATTCCCAAATAACACCTCCCATACCATCCTTTAGGAAGACGATAATAGGCGTTGAGTCCACAAATATAATATACTCCAGGAATAACTGGGTCTTGTCCATTCAGCATGAACGTCCACTTAGATTGAAATGCATATGTATGTTTACATTCACTGGTTCCCACAAAAACTGTGTCGTAATATGATGGAAATCTATGTATACAAAATCTCCCTACATGCAATGTATCTAAAGCTATTTTCCCTTGTGTCTTTATTGCAGCAAAAGCATAATTATCTACAGACGTCCTTTCGTGTAATTCCCTCTCTAATTTCTCCTTCATTTCATTCTTCCTATCATCAGTGCGGTCTAAAAATTCTATTTCTACTGGTGAAAGCAAGCATGTAAGGTTCTCTCTATGTGCGTGAGCTGTGTGAAAAGGTGACATCGGTTCAAAGAATTCCCTCATTAATTTGGCATAATAATCTCGAGCTATCTTACTTAAATGCCCTATTATGGGGACATATGCAAAAGTAACATCGTAATTAGTATAGAAATAATGTATGTCTTTTTGAGCATAAAATCTGGAAGCTACTATACTACATGTAATTCCATACGTAAGAGGTATGCTGTGATACGTTACCCCTTCCACTACTGAGGTAGGTATTTGTGTACACACATAACAATCTTTCGCATCCATGGTCTCAACATACTCACTCAGTAAGCGATAGAAAACGTTAGATGAAAGTTCCTTCTTATCATACAAGTGTCTCTCGTCTTGCTCAAGTCTCTTCAGAGCTGTTAGTTCAGTAACGATAATAGGTTTAGAAGTAGAAGCATCATTCGTCTCACTCTCATTTTTACCATGCATTCCAAGAACTATTGCTACAATGATTAGTACGCATGCGGTTATTAAGCCTATACACATGTATTTACAATACTTCATCTTACGCCCCTGTGTAGTGAAGCTTGTCATGATCTGTATAGAATCAGAAAGTTGAAGACACTTTATCAAAGCGTATTTGCAGGTATTTACAAAGCTGAACGAGTTCAATGTTCACACAGTTTTCTTTAGCAGCTTAGTCTCTTATCGGTTAGCAGCGTTGTCTCAAAATCGGTTTCAAAGTCAATCAAGTTAGCAATGTCTTAGCCGGTTGAAAAGTCAATCAAGTGGTCAATGGTTTTAGTCAACAGAGTCCATATAGTTTTTATTTCCAAAATGAAGTTCTGTCTCTTCGTTCTCAAGACTGAGGGATACGAATTCGTCTGACCAATCGTTATTGGCTACGTACGCCCACTCCGGACCGGAATACCTTCTGCTCGGTATCCTTTTTCTTTTCAATTTTGCATCTCTCTTTGATTCTTTCTCACTGGTACTTTCCTCTTTGGCCAAGTCCCTTTCTTCACTTGGTGTTGGCACTACAACAGACACTTCCTTTCTTTTCTCTTTCACTCTTGGCCCTTCACTGTCATTCAACGTTTCTCTAGTTCTTAGTTTCACTGGCGATATGCTTTGTCTACGTTTTGCACCGGGTCCACTTGACGGACCTGCAACCTCTTTCGAAGGAGTTTGAACAGTTTCACTCTGTCTTGTTTCGTCTTCTCCTTCTGGGAAATCAATCAGGTTTTCCTGTTCCCTTCCTGTATCGTCTGCTTCTGGGAAAGCCCTCCTCTGATCAGACTTTCCTGCTTCTTCACCTGTTTCGAGCCCTTTGTCACTGTTACTCTCTTCAGGCTCTTTGTCACTTTCAGCTGCTTCAGGCTCTTTGTTACCGTCAGCTGCTTCGTCGCTGTCTGAGGCTCCTCCTTGGTCTTCCCCAAGTGAATCAGTTGCTTTGTCCTCAGAGAATATTTCTCCCTCCTCTATTTCTGCCTGTTCGCTTCTAGTTCTGTTTCGCTCTGCCTCAGCGCTTGGTACTTTATTGTCAGGTACTGGTAACTTCAGCGCTTCAACTTCCTCATCTGTGGGACACAACACCCTCTTTGTGTGACTGGCGTGAATCCAGTTGGGAACTCCCGCACACTTCACAGCGGTGGTAGTCGTCAAAATCACTTGGAAAGGTCCTTTCCAACGGGGTTCCAAACACGACTTCCTCACGTGCTTCTTTATCACGACCCAGTCACCTGCTTTCAGGGCGTGTCCTGGACCTTGGATCGGTGGCAAGGTGGTTGCCTCCACCTGGTGAGAGAAAGATCGAACCACATCAGCTAGACCTTTGCAGTAGTCTAACACCATATCATCTGTAATATTCAAAAGCGCATTTGCAGGAACTGCTGGAAGTCTCATAGCTCTGCCCATGAGAATCTCGTGTGGGGACAGTCCAGTCTTTCTGTCAGGGGTGTTTCTCATTGACATTAGCACCAAAGGCAATGCGTCAGGCCATTTCAAGTTTGTCGATGCACATATTTTCGCCATTCTCGATTTCAATGTGCCATTCATTTGCTCCACTAGACCTGATGCTTCAGGGCGGTAGCTACAATGCAGCTTTTGCTCAATGTTCAGTGCTGCACAAAGCAATTTTATTACTTCATTATTGAAGTGACTTCCCCTATCTGATTCTAAAGAGATCGGGAATCCGAAACGTGGTATTAACTCTCTCAAGAGTAGTTTTGCAACTGTGAGACTGTCATTTCTGCGTGTAGGGTATGCTTCAATCCAGTGACTAAAAATGCACACAACCACCAACACATACTTCAAGGCTCCATGCACAGGCATCTCAATGAAGTCCATTTGCATCCTGCTGAATGGACCCCCTTCTCTTCCAATGTGGCTCAAATTTACTACTGTTCCCTTCCCTGCGTTCATCTGTTGGCAAATGACGCAACGGTGGCAAACTGCTTCAGCAACTTGACGGAATTTGGGGTTAAACCAATCAGTTTTAAACAACCTAATCATGGCATCCCTCCCAAGATGAGCTTGTCCATGGTAAAATCTGGCTATCTGTGTCAAAAGGCTGTTTGGAAGAACGAATTTCCCTTCACTTGAAACCCATAATTCATCTAGTCTCTTTACACATTGTGATTTGGTCCACGAGAGTTTCTCATCCTCACTGACATCATTCTGTAGGGATTTCAATTTGTCCATCGTATCTATCACCTTTAGAGCAAATATTTCGCTTGGTTCGAGTTCTGGTTCACTTATCAAATTCCATTCATCCCTAAGCAATATACAGTTCAATGCGCAAAACCTTGCGACTTGATCCGCATATCCATTTCCCAGAGAAACATAATCTTGTCCCTTCGAGTGTGCACTGCATTTTACCACTGCTACTTCTCCTGGTAGTTGGATGGCATGTAACAATTCTTTTATTCTTTCACCATTTTTCACTGGTGATCCTGAAGAGGTCATGAAGCCTCTCTGTGACCACAATTGTCCGAAACCATGCACTATTCCAAACCCGTACTGGCTGTCAGTGTAAATGGTAACTTTCATTAATGCAGAGAGTTGGCACGCTCTGGTAAGGGCTACCAATTCTGCTACCTGTGCAGAGTAAACTCCTTGAAGCCAAGATGCTTCCAAAACACCTGTTACCGTGCATACAGCGTACCCTGCTTTCAATACACCCAGTGCATCTCTTAAACATGAACCATCAACAAAAATAATTTGATCATTTTCTTCCAATCGGGTATCTTTGATATCAGGTCTTGGTTTGGTGCAAAATTCAGTCACCTGAAGACAGTCGTGCTCGATGTCTTCAGCGTTCTCAATTTCAGCATTTTCACTGGGAAACAATGTTGCTGGATTCAACGTAGTGCACCTTTTCAGCTGCACATTAGGTGATCCCAGAATTATTGTTTCGTACCTTGTGAGTCTAGCACCAGTCATGTGCTGTGTTCGGGAACGTGTCAAAAGTATCTCAACTGAGTGAGGGACCATGACTGTTAAAGGGTGTCCCATCACTATTCCTTCACTCTGAGTGAGGCTGATACCAACTGCTGCTACGGCGCGCAAACACCCTGTCAGTGCTGCTGCGACCGGATCCAAGGTAGCTGAAAAATATGCTACTGGTCTGTTTACGCCACCATGGGCTTGGGTCAAGACAGACAAGGAACATGCATCACGTTCATGACAAAACAATGTGAAAGGCTTTGTGTAGTCAGGCATACCTAAAGCTGGAGCCCTGCACATGCATTCTTTCAATTCAATAAAAGCATCCATCTCTTCACCTTTCAGTTCAATTTCATCCAATGCATCCTTCTGGGTCAGTTTCAGTAAAGGTTTTGCTAGGGTTGAGAAATTGGGAATCCATTGGCGACAGTAACTCACCATTCCCAAAAACTTCCTCACCTCCCTCCTCGTCTTTGGGGGACTCATTTGAAGTACACTTGTTATTCTTTCCTTCATCATTCTCCGTGACCCTTTCTCTATTTGGTGACCCAAATATTTCACTTTCTTCTGACAGAACTGTAATTTTGAAGGAGACACCTTGTGTCCATTCCTTCCCAAATGGTTCAATAGGGCAATGGTGTCGGCTGTGCAGTCACTTTCTGTCTTGGATGCAATCAGTAAGTCATCAATGTACTGTACTAGGGTTGACTCAAATGGCAATTCCAACGCTTCCAAATCTTTCTTTAAAATCTGATTGAAAATTGACGGTGACTCGGAAAACCCTTGAGGAATTCGACACCAACTGTAAACTCTGTCTAAGAATTTGAAACAAAAGAGAAATTGGCTGTCCTCATGAAGAGGCACCGAAAAGAATGCTTGTGACAAGTCGATGACTGAGAACCATTCGGCATCGCAAGGGACTTGAAACATTATCACAGCTGGATTTGGTACTACAGGGCAGCATTTAATTATTATGTCATTTATTTTCCTCAAGTCCTGCACAATTCGTACCTTTCCACTTGGCTTTATTAGTCCCATAATTGGTGAATTACATGGACTGCTTAAGACTTCTTTCAGTACTCCCTGCTTTACAAACTCATCAATGAGTTGGGCGACTTTCATGAGGGTGTCTTGTGCCATATGGTACTGTGGGGTCTGGGGAAAGGTTACATTGGGTTTTACGGTCACTTTCACTGGTTCCACTCCTTTCACCAATCCCACCTCCTTTCCTGTCATATCCCATACTTCTTTTCCGACTGTTTCCTGTAACTCCGCTGGAATATCTGCTTCAGTGATCATCGGAAAAAGGGTAATCAGAGGATACTCTTCATCGACAGTCTCCATCTCATCCCCTTCTACACTGTCCTCTTCTTCCCCATCACTGCTCGTCTGAATTCTAATTCCATCGTTCGAACACATAATCGAACATCCCAATTTGCACAATAGGTCTCTCCCTAACAGTGATATAGGGCTTGAGTCACATACCACAAAATTATGTGACCCTTGATAGTTACCAATTCTGACTTGTACTGGATCTGTGATTGGGTTCGTCAGGTACCTGTTTGCTACTCCCACTACTTGAACTGTTTTCCCTGAAAGTGGCAAATTTGGCACTTCAATGCTCCTAACAGTGGAACGTGTAGCTCCTGCGTCAACCAAGAATGAAACGCGATGACCCATAACTCTTCCCTCCACATACGGACCCTTTTGATCAACTTCCAAAGATGCTGCAAGCACACAATTTCCCTCCTCATCTGAACTTCCACTCTCCCATACATCGTTTATTCCATTCTCGCTGTGTAGTGGGAATTGGTGTACTGTGTCATTTTGACTCATTCCCTGACCCGTGACCTGTTGAGGAAGCATTGCTTGCTGTTGATTCATTGGTGCTAAGGGTATTTGCATTTGCTGATTAGGTACCATAGGAAACTGCTGCTGCATTGGCTGCAATTGTGTCATTTGCACACAAGGCATTTGCACCTGTTGCAGTTGCATGGGTTGTAGACCCTGCATCTGGCTCATATTGTTTTGAAAATTTGGGTTCGGACCTCTCAGTTTCGGTCCTCTCATAGTCTGAAATGCATTGACATCATTGTTTTGCTGACCTACACCTTCCTGCACCATCATTGGGCACTCCCGTTTCCAATGTCCGACAATTCCGCACGTGTGACATGGCATCACCTTCTTCATTGCCTGTATACCATTTGGAATCATAACGGTATTCAAATCAGGACCATTATTCACAAGACCTCCTCGACCTCTGCCTCTCATCTGCGGCTGAAACATAACATTTCCCTGTTGCTGCTGCTGCGGCATCTGTTGTTGAAAACCTTGCAAACCTTGTAAACCTGTTTGAGCTGCTCTGAGCTGCATCACCATCACCTTTTCCTTCAATCTTTTCTGCTTTGTCTCAATCTCATCACTGCAGTATTTTGCATAATTCAACACTTCATCGATCGACTTTGACTGCCAACAAATCAGATGCGATTTAATCATCTGGCTAATTTCGGGTCTCAGCCCTTCCACAAACCTGAACACAAAATGGAGTATGTCCTTTGGCTCAATCGTTTCCGTGCCACTATAATTTTTAAACGCTTTCAACAACCTCTCATAATACGCGTGTATAGATTCTTTAACCTCTTGAGCGGTCCTGTCAATCCTTTGCCAATCCACATTTTTCGACGGAACCTTGGTTTTCAAGTGCTCGATCACCTTGTGGTACAAGCTCATTACCGTGGGTGATGGCGCACCTGTGTCCCTATCTCTCTCTGGTTCACTCGTCGGCCAACCTACAGCCCTTTTACAATCTTCCCACAAATCAGCCGAAACCACAATTTCAAATAAGGTATTCAGGTCTTCCCAAAAACACTTCGCGAGATTCACAAATCTATCCGTTTGTTGATACCACTCAATCGGCTTCTCTCTTAATTTGGGAAAGTCATCCGTAAAGGATTGAATATCGCACCTGTGCCATGGTACATGTACAAGTTTTCCCCCTGCTGTCTCTCTCATTGGTAACATGGTTATCAGATCGTCATTCTGTTGTTTTTTCTCACTTCTTTCTGAAGTATTTTCTTTCCTTTTGTCCTTTTTCTTGACCCACCTGCTTTCCCACTTGTCTAAACATCTCCAAACCTGTGCACTCTGCAGTATCTCTTTAAGGTGTGTTTTCATCCCTGCGGATCTCATGTGTTCAAAGTCTTTTGTCTCGAAGTCTAACCTGTAACTTCTGCTCAGGTGTTTAGTCTTAACTATATCGATCTCGTTTCTATCTGCAATTTCTTGTAACTTCTTATGTATGTTGTTCACTTCTCTTGTAATCCTAGGGCACATGTATCTTAGTTCTTCTTCTGTGTATGATTCTAATCTGTTCAAACCCATTGTTCCCTCTACCAGTTCATCTGCCTCCATACCCAACCTTATTTTATTCAGGTATTCTTCTCCCTTCCCGCTTGATGTACTCTGTGGGGAGTTCAGGCTGTTGAACCATTGTGTTAACTGTTGCGCGTTCAGTCCCATCAATGTAGCAGTTACATCAACTGCCATTGACGGTTTCTGTAATGTTTCAGTCTATGAAGTTAGCGGTACTAAAAGTGGTGGATGTGACCTTACCACGGTTGACGGAGCACAAATTGGAATTGGACTAAATTCCGACAAGGACCCAGATCCATTTGGCAGTGCCGCTATCGGAGTTGTCTCTGGAGTGGTTTCTATGCATCTCCTCCCTGTCCCATTCTGCATCATTAACCCTTGGTCGCTGGTGCTTGAATTTGCCTGTATGTACAGTGGTACTGGTGGACCTACAGTGATAGGTAGAGATATCGCATCTGGATTCTGTCTGTTCCCCGAATTCTGTGGCATGTTGATCCCCACATTGTGGTTCATCATTGCTGGCATACCTAACTGGCTTTCTACTACTCGCGCTTCTTGCGTTTGCTTTTGGGGCATCGAGAACTGTGTTGATTCAGCTTGAATCAATGTCGGTCTCCGATAGTTTTGTCCTCCCTGCTCCATTGAATCGGAAGTCATTCCCACATTATGCTCGTTGCAACAGTGCCTTTGAACCTGTGGCTGATAGTTATCAGCAGGTTTCAATGTTGGCACGTCTGGGTACATTCTCTGAATCCGTGGTATTCGTGGTGAGAAAGGCATGTCAGAGCTGCTCGGCCTCTGTGATATTTTCAAATTTGGTGTTACATTACCCTGTATTGGTTCTGGAGGGGCAGTACTAATGCTTGAGCCTTTTTAGCTTTCCACGTATGGTGGTGGGCGATCATACAGCAATTGTATAATGAACTCCTCATCATCTGACTCGTCTCCCCTTTTTCGAGTTCCTATTGCTCTCTCCATCTCTGGACTGACTCCTGTTTGTCTTACAGGTGGCTTTCCTTCCTTCCGTCTCCGCTTCATCAGTAATCGCTGGAAACAATTTAATTCCCTGCAATACGTCCGATCTCCAAACCTTTTGTGTGCTGTCCCATCTAGCATCCGCTAGTGTCTTTTCTACTTTCCTTATTCTTGTCTCAAATTTCTTTTGTTGTTGGTTTCTAGCTATTAGCTCCCAAATTGCTAATGCCTCAAACTGTGCTGGCCTTGGAGGTACTTTCATGTCGTATAGCGCAAATCTCAGATTTTCTAAAACCCTTAAATTAAACGACCCGTGGATAGGGAACGCTACACTTCCATGTTTCTCTGTTAATTTGCACCATTGTTTTAACCATTGACATGGCGCTACACCCTTTTCTTCAATGACGATGTAAGCTGGTGTACCCTCAGGCGGTGTTTCTTCTCCTACATTTGCTTTAATATAAACATCTCCCCTCATGGCACTCTTAAATGCCTTGAAAAATGTCATCTTTCCGTCTTTTGTTTTTCAAAATATGTAATCAATAAGTGACTTTAATTCCCGGAATACTCTTCGCTTGCCTTTCCCCTTCCAATTGCGCTTCACGGACTGCGTCCAATCTGTGCGCGACCCTTCTCACCAACCGACCTATCCCAGCGCGGCTCCTAGTGACGTCACACTCACACCCTGCGGCTGACAAAGTCCTGCGGCTTGTCCTCTTTTCATTCGGCTTCACTCATAAACTAATTTCTGCAATATAACGCGAGCACTTAACCAAAAAGAATAAAACAGATCTGTCGGTTTACTACAGGAAAAGGGTAATACAATTGCTTCAGAAACCTTAGGGATTTTTCACCAGCCTCGGCAGTTATTCCATCTTTCTCGGTTTCCCACTTCCGCAAGCAAAATTTGACCCGCAAACTTTACTCTCAACTGATCAATGAACTATTCTAGTGCACTTTAGAATTCGTCAAATCTCAAAGTCGAAGTTTTCTTTCACTCTGAAACATTCATACCGACTTGTTGACCACGCCCGATCAACCTATTAAACCGACCAGATCACAACATCAAACAAGTGTCACATACACTTTTCAACATACTCCGGAGTCTCTTGACCTCGCAGGGCCCGTCTCAACATCAACAACCACGTGGACAATTTTTTTTCTGCTCAAAAGCGCTACACACACGTGAAGTTCGACGACTTCCCTACTCTCACACCTTTGGAGGAACACTCCTCTAATATCGTTTAACCCCTTAAATCCTCACAAACTTCTCAATTAATCTGCGGCGATAAGCTGTGCAAGCACGAAACCCTAACTTCACTCATACCGTCACTAGAAATGCTGAGACCATTCTCATACCTCCATGTTCCTCATTCGCAAGCTCCAAGATCCCGGGAAAGTCATTGGGGACTTAGGGCATCATCATCTCTCCAACTTGTTTTATCAAAGAAAATTCTAACCTGACTCTGTCTATTGTTTGGATGGGGTCCCAAAGGGCTAAACCATCAATCTCTGCTACCATCTACTGATAACGCGTCCAGCCCTTATAAATTACCTGTACCTGGACACGTAGGAGGTCGGTGAATCTTTTAACCGAGTCGGGCTCTCCTCATCCTCAATAGTCGAGTCGCTCAGATCAATAATCAATAACTATTGTAATCGGTAATCAATACTCAATTAATGGATCAATATAGCACATCAGAAATCAATAACAGTTGGTATTTCGGCGCACCATGACCTTTCAGTCATGAATAACCACACCAGTTTATTAAAAGTTAGTGAATTTATTTCCCTATATTAACAAAGCTAGCACGATATATATATGTCTCAAAACCAATTGATATATGTATATGAACATTACTAGCTGTCCATAACGGCGGAAGAAACGCAATCTACGCAAAATCTGAATGATGATACACTCTGTTATAGCAATGCAAATCACCAATGTGACTAACTGTATTTGACTAATTGCATACATTCGGTCAGCATAACAAGATTTCAATTCTTCATGATACATTGAATGAATACCTCGACTAACCTCTAATTAGCATCGGCATGTGGGACTTCATGCAAAACGAATTTAGTCAACACAAATTTGGAAAACTTCTAGCTAGGACCCTATCAAAATAGCAGTTGGTACCTAAAAGGAAAAACACAATGCATAATACATTTATCCTTTCATATTTACCAAATACAACCAGCATTCAAGAAAAGTCTTCGTCCTTCAGGTACCGGTTGATCAACATGGGGCAAGTTTCAAAGGGGAAAAGTTTAAGGGCAAGCTTCCTTGCAACGGCAAGGAGAATGGGGCAAAGTTACTGCATGGGCAAGACGGGGCAAATCAAAGTTAAAGTCTCTAGGGTGAGAATTCTTAAAGTCTCTTTCTCCAGATAGAGAAAAGGGCATCAGGGTGTCGTTCAAAATGGAGTCTGGCATCAGGCTTCAAACTGGCATCGAGGAAAAATGGCTGACTTCTCTTTGTCCGGTGGGTTTAAGTAAGAAACATTCCAAATTCTGCAGGGTCTTCCATTGGAGGGTTCATAGGTTGGCTTCAAATTGTCCAATCAAAAATTGTCTTTTACTAGCGCCCATTTATGCATACACTGTCCTTGGAGCCTTGGAACACAAATTGTATCATGGTTTGCCAATTATTTTACTATCTGTACCTTCATTGTCCGCACCTGCAGAGACTGACCTTGTATCAAAGGGGATGTAACCAGCCTAGCACGAAACCTTGGAGATAAGTGTACCAGCCAGTTTCTACTGGAAAAATACAACTTCAAGCAAGAATATATGTTTCATTAGTTCAAGGAAAAAAATCACGCAGTTAGAATTTGAAACCAAGCAACTAGGCCAAAGCCTGTACTAAATTTAAGCTAAGCAAAACAGTTTTTTTCAAACAAGAAATCATGGCATACATTTGCGATTATGACGGATTACTACATTTTCAATACTTCGTGATTAATAAAGCTCGTTTATGATGATGGCGAACTACCCCGAGGGCACATTTTCCCCGTACATTATTTCTTTTACTAACATCGCTCTATATTATATGTACTGATTACACGGTGTGCATGAATATATGTCGGACCTTCTTCTTCTGCGTCATCACAGAATGAAAACTTGGGCCATTATGGAGGGGATGGGGATAGATCGGGTCCTAACTGATTCACTTTGATGGATGCATTGGGATACAGTGGCAAAGATTGGATTTGTGGGCAGAGGGTGAACTTTTGTCCATGATTAAATCCTCTTCAAGGGTCCAGAAAGGCGGTGTGATGCCACCTTTGCTTTTCCTTAATACATAAATGGCCCAGAACAGTATTTGTGTAACATAAGGAAAGACTTGCTGCAAATAAAAGCATGTGCAATATTAATTTTACTCTATGCAGATGACACGGTTTTAATTGTGAGAATGCAAATGGTGTACAACTTCTTCTTGATGCTATTCATACTTTTATGGGAGTATTGGACCTTAAAACCAGTATTAGTAAATTATTTGTGATGAGAATTGGCCCCAAGAATATTTCATCTAGGTCAATTTAATTAGAATGAATGGCTTTCTCTAAAGTGATTGCCTTTACATATTTTGGCTTTCTCTTTGACTCAAACCTAAATTGGAATAGTTTATTTAATAAAAAGGCAATACAGTGTCAGAGAGTTATAGAGGGGATCTTCAATTTTGTACGCAGATTGCACTGTAAACCTGTGAAACAGTTATTGAATATTTATAAAAGTGTGTTTCATTAGCTTTCTACGGAGCTGGTGTTTGGGGGTACAAAGGTGCTATCTAGTTATAGGAGGTTGAAAATACATTTTTGCGGGGACTTCTTACACCTACTTTGATGTGCTACTCTGAGGTGGGCTGGATCCCATGGTGGACAGGATCAAATTGGACCCTTCATTTCTCTGGGTAATGATTTGGGGTAACCCGTAAGCCAGCTATACAAGGGAACTGCTGATTTCCTTTCTTTAGGCAATGCTATGGCAATCCCCTCGATAAATTATGCTAAAAATAGCTGTGTAGATGTGGCTCTGTCGGAGTTCTTTTATAATTCTGAGAACATAAAGGCTTGTTCAAAGAATCAAGAGAGAGACTTGTTTTTGCAGAGGCAAGCCAGACTTTATCAAGAGGACTTTGATAAATTATGTTCCAATGTTAACTATGGTTTAATCAAATAGTCCCAAGGATGTAAGCTTTATTTGTAGGTATATTTAACAATAAGTACAGATTTTATCTCATAAAATTTCGTTTTAATATTATTCATCTTCTAGTGGCATTTCCAAGATAGGTCAACTGGGAGTCTACACTTCCAAATTGCCCCTGTGATAACACCTCTTCACAAAGCACCATGCTGTTTAGGCTTTTTTGTCAGCTATATTGTAGTGCGCTGAAACTTTTTTTGTACCAGCTCTGCGTGCCACTGGTTTTAAACAACAAAAAGTAGCCCTAACTTTCCTGCAACAGATGAGTATCCTGAATTGACAGGAACCGCCATGACAGCAGTTTCTGTTAAAGTTGAAAATTGTCCACAGGGCTGGTGGACAACTCTAAATTTGGCAGGTGTAGGTCTCTCAGAAATTAACTCCGCCCTCAACCTCTAAGTAAGGTGCATAGCTTTTCTTCTTTCTGCCATGAGATCAGAATTAAGCCTCTAAATTAAACTGTGCTGGTGAATTCATAGGGGCCCTATCCAATTGTTTCTATTTTGATAAGATCACCCTTAATATCAGATACCAGTATGTCACTGGGATAACACATTTCCAATTCCGTCCTTTGCTTTTATAAATCACTGTTTTCAGGGTGTATGATTTGTTTAATTGAACTGAACCATAATTATTATTTTAGGAATTCATTGATTTTCTGGAGGAAAGGAGGTGTTCTGATAACATGGATCCTATGGGTAATATTATATTTGGCCCTGGTACATTACCAGGGCTTTACGAATAAGGTCAAGTACAAATATATAGAAAAGTAAACAACTTCAACTAGTCTTGGAAAGGTTCTAATCATCGTTATCATAAGCCATCTGTGCAGGTAAACGTAAAGGAATAGGAGCAGGCGTAGAGCATTAGACAGCTCCATAAAAGACCTCCTAAATTGCTGTGTCTAGGGCCATGAAACAATTCAAACATTTGGGACCTTTAGCTCTACAGGTAGGGGTGGGTGTAACTTGTTTAATGTTCTGTACGTTTATTATGCAGAATTACAGGAAAATTAAACAAGGAATGATATTCACCAGTTAGCTCTATTTTCTTAGTGCAAAATGCACAATGGTATCAAAAATTAACCTAGGGGTGCATTTTCTTACGCCTTGAAAATACTGCAAAACTGGCAAAAATACTGCAAAAGAACAGAAAAAGCAGCAGCAGCTCGCTAAGTTTGTTGTTCCTGTGCTCCTGAGATAGGATTTGTGCCCCAAATTATGCTTTATTACATGAGTGAGTGTAATTGTGTAATTGTCTATAATTTTGCATCACAAAATTAATGCAAAATTACCATAATTGCACCAATTACTGCGGCATAATTAAAATTTTACCAAGGCCTACCTATAAGTTAGTTTTTGCATCTAAACCACTTTCAGCAATAAGGGTCCCTAGTCCCAAAATCACAGGGTTTGTGACCACAAAAGTGCTTATTGTTAGATACAAAACCCCTTTTATGAGTTGGAAAAATTTTCAACTCCTAAAAGGACTTTTGCGATTGTTTCTGAATTGCAAATAGGAGTAATTATGAAAGAGATTTCCACCCTACTATTTCCAATTCGAAAAGGCATTTATTGATAATTTACAATTGCCACTGCTGTCATTGCTCCATTGATGAGCTAAAGACCATCGAGTTGGGATGGTAACTAATTTGCAAAAGTGAAGAAGTCCCATTAGTAGCCAATTCCCTCAATTCATTTGTGAATCATGCTAGCACTCTTATGAGGGAGAATATTTCCAAGACACAAAACTTTTTTTTTTGGCTCCCTTGGGAATCCTGGTGGCACTAAAGAGTTTTCCATTTTAAAATACAGTCCAAGGGATGGCAAGCCACCATTCCTGTAATTACAGTCAGTCAAAGAGGTTCACACATTTGCACACGTCCAATGAACATTAATTAGGCAGGTCATTCTTAAACCCCCTGCGATACAGTATTTTGTGAACCGACTTAAAGTGCATAGGTCTGTTTGCAAAGTGCTATTCCATTCGCAAAAAGTATGATTGCAGTTTGCAACCACATTTCATGAATAATGAATGCTAATTACATTCTATCATTGTTTGCAGTTCTGCCTGGTGATTAATACCTGTTGAAATCTGCATGATGCATAATAGCATAAAATGTAAGCATAACATAAAATGTAAGCTGTTTAGACACCAGCCGGGTTAATAATTAAGTTTCTCTGCTATCTGCACAGCTTCTGACAAAGATATGCAAACTGTCTGCTATTTAGCAAGCCACCAGGCGAATAATAAAGTTTATTTTCTATTTGCAAGGCCACCGCCAAACAGTACATCATTTCTGCTATTTAGACAGCAAGCGGGTAAATATTTTTGTTGGTACTTGCCAGCCTACCAGCGAAACAGCATATAATTTCTGCTATTTAACCAGCAGCCAGAAAAAAAAAAAATGGATTTGTCATTTTCATCAATGATGGCCCAATTGTAAATAATGGCTGCTGTTTTGCTAGCAGCTGGGTAATGAGTGAAGTTTCTTTGCTGTTTGCTTGACTGCCGGCCATGTAGTACATAATCTCTGCTATTTAGTCAGTGGCCATGTAAATAATGACGTTTTCTTGTTATTTGCACATCTGCTGGTGAAACGGTGCAGAATCACTACTATTTAGCCAGCAGCAAGTAAATAGTGATGTGTTTCTGCTATTAGCATAGCAGCAGGCCAAACTGTTCAGAATCTTCAATATTTAGCCAGCAGCTGGTTAAATGGTAGAGTTTATCTTCTATTTTTAAGTTCACCAGACAGACAGTAAATATTTTCTACTATTTAGTCAGCAGTCAAGCAAATTGAACAGAAAATTCACTATCTACCTAGCAGCCGAATAAATGGTCGCTATATAACCACTGCTGTTTAGCCAGCAACTGGGTAAATAGTGGAGTTTCTTTGCTAATTGCAAGGTTGTGGGCATATAGTATGTAATCTCTGCAATTTAGTCAGATGCCAGGTAAATAGTAAAGTTTCTTAGCTGTTTGCATGGACGCTCGCCATATATTACATGATCTCTCCAATCTAGTCAACTTCCGGATGAATAGGGCAGTTACTTTGCTATTTGCAAAGCCGCTGGCCAAATAGAGGATAATCTCTGTTTACTCGCCAGCGGGCAGGTGAATAGCAAATTTTCTTTGCAGTTTGCATTGCCACTGGCCCACTAATACATGATATCTGCTATTTGGATGGTGGACAGGTAAACCATTAAATTAGCTATCTATTTATACAGCCTCTGGTCAAATAATGCAAAACCTCTGCTATTTGGCCAGCAGCTGTGGATATAGCAGTGGAAATTCATTATTCACTTGGCAGACGGGTAAATAGCTGCTACTAAAATACAATGCAAAATATCCCAGAGAAAATTCTGCCCCTTTTCTTCAAAACACTTACCTCAGCAACCAGAGACTTTCTCTGGAATAATTTGATCTACAGAGTGACTGTGGCCAAATGTTGCTAACTGGTATTCAATGAAAGGGCATGGGAATGGAAGATTTACTGGTCTTCTATCTAGCATCCCAACTGGTGGTTAAAAATGGCTCTAAGGGGCCTCCTGATGGGCCTTTTGCAACCACAACCACCTAGTCTGCCCTGGGAACCTTTGATCTGTACCCAGAGCCGCACTGCACCCCGTCACGCGATGCACAGGTGCAGGCAGTAAAAAGCACTAAGCTGCTGCATCATGCACTGCAATAGGACGGCCAGCATTAGGCCAGTGCGGCTCGTGCATGCTGGGGTAATGTCTACCGCCGCTGCTCCTACCACCAATTCCCCACAGTAGTGACCCACCCCCCAAATGCAACAACAGTGACAGCAGTGGGGGACAGCAGGGACACTTTCAAATTCGGTCCCCCATGATGTGGAAGGGAGAACAGAGGGCTGCATCTCATTCTCACCAGTTCCAGCTAGTTCCCATAGTGGGGCAGTAGCCAAAACCAACTGATGCCTGTGGTCTGTGGCTTGACGACCAAAGGCCTCAGACAGGACCCATTGGCAGTAAGAACAGGGGGAAGAGAGGAGGAGGGGTGCCGCACTCGCAGCAGTGGTGCACCGCAACGAGGGTCAATCAATGAAACTGTTTTACTGTTCCTATGAATCAAATAGGACTGTGCATTTGGTCAACATAAAAGTCTGGTTAATGGGACTCAGTCCACCTATACCATCAGGAAATGTTGCCACAGTTCCTAGCTTGCTCACAGTGCCCCATCTGAACCCCTAAACATACCAGTATTTGCAACCTCAAACATGACTATTCAGATTCCCAAAAGAATAATGGAAATATATCTACTCTTTTGTTGTCACTCTGTGTACCCAAGATGAGACACAAGAAAGAAAGAAACAGTCTTTTCAAACATTGCAACAATCGTATTCTTGCATAAAAGTCGTAGGCTGTGATTATTAGGCAAATTAGAAAAAGTATGGTATCAAGCATTACATAAATGGTGAAAAAAACTACCTACATTCTCAACTACCTACACCATCAGAAAGAAAGTGTAAGTTAAAATGTGCAATCTAAAATGGAGGCTCTACACGGGCCCTGTTGTGCTTTACCACAAGAGGAGCGAGAGGCACACAGTGAGGCAGTAAGTTTCAGGTACTACATTCACCCTGCTGCACGCTCATCCCTGCCCACCGAGAACCCATTACCTCTCCTGCACGCAGCATCAGGAAGCTCACTGTTCACCGGTGTCTATTATCAGCCCAGTAAACTTCAGTGTGGTACAGTGTGACCTTTCTGTGGTCCTCAATGTCCTCAAAGTCCCAAAGCTGTATCTTCACCCACAGTAAAACCCTGTAATTATGCCAACCTATATGACAGTATGCCTCCACCCAAGAGCAACGACTTATCCAGCTCACACGGAAAGGGAATTGCAAGTAGTACCTCAATGGCTAGCCACATTCGCCATGTATTACTGATGGATAATGGTCCCTACACGTACAAGTAGCAAAGAAGGCCATGCACCAGATAGGCACTTAAACAACTAGGACGGGTAGAGAATGAATGCAAACAATCCCCTATGGTTCCAACTGCTACCCCTTTTCTGTGCACACAGGATATAATTCAGACTCCTGACAGATCCCCCAATTCTGCCACCAGCGCGAATGATGAATGCTGGCTTGCACTGTTGACAACACTCAATTCCATTATGTGACCATTCAGATTTGATGCTGAAAATCTGGAAATACAAGTGGATCTCTTAAACACCTGGGCAATGATTGTATCAGGGATAGATGACAAGTTGGATAGCTCAACATCCTTATCATACAAGTGCAAGGGTCACTACCGGCACCAGAACACCTGGAATGCTCTCAGAAAAAAAAAATTGCCTGCTGTTCTATCCACAACAAATTGTCAACTCAGCCAGAAGTGCTGAGATCTATAATCACTGATCTAAAGTTCCAAACTTCTCATACATTGACATCTTCAGTGCACAGTAGTAGCGTTAGTAGCGAGCTTGTGGTTCATCCCCCAAAATCAGCTTTAAGTGTCCTCCCCCTTCATGTTCCACCACACTATCTAACGTTGGTGGTCAAATCTTCATGGAGGGAGCTCAGAGCCCACCTGTACCTACACCAAGGGTTCGCACTGCTCCCCCCCACACAACACAGTTCACCAGGAGAAGCCACATCAACTTGGGCAACTGCAACCCAAAGGAAACCTACCACAAAGGAAGAGCATAAAAGACTATAGAAAGCAAGGAACAAATAGATAATCAGGCAACCAAAGGCCATCAACCAAAGATCTGTCAAACGAATTAATAAAACATATCCAATCTTTGAGAAACGAAACGGAACACATAAGGGTGCATCTCAGGCTACCCATTTAACAGGTGAGGACTTCAGAAAAGTCCAGACATGCCCCATGTAGGAAGTTGGCTCTGTATATACTATCTCAAAGTGAGAGATAGTGTGCACAGAGTCTAAGGGTTCCCCTTAGAGGTTGATAGTGGCAAAATTAGATAATACTAATGCTCTATTTTGTAGTAATGTGGTCGAGCAGTAGGCTTATCAGAGGGTAGTGCTAAGCATTTGTTGTACACAGACAGGCAATAAATGAGAACACACACTCAAAGACTTAACTCCAGGCCAATAGATTTTTATATAGAAAAATATTCCTTTATTAATTTATTTTAGAACCACAAGATTCAGAATTTAGGTAAGTACATAAACTGTAAAGTACTTCATACAGGTAAGTATGGAACTTTGAATTAAAATATTAATGTACACAGTTTTGGCAACAATGGCAATAAGCTATTTTAAAAGTGGACACTGCAAAAATCAACAGATCCTGGGGGAGGTAAGTAATAGTTAGTTTCTCAGATAAGTAAAGCACTCACAAGTTCAGTCTCCTGGGTATAGGCAGCCCACTGTTGGGGGTTCAAGTCAACCCCAAACACCCAGCACCAGCAACACAGGGCCGGTCAGGTGCAGAGGTCAAAGGAGGGCCCAAATAGCACAGGCACCTATGGAGAACAGGGGTGCTCTGGTTCCAGTTTGCCAGCAGGAAAGTACCTGCGTCCTCGGGGAGCAGACCAGGTTTTTTTTGTAGAAAACTGAGGGGGGTCTCAAACAGGCAAACAAAATACACCCGCAGCAGCACAGGGGCAGCCGGGTGCAGTGTGTGAACAAGGCGTCGGGTTGTAGATAGGAAACAATTGAGAGACCCGGGTGTCACTCTGGCAATGCAGGCAGGGCACCGGGTGGGCTTTCGAGCCAGCCACTGACTGGGCTAGGATGAGGGCCGCCTGCTGGTCACTCCTGCACCGGTGGTTGGTTCCTCTCAGTTTTGGGGGCTGCGGGTGCAGTGATTCTCCAGGCGTCAGGTTCCTCTGCTACCGGGCAGTCGTGGTCAGGGGGAGCCTCTGGATTCTCTCTGCAGGCATCGCTGTGGGGGTGCAGGGAGGTCGACACAGGGTATCCACATCGTTGGAGTCACCTGGGAAACCTCTCTGCGGTGTTGGTTTTCCTGAACTCGAGCCGGGGGCATAGGGTGCAGAGTGTGAAGACTCACGCTTCCGGAGTGAGGTGAGAGTCTCTTTAAAGTTGGTTTCTTGTTGCTGTTTTTGGACACAGCCCCTGTCCTCAGGAGATTCTTGGTCCTTTAGGTGCAAGTCAGTCCTCTGAGTCCTCAGAGGTCGCTGGTCCCACTGGATGCATCGCTGTGCAGGTTCTTTGAGTCTGGAGACAGGCCGGTAGGGCTGGGGCCAAATCGGTTGTTGTCTCTGTCGTCTCTGCGGGGCTTTCAGGTCAGCAGTCCTTCTTCTTTCTTCAGGTTGCAGTAATCTGAGTTCCTGGGTTCAGGGTCGCCCCCAAATACTCAATTTAGGGGTGTGTTTAGGTCTGGGGGGCAGTAGCCAATGGCTACTGTCCTGGTGGGTGGCTAGACCCTCTGAGGGGAGGGGGGCACATCCCTAATCCTATTGGGGGGAATCCTCCAAAACAAGATGGAGGATTTCCTAAGGCAGGGGTCACTCAGCTCAGGACACCTTAGGAGCTGGCCTGACTGGTGGGTAACTCCACCTTGTTTTTCTCATTATCTCCTCTGGACTTGCCTCCAAAAGTGAGGGCTGTTCCAGGAAGCAGGCATCTCCACTAGTTGGAGTGCCCTGGGGCATTGTAATACAAAGCCTGAGCCTTTGAGGCTCAGTGTTAGGTGTTACAGTTCCTGCAGGGGGGAGGTGTGAAGTACTTCCACCCAGTGCTGGCTTTGTTTCTGGCCTCAGGGAGCACAAAGGCTCTCACCCCACGGGGTCAGAAACTCATCTCAGTGGCAGGCTGGCACAGACCAGTCAGTCCTGGACTGAAGGACTGGATAAAATACAGGGGGCATCTCTAAGATGCCCGCTGTGTGCATTTTGTAATAAATCCAGCACTGGCATCAGTGTGGGTTTATTATTCTGAGAAGTTGGATACCAAACTTCACAGTATTCAGTGTAGCCATTATGGAACTATGGAGTTCGTTTTGACAAACTCCCAGACCATATGTCTAAGAATGGACTTAGACACTGTAGGGGCATATTGCTCATGCAGCTATGCTCTCACCTGTGGTATAGTGCACCCTGTCTTAGGGCTTTAAGGCCTGCTAGAGGGGTGACTTACCTATGCCACGGGCAGTATTTTGTGTGCATGGCATCCTGAGGGGGATGCCATGTCGACTTTGCCTTTTTCTCCCCACCAACACACACAATCTGCAGTGGCAGTGTGCATGTATTAGGTGAGGGGTCCCTTAGAGTGGCACAACACATGCTGCAGCCCTTAGGGACCTTCCCTGGTCACAGGGCCTTGGTGCCACTGGTACCTTTTACAAGGGACTTATCTGTGTGCCAGGGGGGTGCCAATTGTGGAAACAATGGTACATTTTTTGTGAAAGAACACTGGTGCTGGGGCCTGGTTAGCAGGGTCCCAGCACACTTCTTAGTCAAGTCAGCATCAATATCAGGCAAAAGGAGGGAGGTAACTGCAACAGGGAGCCATTTTCCTACACCCTATTAAACTGCCTTGGATCTCTGACAGGGGTTCAGGCACAGCCCCTCCCCCCCAAAGCAACTTGTCCACAAACAAATGCACATCAGTGGCAAAAGCCTGAAGCATTCATCACTACTGCCACCTCAATGGCAAAGAAGGCCATGATCACCCCCCAACAATAAAGTAACCAACAACAGCCAAAGTGACTGATATTCCCCTGCAACCATCATAGTGCCTGCCACCCTAATTCAACACCCTAAAGTGAGCACCATAAATTCAGCAAGGAGCCCCTGGTTCAACACGAGGATCACCAAATTTAAAGTTGTAAAGGAGCACTATAAGCATCATGGACCTGCTGGAATCTCACCTATTCAACAATTTTGTGGTCCATTGCAGTTTCCCCGTAGTGCATCACCGCTGCTCCGACAGAAGAGTACTGGTCCGAGAGTGCAACCCCTAACCATAGGCACGTGTAATAATGAGCCATTGGTTGTTGCTACAGTCCAATGCGTTGGACCAACTAATCCTTCAGGCAACAAGATCCTTATGTAAATGATAATGCCTCAAGAGGCCCCCAAAATATTTTAAATAGGGGGAATATTTTAAAACTACTGGGAAGCCATGCACCCCTGGCTCATATTACAAGCATGAACACTTTGTCTGTCGGTAGTGTTCCATCCCCCAAGAATGAAGCAATCAAATGAGCCAACTCTAATAACATTGTCTAAGCCTGAACTAGCTAACCACATATGGCAAGAGAAGGACAATTTAAAAACTGGGTTGTGAAGCTAACAAGATAGGGGACCGAAGAATACCGGCACAGTTCTGCAACCCTGCTATGACTACTAATTATAAAATAAAATGCTCAAAAGTAACCTTTTCGGTCCTTAGAAATTCAACAGGCAGTGGCAGTCCACCCAAAGAAAAAGCTACAAGTTCTGAAAGCTTGCGGGGTAAGCTCCAACTATAGCTTCAATCCCGCAACCCTGCACTGGAATAGTCATGGCTGCCAACCACCTTAATCAAACAAACAGGAAAATGACCCCCTGCCCCTTACTCATCTCGACTCCTTTGCCTACACACCAACCTAAAAATCTACTCTTGAAATGTAAGAGGTATTAGCAGCTTAATTAACGATGTAGAAGCGGTCACATACTGACAACAATTCAATGTAATTATGCTGCTGGAAACATGGAGCATCTCTTCAGTTCCGCTAATTGCGTACTTGGAGTTCCATTCAGTGCCAGTCAAAATGAATGAAAAAGGTAGGCCAAACAGCAGCCTGGTCATTTACATTGCATCAAAATTGAATGTTGCCACAGAAGAAATAAACCTTCCCGAACTATGGATCATGGATGTACTAGCCCATAACTAGTAATAAACATTAACATTCACCCACAACCTCACTCCAAACAGGAGATTATACCCAGGCTGGAATCAAAGTTAACCGGCCTAAGCCTAGCATATGGTCCGCCCTACATGATTCTGTCGAGTGACTTCAATTCAAATTTATTAATAAACTGACAAAAAGATGAGATCATACTCTTAAAAGACGACCACTGGGGTATGCCCCATCAAGTGGCTCCCACTGCTAAGAGAGGTGATGGCTTTAGGGAAAAGATCCTGAACATCTGCACGTAGTCTGGCCTTAGATCCCTTACTGAAAGAACGTGTGAAGTTCAGCCCCAGGACCAACTTATACTACCGTGAATTTATGCACGACCACAGACTATACCATAATTAGCCTCCCATTGTTTGGATACTTAGAGATCAATGTTTTCACAGAAAGTGTCCACAACCCACAAATTGTGGAACTAAATAATAAATGGCTGTTGTTTAACAACAGCCTTGATTTTGGGCTCTGTAACATCAACCACCAGCCTAAAGAGACTAAAATAGAAAGACATCTCTGCAAAGTCTTTTGAGGAGCACTGCCTACAGACAATTCATAGAAAACCTGACCTCAAGTGGCCTAAGCCCTTGTAAATCCTGGGAACTGGTAACACAACACTTGATCGAAGCTTTTCCCTCCAAGTCACAGCAAGCACGGGCTCTCACACGAAGTAAAAGATTCTGCTGCAGGCTTCCATCTCAAGTAAGAGAAATAAAAAAGGAACTGTATAAATTGCTGGAATCCCTTATAAGTAATCCAACTGAGACAGGCCTAACTGCAAATCTCGTAGCCACTAGGAAGAAATATAAAAAGGAATTATGGGTGCTCAGACACCCTGCCCATGACAATTTCTGGGTGACCCTCCTTGTTGCAAGTAGATCAAGAATCTCAAAAACTTTTCTGAGAGATCGTGAACCATTGCCAACAAACTCTTCCAGTGGCAAACCCTGCAAACATCTCACACCAATGAGAAGACTTCATCACCATGGCACAAAGTACACATGCAATGGCTCACCAAAGCCCCCAAGAGCAGGAATCATTGATGTCGAAACCTCCATAGAACTGGCCCATCCAACCAGAATACAGGGCAGCAGCAGAAGTAAACAGTATAGAGCAGCAAGAACTGCCAGGTCTGAAACGGGTTCAGAAGAGGGACTAGTAAATCAGCAGGGCACAGAACAGATCGGCTGTTCCTGCAAAGAGGTTACAGCTGTCATTGCTAGGGGCAGGCAAGAAGGTGCTGAAGGACCAAACGGACTTTTGCAACAACTATTCAAAGACAACCCAGAAATCTGGGCTTCCCTATTGACTCCATTATTCAATCATTGTGTCACCAATGAACAAATTCCTGAGTTTTGGAGAGGGGCGATAATTCACCACACTTATAAAGGAGGGAAGCCCTTTAACCCTGGAAATTACCATCCAATCTCCCTGTTGGACAATGAAGCTAAATACTATGCAGGTCTCTTACTAGGTACGTTGGAGACATGGATGGTCAAAAATAACATAATTCCTTCCAACAAGCAGGGTTTAGAAAGGGGCTAGGAAACCCCACAAACCTTCTCGCATTGTCTTCACTAGTGGACAAAACAATCAAAAGAAATTCCATAATATACTTGTTTTGTGAAGTTAAAAGCAGGTTTTGATTCAATTCCACACAACCTACTCCAGCAGAAGCTTGCTGCAAGAAAATCCCTTCCCCTCCTTTTACAAAGCATTGGTTAACCTGTACTCCAACACATGGCTTTTAGTCGAATTGAGGGAAGGTAGATCCCTGTCATGAAAAATGCAAACAATGCCAGGACTCAGACAAGGCTGCATCCTTGTACCCCTTCTTTTCAAATTGAGGAACAAACCAGCCTGTCGTCCTCCATATGCTGATGACGCTCACCTGTTTTCTCAGGCCAGAGTGGGGCTACAGAGGCTCTTGCCTCTCGCCACCACTACACTTATCGATATGTGAAAACAAGGATAATGATCATAGGCAGAAAGAAAAACAAACCATGCCAGACCATTTAGATGCCGGTGGCAACTAAGGGCCATATGTACGAACACATTTTCCCATTTACACAGAATGGGAAAAACCCTTTGCTACATCTGGCCCTAAATGGTCTGGCTGTCTGTACCACTGGATGTCACCATAGACAACCGCAGAACCTTCCAACCACATAAAGAGGCTTTAAAGTCAAAAGCAGCCAGGCTGTTATATGCATTCCACAAGCTCTCTAAAAAGGTCCACAGTCCTTCCTTAGAACCTCTAAGAAAGGTGATCCGTGCTAAGCTTGTGCCCACCATAGCCTATGGTTCAGAGGTAATGCACAGAGGTGGCTCCAGCCTGCTGGACAAGTTAGTGGTGGGCAATTACAAAAAAGTTTTCCGTTTACCAAAACTTGCCTCTCCAGCACAAACCGTGCTTGAATTTGATCTATATAGTCAAGTCCTGGAAAGACAAGTCACCTTCCTGAGAATTGGTTTTAAGCTTCACTCAGCAGGCACGGACATGTTAGAGAACCAACTCTGAGCTGAGAAATTCAAAATGGCTTGGCCCTCCACTGCCCGGGGCATCCTGGACCAGTCAGTCAAAAACCTACAGACTGCTGCACTATAGGCAACCCCCATCTCCTTTGCTTAATTCAAACGGATACTTACCAAAATGGTGCATCAGATTTCATGGCTAATCGACAAACAAAACAAGCATTTGCAATGCAATAATTCTAGCATATTTCGAGCAAGGTAATTGTCATCTTTTGACAGTAGCGCTCACAATCAAAAGCAGAAGAAAACATGAGAAGAAACTGCAAAAAGACGACTTGGCAAAATAAAATATCTTTAAAAAATAAAACTTCGCAGTTTTTTGCCAGTCACAAGCCTTCTGTTTGCAGGGCACTCAAAGTTAAAAGCAACAAATAGTACCTCGATCACATCGGGAGCAGAGGACGGGCACTAATTAAGTTGCATTAATTAGTGCTTGATCCCTGCTCCACACAGAGAAACAGAAGTGATGCTAGGCGTGCCCTGGGAAATTACGAGGCTGTAAGGAAGAGTGGCACGCAAACCAACAAATGGTGAGCGACAGGCGAGCTCCAAGCCCTGTATTGAACACACAAAGTCTCACAAGAAAGACACATGTTCCAGCACATGTACTTGCAGGTTCGACCCTAAAAACGGCTTCACAATTGGGGCTCGGGCGGTTCTAGGCAACTATGTCAAGCAGGTACCGCATCCATCCACAAATACATGCATATCAATGCAAGTCAAACAACAGCTTTTTCGATGTAGGCTTGTGAGGACACCAACCTTGAACTGTCAATCTGCACATTAAAGGGAACATTTGAACAACCTATGCAGGCTCTGTTTCTCCTGCAGGGAAACACTTGTGCACATCACCTGCATTTGCCCTGTCTTGCTGAAAGAAAGACAAGCACTTTTAAAACCACAGCTCCTGGCCCTGCACAGGTGTTATTTCGTGCCTCTCCACTGAGTATCCCATCATGACAGGAAGATTCTTGAAATTCATGCAGGTGTTAAAGAGAACTTTGAACAATCTAGCCCATTCGGTCTAAAGCACCAATCAGGCACTTCATTTCCGCTTCATGAGTAATCTAGGATGAGAAGGGCCAGTGACTTACAAAGCCGTTTCTAACCCCTGTGGCACATAAAACGTGCTCGTAATTTGCACTCAACATGTACACTTTTCTCATGTAAGCCATCTTTGCAGGTCACTCACACTCCATTTTGCACAATGTTAATACTAATATTTTAAATTTGCATTTAACCTATAAAATATTTTTAAGCGTCATCCTTCCAATATTTTTAGTGTGCAGAGTAAAATAATTATTTTGCAATGTTTTTTATTAATCATACAAATAAATAAATAAAAACACTAAATACTAAATGTATACTTCACTAAAACAAAGCTCCAGATATGGAAAGAAATTCCCCTCTACATTGCGCAACTCCCACAATGAGGCCCTGAACTTTCTTCATACTGTGTGGAATTGCAGAGTCATAAAGGGTGTTTGGGAATCAGAAGCGCAGGTTTTATCGGTTAGTTGTTACAGATTAACATATTAGTCTAACCTCCAGGCAGGCTTTTCTTAACATTCTAGGTGACCTTTATCAAAAAGGTATAACAGGGCATTTGTGGGCATGGGTTGTTAGTTTGCCAAGAGGGTTAATGCCACACTGTGGAGGGCAACAGAAGCCCTTATTCCTATTATAATATTTTTAAATCAATTGTATATAATTTCATACATATATGATAATAATACATACTATGATTTTGTACAAAGATAATTGCATTGGGGGGTGGAGTCAACAAGATAGTGGGCTAGACACGCCTGCTCGGAGCTAGGTCTAAGCTCCAATGATCCTGATCTAATCTGGTGCCCCTCTGCCCCATCGACCCGCCAGACTGGTTCCCGCAAAGATCATGATGGCCTACTGAGGGGCCCGCTGCCACTTACAACAGACAGGGAGATGACACACTGTGGCGGGTCACGCTGCACAAAATTACAGCCGTCCCCGCATGGAGTGCCTGAGAGTGATGAGCCATATCTGGCTGCAACTGGCAGAGTGCCCGCAGCATGAGGAGATGTAGGGAGGGATTTGGGGCTCCGCTGGGTTGGACTTGGTCAACGTTCCCCTTCCCCATTGGACCCAAGGTGACTTGTAGTGCAGATCAGCAACAAGGCGGTGAGAGGCAGAGGTACAGACAGGAACTCCCAGTGCCTCCTTGTGCCCCTGTGGGGCGACGCCTGATTCGGCAGCAACAGGGGTCTTGGAGGTATGCAGTGGGGCCAATACTGACTTGAATGTAGTGTACACAGGGTTGGGACCTCCCCTCCCCTTCTGTCCGGACTCAAGCACACCGAGCCAGCATGGGCTGTGCCATTCCATATCTCTCAGGGTTTGATATAGAAAAGAACAGGATTGATTGTGCTCTGACCCCAGTGGAGCCATTCTTTCTCACTGAGTAAAGGTGCGTGTGTGGATGCATGGGCCAGTGACACTCCCCTGACTACCTGTGAGCTTCCTTGCCCCAACTGTGAATTGGAGCATGGATTGGTGCTCAGCGGGGGCAGGGACTGGTACGTGGCCTGTGGTAATACTGGGAGAGGCGGGCGGACACTGAATTCCCTGCAGTCCTGGCCTTACAACAACCATAGCCTTCTGTGGGCTTCGAAGAGAATAAATGGAAAGTATCCCCCCATCTGCACCCCAGGACTGACAGCAAGGGACGCAGCGGTGGTTTGGCTGACTGGGAGGCTCTGGGAGGTGATTTATTGCACATCTTCCCCGCCAGTGAAACTAATTCACTAAAGTGTCTTCCCCAGTCCTAACCCCAGCTGGGTGGAGGAAACTTGGAAGGCACTTCAGAAGGCCAATGGAGGGGACATATAGTGATTGCCTGTGTATCCTACATCGGGAACAGTGGAAGTGGCCTGGCCCCAAAACTTCAGCACCACCTAATTGAAACATCCAGCAGGCTATGTTGTGTTTCATACTGCTGTAGCCCTGTCAGCTCTGTTACGGGGCCTTTGAAATGGCCAAAGATGAGGACCCAAAACCCCAATAACATGGAAAAATTGACAAATACACTAAGGTGGCAGAGTCACCCCCTGAATCAGAAACAGCATCATCAGTATCAGACAATGCAGCCCTCTTGAAGGTGATTCACCAATCCAGAACCTCTTTTGAGGATAAGATAGGAGAGGTCAGGACGGAAATGTCTCTATTATGACAGGACCTTCAGAACGTGGCCACTCAAATAACTGTGACAGAAAACAGGCTGACGGAGCTGGAAACCATTACCCATTCCTACACACAAGATTTGACTGTAGTAAAAGCAAACACTAAAGACATGTTGAGGAGAGTAGATGACACAGAAAATCAAACGAGGTGCAATAATCTGCGGTTCATTGACTTTCATGAAGGAGCAGAAGGGGCAAATGTGGCAGACGTCTTGGGGCAATGGCTCTGTGACACTTTCTTGGCAAAAACCTTCTCTGCCTGTTTTGTGACAGAACAAGCGCACACGGCGCTGGTGGCCCTGCTGCCGCTGGCAGCCCCCGCTTGCCATTATTGCCCAACTTGTAAACTTCCAAGACTGAGATATGAGCCTGAAGGAGGCATGTCGAAAAGGAGAACTCATGTTTGAATCATAGGGTGTTCCCAGACTACTCTTGAGAGGTGCAAAAACAATGGAGATCATTTGACACGGTGAAAGCCAAGCTTTGCGCCTCTCAACTACAATATATGCTGCTCTTCCCAGCCAAGTTAAAAGTCATCTTTACAGAAAATAGTCCTATTTTGCTAGACCAGAAGAAGCCTGGGATTGGCTTGTGGAGAGGCATCAGCTCCGACCCAAGCTGACTGATCAATCCTAGTCCCCAGAGACGGGTAATCAAGGGACAGGGCCAAGTTATGGACCTCGACACAGCAGTGACAAGCCGGTGGGAAGGAGTAAGGGGCAGATTCCTTGATAGAGAAGTGGGAATGGAAAGGACCCGAGGGAAATCAAAGATACTCAGAAGGAGAGATGCTGCGGAGAGGAATGCAGCGGGCCAAGATGGACGGTGAAGAAGAGGCACGTAATGGGGAGACTGAATTTGAAAAGGGACCAGGGGCCAGATGTAGCAAAGTTGGGAATTGCGACTTGCAATTTGCGAGTCGGAGCGACTCGCAAATTGCAAGTCGCAATTTCCAATGCAGAACGGTGTCTCAGACACCGTCTGCGACTCGCTATGGGGTCGCAATGACCCACCTCATTAATATTCATGAGGTGGGTCGCAAATTGCGGCCCCATAGCGAGTCTAGGCACTCGCAAACATGGAGGCCTGCTGTAGTCAGCAGACCTCCATGTTCGTGACTGCTTTTAAATATAGCAGTTTTTTTTTTTTAAGTGTAGCCCGTTTTCCTTAAAGGAAAACGAGCTGCACTTAAAAAAAAATCCGAAACCTTTAGTTTCGGGTTTTTTTCAGGGCAGGTAGTGGTCCATTGGACCACTACCTACCCTGAAAAAATATTTGTGGGTCCATTCACAAAGTGGAAAGGGTCCCATGGGGACCCCTTCCAATTTGCGAGTGGGTTACCATCCACTTGAAGTGGATGGTAACTGCGACACCATTTGCGACCGCATATGCGGTCGCAAATGGTATTGCATACCACTACAAATCGCAAATAGGAAGGGAACACCCCTTCCTATTTGCGATTCTGAAATGCATATTGCGAGTCGGTACCGACTCGCAATATGCATTTCTGCATAGGGAAACGCGATTAGCGAGTTGCAAACGGCAATATTTGCCGTTTGCGAGTCGCTATCCGTTTCCTGCATCTGGCCCCAGGTTCCTGATATGCCAAGCCAGACCCCAACTCTAGACCATTAACACAAGAAGAGCCTGATTGAGGCAAGGGGTACCATGTGGCTGTCCAGGGGGGAGGGGCAGAGGGGGCATTCATTTCTTGATAGGAGCCTGTGGGGTGTGGAGGGGATTTGTGGTCGAGGACTGTTTCCTTCCACCTTTCTTCTTGTTTTCGTTGTCTTTTGCCTTTGTTATCTTGCTGTGTTTGTTTTTTATTTGATAGAGTGTGGATGTGAACAGAGTGTTTTCCACTCTATCATTAGCCATTTAAGCGTTGATATAGCTTGATTTGGGTTGTTCAGAGGGATGGGAAACAGACCTCTCAAGCCTAGATTATGACATAGTTGTCATTTTAGACATGTGGGAGAACACACACTGGGGATGACGGGGTGGTGCGGGGGGTTTAGGACAGTTTATGATCTTTTTTTAACAAGAGGGTTGTGGCAGTTTTATGAGTGGGGCAGGCAGCACTTTAGATGCAACACCAAGAATTACACAGGGACCCACCATAGTATGACACACCTCAGACATGCCACAGATTGATGGATGGGAGAACAGGGGGATGTCAATTGTCACCTAGAATGTCAATGGCTTGGGCAGCAAGATTAAAAGAGGCCTGGCTAATAGATATGTCAGATGTCTAAAACCAGATGCAGTCCTTTTCCTGGAGACCCACTTAATGGGCTCCCAGTGCCGTTTCTTTGGGAGAGAAGCACACCTAACATTTGCACATGCGAGGTTCACTTCAGGCTCCAGAGGAGTGGCCATCCTAGTTCAAAAGATGCCCTCCTTGCGGATCATAGGGACTTCGATAGACCCTAATGGAACATATGTTGCACTTGCACTAAGCAGGATCTGGGGGAGGACAGATACCACCATCATTAGTGTCTACGCACTACTTAGATTCCAACAACCCACCTTAGACAAAATGATGGCTATTTTTCGGGAGACTGACTCATCCCTGCATATAGTGGAGGGTGATTTTAATGACGTAGTGGCTCCTGAAATTGACTGTTCGAGTGGAGGTGTGAAGGACCAGAGGGAGACACTGTTGGCATGCTTTGCTAACATAATGGGACTCTCTGACCTTTCCTGGGTAGAAGGACTATTCCTACTGGGGAGAGGGTCTATTTCTACTGGGAAAAGGGACTATTTCTACTATTCCAAGTGTTCTCCAAACTGGACTACCTTTTCACACCTGCGGGTGAGGTAGGAAATATAGCAGGGGTGGAATGTATGGACAGAGGATTGTTGGATCTCTCCCTACTCTGGTTGTCCTTGAGAGGTGCCCACACTGGCCCGGTGCAGGGTGGCAACTGAATACATGGGAGGTTTGAGATTAAACATTCTCTCGAGAACTGAGAGCAGATAATGAATTATATTTCATGGCGAACAAAGAGTCCGTAAAATCAGCAGTTATTCTCTGGGAGGCCTATAAAATGGTGTTGCAGAACCAAGCACATAATATAATTTCACATAAACGAAAGAGAGAAACAAAATCGATCAATGATCTCGAAACTAAAGTGGTGCCACTTGATTTTACCCCCGGGCCGCGATCTGATCCTCTAGCTCTCTGCAAGCTTGAAGCCTTGCGTAACGAATACCGTGGGCTGGCACGAAATGATACAAGAACTCAGCTCCTGTCAATACAACACTGCCTTTGTGAAGCGGGCAACAAGGCTAACAGGCTTCTAGCATGGTTGGGTCAGCGGGAAATATAGGCCTGATGGATACCCACCATTATAGAGGACACGGGTGCCACCTATAAAACAGATGTGGAAATAGCAGAGAAATTTGCTAAATATTATGAGGATTTTTACAGGGTGTGCTCTTTGGATGACAAATCAAGGCATCCTTGCTCATCTTCAAATTCCCAACCCATTCTAGAGTAGACAGACAGTTGGTAGAGAAAAAAATCACACTCCCAGAAATAAACCAGCAACGAGTTGTAGCTCTTACCGCCCAATCTCTCTGACGGTGTTGGCTACAAGACTCTTAGGAGTCATGTCCCCCTTAATACACATGCCACACATATCCACAAAATTCACCCTGCGTAGACTTCACAATTTGTTGGCTACAGATGCCAAAAAAGCCTTTGATGCGGTCCACTGGCCTTACCTGATTGCAAAGCCTGAGAAGATTCGGATTTGGCCGCAAGTTCCTGAACTGGGTGGCACTCCTCTACACAGAGCCCAGGGCTGTATTGAGGGTAAATGGTGTCTTTTCCTTGGAATTTCCTATCAGAAGGGGAATGAGGCAAGGCTGTCCTCTGTCCCTCCTCCTATTTGCGCTCTCTCTAGAGCCTCTTGTGTGCTAGGTTTGAGACCACCTTTACATGAAAGGATTTAAGGCCAGGGAGGGAATAGCAGAGGTAGAAAACATTTCATTGTATGAAGATGATATCCTGCCATATATCACCCAGCTGATGGTAATGATCCTTGTGATATTCCAGTTGTTTGAGCTCTATGGAGCCCATTCAGGATATAGGATCAACTGGGATGTCAGTCTTGTATCAAGCGGGTGGGGACTTCGATATATCAGCTATCCCAGGATGGCTCAGAAAAGTGAAGGAAAGCTTTTAGTACCTAGGAATTTATGTCACACCAAACAAAGAGGTTAGTTTAGATAGAAATTTGCATAGGGTCCTGGAGGGATTCCATACTGATTCAGACCGTTTGAAGGCCTTACCACTAACAACAGTGGGTAGGGCTGGAATGTTTTAAATTATTACGCTGCCAAAGTTCTTATATGTCCTTCAAAACACTTATTATAAGTTCTCAGATTGGATATTAGCTAAAATAGAAAAAGAGACCTTAAAATTGTTATAAATGATAGACACTCTCGGGTGGTGCTGAATCTCCTACAGTGTAGTCAGTATAATGAAGGCATTGCCCTCCCTGACGTCTGGGCATACTATTGAGCAGAGCACCAGATTGTACCATATGATTGGGGACATACAGGTAGTAATCATTCCATATACACATTGGAAAGGACTCAGTTTCAAACTAGACCATATCTCCATTATCTCTATAGAGGGAAAGGGACAAGAAAAGCTACGACCGGCGACTCAAGTAAGGATAGAGGTCCTCAACTAATAATAGAGATTTGTCTGAAGGCAACTGCAGGGATGGGGCTAAAATCACCCTAGATACCCCGCTATTGTTGGGGACTAAACTTTAAGAAATTGTTAAGCTGGTGGGGTTTGCGTCTTGGGCGCTCAATGGAATATCAAAGCTTGGAGATCTCCTAAAGAAGGGGGGGCCTAATTCTGCTTAGTTCTCTTCGGCTTGATTATCAACTCAGCAATATGCAGTATTAAAAATACAGTTGAAACACCCGTGGAGGGCGACTCAATGACTAGGCATCACTAGAAGGCAGGCTACTCATGGAGAAATAGAAGGAAAGGGTGTGTTTTACACATATAAAACAATAAACAACAACCAACTGGACTCCTTGACAAAATTCAGGGCAAAGTAGAACAGTGAATTGGGAGAACTAGATGGCCCTGACTGGAAGGCAACATTGATGCATCCAAGAGAGGTGGTAATTAAGTCATGCCCGAGATTAATACAATTCAATATTTTTCATCAAGTTTATTATGGCTGAGCTAGACTACATAAATTTGAAAGGGCGGATTGTCTACAAAGCTTAAGATGGAGGGAAGACAGGAGGTCCTTTTTTAATACAATCTGGGACTGCAATCTTATGCAGCAATGCTGGAGCGTGACACTGACAGAATTGGGGAAAGTAAAATAGGTGGTCTTCCCTGTGGAAGCTATATACATCTTACTGGGTATTCCCACAGATGTGGATGTGCTAAACTCCTATTCTGCAATTTGGGACTTGTAGTAGCAAAAAGAGATTTAGCTAAATGCTGGGAGGGACCTGAAGCCCTTCCCTGCGAGAATGGAAGGTAGGGATGAATCTGTACATGGCGGCTGAAAAGGTAATCTACAAAGCAAGAGGGTGCCCAAGAAAATTCTATAAAATCTGGGGGTCCTGGATTCAATGTTATGACCTAGGTTTGATAATGATTAGGGAAGATTAGGGAAGAGTCTCATGCCTACAGACCTTCGTTCACAGCTCCCTGTCACTTGACCCTACCTAATGAGATCTGAATACTTTGACATGTTAATGTACCTAGGTGTGTAATTGATTACCGTGCTGATATTGCTACATTCCTTCTGCTTTGTTGTTTGTTACACCCTGAGAACGAGTTCGCACAGTTTGTGATTATCTCTAAAATAATAAAACTTTTTTTTAAGAAATAGGTAATTGCATCGTTATAACAATTAGTTTGTGGTAACCGAGTAGCAATAAAACTGAACGTCCAGTCTCTTTGTGACTTTTAACATGGGTTAACCAATTGCTCAGATCACCTAACCCATTACATTATAATGATGAGGCAATATATGTAATCCTAATCCATCCCCCACCCAGCCCTCTCCTATGTTGTGGAATCCTGCCTTGCCCCATCCATCCTGCCATCAAATCTTAGGGTTATGACCTACATAACTGATAAAGGATGGCAAGGTAGTCTAGTCCACATCTGAATGAGTAGGTAATTTTGATTCCCAATGAAATGCTATTGGGGTTCGACGTAAACTGTGTTTTAACTCCACAGCAACACAGCACCCTCTGCTAACACCCAATTTTACAATTTTTTTGTCCAGGTGGTAATACTAGGAGGCCATGTTGACATCGTTTGGCTACCGTTCGCCTCGCTGAGAGCAGTGCCAAATGCAAGAACCCAGTGATGGTTTTAGTTTTTTAGACCAGGAATATATTGGCAGTAGGCAACTCTCTTGATAGTCTAGGTTTGCACGGCTAGTGACATTGGATATCACTGAGAGTACACTAAGCCGAAAAGGGTACAGTGCCATGCAGCTTCAAAGCATATGTTTAAGATCTGCCGGAAAGATGTTCATTCTCGAACTGGGAAGGCCGTATAGAAGACTGAGCTAAAATTGACCGGGGTAAGGTGTGCCCTGTCAGAATGTTGCATTGAATAGGGTTGAAACGGGTATTGTGTGAAACTTTGGAGGGGTATTTTAGAGCTTACTGCCAGCCCTTGGCATTGAGTGCTCATTGAATGTCTGTTTCGGGGGCCTCTCTAAGGGGGCGTAAATATGTTCCAGCATGTGCCTGGATAGATGTATACAGCAAGGCAATTAACTTCTTTCCATAGCCTATGGCATAGAATGTCTTTAGTACTCTATGTGTGGGGGGCTCCTGGTAGTCTGGTTGCCAGGTTATTTGCATTGCATTTTTAGGTCGAGTGTGCGAGGGCTCTGGCCTCTTGTTATCTATCTGTGGGCTTTTAACATGGCCATCGCACACCCATCACTATCACTCGTTCATTGGCTTGCCTTTCAAAAATCCTTTGTTATCATTGGTAAATGCTTTACGTTTTTTCCCTCCTTGGGGCAGTTTTGTTACTGCCTTGGCCATCGGCCCTGTTACATGGATAATTGCACTTTTGCATATATGTTTAACTGTGAGCGAACTTCTTTTTCCTTTTGTGTCTCCTTCGCGCTCATGCTCATGGCGTCCATGGCGCTTTGAATCGGCTCGCTAATGTCAACTGTTTTACTTTTCATTTTCAATTTATGTGCATGAAAAGTCCAGTTAGGAATTTACAACGCTAATAACTCTAACTTGAGCAAACGCAAGACCCATTTCATTGCCAACGCTTGTTTTATTTGGGCATGCAGAAGGAAGCATCCTCTCTCAGTGTTATATTGTTTTATTAAGCCCAGGAACGTGTGCAGAGTTTCCTCTATAAATAAGTCACCCACACTGTGCATCCCTGTGTTGTCCCACGTGGTTCTAGCTGCAAGCATTCCCCTTCCAGTGTGGAGACCCAGAAAGGGCACAGCAAGGGCGTTGTTAGGCTGCAACAAAGGCAACTCACTGCCGTGTTGAGTAGACGCTCCATTTGGAGCTCTTTCTGGACGAGAATAAAGTATAATGTACTGATCCAGCCATGATACTGGTTTGTGGCATCTTACTTCCATTAATGTCTGTGCTAGCCAATAGGCTGGCCATTATATGTGGGAAACATAACTCCGAAAATCAGGTACTCCTAATTTCCTGTCTGCTGTGGGAAGTGTCCGCAGTGCCGGGACAATTTGCCATTTGCCTTTTCCAAATGTAGTTCTCCCAGCAGAGTATCTAACTCACTGAAAATTTTCGTGGATCAGCACCATTTTGGATAGTGTTTTGTGGCCCATCACTGACACAGGTAAGGTAATACAGAAAACAATATTCGATCTTAGTGAGCCGATCGATTTTTTAGATTACCCTTGAGAAGGTCACCTTCAGCATGTAATATGTAGATTCCTAAACAATGGAACGTGTAGTGTTCGTTGTATGGGGAATGGAACGTGTAGTGTTTGTTGTATGGGGTCATCTACCAAGGTGAGATGCGGGTGAGGGTGCCCCGTTGAAGAGGGAAGAAGTATGATTTGTTGGTATTGACTTTTAGACCTAAGAGTTCATGGAACGAGGAGATTGTGGTATTTATTGAGTACAATTCAATCTCTGGGTATTGTATATAAAATAGTATGCTGTCTGCATATGAGGAGACATTGGGCATTTCATCTCTAATAGGAGCACCCCAGTCTCTCGCCAGAGTATGTAATTTTATTTCTAAGGGTTCGATCGCCAGGGCAAACAATAGTGGAGACTGTGGGCATCCTTTGCTCAACCCCTGGCAACTGAGTAGCTGCCTGTAATGTAGTGGCCAGTTCTGGCCTTCAATTTGAGTCCAGCATACAATATTTTGATCCTCTGCAGCATCTGGGGACCCAGGCTCAAATGTTCAACAATGTCAAACGTATTTCCAGCTTAGGGTACTGAATGTTTGTTTGTGGTCTAGAGCTAACCAGACTGCCTTAGGCCAACGCAGGGATGCACGCTCTTTGGCTGCGTAGTATTTATTAAGACGTTTCAGTGAGGGATAAAACCATTTTGATCTCTGTAAAACAGATCAGGCAGACAGAACAGTAATATATCCACTAATATTGAACTATGAATCTTGTAATCTATGTTAACAATAGAGATCGGGAGATATTAAGTTATTATTTCTGGGTTGCTTTTCGGCTTTAAAATTGAGGTGACTGTTGCTTTATTAGTGATCGGTGGGAGAAGTCCAATTTGATTAGCTTCTTCATATAATTGAATAAGTTTGGGGGCACTATGCGCCTCACATGTGCCCTAAAACGTGATAGGTAATCCATCAGAGCTAAGGCACTGACAGCATGCCGGAACTCCTGTTCGGAGACTGGTGCTTCCAGCATCTCCATGTAGACTGGGGTAATAAAGAAGAGGCTAATATTTGAGAGGAATCTTTCCTGAGCTCCGTTCGCAGGTTGGGCTCTGAAGAGTAGAGTTCCTAGTAATATTGTTTAAAGGCCATCCCAATGTCCTCTGGGATATTTCTACTTTGTCACTGGGGTCTGTAATGGAGAGTATTAAGTATCATAATGGTGGGGGTGGGAAAGCCATGCCGACAGGTGGTGGGTCTTGTCACATTCGGCTTGTGTCGTGGTGATGTAAGTTGCAATGTCAAGGCAGAAGAGGTACTCTAACAAACTGATATATTTATCTTTAGATGCTCAAAGATCTGCCACAGCATCATTCTTGTACCCTCATACAGAGGGTTCTGTTCATGTTAATTAATCTGTGAGTGTTTTACAGGCTCCTAGCCAAACCCCCTTATCACTACCTCAAAAGCCTCCCACTCTATGGCTGTAGTAAAGGCAGTGCTTGAAAGTATCTTGAAAGTACTGCTGATGGCCTTATCTGGTATCCCTTTAAAGGCCCAATCCTTGAGCCACACTGGTTGTAACTGCCAGGTAGCGACTGAGGTGGGAATCCTGCCCTAGACGATGCACCTCCCCAGGGACTTGTGACCCTAAAGTATCTTCACTTCCCAAGATAAGTGAATAGGAGCATCTGTGTCTGTAGCAGAGTTGAGCAAAATATATGATTGAGCCTGAAGTGTACAGCATGCAGGGGTAAGAAAATTAATATTTCTTCATTCCAGGATACTGGGCTCTCCATGCATCTACCAGTGCTATTAACGTACCTGTTCCCTTAATGCAGTTGTAATGTGGATTGCGGGTGTTCGTGGAATAGAAGGATGTGATTAATAAGTACAGTGTCTACTACTTAGTTAAAGTCCCTTCAAGTAGGCAGCATGGGTTCACCCACGGTGTCAATTTATTTGATAGCAGCTTTAGAAATCGGGATTACTCAAAATTTTGGACATATACGCTGCCCACTTCTACTGGGGTACCACCCAGAATTCAATTGAACACAACAAATCGACTCTAGGAGTCATCCACCGCAAAAGGGACCCCTCTCTCGCACAATAGTGGCTTCTCTAGCATACGAAGAATAAGTTGTGCTAAAAACGAGCCTCTCCAATTGTGCTTTAAATATTTATCTCTTGCTTAATAAGGAGTGTTACTTGCAGGAAAGCCACCTGTGTGCCTTGTCTAACCAACTGAGCTTTGATTTTGTAGCACTTGCTGGCAGATCCCACTCGCCTAATATTCCAGGTTATTAGTGTATACTTACACTGTGTTCCAGTGATGGACATGGAATACTATAGTGTGTTGGGAGTGGCTGTATGATATCTCTGGCGCGCGGATGTTAGAGTACCCGTTTTTCTGGGCAGAAAGAAAGAAAAAGAGTTGGGGGATCCCAGGCATAATATCCACTCCTCCAAAAGAACTCCCGGGCAGAGACTGAACTTTTACCCGGTCCAAACAAGTTACTGCTTACAGAGGAGCACCTGATTAAATCAATCATGAGAATGAAGAAATAAAGGAAGGGTGATTGTAGTTAAGCACAAAGACTGGAGGAGTGGAAAGAGCTACTACCAAAGTGTAGTAAACAATACTGACATTACTATAGGTCCTACGTCTGAGCCACTACTCTTAAGTAGGGACTATCCTTAGTGAGCAGTGTATGTAGGGTTCTAAAAGATATGGCATGACCATGCTTCCCATGTAATGTGTGATGTGTCACAATGTCTGTTGGAGTCATGTTCCTAACTATTACAGGATTCACTTCCAGAACTCTAACTGGAGAATTTTGGGAGAAATGTAAAACTGTACGGTCCATTAAACTAAGTTGGGTCCATGGTTTTTGTACGATAATGATCTACACTCTGTGGCATGATTTGAGGCATTATTGATGAGGTGTTACTTGATTTGCTGCCTTTTCAATCTTCGTCCGAATCCTGTTCTGTGAGGAAGCCAGTGGCATCATTGAGAGAGGTTGCAGTGGCACTTGCTGCCCGTGGCCTTCCTATGCTTGTGGTTGGGATGGTGCTCCTACTAGCATACCTCGCTTAAGGTGTTGGCCACACCTCCTTTCTCCGACGTCATTCTTGCTTTGAGGGCTTATCATCAGGGTCTCTGGGTGGTGCGCATGGCTATTCAGACTGGTACTTGTCTATCCAGTTCATGGCTACCTTAGTTCCTTGAACAATAATGATTGTGTTGCCACTATGATTTTCTGTCACAGTCGAAATTAACAATGTATATTTTAGGTCCAGTTTTTGTAGTTGCTACTTAGCTACCATGAAGGACGTCTGTGGCTCTGAACTGCTAGCATTTAATCTGGAAATATCATAACCTTGGAGTCGCCTATTGCTATTGATACCTTGTTTCTGACTTTATTGAGGATGAAATCTTGATTCTTATAGTTGAGAATCTTCGCCACTATGAGTCTGGAGAGATTTAGGGGGAAGCTCCTGCCCAGCTCCACAGTGAATATTGCAAAGAAGACCTCAGAGACTATCTCCATCTGTATCAATTTTTCCACACACAACGTTGCATTAGGGCCCTCAGTATTCTCTGCGGCACACCCACCATTTATAAATTAATACAACAAGAACTACATATGGCATCTCCCACTGTGCTTTCTAAAACTCTGACTCAGTCAGTGATTTCATGGACTTGCTTGGCCATTTCTCTGCTCTGTAGGAGGAGTTCAACAATTAAGACTTCATTATGAAGTACTTCTTTGAGTTTGCATTGGTCCTCCCTCAGTAAGTCACTACACTGTTAATTTTTACCTGGCCAGCATGGTTTCATTTTTAGCTCCTATAATCTGGTACAACATGTCTGCAAATGGGTCCACCTGATCGCACACAGGGAAGTCATCCATGACACTGGGGGTGGCCCACTGAAAAATCCCCCTTTGCACGGGAATCTGAGTGCAGAATTGACTTTTGTGCTCTGGAGTGTCCCATTTTTCTTAGTTGATGACTAAGATGCTGAGAGTGACAAGATGAGGCCTATGCAGTAGGGCAGATTGGCAGCAGAGTTGGTGGTTAACCTGGGTGGATAAGCCCGCCAATCACCCCCACTCTGTCTCCCTGGACAGTTGGCAGTTAAAGAGGAGGGTCGGCATGAGCAGCTTTTGAAGGGTTTAACAGCTGTGACAGTAATCCAAAGGAGAATAGCTGTTTTGGTGGCTGGAGGAATATTGAGTCAGGCAGTGTCAAGGAGGGAGCTCTTTGTCCACTGATATATTGTAAAGTGCTGTTAGGACAGCTGGATCGGGCACCCCTGCAATGTCCTGTGTGATCTGCCTGCTCCCCCATGGGACTCTCATGAATCATGTGGCGCCCCTCTCTCCATGTGTTCCTCCCCGCCACAGTCCTAATTGTTCCCTTTTGTGCCCCCTTTACTTTAAAGGCAGCCACGCTGGGGTGCAGACTCTGGAAGCATCATCTCCCTGGGCCTACTAAACTTTCTCTGGCTCTCGTACTCTCGCGACAATACTGAGAGTCAATGTGGCTGAGCAGCCATTTTGCTTTCAGAGGGTATAAATATCAAGCCTCAGCTGGAAAGCTTTGCTTGGTTTTGTTTCCCTACTGACAGCAGCAGGAGACTTTTGCTCCCATTTCAAGGATCAGTGATGCTAACAAACCCCACTTGCCTCAATGAAGGCTTCTTCCTGCTTATGCCATTCTTATCCTTGATGGTCCCATCCGATTTGTCTTTCCAAGCTTCTCGAACCTTCCTCCTGCAGACAAAAGCAAAGAAAGAAAGTTGAGAGAAAACCCTGGAACATTGTGCGCAACCGTGCCCTACAGAAACTAGACAGGTATTCAAGTGAGTGCATTTTGCGACATTTGATAAAACATTTGGAGACATTTGAACAATTGCATTAATGAAATACTTTTGAGACATAGGAAGCAAGGATAGTGTATAAGAGAGAAAATGTGGATGCAAAACATTATAGACTGTGCAGTCAATGGTCAAAGGACAATTGCATGATAAGAACAAGGACACGTTTGTCTTTTCCCTGTATGTTAAGAGGTGGGATCCTTCAAGTTTAGTGCATGTGGACTATGTGAGTTTGCATCTGTATGAGCAAAGAATTAGGATTGATCTGTCCCTTGTTTCCCTCAGAGACATTATAATCTGATGACTCCCAGTCCAGCAGTCCTGACCATTGTTGGTTTCCACAACCCTTGTGACAACTGAGAAGACATGGACCTGTGAATGCAGTCTTATCTCTCTCTTCTCTTCCCCAAACCCTTTTTCCCCTTTGAGACGACTGCCAGCGTTCGTGAACTCACAATGTTCACTGAGAGATGTCTCAAGGCGGCTTCAACAGGCTTTGATTCATTGTCTCTCCAAGCATCCTCTAACACCAGTGTCGTTTGCACTGATGTTTTACAGGACACACCTTGTCACCTTGTCACCATGACCCTGACCCGTGCATTCAGATCAACATATACAAGCATTCACTCATTGTTTCTCAGAGCAACAATTCACAACAACTCAGCCTTGGCACTTATTAATGCACTTTCTAACACCCAGACGCTGTTCCATTCATTCCCTGTCTTAAACTGCACAAACTCACATTAACTCAGGCATGCTGTCACTCATGTACCTACTTACAGTAAAATATTCATACATTTACTTTCTTACCAAGTACCCACACATCTCAAATGATGTTCGACATACTTCATGGTTGAGAATCATTCATGCTGTCCCTCATATCAAAAAAGCTGGCATGTGAAAATCAGAAACGAAAACGGCATCTGGGGCCATATGTACGAACACATTTTCCCATAGACACAGAATGGGTAAAACCCTTTGCTACATCTGGCCCCTGGTGAGCTGGAGTAATGTGTGCAAGGCGTGGGCAGCATGGTCTGTGCAGGAACAGTAGGCTAGCAGCAGGAGGAGTGAAGATCGTCGTGGGGGAGAGCACCAGGATGTAGCACAAAGATAAGTATTACTCTCAAATCAAGCGCTCCCGTTCAGCAATATACTTACTCATGCACTGACGTTATTTAACACTAATAAAAACTTACTCATTACCTGGATCCATGCATTCACTCACGTTAGCTCACATGAAATACTGAACTGAATAAGCATTGGCAACGGCAATAGGTCTTGCTTATGAATAAAAGTTTGTTTTTTTTGGTATCATTGATGGGTTTAGGCACCCAATAAGTCATCATTCATGCACTCTATTGCTCATCTTTGCACTCATGCATCCATGTATTCATCCACTGACCCATTCCTGCATGCACCCTCTTACACGATTGCAATAACTCACATACAAACAACATAAAATAAAAAATACAAGTAAAAAACAAAACATGCTGCTTCATTAACATTGTGGGCATATGCTTTCAATCAAAACTAAACATCTCAGTGGGTGTCCTTTTTGCACAGGTATTGTAAATAGTCTGTCATTATTTTAAAGCACCAGCATTGCTGCACAGGTATTGTAAATAGTTTATTACTATTTTAAAGCACCAGCATAGCTGCCACATTTAAAAACAACACGTTGGCTATCATGGAATGGTAATTCAATGATACAGTGAGGACAAAGGCATTCCACAGTTGTTTCATGCTTTAGAGGAAGGGCTCAAGTGACATGCAGAGCAGATGAAATAAGTGACTAGCAAGCAACACTTTAGCAATTCCTGGAGATCTATAGTATCCTCCATTAACAATAAAAAATAGACTAGAGGCCAAAAAATGAAATAGGAACTATGAAAAGGGAAGACTTAGAACTAAAGGAATGATCAACCAGCACTGACTCTGAAGTGCACTTATTTATAGATTGATGTACACGTTGGACGAGAAAATACCTTCATTCACAGAGGAAGAGAGTCAGTGACTAATGTGGACTGAACTATTACTCCACTCCATGCATTACTGTTGGAAATGACTATCTTTAGTGTGGTATAACACAGATTCTTGCCTCAATTGTTTCTGCTGGCTGTAATATTCTGTACACTTTACCACTGCATACCAGGGGTAAAGTGCCTGTGCTCCCATTTTCAACATGATAAAATGTGGCATATTCAACTTACTGAGAAGTCCCCAGTATATGGAACATAGGGTGCCCAGGGCCTGTAAGTTAAGTGTCACTAGTGGACTGCAGCACCCATTGTGCCACCCACTACAGCGACAGTGTAACACATAGGTTCAGGCCTACCACTGTTGCCTATCCCTGGCAGTTTAAATGCTGCAATTTGACCTGTGAAAATAACTCCTGTTACAGCTCATGGACTTGTCTTCAACAAGCTCCTGAACCCCTGATCCTCCAATCCTGGGCTCTTAAAAGTGGCTTTGTGGCTCCAGAAATCCAGCTTTTGGGTTTTTCGTGACCACAAATGGAATTGCTCGCAACAGAACTGCGTCACTCGCACGAAGAATCAACACGAGCCACCACAATTGTATTTCTTTGCACAGCAAGAATGCTCTAGTATACCCGTCCGCAACGCCCAGCTAACTCTTATCGCCCACAGACGACCACCACCAACACTTTCCTTGCTCCCGGCGAACTTCTTCCCCACACACAGGACTCTTGGCTCAATTCTGAGAAGGTAAAACTTCAGCCGGACTTACCTGAAACTGTCTTCAACCCACGCTCCAATACAGTTGGCCTGCTCTTTCTGATTTATCCCAGTCTAGCGGGACCAGATGGCCCCGGTTGGCGCTTTATGCTTCTAAGTACTATATTGCAATTTAACATTTCAAAATTCATATCTCGACTTCTGCTTATTGGACTTTTGTCGTTTTAGTCTTATTTTATTCATACAGCTAAGCTATATTGTTCTAACCAGGACGTAGTGTCTTTTTATGTGGGGTCACACATTGCCTATTGTTAAGCCTAACTTCACTGTTCCAAGCTACCAGAGGGTGAGGCCAGGTTAACTTTTAGTTTATATCTGACTTATCCTGACTTGGATTGTGGTTCCTGCTTGGCCAGGGTGCATACCTGTGCCAACGAGAAACCCAATTTCTAATACATAGCAACCAGGGGGTAGAGCTCATGCCTAGAGCCAGCTCTAGACAGCAGGCGTTCGTCCGTGAAACTGAATGTAAACGGTTTTTAAAAGGGTTTTTGAAGATTGTATGGGGAATCTTTTTAAGGAAATTTTTATTGTTTGTTATTACCTGTAGTTCTCAGCCCTCCGGTCCACCGCAGCACACTGTTTGTGCGGAGAGGGTTTTCTTTTTTAAAGAAGGTATCTACTTCCTGGTTCTCTCATTGGCACACACCGCACTGCCATTTTGGGGTTGACAGTCTAGGGCTGCACTCTTAGGGATTTTATAGGGTCAGGCCTATATCAGGCTGATGGGAGGGCAGCCAGCTCTATACAGCAGGCATTCGTGCGTGAATGTAAAAGGTTTTTAAAAGTTTTTTTAAAGATTGCATGGGGGATCTTTTTTTTATTTTTTATTGTTTGTCATTAGCTTTAGTTGTCAGCTATCTATCTGGCCCACGGCAGCACACTGTTTGTGCAGAGAGGATTTTCTTTTTTAAAGAAGGTATCTACTTCCTGGTTCTCTAGTATCTGCACATCGCACTTCCATTTTGGGAGTCGACAATCTAGTACTGCACTCTTGTAGGGATTTTGTTGGCTCACGCCTATATCAGGCTGATGGGAGCATGGGCGCATAGTGGGCACGTCGAAGGTGCGCCAAAGGCAAGCCTGTCTGCACCTGGATGGCACCAGGGACCAGGACCCCTCCTCATTTCTTTCATACACAGTACACCAGGGAGCAATTGATGATGCTTAAGGATGGGGGTAAGAGCACTTGTTGTAACACTCTCGATTTCAATAAAGATAGTTATGATGTTGAATGTAAACATTGCCCATTTGCACTTAGAATTGACTTAACATCCTCATCTGTGGTATTTAAAGAATCTACTCTCAAAGCATAATCGGGCATAGTCCCTGATTGTTGGAAAATGGGTGATTGGTAAGGACAGGTAAGTACCAACACTTAGCAATAGTCCACTAACCTCCACTTAGGTCCAGTTAGGTCTCAGTAAATTAAACCTAGCTCAACCTTTGGTAGCTTGGCAACAAGCGACAAGGCTTAACTTAGGAGACAAAGGGTAAAGCATTCAAATATCACAAAACAGTAATTAAATAAAACACAAAACAGTTTAAAAATCCAAAATCAATTTATAAACATAGACTATATTTTTCTCTTTAAAATGACACCAAAACAAATAAAATCGGATAATGGGAACCGGAGATATGATTTTTTAAAGAATTAATGCTTTCTAGCGCATAGAAGCAACTAGCGCTCAAAGGGTTAGAAAAGGTCACACTGGAAAGGAACAAAGTCCAGAGTTCAGGCCACCCACGAGGTAATATTGTCACACTTAACTTTCAGAAGTGTTTGATTCAGGAAAGTGGTCCACAGCACCAGTCAAGGGTTCAGAGGCTCTGGTGTGCCTCTTGGGGTCTGGGACTGCAACTCCCACAATGCACCTTTTCAACATATGGAGTTGCTCCAAACGTTTCCAAACTTCTGGATCTTCTTCCAGGGGTCATTTTTGTGTCCTTGAAGTGTCCACAACTTGATCCAAGGTTCCAGAAGCTCTGAGTTGCTCCTTGGGAGTTGTGACTACGATTCCCAGAATGCACCATGTCAGAATCCTCAGATGGCCACTTGAAGCTGGTCAGCTGGGCTTTGCTTGCAGGACTTGATGCAGGAGACTCTGGGCAGCTCCTTTGTACCTGTAGCAAACAGGGAGTCCCTTCTTTGAAGCAGTAGAAGACAGGTAAAGTCATTTTAGTGGTGAAGCCCAAGTGTGCAGCTGGTAAAGTCCTCCAGAGTGCAGTGTCCAGGTGCAGGGCAATGGTCCAGCAGGGCAGTCCTTCTTCTCCTGTAGTACTTCTTTGTTGGAATCTGATAGGGATCTGGTAGGGAACTGAGGTGTGGTTGCAGGTCTGCCAGTTTTATCCTTGCTCCTGGGTGAAAAACAGGGGGGTCCTGGTTCTCCAATCAGGGGCAGGGTCCTTCCCCCTATGATGACCACTTCCTGAAAAGTGTGGCAAAAATCAACCCCAGAGAGCAACATTCCTCAAAAATCCATCATGGCTGAAAGTGATTTTTGGAGGTCACATCTGGCTGAGCCCACCCACTGGTGTGGCTAAAAATCCTAAACACACCCCTCTCCTGACCTCTCCTAATCTAATCAAGGGGGCACCTAATTGTCTGGGTTTGCAGGGTGTGAGGGTGTTGCTGGGTTGCTCCAAATGTCCTTCTCTGCCTTTGAAGACAAGTTTCGTAGCCCTTCCCCTTCCTGCTTCACCATCTGCTGAGGGGAGACCTCCTCCCCCAGGCACATCTCTTTGTGTGAAGCCAGGCCACTTCACACCTCATCAAGGCAGCCTGGCCAGGCTGCCAGAGGCTGGCCAATCAGAACACAGCAGCAGAAATACTGCAGGGCTGAAGTTGGCAACTTTTCAGGTAAAGTTTAAAACCCCTTACCTGAACAAGTTATATTAAATCCCACAACTGGAAGTTGTGGGATTTATTATAACAATTAATATGATTCCAAACTGCTGGCATCTGTTACTTAAGGGGACTTTAAAAATTAAAATAAAGTCTCCCCATTCTAGCCTATGGAGGCCATTCACTATAATGAGGGAAAAACAAATTTGGCTGTTTTACCTCACCAGGGCTTATAAAACTATTTTTATAAGGACCCTGCGTATAGTTACATGGTACCCAGCCCTAGGGGCATATAGGGCACACCTTAGGGGTGACATATATGTAAAAATAAGGTAGTTTAAGACTTTGAAACTACTTTTAATTCCAAAGTCGAATTTGCATGTAACTTTAATTTAAAAGCAGCCAGCAAGGCAGGCCTGCCTCTAAAATGACACTGGGCACATCAGCAGTGCACCTATGGGTGCACAACCTATGCTGGGGTCCCTAAACCTACATGCCCTACCCTATACTAGGGACTTATAGGTAGTTTGACTTAGCCAATTATAATTAGCCTAATTTGCATACTGAGTTTACACAGAGCACAGGCCCTGGGACTGGTTAGCAATGCCCAGGGCACCATCAGAGTCAGGAAAACACCAGCAAAAAGGGGAAGATGGGGGCAAAAAGTTAGGGAGCCTCTGCAATCATCCCTGTTCTCTCACACTGATTGTGAGGAGCAACTGTTATGCATTTTTATTATTAAATGTTTGTTCCCTAGTTAAGTATTGCTATGAGTTTAGTGAATTAAGGGACAGATTTTTTACCTGATATAGTGGTTCTAACAAAAACCTGGGAAGACCAGGCTTGCAACCCAGAATGAGTGATTGCAGTACACAAGGGATTTACTTCCTGTAGGATAGATTGCAAGGACAAATGCAGTGGTGGGATTGCGATTATTTATCAAGACCACCTAAAAATTAGAAGTGAGGAAGTTTCACAAGTCGACTCCAAAGCACTTATGTTTATATGCAAAATTAGTAACAGGAAAGTGTTTTTAATAGTCTGCTGGTTTATCAACAAAGATTTTATTGACACTATATGAATGTATTGAGTCTTGTATGCAGTACCTTAATTTTACCATTTTAGGGGATTTTAACTCTTATTTTGAAGCTCATAAGAATGGTGATATAGAGTAATTAATTGACAATCTAAACGCCTTTGACTTCTAACCACAACGGGTTAAAAATGAAATCTTGTTTACCTCAGATGTGGACTGATCATAAAGCTATATTGTTTACATTAAAAAATTCAAAAAGAGTCAATTCACGAAACAGTGGACAGCAGCATCTTAAGTGTAAAGTTTGGAATAAGATAGATTCAACAAAAGTTCTCGAGATCCTGGCCAAGTGTCAACCTGTGGTTCATTCAGATCCGGACACTGCAGCTACAAATTACAAGGATTGGATTAATACAGCAGTTGCCCTAAACGACTCCAAAGAAAATCCAAAACAATGATAAAAGTAGGCTTACTGCTCCCTGGTTCTCACCAGACCTGAGGCTTCTTAAAAAAAGTGTAGACATCAAGAAAGGATATAGAGGGAGAAATAATGTGAGAGAGCAAGCCAAATATAAACAACCTTTATGAGAATATTGGTGGCTGATTGTTAAGAATATGTCAGAATATATTTCTCAGAGAAAATTAAATCATCTAATAACTTGGTGAAGGAGTTAGTTAACACCATTAAATATATACTGTAAATTTATTCCCAGACATATTTTCAATAATGAAAATGATGTTTCAGATAACATGCAAGCTTCCTGGGGTACACTTTTAGACTTCTCATTGCTGATGGAAGAAAGGGTAAGTTAGCATATTGACTCTACTTAATTGGGTTCTTTGTCAGGCCTCTGTCCCCCCCAGCCTACATTTAGCACCAAAGGTAATTTCAGGCCATTTTAACACACTCCTGAGTCTTATCATCCAATCAGGATTTTCCCACCGACTGGAAGGATGCTTTTTTACTTCCTTTACTGATAAAGCCCTCTCAGGATCCATATCCAGACTCTTGTTTCCAGCTAAAATGCTGGAAAAACATTAAAATTCTGAGCTTTCAGATTATTTGGATGCAATGGCAATTTTAAATGATGCAAAATATAGTATTAAGTAAAAACATAGCACAAAGACAGCCTTGATTGCAGCAGTAGAAGAAATAAGAATGATCATGGACATGGGAGAGAAAGCGGCACTGATCTTTTTAGATCTTTCTGCGCTTTCAATACTGTTCCCCACTCTGTACTTGTCAAGCAGTTAGAATGTATAGAGTTTGGTGGCTTAGCTTGTGCCTTGTTGAAATCTGTTCTCGTAGACAGAGAGAAAATGGTTGTATATAGAGGCTTTACATCCACACGATTCATGCAGCCATGTGTGGTGCCTAAGGGTTATTCCCTGAGCCCGACCCTTTTCAATATATATGTGGCATCTCTGGCCAAACTGATTAGATCATTTGGCTTCTCCACCGTATCATATGCAGATGATAAAGAGAATGTAGTATCTACCTAAGGAGACACAACAGAGGTTGCAAATTGCTTTAGATGTTGTATACGTGAAGTGGGGAGTTGGATGTGTGACAGATCTTACTGTTCAGAAAAAATAAATCTTTCTGGGATTCCAACTGGTGGCCTCAGATCCTTGGCCCTCTACCTTCTTCAGTTGCGAAGTTTAGAAATTAAGGGATTACTTTGGATGGTAAGCTTACATTCACAAATACTTCTGAATGTCTCTATCTGCTGAGAACGTAAAAAAAATATTTCAGTTTATTCCTTTTAATCTACAAAAAGAACCACTATTTTAGTGCTGTCCAAGATTGATTACTAATATGCCCTTTATCTATGAATTCAAAAAAGACATTTGAGCAAATTACAAGCATTGCAAAATGCTGCTGCATGCTTGTTGATGAAAATTCCTAAACATTGAATGGTTTCCTAAGCTATCAAACAGCTTCACTGGCTTCCTGTGGCAAAGAGAGTGTTTTGTAAAGCACTCTGTTTGGCCTGAAAAGCACTTCATGATACATGCCCCCATTTATGAGGAAGATTTTTTTAGTTGGTATAGGCCGAGTAGAACTCTTCATTCCTGCCATACTAAATCTTTGGCTGGGCGTAGAGTAAAAAGAGCCTCCTGGGGAGGGAGAAGTTATTCTGAGGTTACTATGAAATTATGGAATAATCTTCTTTTGTGTATTAAAGCATCCTCCACCCTCTTGCAGTTTAGGAAACAATTAAAAGCATGGCTTTTTGCACACAATGTGCTTCTTTAACATCATTATTTATGTTTCTTCTCTGTTCCACGGTACGAACACCAGCACCAAGAAGCCTTAGGGCATTCAAGAGCTTTATAAACCCATTCATTCAATTAGCAACTTTAGTGGTTCACTCTGACAAGGATTGTAATTATTACCTGAGGTGGGTACTTACCCCACACCAATGAATACTCCAATGTCTTGCAAGTACACTGTCATGAATGAACTCAAAGTGTAAATGACAAGTAGGCAGAGCAACGGCAGATGAAGACTGATGAAAAAGCATCTGCCATAACATCTCCTTGCAACCAGTCAAAGCCACCACTGTTATTATTGTCTTGTCACCATAACCAACTCAGACTTCCACAATAAAACCATCAGGCATACGGTCATAAAATTGCAAATTTATATAAAATCACAGTTGGCAAAGCAAACTAAATTCCCTCCTAATTGGGCCTAACAATTATTTCCATAATTCAAATATTCTACACGCATGATTTGTCAGAGGGAGTCAATGAACATCAAACCGCTTGACTACTAAATTAATCTGTGAGATTCCAATTAGCAAAATGCTCATCTGTAGGCCTTAATAGAAAGTAATAACCATCTAGCCTTAAATGCCTATTGATTTTAACATATCCTTTTCACAATCAATATGTCCGGCTTACAGTTTTTCAACCAGGTCTATAATCTTTATCATTGACTTGTCACATTAACCACTCAGACCTACTGAACTGACTGTAAACTTTCCACAAGGCAACCATCAGGCACACAGTCATAAAAGTACAAATGTATGTACAAATTACAGTTGGGAAAGCAAAATATTGTAAAGAACTGGTCTTTTATGTGATGCTCTGGTGGTCTTTTTAGTTCGAAGAAAGGGCTTCTTATGTCCAGAGTCAGTGCCAGATGCTAGAAAGTAGCAGGAAATCCACCAATGCTCCCAAAATTAATTCAGCAAGAAGGATAAAAAAGCTGGAGACCAGAAAAAAAATATTTTTGCCAATAAGGTTACAACTCAGGAGACGGTGAGAGAAAAACAACAGGAACTGGAAAGAACACGGAGTTCACAAACTCCAGTCAGCAGGCATTGATTCAGAAACAATTGAGACGCAACTGGACTTTCAAATGAGCTCCTTTATATAATGAAGAACAGGATATGACATAACTCCAAAAAGAAGTCGATAATCTTGGATTGGGAAGGTATTTAATACATAATTAAATGAAAAAGATGGAAACAGAGGAAATAATAACAATTCCTAAAACTTGTACACAGTCTGAAAAATAAAACTGGTATAATAAAGAAAGCATGAGGTAATTGCTGAAAGGAAATAGAAACCCTTGCAGGTGGAAATCCAAAACGGTGGCCAGTGAGAGCGCTATTGTGTCCCGATTATATTGTAGTGGTGTAGTAGGCCTCTGCTTGGGCCATGCACGGCAGAGACAATGGAGAGAGCCAACACAGTATCACCACATGTGGCGTACAAGTAAGGCTAGAATTCACACAAATACTATCTTTCCTAAGACAGACTCACAACTCTTTTTAAGGGAAGCACTCAAATTCAGACAAATCAAATCATGTACTCAGGGGAACCAACATCTATGTGGCGACTAAGGGCCAGATGTACGACCCAGAGTTTTGCGACTCGCAATTTGTGACTCAATTGCGAGTCGCAAATTGCGAGTTGCCAAACCATATGTACAACAGTATACTTCACACTGTTTGCGATTCCCAATGGGGTTGCAAATGACCTACCTAATAATATTAATGAGGTAAGTTGCAATTTGTGACCCCATTGGGAATGGCTGCACTCACAGGCATTGTTGTCTGCTGGGGACAGCAGACCACCATGTCTGTGACTGCTTTTAAATAAAGCAGTTTTTTAAACAAAAATGCAGCCCGTTTTCCTTAGAGGAAAACAGGCTGCATTTCAAAAACAAAAATGAAAAGTTTTCTTTTCATTTTTTCAGAGCAAGCAGTGGTCTGTGGGACCACTCCCTGCTCTGAAAAAATGTTTTTGTTACCATTCACAAAGAGGAAGGGGTACCTTCCTTCCCGTTTGTGAATGGGTTAGCACCAATTTGAAATTGGTGCTAACTGCGATTGTTTTGTGACCACATTCACGGTCACAAAACAATCATACATTGCACTGCGACTCACAATTAGGAAGGGAAAGCCCCTTCCTAATTGCGACTCACAAACCTATTTTGCGATTCGGTCAATAGATTACCGAATCACAAAATAGGGTTTTGTGCATACCAAAATGCTTTTTTCTGCGAATCGGGCTGTTTGCGACAAGAAAAAAGCTACGTACATGTGGACCTAAATCCCCCTCTCAGCAGTACTCTAACGGCTCCTTTTCTTGATCCTGTAAAGTCAAGCAACAGGTCCACTGTCAAGGCAGACCTAAAAATCCATGTCTAAAGTTAATAATAGAATCAGGGGTGCTGGGACTGGAATGCATTTCTCATGACTACTCTTCTCCTGTGCTGCTGCCAGAGAAAAAGAAATACATAAATATCTGGTTACCTAAGACACCCTTCTTGAGTGTGCCCCTGAGGGGTGTGGCAAAGGCGGGTAACTTGGCAGTCACTCACTACAGGAGCTCTGCTTTCAGATCCCACGATTGTTCTCCACATATCACTACCACCCACCCATACACTGCCCTGGAGGATATCCCTCATGAGTGTAGGTGCCTGCTTGCTGGGGCGCTCACCCTGGGACCATATTGGGTGTGCCACGTAGGGCTGTGGCTGGGCCTCTATGCTCTGGTGTACGCGGTGGTCAGAACTGAAGCATTGCCTGCACCCTGAGCAGCAGCATCGGGGGTGGATATCAGAGCTCCCTGCCATGACTTTTCTCAACCCCATGGGAGGCCCCATGGTCCTACTGTGGCACCATCCAACGCTGCGGCTGCCCCCTGCTAACTGGAGAGCCTTTATGAAGTGGAGGGTCCACTACTTGAGTGCTGAGCACTGCAGCTGGGCATATCACTGCGGTGGCACTTACCCTGCAACGGAGGGGGCCATGACTTGGGGACCCAAATGCACTCTGTAGCCTGATGCTGGGTGAATTCAGTATCTGGACCTCCTCCCTTCCCTTCTTCCCCTTCATTTCTACCCGTCCCACAGTGGAGACTGAGAACTGCTGAAGCAGACCCAAATGGATTGCTCAAGCCGAGTGAGAGCACCCGTGGGCCCCCCGCCCCATTCGAGGGCTAAGAGGCCTGGCTTAGCGGGGGTGAGACTGTACAAACTGGAGTGCTGAAGGCCCCCTATACAGCAAACTCTTACCTGGTGTTTGGAGGTGATAGAGGTCTGATCCTTCCCAGCTTTCTCCTGCCAGTCTGCTGGGACCTAATAGGGGTCATGCTGGCCTTGAGGTGTTGGCACCTGACGGCTTTTGAAGATAGCGCAAGACCCATTTCCCCTGTCTTGTAGTGAGTGTGAAGCCCTGGATATGTATGATGGCCCTGCTGTGGCACATAGCCCTGCCCTAGGGACTGCAACAGAACCCCCAGAGGTCCATGATGCAGCTGTAAACATTTCCTTGTGCCTGGTTGGCCCCTGCTGTTGCCTTAAGCTGCTATTACCCAAACCCTTAGAGACGCCAGACTGCTTTTGCTGCTGAGAAAGCGGATCCAACACTGCACACGGAAGCCTCCCGCTGCAGAACACAGTGCCCACTGACAAGTGGAATGCTGTTTAGTTTTGATGATGGAGCTGGGGCCCCACACACCACTCAGTATGTGTGCCAGCTAATGGAGGCAGGACCTCCCCAACCTTTCTCTCCCTCTCGTCTCCTTTTCCCTTGATTTTCTCATTCCCTCTGCCTGACACTCTCCCTGCCTCACTACTGACAGCACCAGCTAAACAACGGAGATGGGGCACCTTTCTTCTGCTTCTCAACATCCAGCAACATGCACCTAGGGACAACTGACACCATCTACAAGAGATGCTGACTCTGGGATACCCCCCTCAGAATCACCACAGGACAAACTGGACTGGTTTGGACCCACAGAGTGGCTGGACCTTTTATTAAGGTTTTAGTGTCCACCGACTGCTTGATACTCTGACATTGAAAATCATTAGTACATGTGTGATTTGACTAATTTCATAACAATGTATTTGGCGCTTCCTTTTTGACCTACTATTGTGTATATATTGACGTGCATTTGTTTGTTACTATGTTGTTCCTATGCCTAGTAATACCTCCTTGGTTGTGGCTAGCGCGGTCCTAGGAAGCTCAATCTCGAATGTGGGATGGTAAGCCTCTCTATCATTTTAATTTGTGGCACTTTGGGGTTGTATCTGCTGTGATTGCACAGTATTATGTGCTTAACTGCACTTTTGCACTAATATTTATTTGTCTTTCAGTTCTATGTAGGGTGACTAATTGACCAACTGACATTGACAACTTGTCTACAGTTTGTAAGTGACATTCTAGCAATTTTTTAAATAGGAGAAGTAGTCTTCTGGATCCTGACGAAGCGTTGCGGGATCATTTATTGACCAAAAAAAGACACGAAACATGTTGACCACAAATAACAGGATTAGGCATACTACCTTTCCTTCTTTATAGAGTACAGTGGGACATTATTCCCACTAACACTCTGGATTTTTTTTAATCTTGGCCTGAGCCTTCCTCCTTGATTCATTAAAGTGATATTTGAGGCTCAGAGGTAATTTTAACCTTCTCATACTCTCCGAGACACTTACACCCTTTCTATCCTCTCAGTCAGTATTCGGTTCAGACCTCCTCCTGGCAAATTGCCTTCGGTTTAGCACCATCCCAATTGCCGGGGTGGTCCGCCAGACATTGCAGCACCGGTCTGACGAGGAGATAGCCCAGTGATGATACTTGTCACCCCTTGGGTGCTTGAGGGCTCTCCTGATATCAATCATATCCCTGACACTCTTCGTCCCTGTATTTCTATCTATTAATTTAATTGCTTTCTTGGAACAGTGTACCTTTCTATTTAACAAACTGGATGTGGTCCTAGCATCAATTGAAAGGTCCTGAGTATTCCTCAAAAGTAAAATTGACACTGTAACACTGGCCCTTACTTTGCTAACAGATGATCACCTCAAAGTTAATGACAGGGCCCCTACAACGACGGTGGCGTGTCTGTGCTCCAGCTGCAGATGCAAGAGACGCAGGCACAGATTAAAACCCTGCAGAGTCAGATCTGCACTCTTTCAGACAGAGCGGAAGATGCTGAAGGGTGGTCCTGCAGAAACAATATCAGAATAGTGGGGGCCCCAGAGGGCGCAGAAGGGCATGATGCAGTGGCCTACCTGGAGGAATGGCTCCACAGATTATTCCTACCTCCACCCTCATGGTCTTTTTCACACTGGAATGAGCCAATCGAGTGCTGGCACACCATCCTCCCCCTGGTAACCACCCAGGCCTTTGGTAGCCAGCCCACTCCACTACATCGACCACAACCTCATACTATGAGAAGCCAAGAAGCAAGACACTCTGGTGATAGCAAAAGTAACAGTGATGATCTTCCTGGACTACACACTCACAGATCAATGACAAAAGTAAACATTCCTAGGTGTCAAACACATATTACCCGAACTAGACCTTAAATATTCCCTCCTGTTTCTGGCCCGCCACTAGGTTCAAGTGGACGGACAGTCTCATTCCTTTACCGATCTCAACGATGGCTGGGAATGGGTGGAGCGTCATGGAAGAGTAGAACTCCCTTCCACACAATGAAAGCTCAGCCAAGTGCAGCCCCTGGGAAATGGCAAACAGAGGTGCCGAAGTTGCCAGCTGTGGGTTTCCTCTCAGTTCCCTTGCTCCCCTGACTTGGAACACTTTTTTACAGGATGAGAGGAGTGTGCTGCAGGTAGCTGAAGCCTTCTGTGACCCTACTCCTACTTCAGATGAGAGAGATCCCAAATCTACCAGTGATGAGGGCTCTACATCTTCCATTAACCAATGACTCACATCCTAAGAGACAGAGGCCTGCAGTAGGGGATTCTGTTCCCAATGGGCCTTGCACTCCACCCACTGTGACTCCACAAACAGCGTATGATGTTATATTATTAGCTTAAAGTTCTTCCTTTATTTGTGCCCTGTATATCTCACAATGTCACCGCACACAGACATACACTTCCTCTCCTCTCTGCCCCCCTTTATTAATCACCTCCTTTCTCTCGACTACACAAGGGTTCTCCCATCACTGTGGGGTCTGAGATAGTCTTCTAGTTACACCAATTGCTCCTTTGGCCCTGTATGGCCTCCGAAAGCATTGTCCACACCTTACCAAGTTGGCACATGCAGGGGTGGCAGACGTCAAACAGGGTCATACTAATTCCTACATTCTTTGGGATCACCACACATGTACCTCACACAACACATTACCTACCCCAATGGGTGGCCGCATGTTGGCTTTCATGGTTTGTAAGTTTTGGCAGGATGCTGCTGCATCTCTGCTTCTTTTGTTAATATTATTTTTATTTTATTTTTTTAACGGCTAAGTCATGTTTATTTCTGTGTAATGCCTGCACTTGTCTACCGCACTTTCCCTCACAGTTACTCGTCTCCCACCCTCTGCATGGATGGTAATTAGAGGCTATATCCCTCCCCTCCAACCAATAACTATGGCATCCAATACTAAAATAATGGCTTGGAATGTCCATGGCATGCACATACCCTCCCACAGGAATACACAGATTGCCTTCATCCAACAATCACACCTCACACAAACAGAAACTCTAAACCTACAGGAAAGATGGAGAGGTCAAGTCTACTCCACTAACTATTCCACATGCGCTTGTAGGGCGTTAGTGTGGATACCTTCCAGGGTACCATTTGTGGTAGACGCCACTGCAGTGGACCCTGGAGGTTGATACATATCTGTTGAAGGCAGCCTAGAGAGTCTCAGTTGCTGCTCGGCACAATCTACACACCCAATAGTGAACAACAGTGCTTCCTACATGAATTATCAGGAGTGTTAGCATGCTGGAGTGGGCTTCCATGAGTGATAGGTGCTGATTTCAACAGTGTTCTCAATGTAAGTCTCGTCAGATCATTCCTATGCCTCCCCTGCACCCCTGTCACCTCCAACACCCAGGCCTTGACAGGCTGGCTGCAACAGTGGCACTTGACAGACACCTGGCATTGCCACAATAAACATACAAGAATCTACTCATTTTAAACATACACGCACAACCTTCACGTACGTACAGACTGTCTTGCCACCACAGCGGACATATTACCTCATATCATATACGTGGACTATCTTGGCAGGACAAACTCAGATCACAATCCACAACAGCTGAGCATCTGTTGGGACTATAAGCCCCCTCTCATCTCCACATGGTGACTCCAGTGGGATGCTCTGGATCCATATATTTTGACACAAACATGAGTACCGCCTCTTCGAGGTTGGTCGAGTGGGACACCTCCAAGGGGCCATTGCCTGGACAACACCATTAACATGAGGAGCATGCTAGATGAAGACATTATAGGAATACAGTGGAGACTGCTGGGATTAGAGGAGCAAGCCCAAGAATCCCCACCTGGCAGGGAACAGCTGTGATAGGGTGCCTGCATACACTCCCAGTGGGCAATACACAAGGCTTTCATGCAATGTATACATCCCAATATAAATCTACATTTGCAACTATATCATGGACATCCACGCTTTCTTGGAGCATGTTTCACTTCTCAGCGTTTCATTACACCAGCGTGAGGAACTCAATGGGGAAAACAACTTTCACAAGATTCTGGAGGCCATCAAGGGGCTAGCACTGGTAAAACTCCAAGTCTTGATGGACTACCCCTTGAGTTCTACAAAACATACACCCCACTATGGGACCCAAAACTGAAAACATTATGGCCCTCATTACACCATTGGCGGTATAAGGCGCTTACTGCCGTGCAGAAGACCGCCAATACACCACTGCGGCCGCGGTAGACCGCCACAGCTATTATGACACACATCTCGGAATCCGCCGAAATTCAGACACCCACACAAGACCGCCACACCAAAGGTCAGCGATAAACATGCGGAAACAAATCCTCCACCTCCACGCCAACAGAAACACGCCCATGCTATTACGACCCACAAATCCACGCGGCGGTCTTTCAACCGCGGTATTCCATTGGCGGTACACAGCCACGCTCAAAATACACACACATCTCCAAAACACCGCCACATTGGACAATTTCAAATACACACACCTGATACACATACACACACCACTCCCACACACCCAACACAATATAAAATACACACCCACATCACCCACAAACCCCTACGACCACAATTTCTGAGAGAAGGCCAGAGAGAGACAGCACAGAATAGAGAACCCCATCACACAGAGGCACACTACACCAACACCCACACAACATCCACGCACAAAACACCACATACCACAACACTCACCACACTCATCAACACATACACGCCAAAGACACCCCCGCTTCTCCAAAGAGGAGCTCAGGGTCATGGTCGAGGAAATCATCCAGGTAGAGCCACAGCTATTTGGCTCACAGGTACAGCACACATCAATAGCCAGGAAGATGGAGCTATGGCAAAGAATAGTCGACAGGGTCAACGCTGTGGGACAGCACCCAAGAAATCGGGAGGACATCAGGAAGAGGTGGAACAACCTACGGGGGAAGGTGCGTTCCACGGTATCCAGGCACCACATCGCGGTACAGCGGACTGGAGGCGGACCCCCACCTCCTCCCCCACAACTAACAACATGGGTGGAGCAAGTCTTGTCCATCTTGCATCCTGAGGGCCTCGCAGGAGTCGTTGGAGGAACGGACACTGGTAAGTCAAATTGTAACTATCATATCCCCCACTCTACCTGCATGCTATCACACACCCCATCCCTCACACCCTCCCCTATCACTCCAAATCCTCACCTATCTACCCATGACACCAACCACCCATCCCAACCCCAAGACCTGCATGACATAACTAAGCATGGATACCCGTCACTAAAGCATGCCCACTGCACAGACCCACAACACCCCCCAACCATCACCACACAAGCCCCCACACAGGAATGCCTGCACTGGGGTACACGCACACCCAAACATTGCACATCATGAAACACACACATGCAATAATCATGTACTCATACCCCTGCAGGAACCCGAAGGAACGTCTCCACACCAGAGGGTCCAGACAACACCACTCCACCCCCAGAAGAGGCCCACAGTGACGACAGCAGATGTGCCCCACTGGATCTTGGTGACCAGCCCGGACCATCGTGGGCCTCAAGACAGTCAGTTCCCCTTGCCCAGCCACAGCCTAACACCGAACTGCCACCCTCTGGGAACACCAGCACAGCACCCACCCAGCGGGCCCAAACCTCCCTACCCAGGACAGGTCAATCAGCGGTGTGTCCACCACTACAGGGCACCCAGGCTAACCCAACACCCCAACAACAACAGGGACCTGGGGGCAGTGGTAGTGGGCACACAGTCCAGGGGACGGAGGCACAGGAACACAGGGGAACTGGGAGGGCTGCTGTGCGACAGAGGGAGGACAGGCCAAGGGAACCAACTCTCAACGAGGCCCTCTCCTCCATCATGGGAGCATAACACCACTCCCAGGAGACGATAGCTTCGGTACTGGGCAAGTTGCAGGAGACCCTGCGTCTGCAGGAGGAACAGTATTTGGGGTTCAGGGAGGAGCTCATGACCATCGGCTCTGCCCTGGGCACCATTGTAGGGGTGCTGACGGACATTCAAAAGACCTTGAGGGACACCGTGGCACTCCAAGGGGCCCCTGACACTAGCCACGACGATGAAATGCCCACCACCTCCGCCGGCACTAGTGGACAGGACGCCCCGCCACAGGACCAACACACCAGCACCCCATCCCCTGCAGACGGACAACCACCACGCAAGCGGGCCCTGAGATCCAGGAACAGGACAGAGCAAGATGGCAAGACCGCACCAGGAAATAAGACCACCCTGATTGTCCTCCCACTGTCCCACTTTGTTACCCTGTCCACATCGGAACTGCCCCAGCTCCACTTCCAATGGCCAGATGTGCAATGTACCTGTGAGACTAATAGACTGGACTCTGCCATGGACATTCCTCCACCATCACCCATCACCATTTCACAACCCCCCTTCATTGTTATGCACTTAAATAAACACCCTTGAAACACAAATAAAACTGGAGTCAGTCAATGATTGTGAACATTGTATTGTCAATTACAGTGTTAAAAAAGGTTACCCATTGGAAGGCCAACATACCAATGTCACACATCACAAGCCTTTCAAGGGTGCAAGCTGTTGACACGTAGGTTACCACATTAGTGAAACTGAAATGGAAGGGGACAACTCAGTTAACAAATAGGGAGTGAAATGTAGGTACAGGATAGAGGTAGACGTGTGAAAGTTAATATTACGTGAAACATGAAAACGTACTCACCTGTGTCTCACTGAAAATATTGCTGTATGACTGACTCCCTGTTGTCATTTTCATCTTCATCAGCTTCCTCCTCATCACTGTCCACAGGCTCCACAGGCTCCCCCGCTGCAACAACACCGTCATTTGCATCATCCTCCTGCAGAAAAGGCACCTGGCGTCGCAATGCCAAGTTATGGAGCATGGAGCAGGCGATGATGATGTCGCACACCTTCTTCGGTGTCTAGAATAGGGATCCACCTGTCATATGAAGGCACCTGAACCTGGCCTTCAGGAGGCCGAAGGTCCGCTCGATCACCCTCCTAGTTCGCCCATGGGCCTCATTGTAGCGTTCCTCTGCCCTGGTCCTGGGATTCCTCACTGGGGTCAGTAGCCATGACATTTTGGGGTAACCAGAGTCCCCCAATAGCCGTACACGGTGCCTCTGGAGTTCACCCATCATATCAGGGATGCTGCTATTCCGCAGGATGTAGGCGTCATGCACTGAGCCAGGGAACATTGCATTTACCTGCGAGATGTACTGGTCTGCCAAACAGACCATCTGGACATTCATAGAATGATAACTCTTCCTGTTCCTGTACACCTGTTCATTCCTGCGTGGGGGGACCAGAACTACATGGGTCCCATCAAAGGCACCTATGACGTTGGGAATATGTCCTAGGGCATAGAAGTCACCTTTCACTGTAGGCAAATCCTCTACCTCAGGGAATATGATGTATCTCCTTACGTGTTTCAGCAGGGCAGACAACACTCTGGACAACACGTTGGAAAACATAGGCTGGGACATCCCTGATGCCATGGCCACAGTTGTCTGAAAAGACCCACTTGCAAGGAAATGGAGCACTGACAGCACCTGCACGTCAGGGGGGATTCCAGTCGGATGGCGGATTGGTGACATCAGGTCTGGCTCCAACTGGGTACATAGTTCCTGGATTGTGGCACGGTCAAACCGGTAGGTTACGATGACATGTCGCTCTTCCATTGTCAACAGGTCAACCAGCGGGCGGTATACCGGCGGATTCCGCCATCTTCCAATATGCCCCAACTGACGGTGCCTAAGAAGGACAACAGTGAAGAAACTGTCAGCATTCCTCCAGGTATGTACCCACAGTCACACACAAGACTACAACAGACAATTAACCCATCCGGGAAAGGTTTTGAGTGTAGGCCTCGGTATGTGTGACGCAGTAGTAATTGAAGCCATGTGGGCCCCTGAAATGGCGGCTGCCTGACCTCTAAAATGGGACAATGGAATTGTGGGGTAACTGCGCTGGCGTTGGACACCGTCGCGGTAGGCGGTCATAGAGCGCGGCGCAATGCTGCATTGGTTAACATTGGACCCTATGGGTCCCAGGAGCCAATGAGCAGGTGCGCTGGCAGTGATGATGCGCCCCGCCACGGACGTCACCGCCGCGGACGTCACCACCATTTTCTATCTCTTCAATCACTAGATACCTGACCTTCGACTGGAGAGGACCTACACTGCTAGTGCTGCTGTGACCTCGGTCTGGAAGCGACGATGGCTGCTGCGTCTGGGGAAAGAGCCCCTGCCTTCACTGCACAGGAGTTGGAGAAACTTGTGGATGGGGTCCTCCCCCAGTACACGCTACTCTACGGTCCTCCAGACCAACAGGTTAGTACACAGGGAGCACGTTGTATGGGCTAGGCTTGGGTGGAGAGGGCTGGGTGGATGAGGGAAGGGGGCAGAGTACCTAGAACAGTTATGCATGGGGATGAATGGGCCACAGGGATAGAGTTGGGAGGGGGCCAATCACAACGACGGTGCAGTAGGTAATGACTGTTCCTCTTTCCTTGTTCATGTCATGTAGGTCAGCGCCCACCAGAAGAGGGACATTTGGCGTGCCATCGCCAAGGAAGTCCGGACCCTGGGGGCCCACCAGAGACGGGGCACCCACTGCCGTAAGAGATGGGAGGACATTCGCTGCTGCAGCAAGAAGATGGCGGAGGCTCAGCTGGGGATGGCCTCCCAACGTGGGAGGGGTGCCTGTCGCACCATGACCCCCCTGATGTTCCGGATCCTGCCGGTGGCCTACCCGGATTTGGATGGGCGCTTAAGTACATCACAGCAGACACAAGGGGGTGAGTACAACCTCATTCTGTGGACTTTGCGTGCAGTGGAGGTGTCTGGGTGGGGGAGGTGGGCTGTGGGTGTCCCTAGGCCAGGGCGAGTTAGGTAGGTAAGGCCCCTCCGTTATGTAGGCCATGTGGCACTCTACCCCAGCTCAAAACAGAGGCAAGTTGATGTATGGTTGCCCCTTTGCCATCCATGTGGGCAGATTACTACCATTGCCATGTAGGCCATATCCCAGAAATAGCATGTGCAGAGGGCAGGAGCACGGCGTAATGCATGGGGCTGCTGCGTCTGTCTTGTCTGCCAACGATAGCGGTATACCATGCACTAAAACTCTCTTTCTTCTGTCTCCCCCCCTTTTCCTGCTCTCCCTGTCCTTTTGTACATCAGCATCATCAGGCGGAGGTACAGTGGTACCGGAGCACGAGGGAGCTGCATCCCACATGGCCATGGAGGGCCACACCACAGACTCTGAATTCACCAGTGGGACTGAGGGCGAGGGGAGCTTCATGTCGGCCACCAGATCACCAACCAGCGACACGGACTCGTCCGCCGATGGGAGCTCCCCTGTGGTGGCGGCACCATCTGTGCGCCCCACTTCTACAGGTACAGCCGCCACCTCCCCTACCAGCACCGCCTTCCCAGCAGCCCCTCAGCGTGTGTCCCGTGCCCACTCACCCAGGAGGATGGGCATCACCTTCGCCCCAGGCACCTCAGGCCCTGCCCCAGTCACCCCTGCTGCCCTCAGTGAGGAGGCCATTGACCTCCTCAGGTCCCTCACTGTTGGGCAGTCTACCATTGTGAATGCCATCCAGGGTGTAGAACGAGAGTTGAAACACGGTAATGCATTCCTGGAAGGCATTCATTCTGGTCAGGGTGTCCTTCAGAGAACCCTGCAATCTCTGGCTTCAGCACTGAAAGCAGCCATTGTCCCTGTGTCCAGCCTCCCCCCTCCAACTTCCTCCACCCAGACCCAATCCCCTGTACCCCAGCCCATCCCAAGCACACCTACAGACCAGCAAGCACACAAGTCAACACCCAAAAGTAGCTCAAGCAAACATAGGCACCACACACACCACAGGCACTCACACAAGCATCACACCCATACAGACACAGCAACATCCACTGTCTCCACTGTCTCCCCCTCCTCCTCTTCTCCCTCCTCCCTCCCAGTGTCGTCTACACACACACTTGCATGCACCACATCTACAGGCACTAGGACTCGCACCAGGACACCCAGCACCACAAGCCGCTCACCGGCACTCACCACCTCCACTGCCATTTACACGTCCCCTGTGTCCTCTCCCAGTGTGTCTGTGACGTCCCCTCCCAAAGTACACAAACGCTGGCAATCACTCACCCAACATCCATCCACCTCACGACAGCCTCCAGTACCTGCACCTGCACCCAAAACACCTAAAGTGACACCTCCTACAACCACCTCCTCTACCTCCACTCCCAGACCCCCTCCAGCTACCCATCCCAGTGTCCGTCAGAAACTGTCCCTCTGTCAAATTGACCTGTTTGCCCCCCCCCTCCAGTTCATCAGTCCCGTCGTAGCGCCTCAGCCAAAAAGCCTCCAGTACCAGTGGTGCATGTTCCAGGTTTTTGGAGTGCACCGTCCACCAGGGCAGGCAGTAGGACCCGGAGCCAAGGCACTGTCAGCCCACCCCCTGTAAATGCACCGAAATTGGAGAGTGGACGACAGGACCGTGTCAAGACTCCTGGTGGGACAACAAGTGAAATGGGATCGAAGGCGATTGGTGAGTCAGCTGTAACTCCAAAGAAGGTGGGGAAGGTTCTGAGGAAGTCTGCCTAGCCTGTTGTGAGTGTCACGGCGGAGAAGTGCGCCATCATTTCTGGCGTTACTGGTCAGGAGACCACCGCCAGAGTTAGTGCCCAGGAGGGCCCAAGTATCGTTACTGGTCAGGAGACCACCGCCAGAGTCACAGCAGAGGAGGGCCCAAGTATCGTCACTGGTCCAGAGACCACCGCCAGAGTCACAGCCCAGGAGGGCCCAAGTATCGTTACTGGTCAGGAGAAGACCAGCCAGAGTCAGTGCCCAGGAGGGCCCAAGTATCGTTACTGGTCAGGAGACCACCGCCAGAGTCACAGCCCAGGAGGGCCCAAGTATCGTCACTGGTCCAGAGACCACCGCCAGAGTCACAGCCCAGGAGGGCCCAAGTATCGTTACTGGTCAGGAGACCACCGCCAGAGTCAGTGCCCAGGAGGGCCCAAGTATCGTTACTGGTCAGGAGACCACCGTCAGAGTCACAGCCCAGGAGGGCCCAAGTATCGTCACTGGTCCAGAGACCACCGCCAGAGTCAGTGCCCAGGAGGGCCCAAGTATCGTTACTGGTCAGGAGACCACCGCCAGAGTCACAGCCCAGGAGGGCCCAAGTATCGTTACTGATCAGGAGACCACCGCCAGAGTCAGTGCCCAGGAGGGCCCAAGTATCGTTACTGGTCAGGAGACCACCGCCAGAGTCAGTACCCAGGAGGGCCCAAGTATCGTTACTGGTCAGGAGACCACCGCCGGAGTCAGTGCCCAGGAGGGACCAGGATCCCACAGCCCCGCTGGGAGATGATGGAACGTCATGCCACACCCCAATGTCCAGTGTGGAGTTCGTCATGCCACACCCCAATGTCCAATGTGGAGTTCGTCATGCCACACCCCAATGTCAGTATCTGAACTGCCATCTCAGGCCACCGCTGAACAGTCCATAGCCAGCCATGGCAAAGCACTGCTGAACAAGGCCAAGACCGCCATGGTGAAGACCGCTGAACAGTCCATAGCCAGCCATGGCAAAGCAACGCTGAACAAGGCCAAGACCGCCATGGCAAAGCACCGCTGAACAAGGCCAAGACCGCCATGGTGAAGACCGCTGAACAGTCCATAGCCGCCCAGGGCAAAGCACCGCTGAACAAGGCCAAGACCGCCATGGCAAAGCACCGCTGAACAAGGCCAAGACCGCCATGGTGAAGACCGCTGAACAGTCCATAGCCAGCCATGGCAAAGCACCGCTAAACAAGGCCAAGACCGCCATGGTGAAGACCGCTGATCAGAGCAGACACCGTGTGGGTATGAATAGGCCACCACATCAGGCATCCTTCGCCCATTTGCAGCTGGGACAGTGACAGGACAGGAACTTTCACGGGGAGACTCATCCAGTCTGGCCACCAGTCCCACCCAGTACCAGTTGAGGACTGCATCTACTTGCGTCAATGTGGCTTTCCACTCCCCAGGATGCTCCAGTGGGCAAACCACCCACTATAAAGACTTGAAAGACTGTGGCTTTGCACTCCCCAGGATGTAACAGTGGGCAACCCACCCACTGTAGAGACTTGAGAGACTGTGGCTTTGCACTCCCCAGGATGTAACAGTGGGCAACCCACCCACTGTAGAGACTTGAGAGACTGTGGCTTTGCACTCCCCAGGATGGCACAGTGGGCAAGCCACCCACTGTAGAGACTTGAGAGACTGTGGCTTTGCACTCCCCAGGATGGCACAGTTGGCAAGCCACCCACTGTAAAGACTTGTGAGACTGTGGCTTTGCACTCCCTAGGATGTAACAGTGGGCAATCCACCCACTGTAAAGACTTGTGAGACTGTGGCTTTGCACTCCCCAGGATACATCAATGGGCATGGAGCCCCGTCGTGGATCTGGCTTTACAGTCATGTGGCTGAGGTGCCCCCCTTCCCTTCCCCCTGAGGTGCCTGTAGTGTTTCTATCTGATGCCCCGGCAGTGTTCTCTCGGATTTTGGTCAGGTATCTATTGTGGGCCTCGCCCATGCATTTTTGGACTGTTGGTGCACGGACATTGTTGTGTACATATCTGCCCTACTTCTTGTATTGTATATATAATTATGACGGATTTCGAGATATGATTCAGTATATTTTTATATGACATGTATATTGGCACATTACAATATTTGAACGGATCTCGCTTTGTCTTTGCATTCTTCCGGGGGGATTGTGGGTTGTTAATGTGATATTTTTGACTGCATTGGTGTGTATGTTGTAATATGCGAGGGTGGGGGTGTTTGGTGGGTGTCCCCCTAACTTTTGCCACCCCCCGCCCCCGTGTCGTAGATGCAGTACTCACCGGTATGTTCTGCGCCTACGTCGCTGTTGTTCGTAGAGGAGCAGAAAGACAAGGGCAGGTAGGATTTGTAGTTCCGGCTCCATGGAGTCGTCGTTCCTCGTGGAGTGTGTTGAGGTGAGCGTTTTCCCATAGCAAAGTCTGTTTCCGCCGTGCTTTTATCCACGGTGAATCCGCCCCGGAAAAAGTGGCGGATTGGTGTGTTGTAATAGTGTGGGCGGTACATTGTCTCCCGCCTGTCTGTTGGCGGTGACCGCCACGCTGTTTGTCTGTACCGCCGTGGCAGGCGATGTGTTAAAGTGGCTGTCTTTGTTGCCGGTTACCGCCAGGGTCATAATTCCCTTTTTTTGTCCGCCGGCCTGTTTGCGGTATTTCTGCAGCTTTAACACCATCCGCAAGGGTTGTAATGACCACCTATATGATGAATCATTTGCTGCCTCTTTACTCCCGCCCCCACTAAGCGAAGCTCTCCTGATCCTGAAGAACTAGCCTCCTACAGGCCATTAACACTCCTTAACAAAGATTACAAGATTTTAGCTAAAATCCTGGCTGACAGGCTGGCCCCTCTAGTTCCACAGCTGGTACACCCAGACCAGAACAAATGTGTTCCAGCCAGGAATACCTTCTTAAATATACAAAGGTTCTTTCAGGAGCCTTGAATTTACCCCCACTGATAGGCTGAACTCCAGATGTCTGGTGCTTGACCGGGAGAAGAAGTCTGATTCCCTGGAATCAGCTTATCTCTTATAGGTTCTCTTCTACTATGGCCTGGTGACACGTTTTACCCATCTGCTCCAACTGTTAAACACAAACCCAGCTGCCAGGTTCTAGAAGAGACAACTTATATCTGACCTCATACAGATCCACAGGGGCACCCGCCAGGGCTGCCCATTGTCCCCACTGCTGTTGTCCCTAGCAATGGAACCAATGACTCACATCCTAAGAGACAGAGGCCTGCAGTAGGGGATTCTCTTAAGCGATGGACATGCAGATGACATGCTTTCATAGCTCCAAAGTATCCAGAACATTCCTGCCATTAAAGCACACACACTTGACAGATTTGCAGCGGTGTCTGAACTTAAGGTTACCTGGAGTAAGTCTTGCCTTTTTCCCTTTGTGGCCACCACACATGACCATAGGCTCATGAACATGGCAGCCCAATACATTCTGTTACATTGGAATTCACATGTACCACACCCCATCAGATCTACTGAATGGTAATTTGGGATGGACAGTCACAAACCTGCAGTCACAAATCGCGTTCTGAAAGTCCCTGCCGCTATCCATGGCAGGACACATTGCCCTTGTCAAAATGGTCATGTTACAGTGACTCTTGCATTATTTCACCTATCTTCCCCTATACATCATGAAGCCGTTTTTTCACACATTGGAACAACCCTGGGAGACTTTACATGGCATGCCACCTGCTGTGGAGTGGTCTTAGCAAAACTATACTTCCAGCCTGATCAAGGTGGCCTTGGCGTACCAAACTCTGAACAATACTATTTGGCCTCCCCGCTGCAATGGGTGTCCCAGTGATTAGAGGGTCAACAACTGGAGGACACAGCGTCGACTTCTTCCCCATAGGACATGCTCTGAGTACTACACTTATTCCACCCACACACTAGGATACAATAATCACAGCCATCCTTGATACGTTTGGCATACCGCTGCTTTAAATGAAGGCTTTTTCTCACATGCATGACAAGGCCTTATGCTCCAGCCCTCCCACTCGTGGGCATGCTGTACAGCACGGTGATCACCTCACAGCAGAAACTAAGTCACTGTCACGACGGAAGGATGCACATGCTGGGTGACTTGTACGGTGATAGAGCACTCCTACCCGTGGAGAGGCTAGTGACAGACACTGGGATACCCCCAGGACAGTTACTCCTATACACATCCATCATGGGCAGCACACTGGGGTGACATGCAACAGGAACCGGACAGGCACTTAACATTATAGTAAATGCAATGGGAAAAGGCCATCACCTAGTGCGTTTGCCAGCTAGATCCCTGCGCTTCCACTCTGTTTCCTCCCTTGCCACATATCGCCAGCACTGGGACAGAGACATAGGTCACCCAAACACTGACCGGGAGTGGCAGCGTATTGTAGAGTAACCTACCCTGGTACCTTGCAATGCCCGCTTCGTGTTATACAGTGTTATATTTTACATAGGGCATACATCATTTCCCAAAAAATGATTTGATACTTCTAATGCATCAACGCAGCCTGCCCACTCTGTCACACAGTTGATGCAGATTTCCTTCACATGTTCTGGGCATGCAGATGCTCTCTTAGTATTGGCATGAGATTACGGTCCACCTAGTTGGTGCATGGGACAAACTGACCTGCAAAGCTGAGAGTCTGCTTATTAAGCCAAATGCACCATATCAAGAGAAACAGGGTGTTAGAAATGGGGTCTTTGGTTGGCAGTCAGGTTACCCCCCGTCCAAGCAAGGACCCTCACTCTAGTCAGGGTAAAGGAGAATCACCCTCAGCTAACCCCCGCTCACCCCCTTGGTAGCTTGGCACGAGCAGGCAGGCTTAACTTCAGCGTGCTAGGTGTAAAGTATTTGTCCCAACACACACAGTAACTTAATGAAAACACTACAAAATGACACAACACAGGTTTAGAAAAATAGAAAGTATTAAACAAGACCAAAACGACAAAAATCCAACATACAAAAGTCAAGTTATCGATTAAAAAGCGAAAAGAGTCTTAAATCCTTGAGAAAACAGGTAAAACACTGTTAGCGTTGAAAAGTATCTGGGTAGCATCAAAATAACATGCACAGGTGAGTGTGCGTCGAAAAAGGTAGACGGTGTGTCGATTTCTCACCCGCAAGCGAGCTCGTGCGTCATTTCTCCTTCTCCGGTCAGGCCGGCATGCGTCATTTTTCCTCCCTGCAGGGGAGTCATGCGTTGATCCGGGCAGCACTTGGGTCCGGGCAGGCGTTGAATTGTTTTTCCACACCCAGCAAGGTTTGCGTAGAAAATCCTGCCGCACAGTCTTCGCAAAACCGTGCAATGTGGCTTGCGACATTAACAGCCTCCGTCAGAGGGTGTGAGCATCGTTCTTCCAGCTCCGTGCGTCTATTTTCCAGCCGCGATGCCTGAGAAGCGTCGATTTCTGCATGAAGCCAGCAGCGCGTCGTTTTACAGTCGCGTTTTGGAAGGTGTATCGAATTTTTCCCCGCACGGCGGTCTATGCGTGGATTTTCAGTCTTGTTCTGCAAGCTTCTCCTTTCTGGGTCCCACAACTGGATTGGCACCACTTGGCAGGAGTCTCAGTAGAGGCTCCAGGTGGTGGCAGAGAGAAGTCCTTGCTGTCCCTGAGACTTCAACAAAAGGAGGCAAGTTCTATTTCAAGCCCTTGGAGATTTCCTCACAAGAAGGAAGGCAACACAAAGTCCAGTCTTTCTCCTCTTGCACAGGCAGAAGCAGCAACTGCAGTATGGCTCCACAAAGCACAGTCTCAGGCAGGGCAGCACTCCTCCTCAGCTCTTCAGCTCTTCTCCAGACAGAGGTTCCTCTTGGTGTCCAGAAGTGATCTAAAGTCTGGGGTTTTAGGTGCCCTTCTTATACTCATTTTGCCCTTTGAAGTAGGCCTACTTCAAATGAAAGTCTCTCTTGCTTGTGAAATCCTGCCTCGCCCATACCAGGCTCCAGACACACCAGGGGTTGGAGACTGCATTGTATGAGGGCAGGCACAGCCCTTTCAGGTGTGAGTGATCTCTCCTTCCCTCCCTCCTAGCACAGATGGCTCATCAGGAAATGCAGACTACACCCCAGCTCCCTTTTGTGTCACTGTCTAGTGAGAGGTGCAACCAGCCCAACTGTCAAACTGACCCAGACAGGGAATCCACAAACAGGCAGAGTCACAGAAATGGTTTAAGCCTGAAAATGCTCACTTTCTAAAAGTGGCATTTTTAAACACACAGTCTTAAAATCAACTTTACTAAAAGATGTATTTTTTAAATTGTGAGCTCAGAGACCCCAAACTCCATGTCTATCCGCTCCTAAAGGGAATCTACACTTTAATCAGATTTAAAGGTTGCCCCCATGTTAACCTATGAGAGGGACAGGCCTGGCAACAGTAAAAAACACAATATTTCACTGTCAGGACATATAAAACACAATACTAGATGTCCTATCTTAGCCATACACTGCACCCTGCCCTTGGGACTACCTAGGACCTACCTTAGGGGTGTCTTACATGTAAGAAAAGGGAAGGCTTAGGCCTAGCAAGCGGGTACACTTGCCAAGTCGAATTTACAGTTTAAAGCTGCACACACAGACACTGCAGTGGCAGGTCTGAGACATGATTACAGAGCTACTAATGTGGGTGGTACAACCAGTGCTGCAGGGACTTTAGTAGCATTTGATTTATAGGACCTGGGCACCTCTAGTGCACTGTACCAGTAACTTACCAGTAAATCGAATATGCCAATCAGGGATGAACCAATTACATACACAGTTTGTATGGGAGCACTTGCACTTTAGCACTGGTTAGCAGTAGTAAAGTGCCCAGAGTAACAAAAACAGCAAAGAGTCCAGCACACATCAACAACCTGGGAAACCTAGGCAAAAAGTTAAGGGAGACCACGCCAAGGATGAAAAGTCTAACACAGGTCTAGTGTTCGGTTCACAGATCTAGCAACTCTTCTTGCCAAGCGTCTGATTAAACACAAATGGAAATCTCCTTATCCGCCCACCATGGCATGCTCGGCGCTCTCCATGAGTGCATGGCCACAGGCTGAGAGAAGGGCACTATACCAAGAAGATGCCAAGTAACTGCACAAAAATCCCACAGCGGCTGCATGGGACACCATTCTGACAAAACTCTGGGAATATATGCTAGACAACTATCACTCCACTACACCTGAACCCAAGGTGCCCACAAGTCCTCATGCATAGAAGTCCGGAACCCATGACAAAGTAGCTATCAGCTAGGCTTATTTCCACATGTCCTCATGCAGTGTGGGTGTACTGCAAAACTACCGCTGACTTCTGAGGAGAGGTGCAGGCTCGATGAAACTATTTTTGTTTAAAAAAAGGTTTTATCTCTTAACTTGTGTTCATAGATCCATACCCCTTGTATTCACATTGTGCGCCTGATAATACTATAATATTAAGTCAACGGCTTGTGAGACACAGTAGGAAACTATACTAATGTTGATCCATGCTTATTACAACCAGACTGTAGTTATCACTCCATATTGTCTCTGCTATATGTGAAATGCTGTACAATGTACTGTATGCAAGAAAATAAACAATAAAAACAGTTGAAAAAATGAGTGTGCCCCTGAAAGTTGAAGCTCAGGTAGTTTGATAAATAAACAAAAGAATCACAGTTGCACGGAGGGGAAGCACTCTTTTTAGGGAAGCACACAATATCTGCCCAATAAAAACATGTATTCCTGGCTCCCAACATGTGGGCGGGTCCCATCCCTCTCTTTGTAGTACTCTTTTTAGGGCTGATCATATTACTGTGGTGGCAGCTGCACTGTCAAGCTAGAGCTAACAAACACCAGCAATTATAATAGGACTGGCTTAAAAAAATGTTGTATGGTAATGTGAAATGTTATAAGTAAATAGTGTGGACATGGATATGTATTTGGGTAGAAGCAAAGGACTGTAGAGTAATATTGGCGTAGGGAAAAAAGGTCAGGGGACAGTTGCAAGACCGAAAAATCCTTGTAGGTTAATAATTTCCCTCCTCCCACCTATGTTGCTGCCAGAGAAAAACACCTTAAATTATCTAGTTACCAAAGACAAATCAATAGCATGTATGTGCCCATGATCATTCAACCTCAGGTAGCTGGATATATGAACAAACTGATCACAACTGTGTGGACAGCAAACACCTTTTGGTGGAAACACACACATTCTGCTCAATCAAAACATGTACTCCTGACTCCCAACATGTGGGCGAAGCCAAAGCCCCTCCCTTGGTGTTCTCACATAATGGTCTGGTGACAACTGCACCAGACGATAAAAAGGACTTTACAGTAGCTCAAGTATGACCCTCCCTAATGTACTCACTCCCAACGATGTACTAATGCACTCACGGTCCTTGCAATCACCCACACACACTGGCTCACCCATGACCCTCATTCATGCACTTACATCATGCACTTTGATGAAAAAAGAACTGAAAACCCGACTGGCTGGCACTGTGTGAAGACACTGACACCTGGGGAGTAGCAGTTAATGTGAAGGGCTCATCAAGAGGGTGAAACAGCAGGCAAGCATGAGGGAGAAAGGGACCAGCAGGAGGTGGATTGGAGACACACAGTGGTTGGGGGGGGCATCAAGATATGCTAAGGAGTGAATGAAATTAAACTTTAGGCATTAAGGTATTACGGGTGAAGCAGCAGAAGGTATGAAGAAGCTGAGCGGGGAAAGCACCAGAGCTGCCCAGAATCTTCTCTATTTACCCACAGGAACTCACTCATGACCTTCAGTCACGTACTCATCCAAACCAAAACATTCAAGTATTCGCTCAACTGTGTTACCTTGAACCCATACACATCAGCTCATCGAAGACTCATGTACTTGCTTACAACAATATTAATGCTTTGACTCCCTGTCAGCTCAGTCCCATGATCTCACACATGATTGTATATGTCTACCTGACATCTACACACATTCATTAATTCACTGTCATCCTAAGCATCCACTGACGCCAACTTAAACATGATACTCACTCATACAATTTAACTCTTGTATTCACTGTCTCAACATGCACATGCTCACTGTAACTACAGCATGACCTTACCACTTGTGTACTTACTCACTCTCTCACAAAGTACTCAGTCTCAAAGCTCGCCTGTTACCCTCACTCATGCATTTGCAAAAAGGCATTCAGTCACAACTTACACATCCTAACTCAAATACAAATTCCCAACAATATTCTCATGCACTTATTATCTCAACAAGCACTCACTCCCACAAGTTCACTCAAGACCCTCACTCATGCACTCACATCAAGATTCATGCATTGACACATTGTACTCCTATGCACACCGACTCACCCATGGCTCACCCATGGCTTTCACCATATTCTCATATCAAAACACTTACATCCATTCATGGCCTCACTCAGTATCCCCTCACCCCGATTCGCTTGACACTGACTCATGCATTCACTGATACAATGTAGTATTATATTCACTGTCACAACATGCATTCACATTTTACTGTAGATCCCTACAGCAACGCACGCATTCTTTGTTTCATCAAGCAGTAAATCACACCAGTTCACTCATTAAGCTAACACATGCCCTTATTCACTTCCACACACACAAGTAACTACCTCACTGTCTCACTAGGCACAGACAAGGAAATTTAGCAGCACAATTTGTGAAATTTTGTGACACACTATTTTAGTTGCATTTTTATTTACACACACACACACACAGATATATCCTCTCAGCATCATTTGCAACAAAAAAAACAGTGTGCACTCTAACTTACCATCTGGTTTTATTATGTATTACCACACATCTTGAACAGGTGGTCATGCACGATAAAAGGTCTTTACAAACACAATGAAAACGCACTGATTTTAGGGTGCTGCTAGGATAACACAATTTGATCAAACATGAAAGCCAGGATTGAACCCAGTTTTCTGGTTTATTTGGGTAATTAAGCCAGTAGATGGGTGTCACTTCTTTTTTGCAGCAAAGGTTACTGCTTTGTCCATTTGGCCATCGAGATCAGAGTCCTTCCCCCCACTCCCAAACAATTACTGCAGCAGGGAGGAGGAGTGGGGAAAGCTGTCTCTCTGCTGCTGCCAGTGATTTATCCTATTGTTAGGCAGAAGAGCAGCTACACTGATGGGTGGAAAACGTAAAATAAACAACAAGAAGTAATGGTTTCTTTTCTCAGTGCAGATGTATTGAAAACAGCATGACCTGCATGCCTCTGGAAATTTCACTGGAAAATAGTGTTTCCTAAAAAAACTGGGGAGTCCGCTATGTAGAAAACCAGAGTACAGATTAAAGTCCTAACGTTGTATCTCAGGAGTAGGCTAGCTAGAAAAATAAGTCAAACAATAATTTTTAATACATTATAAAAAATCCAGTTTAATGAAGAAGTCAGATTTTTAATAAATATCACGGAAAAGTTACTTTTAGAATGTTACACTGTACCGGCTTGAAATGTCAGAAGCCGAATTAGCATAATCCTCAATCAGCTCCCTACCCATAATAAGCCTTGAATAGGGGTGAACAGGTGTTGAATGCCTCCCGGGAGCAACAATGGGATGTCCTGAGTGGGTAGAGATGACTCCTCTGAACCCTATAGAATATGCAGGGAGGTGGCTGCGAGCATCCTTTTTGACACTACAATGTCAAATTCTCCTTGAATGTCAAATCGTGCTTCTGGGTTCACACATAACACTTAGGGCACCATTGAAAGGAAGGCTTAAACTGAGCCATAAAAGCACACGTTAAGACATATAACAATAAAAACTGATAACTTATAAAGATTAAAAAACAAAGACTTAAAAAACAATTCCCAGTACACAAGAAGTGAAATAAATTCCACAAAGTGCATTATACAGACCCATATGTGTTTCTTATTCTCTGCGCCCAGCGAACAAAATTGACCAATGCAACACAGAGTTCCAAATTACACAGATTCTGTGAGACATTTTCTTAGACCTGTGCAAAATTAGGGTCAAGAAACGCTTCTGGGGAAGAGAGTATAGGTGGCAGAAAAGAATAAAGTGCATGGTGCTTTGTTTAGAGGTATTATAACAGGGACAACTAGGCACAGTACTGATCCAGTCTACTTTCTTGGGAAAGGCCATTAATAAGTCAACAATCTTCCAACATATCATTTGAGAGTGAGGGTCCTAGTTTACCCTGTCCTCTATAGCAGGCAAACCAACCTCAGAATGACACATGAATGAAGGGGGGCGATTGAGGGACAGCCAAAAACCTGCATATAAATGTATTCTCGACCCTCTGGAAAAGACCCACACCCATATACCCCCAAATTCCGATACTGTAGGTTGCTACAGAAATACACTTTTGTATGTGCTGATCATTTCATGCACCGGCTTATGCCCTAGTCTGCATGCAAAAGTGAAAAACTGCTCTGCATTTTTTTGGCATTGCCCTGCCCTGCTATTGAAAAGTGTGTGCCAACTCCAATTTTGATCCAAAGGAATACCAAGGTAGGGGAAAGTGTTCACTCTAAAATGTCAGACCATTTGGAAAAAAAAGGATTTCGTTTTCATGTTTTTAGGGCTGATGCACAGAACAAAGGATTTGCTTTGATTAGTTTTAAAATCGAGCTCCCATGAAAATAAAAAATACATCTAAAAGGCTTTGTTGTCTGTTCGCAGTGCTGGAAATTAAAACTGCATCATCAGCATACAGTAAAAGAGGGTGGACACTAGAATACACCATAGCAATGTCCTTTCCTGCTTTACTCAAGAGCAACTCTAAATCATTAATGTAGATTAAAAATAATAAGGGGGCCATCACACACCCCTGCCTAACCCCAGCGAGGATTAAATAGCAGGAGAAAGTTCACCCTCAGAACAATACCTCACCTCATCAGCCAGTCCCAATGCATCTTCTTCAATAAGCCAATTATAGCTTGATCAATACCCACAATGCCCATAATGTCCCACAGCCTAGACCAAATAACCAAGTCAAAGGCAGAGGAGAGGTCCATAAATGTCAGGTGGATGAAACTTCTCCTTGCCTTGACATACTTGCATATGACCAGCTGAAGGTTCAGGCATTGCTCCACTGTGCCCACCCCAGAGCAAAACCCGAACTGTACTTTAGAAAGAGCTTGATTTTCCTCCAGCCATCCCTCAATCCTAGGGGCAATAATTCTACCCAAATTGTGAGAGAAATATCCATGAGGGAAATTGGGTGATAGCAGTAAGTTAAGTGGCTGTCCCCCTTCTTAAAAATATGGAAAATCACTGATTCATTCCAACACAAAACAGGAGCCCCATCCATACAAACTTTAAAAAACATTAGCTAAAAGTGGAGCCCAAAGTACAGTATTGTCCTGAAAAGGGTCTAAAGGAACACCACCCGGTCCTGGAGATTCCCTGCAAAGCTCTGATTGAAGACGACTATTACATCCTTTACGGAAATGGAATCACTAAGATTAGAAAATGATTCCGGGTTACCAAAGGCTACCTCATCATGTTCTAAAATAGGCTCTGTGCTTCCAGGGTTAAAAATACTGTTATAGTGGTCCACCCAGGCCTGAACAAGTATAAACGTATCCACAGAGAGTTTTTCATACCCTGAGAAATATGGCTGATTAACAGCCTTCCAGAATAGTGCTGAATCCTTTGTGAGAGAAGCTCTTTCCAAGTTCTCCCATGCTTCTTCCCTAACCTCCTAGCCTCCAGGGTATAGTTATAATTCCTCCTAGCACTCAGCTCATCATCCTTGGAGCAAGGTTTAGAGGAGAGGGCTATTTTTAGTCTTCTATGAAATGCAGGCATGATTAAACCAGCCAAAAGATGATAATTTTTTAGGAGCTTTATTCTGTCTAAAGCCCTTTTCGACAGACAAACATAAAGGGGCTCATTACAAGGCTGGCAGACATAACATCGCCAGCCGGCGCTAAGGACCGCCATATTAAGGGTTGTGGGGCTTGGCAGACACCAAACCTCCACAACCCAGGCTGGCCCGCTAGTGCGGTCGCACCGTCGCAGCCGACGGTGAGCACCTCCAACCCGGTGGCAGGCCTCAGCCTGTCGGCCAGTTTTCAAGGCTGCAAACCGCCAGGATTTTCATGGCAGTCATTCGCCACGAAAACCCTGGTGGTCACGCAGCCGGCGTCAGGAATATCCATTCCTGTCGCTGGCACACACATGCACACATGTCCCCAAACATGTACACATCCCCCCCACTCGTCCAGACACTCACAAACACTCCCCACCACTTCATGCATGCGTGCATTCACATACACACCCATTCGGCATATGTCTACATGCACTCAGACACCCCCACTCACACACATTCATCCAAACAGACACCTCCACTCACTCACATTTATTCACACAGACACCTTCATACATGTGCACATACACGCACACACACATTCACATTTACTCGCATACACACACGCATTCACCACCCCTCTCCGCAGGCAGGCACCCCCACACACAGGCAACCCCTCTCCCTCTCCCCATTCGGACACCCACTTACCTCCTCCGTCGAGGAGGATGTCAGGGAGGGGATGGGTCCTAGGGGTCTTGCATTGCTGCCACCCCCATGCCAGCAGGACTCCGCCAAGCCGTATTATGACTTGTACGGCTTGTAATACGGTGGGCGAGTCCTGCTGCCATGGCGGTGCTGGGGGTCCCCCTGCTTCTGCACTGCAGACCGCCAGCTGATGGCGGACTGCGGATGGCTGCCAGCACTCGTTGTATGGCGGTGTGCAGACTGGCAGCACTGGCGGTCTAGTGGCGGGATTGGCTTTTGTGGTCAGGGAAATTGACCGCCAAAGTCAAAATGAGGGCCAAAGTCTTAAAAGCATTGGAAATAATTAAAGAATTTAATAACTTTTCGGCTCAAATGAGATGAGGACTGGAATCGATCTATTCAAGGCCTTTGCAAGTATGGTGTGCTGGAAATGTGCAAGCTTCTCCCTGTCCATTGTGCCCATATTGTAGGTAATGGTATCCCTGTTCCCACACAACCGTGTGTTGAGGTCCCACACCCAAACTACCATTGGCTCCTTATTATAGCTGTCTTGAAAGCACAATACATCCTTCTCTAACTCTTCAATTAAAGTCATCAGGCGACAGTCAAAAAAGTGGTTATACATATTAACCAGGATCACATCATAACTATACGGGATCTGCAATAACAACAGCTGATAATTGGACCTGCACAAAATTACTTTAGTAGATAGGCTAGTTTTTTTGACTAAGCAAAGGGTAGCTAATCCTCACTTAGCTCTGTCTGCACGAGAGTGAGTGGCAGCTATGCACAATGTAAAGAACCCATTGAAACTGAAGTTCTCAGTGGCTCAAGTCTCTTGTAATAATACAATGTCTGCTTTGTTTACTTCTGAAAGCCAATCCACATTGAAGAGTTTGAAGATTACCCAGATATATATTCCTCAGCCCTCTCTGCCTAGCCCTTTCCCCTTCTGAGCTCAGCACAAGACCAGAGGAGGACATTATGGATCCTCCTTCTGAAGGTTCAACCTCCCTGCCCCACAGTGTTGCTGCCAAACTGACAGGTGATAGTGCTAATTACCCCCCACCAGCAGGGAGTCATTCCAAGTCTTCTAATGAAGCGAGAGCCTCAAAGGAGTTTCCAACCTCAACATTGTATGAGTTCACAACCTTTGGCTCTGGCTTAGGATCATTTTCGGATCGAATGGCTTATAAAAATAACAAAGTGGTAATACTTGAATATCACTGACTGTCAAGGGCCGATTGTAGAAAAACCTAAATAGGGAATTGACTGTGTTGGTAACTTAACAATTACACAATCCCCACTCACTTCATTTTTGCTGGGATCAAGGGTTTCTTTGAACCGTTAAAATTTCATTTGCAATGTCAAGTGGACAGCCGGGGTTTTTCCATAGCCAATGGGTAACTTTATTTTTCAATGACGAATGATCCTCATTAGCCAGTGGCCTGGGGGCAGGAACATTCTTCAGGACCACCACATATGGAGTGTATTCTGGGTGACGCTGAGTAAAAGGGTTTCTCATGGGAAAGAGAGCACTAATAGAGGATCCAGCACCTCTCACACCATCAAGCAGTGGGCACTGAATGGGGGCAGAGAGCTAACTTACACATCCCCCACAGGTACAACCTCAAGAGGGCTTGTAGCTGGGACTATTGTCACCGGCTAAGCAGAAAAAGTTGAGTTCATTTTGGATAGTTTACTCTCAGTCCTCCCCAGAAGGGCCAGAATGGAATCAAGCTTATTGGGCAAATGTTCTAGCACCTTTTTTACATAAAACATCCTTTAAGTACATAGGTTTGTCCCTGTCCTGAGATCCTTTGCCCATCAGAGGTTGACAAATAGGGTCTTTTTGACTACTCCTTAGTCCACTTTCTTTCTCTTACCCACTTAACCCCCTGGGTTGAGCTCACAATTGCTTGTCCTGGTGTGATGCTATTAATTCTGTTTGACCAATGACTTTGTGTTTCACCACTGCGCATATTAGTTGCTCAATGTTCACCAGTAGCACATTAAGGTGGTCATTACAACATTGGCGGTAAAAGGCGCTTACCGCCGTGCAGAAGACCGCCAATACACCGCCGCGGTAGACCGCCACAGCTATTATGACACACATCTTGGAATCCGCCGATATTCAGACATCCACACAATACCGCCACACCAAAGGTCAGCGATAAACATACGGAAACAAATCCTCCACCTCCACGCCAACAGAAACACGCCCATGCCATTACAACCCACGAATCCACGCAGCGGTCTTACAACCGCGGTATTCCATTGGCGGTACACACCGCCGCGCTCAAAATACACACACATTTACAAAACACCGCCACATTGGACAATTACAAATACACACACCTGAGACACATACAAACACCACTCCCACACACCCAACACAATATAAAACAAACACCCACATCACCCACAAACCCCTACAACCTGAAATTCTGAGAGAAGGCGAGAGAGAGAGCACAGAATTGACAACCCCATCACACAAAGGCACACAACATCATCACCCACACAACATCCAAGGACAAAACACCACATACCACTACACTCACCACACTCATCACCACATACACCACCCCACACATCACCCACACCACCCCATGTCAAGCCAAAGACACCCCCGCTTCTCCGAGGAGGAGCTCAGGGTCATGGTGGAGGAAATCCTCCGGGTAGAGCCACAGCTATTTGGCTCACAGGTACAGCACACATCAATAGCCAGGAAGATGGAGCTATGGCGCAGAATAGTGGACAGGGTCAACGCCGTGGGACAGCACCCAAGAAATAGGGAGGACATCAGGAAGAGGTGGAACGACCTATGGGGGAAGGTGCGTTCCACGGTCTCCAGGCACCACATCGCGGTGCAGCGGACTGGCGGCGGACCCCCACCTCCTCCCCCACAACTAACAACATGGGAGGAGCAAGTCTTGACCATCTTGCATCCTGAGGGCCTCGGAGGAGTCGTTGGAGGAACGGACACTGGTAAGTCAAATCTTAACTATCACATCCCCCACCCTACCTGCATGCTATCACACACCCCCACCCTCACCCCCTCCCCTATCACCCAAACTCCTCACTAATGTACCCATGACACCAACCACCCATCCCAACCCCAAGCCCTGCATGACACAACTAAGTATGGACACCCATCACTAAAGCATGACCACAGCACATACCCAGAACACCCCCCTGACCATCAGCACACAAGCCCCCACACAGGAATGCCTGCAATGGGGTTCACGCACACCCAACCATTGCACACCATGAAACACACACATGCAATAATCATGTTCTTATACCCCCGCAGGAACCTGAAGGAACGTCACCACACCAGAGGGTTCAGACAACACCAATCCACCCCCAGAAGAGGCCCACAGTGACGATAGCAGCTCTGCCCTACTGAATCTTGATGACCAGCCGGGACCATCGTGGGCCTCAGGACAGTCGGTTCCCCTTGCCCAGCCACAGCCCAACACCGAACTTCCACCCTCTGGTAACACCAGCACAGCACCCACCCAGTGGGCCCAAATCTCCCTACCCAGGACAGGTCAATCAGCGGTGTGTCCACCACTACAGGGCACCCAGGGTAACCCACCACCCCAACAACAACAGGGACCTGGGGGCAGTGGTAGTGGGCACACGGTCCAGGGGACGGAGGCCCAGGAACATAGGGGAACTGGGAGGGCTGCTGTGCGACAGAGGGAGGACAGGCCAAGGGAACCAACTCTCCACGAGGCCCTCTCCTCCATCATGGGATGGGGTTCAGGGAGGAGCTCAGGACCATCGGCTCCACCCTGGGCACCATCATAGGGGTGCTGATGGACATTCAAAAGACCTTGAGGGACACCGTGGCACTCCAAGGGGCCCCTGACACTAGCCACGACGATGAACTGCCCACCACCTCCGCCGGCACTAACGGACAGGACGCCCCGCCACAGGACCACCACACCAGCACCCCATCCCCTGCAGACGGACAACCACCACGCAAGCGGTCCCTGAGATCCAGGAACAGGACAGAGCAAGATGGCAAGACCCCGCCAAGAAATAAACCACCCTGATTGTCCCCCCACTGTCCCACTTTGTTACCCTGTCCAAATCGGAACCGGCCCAGCTCCACTTCCAATGGCCAGATCTGCAATGTACCTGTGAGACTAATAGACTGGACTCTGCCATGGACATTCCTCCACCATCACCCATCCCCATTTTACAACCCCCCATCATTTTTTAGCACTTTAATAAACACCCTTGAAACACTAAAAAAACTGGAGTCAGTCTATGATTTGGAACTTTGTATTATCAATTACAGTGTCATAATGGGTTACCCATTGGAAGGCTAACATACCAATGTCACACATCACAAGCCCTTCAAGGATGCAAGCAGTTGACACGTAGGCTACCACACTTGTGAAACTGAAATGGAAGGGGACAACTCAGTTAACAAATAGTGAGTGAAATGTAGGCACAGGATAGAGGTAGACGTGTGAAAGTTAATGTAATGTTAAACCAGAAAATGTACTCACCTATGTTTCACTGGAAATATTGCTGTATGACTGACTCCCTGTTGTCGTTTTCTTCTTCCTCAGCTTCATCCTCATCACTGTCCACAGGCTCCACAGCTGCTACAACACCGTCATCTGGATCATCCTCCTGCAGAAAAGGCACCTGGCGTCGCAATGCCAAATTATGGAGCATGGAGCAGGAGATGATGATGTCGCACACCTTCTTCGGTGAGTAGAATAGGGATCCACCTGTCATATGGAGGCACCTGAACCTGGCCTTAAGAAGGCCCAAGGTCCGCTCGATTACCCTCCTAGTCCGCCCATGGGCCTCATTGTACCATTCCTCTGCCCTGGTCCTGGGATTCCTCACTGGGGTCAATAGCCAGGAAAGGTTGGAGTAACCAGAGTCCCCCAGTAGCCATACACGGTCCCTCTGGAGTTGACCCATCATATCAGGAAAGCTCCTATTGCGCAGGATGTAGGCGTCATGTACAGAGCCAGGGAACATAGCATTTACCTGCGAGATGTACTGGTCTGCCAAACAGACCATCTGGACATTCATCAAATGATAACTCTTCCTGTTCCTGTACACCTGTTCACTCCTGCGGAGGGGACCAGAGGTACATGTGTCCCATCAATGGCACCTATGATGTTGGGGATATGTCCAAGGGCATAGAAGTCACCTTTGACTGTAGGCAAATCCTCCACCTGAGGGAAAATGATGTATCTCCTTACTTGTTTCAGCAGGGCAAACAACACTCTGGACAAGACGTTGGAAAACATAGGCTGGGACATCCCTGATGCCATGGCCACAGTTGTCTGAAAAAACCCACTTGCAAGGAAATGGAGCACTGACTGCACCTGCACGTCACGGGGGATTCCATTTGGATGGCGGATTGGTGACATCAGGTCTGGATCCAACGGGGTACATAGTTCCTGGATTGTGGCACGGTCAAACCTGTAGGTCACGATGACATGTCTCTCTTCCATTGTCAACAGGTCCACCAGCGGTCGGTACACCAGAGGATTCCTCCATTTTCTCATATGTCCCAGCTGACGGTGCCTAAGAAGGACAACAGCGAAGAAACAGTCACTATTCCTCCAGGTATGTACCCACAGTTACACACAAGACTACACCAGACAATAAACCCTTCCTGTATGTGTGTTGAGTATAGGCCTAGCTATGTGTGACGCAGTAGTAAATGAAGCCATGTGGGCCCCTGAAATGGCGGCTGCCTGACCTCTAAACTGGGACAATGGGATTGTGGGGTAACTGTGCTGGCGTTGCACACCGTCGCGGTAGGCGGTCGTAGACCGCGGCGCAATGCTGCATTGGTTAACATTGGACCCTATGGGTCCCAGAAGCCAATGAACAGGTGCGCCGGCGGTGATGATGCGCCCCGCCGCGGACGTCACCGCCGCGGACGTCACCACCATTTTCTATCTCTTCAATCACTAGATACCTGACCTTCGACAGGAGAGGACCTACACTGCTAGTGCTGCTGTGACCTCGGTCTGGAAGCGATGATGGCTGCTGCGTCTGGGGAAAGGGCCCCTACCTTCACTGCACAGGAGTTGGAGAAACTTGTGGATGGGGTCCTCCCCCAGTACATGCTACTCTACGGTCCTCCAGACCAACAGGTTAGTACAGAGGGAGCACGTTGTATGGGTTAGGCCTGGGTGGAGAGGGCTGGGTGGAAGAGGGAAGGGGCCAGAGTTCATAGTACATTAATGCATGGGAATGAATGGGCCACATGGTCAGGGTAGGGAGGGGGACACTCACATTGACAGTGCAGTTGGTAATGACTTCCTCTTCCCTTGTGCATGTCATGTAGGTCAGCGCCCACCAGAAGAGGGACATGTGGCGTGCCATCGCCAAGGAGGTCCGGACCCTGGGGGCCCACCAGAGACGGGGCACCCACTGCTGGAAGAGATGGGAGGACATTCGCCGCTGCAGCAAGAAGACGGCGGAGGCTCAGCTGGGGATGGCCTCCCAACGTGGGAGGGGTACCCGTCGCACCATGACCCCCCTGATGTTCCAGATCCTGGCGGTGGCCTACCCGGAGTTGGATGGGCGCTTGAGGGCATCATAGCAGACACAAAGGGGTGAGTACAACCTCATTCTGTGGACTTTGCGTGCAGTGGAGAGGTCTGGGTGGGGGTGGTGGGCTGTGGGTGTCCCTAGGCCAGGGCGAGTTAGGTAGGCAAGGCCCCTCCGTAATGTAGGCCATGTGGCACTCTACCCCACCTCAGCAGAGTGCCAATTTGAGGTACAGTTGCCCCTGTGGCATCCATGTGCGCAGATGTCCACCATTGCCATGTAGGCCATATCCCAGAAATTGCATGTGCAGAGGCCAGGAGCACGGCGTTATGCATGGGGCTGCTGCGGCTGTCTTGTCCGCCAACGGTAGCGGTATGCCATGCACTAAAACTCTCTTTCTTCTGTCTCCCTCCCTTTTCCTGCTCTCCCTGTCCTTTTGTACATCAGCATCATCAGGCGGAGGTACAGTGGCACGGGAGCACGAGGGAGCTACATCCCACATGGCCATGGAGAGCCACACCACAGACTCTGAATGCACCAGTGAATGTGGTGGGACGGAGGGCGGGGAGAGCTTAACGTCGGCCACCGGATCACCAACCAGCGACACGGACTCGTCTGCCGATGGGAGCTCCCCTGTGGTGGCGGCACCATCTGTGCCCCCACTTCTACAGGTACAGCTGCCACCTCCCCTACCAGCACCGCCCTCCCAGCAGCCCCTCAGCGTTCGCCCCATGCCCGCCCACCCAGGAGGGTGGGCATCACCTTCGCCCCAGGCACCTCAGGCCCTGCCCCAGTCACCCCTGCTGCCCTCAGTGAGGAGGCCATTGACCTCCTCAGGTCACTCACTGTTGGGCAGTCTACCATTGTGAATGCCATCCAGGGTGTAGAATGAGAGTTGCAACACGGTAATGCATTCCTGGAGGGCATTCATTCTGGTCAGGCTGCCCTTCAGCGGACCCTGCAATCTCTGGCCTCAGCACTGATGGCAGCCATTGTCCCTGTGTCTAGCCTCCCCCCTCCAACTTCCTCCACCCAGACCCAAGCCCCTGTACCCCAGCCCATCCCAAGCACACCTACAGACCAGCATGCACACAATTCAACACACACAAGTAGCTCAGGCAAACATAGGCACCACACACACCACAGGCACTCACACAAGCATTACACTCATACAGACACAGCAACATCCACTGTCTCCTCTTCTCCCTCCTCCCTCCCAGTCTCGTCTACACACACACCTGCATGCACCACATCTACAGGCACTAGGACTCGCACCAGGACACCCAGCACCACAAGCCGCTCACCTGCACTCACCACCTCCACTGCCATTTACACGTCCCCTGTGTCCTCTCCCAGTGTGTCTGTGACGCCCCCTCCCAAAGTACACAAACGCCGGCAATCACTCACCCAACATCCATCCACCTCACGACAGCCTCCAGTACCTGCACCTGCACCCAAAACACCTAAAGTGACACCTCCTACAACCACCTCCTCTTCCTCCACTCCCAGACCCCCTCCAGCTACCCATCCCAGTGTCCATCAGAAACTGTCCCTATGTCAAATTGACCTTTTTGCCCCCACCCCCCTCCAATTCATCAGTCCTGTCGTAGCACCTCAGCCAAAAAGCCTCCAGTACCCTAAAGTGACACCTCCTACAACCACCTCCTCTTCCTCCACTCCCAGACCGCCTCCAGCTACCCATCCCAGTGTCCGTCAGAAACTGTCCCTATGTCAAATTGACCTTTTTGCCCCCACCCCCCCTCCAATTCATCAGTCCCGTCGTAGCGCCTCAGCCAAAAAGCCTCCAGTACCAGTGGTGCGTGTTACAGGTTTTTGGAGTGCACCGTCCACCAGGGCAGGCAGTAGGACCCGGAGCCAAGGCACTGGCAGCCCACCCCCTGTAAAGGCTCTGAAATTGGAGAGTGGAAGACGGGACCGTGTCAAGACTCCTGGTGGGACAACAAGTGAAATGGGATCGAAGGCGATTGGTGAGTCAGCTGTAACTCCAAAAAAGGTGGGGAAGGTCCAGAGGAAGTCTGCCCAGCCTGTTGTGAGTGTCACGGCGGAGAAGTGCGCCATCATTTCCGGCGGTCCAGACACAACCGCCAGCACCGTCGTCACTGGTCCAGAGACCACCGCTAGAGTCACAGCCCAGGAGGGCCCAAGTATCGTTACTGGTCAGGAGACCACCGTCGGAGTCACAGCCCAGGAGGGCCCAAGTATTGTCACTGGTCCAGAAACCACCGCCGGAGTCACAGCCCAGGAGGGCACAAGTATCGTTACTGGTCAGGAGACCACCGCCGGAGTCACAGCCCAGTAGGGCACAAGTATCGTTACTGGTCCAGAAACCACCGCCGGAGTCACAGCCCAGGAGGGCACAAGTATCGTCACTGGTCCAGAAACCACAGCCGGAGTCACAGCCCAGGAGGGGACAGGATGCCACAGCCCCGCTGGCCAATGATGGAACTTCATGCCACACACCAATGCCCAGTGTGGAGATCGTCATGCCACACACCAATGTCCAGTGTGGAGATCGTCATGCCACATACCAATGTCCATGTCCAGTGTGGATATCGTCATGCCACACACCAATGTCCAGTGTGGAGATCGTCATGCCACACACCAATGTCAGTATCAGAACCGCCATGTCAAAGCACCGCTGAACAGGGCAAAGACCGCCATGGCAAAGCACTGCTGAACAGTCCAGAACCGCCATGTCAAAGCACCGCTGAACTGGGCAAAGACCGCCATGGCAAAGCACCGCTGAACAGGGCAAAGACCGCCATGGCAAAGCACCGCTGAACAGGGCAAAGCCCGCCATGGCAAAGCACCGCTGAACAGGGCAAAGACCGCCATGGCAAAGCACCGCTGAACAGTCCAGAACCGCCATGTCAAAGCACCGCTGAACAGGGCAAAGACCGCCATGGCAAAGCACCGCTGAACAGTCCAGAACCGCCATGGCAAAGCACCGCTGAACAGGGCATGCACCGTGTAGGAATGAATGGACCGCCACATCAGGCATCCTTACCCCATGTGCAGCTGGGACAGTGACAGGACAGGAACTTTCACGGGGAGACTCATCCAGTCTTGGCACCAGTCCCACACCAGAACAAGTGGAGACCTGCATCTACTTGAGAGACTGTGGCTTTGCACTCCCCAGGATGGTACAGTGGGCAAACCACCCACTGTAAAGACTTGAGAGACTGTGGCTTTGCACTCCCCAGGATGGTACAGTGGGCAAACCACCCACTGTAAAGACTTGAGAGACTGTGGCTTTGCACTCCCCAGGATGGTACAGTGGGCAAACCACCCACTGTAAAGACTTGAGAGACTGCGGCTTTGCACTCCCCAGGATGGTACAGTGGGCAAACCACCCACTGTAAAGACTTGAGAGACTGTGGCTTTGCACTCCCCAGGATGGCACAGTGGGCAACCCACCCACTGTAAAGACTTGAGAGACTGTGGCTTTGCACTCCCCAGGATGGCACAGTGGGCAACCCACCCACTGAAGAGACTTGAGAGACTGTGGCTTTGCACTCCCCAGGATACATCAATGGGCATAGAGCCCCGTCGTGGATCTGGCTCCTCATTCATGTGGCTGAGGTGCCCCCCCTTCCCTTCCCCCTGAGGTGCCTGTAGTGTTTCTATCTGATGCCCCGGCAGTGTTCTCTCTGATTTTGGTCAGGTATCTATTGTGGGCCTCACCCATGCTTTTTTGGACTGTTGGTGCACGGACATTGTTGTGTACATATCTGCACTACTTCTCGGATTGTATGTGTAAATTAGAGTGATTTTGAGATATATATCTGTATATTTTTGTATGACATGTATATTGGCACATTACAATGTTTGGCCGAATTTTGCATTGTCTTTGCATTCTTGTGGGATTGTGGGTTGTTAATGTGATTTTTGTGACTGCATTGGTGTGTATGTTGTCTAATGCGAGGGTGGGGGTGGGGGTGTTTGGTGGGTGTCCCCCTAACTTTTGCCTCCCCCCTCCCCTGTGTGGTAGATGCAGTACTCACCGGTATCTTCTGCGCCTACGTAGCTGTTGGTCGTAAAGGAGAAGAAAGACAAGGGCAGGGAGTATTTGGAGTTCCAGGTCCATGGAGTCCTCGTTCCTCGTGGGATGTGTTCAGTTGAGCGTTTTCCCATTGCAGAAACTGTTTCTGCCGTGTTTTTATCCACGGTGAATCCGCCCCGGAAAAGGTGGCGGATTGGCGGGTTGTAATAGTGTGGGCGGTACATTGTCTTCCGCCTGTCTGTTGGCGGTAACCGCCGCGCTGCTTGTCTGTACCGCCGTGGTGGGCGGTGTGTTAAAGTGGCTGTCTTTGTTGGCGGTTTCCGCCAGGGTCATAATTCCCTTTTTTTGTCCGTCGGCCTGTTTACGGTATTACCGCACCTTTTACACCGTCCGCCAGGGTTGTAATGACCACCTATATGTTTTGTTCAGTTTAGCCGCTTATTGGCTTTGACATTGCATTAGCCATTACATTCTGTATTCTGCCTATTGGCTTTTACATTTTGTATTCAGCTCAGCTGCCTATTGGCTTTGACATGACATTAGACATTACATTTTGTATTCACGTTAGCTGCCTATTGGCTTTGACATGACATTAGACATTACATTTGATATTTAGGTTAGCTGCCTATTGGCTTTAACGTGGAGTTAGACATTGCAGTTCAAACATCGCAGATGTCTGTATTCTTCCAAGCTGTGTTTTTCCACAAGATGAACCAAGCTGTTTTCTTCACACCAGACTAGACCTGATAAGAGAGAGTACATTTGGTGTTTTCCTTTCTGCTCAGCCTTGGGAATAGGAAAAGTCTAGGAGATCTGGCCAGTCTCCAAAGGCTTGCGTAGTTTTCCCAAGTCTGAGAGGAGGGGGCACGCTTTTGTAAGGATGACTCTGGGCTACAGTGAGTTAGATTCGAATCTGCTTGACTTCAGGCTGGAGCTAGACGTCAGTTGCCAGTCTCCCGTTTGGGTAGATAATCTCTTTCTCGCAGTTGACCGGAGTCATCAACTTGCAGACCCCAGAAAGATTAAGCTGAATATTTAGGCCCTGACGCCTTGCCCATACGGTGATGAATTTGACTTTTATGCTTTGCTTTGAATATATTATATATTTGCTGTGTACATTGCAACTGAGAAGTACTGTGATATATTTTGCTTTCATTGCTGCGACCACTTTTATTCTTTTGAACTTTGTGCTTGAAATCTACTAATTCGTCTCTCAAGAACTTGTGGGTGGGGAAGAATTAACAACAATAAAGGTCTTCTTTGAACTCAGAAGTGCATTCCAGAGAGGTTCTGTAAGCTCTGATATGAGATATGTAGGAAAGTAGAACACCTGGGTTCCCCCTCCTGCAATACCTAGGGCAGGCCATGTTCCAGGGTTTCAGGGGAGGAGACTAATATCCCCAACTTCTCCTCACTGAGTGCTCCCTTCTGGGTTCGCCAAAGTTGCAGAGACATCCTTTGTACCTCCCATATCCATAGTCAGGACTGAGGGCTTTGACGAGAACAACATTTGGCATTCAGCCAATTAAATCTCCATATTGATAACACCCACTGATTTCTGTAAAAAGCAACCAATGTTGTTCTGGAAGATATGGGACGGGGTGTGGCAGGATTACCTGGCACCTCCATTACCTTGCATTTCCCCATCGGTAAACTTGAAATAAGTGCCACTATAAAAACAGAAGGAAGGCCTTAAGAAAAAGACAAGAACAAAAACCACTGAAAAAGGGGTATCCCAGCCCATCCTCTTCCAGGCTCTGATAGGCACAGAAAGGCCTGCTCTTGGCCTGGTCTTCGCTTGGGCATGCGTATAGGCGTGCCCCACGCTGCATGAATTGCACAGTGCCTAAGAGCGCATATTTCTGTGCCCCCTCCTCTGGCTGTGGGCTTTGGGCTGATGGGGGATGTAGTCCCACCCAGCAAAGCGACAAAACATAAATGTAGCAAGTTTCCTGCTCCTGTGCTGTGCAACACGCACAGTGCTTAAGAGCACGAGTTTCTCTGCCCCATTCCCAGTTGCAGCTTAGGGGAATTCCTGGGGGCGGGGCAGCAAGTGGGGACTGGGGTGGGTGGGGTGTCACACAGGGGGAATTAATAACAAAATAAAAAAAAAATTAAAAAAACGTACCCCTGCTCCCGCACCACGCCACTTCTCTCCTTCATCGCCAAATGCAGCAGGCAGAGGCTCCCAGCCGGCCCTACGGCCAATCCTGACGCGGCTCAAAGCAGCACCAGGATTGGCTGGTAGCGGCCAAATTGAGAGCCTGTGCAGGCTCTCTCCAACTGTGTTGCTGGACTGGAGAGAGCCCTGTGTGCATGTGTGTTTGGTCAGCCGTTTATGGCCGGCCAAACATGCATGCACAGTCAGGGGGAGTGCTGTGCACTCTCCCTCAGTGCACTTCACCCTCGTGGCCCCATCCCTTTCAAAGAAAAGGTTAATAAACCTTTGAAAGGTTTTGCAGCTGCCGCTGCTGGCGGGAAGGGGGGCAACGCTTCTCTGCCCTTATGGAGGCACCGCCCCTGCCCCTTCCTCTGGCTGTGGGCTTGGGGCTGCTGGGGATGTAATCCCTCCCCAGCAAAGCATTAAAACACAAATTCAACAATCCTTATGCATCCCCTGCCTTGTTGCTGAAGACCCCTGGTTATGTCCTACCAGACTTCTGTCTTTGGATTTTACAAATAAAACTTGGGGAAGATTTGAAAGGAAGGGAACAAGATGCCAAGAAAATCCTTGTGTATCCACTGCCTGGTTGGAAAAGAACTCTGCATCCGACCTACAAGACTTCTACCTCTGTGTTTGTTATGAGTAAAGTACCTGTTCTAAGCTGTATCTTAATATTAGATGTGGGGGAACACTAAAATTAACATAGTATGGCCCCCACACACACACCAGACCTCATATTTCACATTTTGTGTGGCTGAAAGCCTATATGTGGCACCTCCAGACATCAATTTCAGAAAACTCTTGGACTTGGAGAAGAAAAGAAGCGGACTGGAACTGCTATCTGTGACCTGAGAGGACTCCTGCAAGACACGGCCAGCTCCCTCTAGGACCTGGAACAAAGAAGTGGACTCCAATGGTCATAAGGCTGGCCTTCTGTTCAAGTTACAGGAATACAACTAGCTATAAAAGGCCTTTTCTGCAACTACCCATCTGCACAGTGCAAATGGACCTGTGCTGTACCCTCCTGTGGCCCTCTGCATGACACCCTGTGAGTCTCTAAGTGCCTGTCCCGCAGTCTTAGGGGGATTTAAAAGTACTCTCCTCTGGTGGATTGGGACTTAAAGGACTAAGGGCCTGATTTAGAGTTTGGCGGAGAGGTTACTCTGTCACAAACGTGATAGCTATCCAATCCACCGTATTACGATCTCCATAGGCTATTATGGGATCATAATGCAGCGGACGGGATATCTGTCACGCTTGTGAGGGAGTAACCCCCTCTGCCAACTCTAAATCAAACCCTAAGTTAGAAGCTAAAATCTTTGAACGGGACAAATTTGGTTGATGTATCCAATCCATGCTCCATTGTGGTCCTTCACAGAAAAATGTATTTTTCCAAAAATACATCTAAGCCAAAACATACACAAAAGAAACATTTCCTTTTTTTCAAATACTCCACTTACAATTGAAAAACAAGCTCATGGAAGGTCTATGCTGAGTAAGCATTTTATAATTTTTGGGGTGCTAAATGGCCTTGATCTTGAAATATGGAAAGTCAATTTCAGACTAAAAGGAGGCTTGAGATCTGATCAGTAATACTTCAAGGGTACGCTGTCATTTTACCATGGCCCTAGCTATCATTTGTATTTCTGGAGGCTAGTATCTGGGGAGGAATCAACTACATCTTTCTCCTGGGCTTCAGATATAAAGACTTCAACTGTGCTTGTTGTGTCAAGAAAGACCAGAAGTCATATTCCTAGCACCACTATTGATAAGATCTGATAAAATCAGCATTTTCTGCCCAGCCACCACGTGCTAGGCTTATCATAAAATGATACTCATCCTAAACACAATCAATCAGAGAATGAGGAATAACGACACAGCTCTCAATGATTGTCATATGCTTGGTTAGCAAGCAGTCTTTGGGTTGAGACAAAACTCAAGGTGTTTTGTCCACTTCTTCCAGTGAGAACACAGTGCTTTGTCTTTCAGGGAAGATGCCATTATCACCAGGGACTAAAAAAAGTTACCCTAAAACAAGATGAAGCATCTTTGGATCTCTCTCCCCCCTTACTTGTAGTTGAGAGATAGTGAGATACGTGCTGAGAAATTTGATCTAGAGTGCTAGTTTTGAAATGGCTGAGAGTGCTTCAAATACCTAAAAGCCTCATTCTCAAGAAGGGGGTGCCAGTGCCCCAGTGAAGCTTTTCTAACTTCAAGAAGCATTGCTTAGATTATAGTAAAGTGTTGCTGCATTTGCAAAAAACTCAGGGCCAGATGTATGACCTTTTGTTTGGTGACTCGCAATTTGCGATCAATTTGTAAATCGCAAATTGCGAATCGCATAAGAAAATGTACACCAGTATTAACCATGCTATTTGCAAGTCCCAAATGGGTCACAAGCGACCTGCCTCATGAATATTCATGAGGCAGGTCGCAATTTGTTACCCATTTGTGAATGGCTGCACTCACAGCGATAATGGCCTGCTGTGCTCAGGAGAGTACCATGTCTGTGAATGCTTTTCAATAAAACAGTTTTTTTAAATGCATCTTGTTTTCCTTAAAGGAAAACAGGATGTATTAAAAAAATGAAAATGTGATTTTAATTTCTTCAGGGTAAACAGTGGTCTGTGGGACCACTGCCTGCTCTGAAAAAACATTTTCTCTACCATTCACAAAGGGGAAGGGATCCTTCCCCTTTGTGAATGGGATAACACCATTTTGTAATTGGTGTTAACTGTGATTGTTTTGCGACTGCATTCACTGTCACAAAACAAACATACATTTCCATGCGAGTCGCAATTAGGAAGGGGCACCCTTGGGACACCCCTTCCTAATTGCTAGTCGCAATCCCTATTTTGTGTTTCGGTAATTGGATACTGACTCGCAAAATAGGGATGGTACATTGTAGAAGGCCACATTGCGGTCGCAAATGGCGATTTTTGCCTTTTTGCAACAGGAAACTTGTGTCGTACATCTGGCCCTCAGTTTTTGATGTTTTGTATTTTAGTAGCGTTTAAAGGCTTTCCTGGTTTGCTTTCATATGATTAGCCCTGATTTAAATGGAAATTACACTTGTGTAATCAGACACACGAATTAGCATTCAAACTATTTCTTTGTGTAAGCGATGCTCATTGAAAGTGATGTTTGCCCAATGGGCAACTCACGTTTTTGAAAAATTAAAGATGTATTTTTGTTTCGAAGCAAATTCACAATTTAATGTGAAATACTTATCAGCTTAGGTAATGATGTAATTGTGCTTAGTGTCATTCAAGATAGCTTTTGATGTGAGACCAAGGAAGACACTGACAACTGAATTCCTATTCCTGATAGTTTGTTTGGGTGTCCATTTTACACCAAAACGGTGTTCTGCCTAATCCATGCTAGCTAAATCACACCTTTCCCTGCTCCTTAAAGATGTCCAGCAGGAACATATGTTTATGCTCCAAATAAAAAAACAATTCTGCAGCAAAAGCTGCCAATTTCCAGGAACCTCTTAGATAGACCTCACACTTCCATGAATACACAACCTCTATGAAACGCAAAGCCCCAGCTGTTTGGACATGATCACAAAGCTCCATGTGTTTGGGCATAAAACACAAAGCTAGAACAGAAAGCCACAAGCCAATAAGCCACAAACACCTGTGTTTGAGCATGAACCATAAAGCCAGATCAGGATCTTTAACATGCTATGGTGGAATAACTTCTTTAATCCTTCAACGGATGTAGTGCTGCAGAAAAAAAACAGTAGGAACCAAATGCTGTGTTCCATCCACGTGGTACCCGTTAAACCCCAGGCAACCTTGCAAAGACCTTTGTGTTTTCCAAGGTTAGGGACACTTTTTGCCACAAGCCTCAAGCAAGACCATCCACTTACTCCACAGGTCAAAAAAGATGCTTCAGTAGAAGAAATAAGTTACAAAGGAAGCCTGTTTGCTCACTGATCCTTTGGGGCACAGATGGCTTCAACTATTCCAGTACAGAACCAATTCAGTGGGACACACGTCTTTCCTTCCAGTATTATTACTGGACTCGGACCAGAAAGGACTCAAGGGCATGGTTGAAGAGTTATGTTATCCAACCTCCGCTCCTCTCATTAAAGTCACCTCCACTACAGTTGATGTTCAAATACCTCTCAAGGAGGTGCAGAGGCAGCTCATCCTAGGAGCCACAGTTTTTGCCTGAGCCTCCAATAGAGGCTATGGCTACTGTTTCGACTATTCATTGTGAAAACAGTGGTGGTCTAGCCCACTTGTTGATTGGTATAATCTAAACCAGTTACCCCCCATCAAAGGTCATCTGACATGGCCTCCATGAGAAGGTGAAGACAAAAGGCATGCTGAGCACAACCCTATTTAGCACAAGAACCTGCCATGTTTCCAAGCATATCAGAAAGGGAGGGGCAAGCACACTGCCTAGCATACATGCACACAATTAGCCTAGTGCATTGTGGTAAATGTAGTGTGATAACACTTACTTCAGTTGAAAGTCCTTAGTATTCACCATTGTTGGTGCAGCCAGTACTGTGTATCTCAAGACGTGTTTCAGAATTGTCCTTCTTCAGTAGAGAGTAACACGTGAAATTAGGGGGTGCTGGCGATCCTGCTCACAGTTTTCTCAGGTTTAGTAGCACTCATAGAAGACAGGTGCATACCAGAACTTGTCAGCCCAATACCTCAGCAAGGAGACAATCACAAAAGGAGGAAGGAGCACACTGCTTGGCATACCAGCACACAGTTAGCCCAGATGCCTTCTGGTATATGCAGTGCATATTAACACTCACTTTAGTAAAAAATCCTTTGTATTTAACATTGTTGTTTCAGCCAGTGCTGTGTATCTCTAGACATGTTTTTCAAGATTGTCATACTTTTTCAGTAAAGAGTAACAAGTGCAATTTTGGGATGCTGGCAATGCTGCTCACAGTCTTCTCAGGTTTATCGCCACTCTCAGAGCACAGGTGCATCCCGGAACTCCTCAACTCAATAATTCAGCAAGATCACCCGGATGCATTGTAGTAAAAGGCGTACATGAGAACACTCAACAATGGTAAATACTACAGACTTTCAACTGATCTGAGTGCTATTATGCACTGAATATACCACAATCCATCTGGAAACAATGTGTGCTGGTATGCCAGTCAGTGTGCTCCCTCCATCTTTTGTGATGCTCTCAAGCGTGGTAGGCATTGTAGTGTGAGAGTAAGTGCTAACTATTGGAGCAAAAAGGGGTTGCCAAGAGCAGGAGTATAGAGAAAGTGCTGGAACTGTGGGCAATCACTGGGACAGATGTTGGAGGGATGCTCAAGCAGCAGTGATGGTTCGCAACCTGCCTCCCTGCTTTTCCTGCCAGTGCTGGCTGGTGTGCAGAGCACTGCACTGGTAGTACATGAGGAAGCGCCAAAACGTTTTGGCATTTACACAATTACTTGGCATGTTTGCTTCCTGTCTGTCTGGAGGGACCTTTTTACAGTGTTTTCAATTTGAACTGACCTGCCATATTTGCATCTCATGGTTAATCTGACTGAAACCAAAAAGAGGAACCACATACATGAGGTATTAGTCAATAAAAATATAGTTGATCCCCGCATTTGAATTGACCAGGTTTACAACGGGCGCATTGATACTTCATGTGGTTATTAAAGGGTGGGTTCTAAACAGACAATGGCATCTCAGAGTGTGTCTAGCTGAAACCGGAGTTAAGCGGGATGCCCACTAGCAACCATATAAATTACCTTAGACATATAGCAGCATGTAGTACAGATAAGAGAATATAATATTCTTAGAGGGTGGAGGAGATGTACCGGACACAGGTATACCTAATTTCACAGGGAATATGCTACTCTATAATGTATGATGATGCACATGGAAATGGATCCCACCAGAAACTGAAGCAGGGATGCTCAACCTTGCATTTTCTGAAGTGAAGGCTTTGGTACTTGCACTCAGACATTGGTATTTTTCTGCCGCTCAAGCCAGCAAAGTTGATGCTTCCATATCCACGTCAGTTTGTGGAATTCCCGGAGGCAAAACATGTTAAACACAATGTCCACTGTATGCCTGATGCCTTAAGTAAACTCCATTTTGATGAAAAAGTGTGGCTAGCATTTAATCGATTCTTATTGAAGATGGTGTTAACTTTTTTCTTGTGGTGTCATGCTTAAACCATGTAAAAGGAAACCTTGGTCAGCAAAGGATGCAGTCTCAGTGTTCTTGTACCCTATTTTTAATTGCTGACATTGCCCACTAAGATTCAATTTTTGTCCCTAATGTTTACTTCCTTTTTCTGTGGTGGAATTCTAGGTTGGACTTACTTCCTGGAAGTAATGATATTGAATCGTTCTCGACCCTCGCTCATTGTGGTTTTGAGTGCCTTACTTTTTAATGAGAGGGAACATTTAAATATGCAGACTCACTGAGGCTTTCTCTAATAGGCAGTGATGTTCAACAAAATGGTACACTACTCCATGTCTCAACATAGACTGTAAACTACCCTTTGTACAACAATGGGAACACTGTGATAAAATGAATGATTTGAAAGAAAGTCTGAAAAAGCAATACAAATCTGATGTGTCAGCAACCACAGAATTTGTCTTTACATTTGGAAAATTTGGAATAAGAAGGATTAACTCTGGTGGACTTTCCTAACTTTCAATGGGCCACAGAGAGACAACCAATATGGCTGAGAATCATTACTAACTAGCTTGTCTTGTGAATTTGACAAACTAACACATAATAAACAAAATACAAGAGTAGTGAAGATAAGTGCCCACCATGGTCTTCACTTCGTTTTGTTCTGGCAGGAAAAGCTTTACCCTCTCATAGAGTTCACATATTTTGTACCAAAGGGTGCTTTCATGGTCAATCAGCTCTCCCTCAAGCCACGCCATTGGTTGATTGTAATTGTCATTAGAACACTGGAATGTTATTCCAATGAAGGCAATGCAGCAGTGGCAGCCTATAAAACCTGATATAGGCCTGCTGCTCTTAGCATTACAATTTCCTTACGCACAGCCTCTACCTCTCTCTTTCCCCTTTCTCTCCTAAATCTATGTATTGGGCAGAGGAAAGTGAAAGGCACAGCCTGTGCAGTAGGGCATACAGCAAGCTTTTCCTCCTCCCCTAGCTCACACTGTCACTGGAGACTCAGAAGGAGGGAGAGGAAGTTTAGCCAAGCCCAAGGATCGCCACTGTGAATATTCAACGGTTAACAGCTATGGCCCTGCATGTGGCTGTTAACTGTTGAAGGTTCACAACAGTTGTGAAATAAAGGCTTTAGAGATGTGAGGGAGTTTTCAACCCCTTCGGCCTCCAAAGACCTTTGTTTTTCAATTAGAACATTCAGCACTTGATGGAGCGGAATGTTCTAATAGCTTTAGCCATAGTGGGCTATACTGGCCATTAAAGGCCCTCTCACTCACTTGCCTTTATCTCGGGCTTTTAATGTTGCAGCAGCCTTTAATTTAATGGCCAGTACATCCTATTATGTAGGGGCTATGAAGCCAATAGCCATGACATGGAATTTTGTTTTTACAGATAGGAATCTACATAGATAGGGAAGTTCTTATGTTTTTTGTTTGTTTCTTGACTTGGTGAGACGGGAATGTTCGACAAGGATTTTTATTTTAGGAGTTGTTGAATAATCTACTTTGTTTGTTCTTAACCTGTGGCCCAAGTACCCCTGGACCCACAAAGCCTACTTAGGGAGTGAGCGACTCTGTTACCAAATTAAATAATATTAAAATGAATACAATAAGTATATACAAATGAAGCAGAATTGAAAATGTGAATTAAACAAAATATTTCAATATTTGAGTATTTATTTGATGTACTTGTTTTTGTATTTTTTATGTATTGTTGTTTAGATCATAGAAATTGCTTAATCCAGGGTCTTCAGCTTCCAATATTGACTTTCATTTTCTTTTTCTTTGAGAGCAAACATGACAATGCATGAGTTTAAAAGATATTTGAAGCACATCCAGCACCTTACAGGATAATGACAGATAACTATCTTCAATTTAACAACATTAGCCCTAATGTGCTTAATGCGTCATTCTCACGAGTTTTTAAAGCTCAGAAGTGAACTTGCTACGCAAACAGTGAGGAACAGAATACTTATTCCTGACAGGTCAATGAAGGAAAGTACCATCTTGCTTGGCATGTTACCCCCATATTTCACTGTATATATGTTGTTTTAGTGTATGTGTCACTGGGACCCTGCCAGCCAGGGCCCCAGTGCTCATAAGTGTGCCCTGCATGTGTTCCCTGTGTGATGACTAACTGTCTCACTGAGGCTCTGCTAACCAGAACCTCAGTGGTTATGCTCTCTCTGCTTTCCAAATTGTCACTAACAGGCTAGTGACCAATTTCACCAATTCACATTGGCATACTGGAACACCCTTATAATTCCCTAGTATATGGTACTGAGGTACCCAGGGTATTGGGGTTCCAGGAGATCCCTATGGGCTACAGCATTTCTTTTGCCACCCATAGGGAGCTCTGACAATTCTTACACAGGCCTGCCACTGCAGCCTGAGAGAAATAACGTCCACGTTATTTCACAGCCATTTACCACTGCACTTAAGTAACTTATAAGTTACCTATATGTCTAACCTTCACCTGGTGAAGGTTGGGTGCTAAGTTACTTAGTGTGTGGGCACCCTGGCACTAGCCAAGGTGCCCCCACATCGTTCATGGCAAATTCCCCAGACTTTGTGAGTGCGGGGACACCATTACACGCGTGCACTATACATAGGTCACTACCTATGTATAGCGTCACAATGGTAACTCCGAACATGGCCATGTAACGTGTCTAAGATCATGGAATTGTCACCCCAATGCCATTCTGGCATTGGGGAGACAATTCCATGATCCCCTGAGTCTCTAGCACAGACCCGGGTACTGCCAAACTACCTTTCCCGGGGTTTCACTGCAGCTGCTGCTGCTGCCAACCCCTCAGACAGGTTTCTGCCCTCCTGGGGTCCAGCCAGGCCTGACCCAGGAAGGCAGAACAAAGGACTTCCTTAGAGAGAGGGTGTTACACCCTCTCCCTTTGGAAAAAGGTGTCAGGGCTGTAGCCTCCCCCAGCCTCTGGAAATGCTTTGATGGGCACAGGTGGTGCTCATCTCTGCATATGCCAGTCTACACCGGTTCAGGGATCCCCCAGCCCTGCTCTGGCGCGAAACTGGACAAAGGAAAGGGGAGTGACAACTCCCCTGACCTGCACCTCCCAGGGGAGGTGCCCAGAGCTCCTCCAGTGTGCTCCAGACCTCTGCCATCTTGGAAACAGAGGTGCTGCTGGCACACTGGACTGCTCTGAGTAGCCAGTGCCAGCAGGTGACGTCAGAGACTCTTTCTGATAGGCTCTTACCTGTGCTGCTAGCCTATCCTCCTTCCTAGGAGCAAACCTCCTTTTCTGGCTATTTAGGGTCTCTGCTTTGGGGAATTCTTTAGATAATGAATGCAAGTGCTCATCCGAGTTCCTCTGCATCTCCCTCTTCACCTTCTGCTAAAGAATCGACCGCTGACTGCTCAGGACACCTGCAAAACCGCAACAAAGTAGCAAAGACGACTACTGCAACCTTGTATTGCTGATCCTGCCGCTTTCTTGCCTGTTTCCTGGTGGTGCATGCTCTGGGGGTAGCCTGCCTCCTCTCTGCACCAGGAGCTCTGAAGAAATCTCCTGTGGGACGACGAATCTTCACCCTGCAACCGCAGGCAACAAAAGACTGCATCACCGGTCCTCTGGGTCCCCTCTCAGCACGACGAGCGTGGTCCCTGGAACTCAGCAACTCCGTCCAAGTGACTACCACAGTCCAGTGACTCTTCAGTCCAAGTTTGGTGGAGGTAAGTCCTTGCCTCCCCACGCTAGACTGCATTGCTGGGTACCGCGTGATTTGCAGCTGCTCCGGCTCCTGTTGACTCTTCCAGGATTTCCTTCGTGCACAGCCAAGCCTGGGTCCCAACACTCTAACCTGCAGTGCACAACCTTCTGAGTTGTCCTCCGGCGTCATGGGACTCCCTTTTGTGTCTTCGGGTGGACTCCGGCTCACTCCTCTTCCAAGTGCCTGTTCTGGTACTTCTGCGGGTGCTGCCTGCTTCTGTGAGGGCTCCCCGACTTTCTGGTTGCCCCCTCTGTCTCGTCATCCAAGTGGCGACATCCTGGTTCTTCCTGGGCCACAGCAGCATCCAAAAACCCAAACCGCAACCCTTGCAGCTAGCAAGGCTTGTTTGCGGTCTTTCTGTGTGGAAACACCTCTGCAAGCTTCTTCATGATGTGGGACATCCATCCTCCAAAGGGGAAGTTTCTAGCCCTCTTCGTTCTTGCAGAATCCACAGCTTCTATCATCCGGTTGCAGCTTCTTTGCACCCTCAGCCGGCATTTCCTGGGCATTTGCCCTCTCTCGACATTGTCGCAACTCTTGGACTTGGTCCCCTTGTTCCACAGGTACTCAGGTCCGGAAATCCACTTTGGTTGCTTTGCTGGTGTTGGTCTTCCTTGCAGAATTCCCCTATCACGAATTCTGTGCTCTCTGGGGAATATAGGTGCACTTTACACCTACTTTTCAGGGTCTTGGAGTGGGCTAGTTTTCTAACCCTCACTGTTTTCTTACAGTCCCAGCAACCCTCTACAAGCTCACATAGGTTTGGGGTCCATTTGTGGTTCTCATTCCACTTTTGGAGTATATGGTTTGTGTTGCCCCTATACCTATGTGCTCCTATTGCAATCTACTGTAACTTTACATTGCTTGCATTACTTCCTTTTGCTATTACTGCATATTTTTGGTATTGTGTACATATATCTTGTGTATATTTGGCATCCTCATACTAAGGGTACTCACTGAGATACTTTTGGCATATTGTCATAAAAATAAAGTACCTTTATTTTAGTATATCTGTGTATTGTGTTTTCTTATGATATTGTGCATATGACACCAGTGGTATAGTAGGAGCTTTGCATGTCTCCTAGTTCAGCCTAAGCTGCTCTGCTATAGCTACCTTCTATCAGCCTAAGCTGCTAGAAACACCTCTTCTACACTAATAAGGGATAACTGGACCTGGTACAGAGTGTAAGTACCCCTTGGTACCCACTACAAGCCAGGCCAGCCTCCTACATTGGTTGTGCAGCGGTGGGATAAGTACTTGCAACTACTTACCACTTTGTCATTGTGTACTTTTCATAAGAGAATAATATACAAAACAAGTTCAGTGTATGTACACCTAACCAAAAAGTTTTGCTTTTCTTCTCTTACACTATCTGCTAAGTGCTGAAAAGTACTCCTAAACTTTCAAAAAGTTTCTAAAAAGTTGAAAAAGTTTTTTTTCCTATTCTTTAAAAAGTCCTGAAACTTTTTCTCTCTTTTATCTGTCTCTAAACCTTTTTCTATCATGTCTGATGTAGGAACTCCTCTTAATTTGGTCAATACAGCTTATGACCACCTTACCTTTAAGAGCCTAAAGAGTCTCTGCATTGATAGAGGTTTAGTGGTAGGAAAGAACCCTTCTAGAGAATTATTGTCTAACATGCTTATTGAAAATGATAAGGCCTTAGCTGGCAGTTCAATTGAGAAGTTAGGAGATAGCTCACACTCTGACTCAGGGGAGCCCCCAGTAAGAGTGTTAGAGGGTGCCCTTCCTAATCTGCCCCTTAGCAGACCACCTAGCAATGCTGGTAGTAATAGAAGCTCCCATCACAGTAGGGATGTTTTTGTTCCTGCAGGCCAGGTTGCTAGGGTGCCAACTGTTAGGGACATTTCTCCCTCTGCTCATTCAAATCTTTCTTCTGTGTCAAAACATTCCCAACTTACCCACCCTGATGACAAGATGTTAGAAAGGGAACTCAATAAATTGAGAGTGGAAGAGACCAGGCTGAAGCTTAAACAGCAACAGCTGGCTCTAGACAGGGAATCCCTAGACTTAGAAAAAGAGAGACAGAGGTTGGGGTTTGGATCCCATGGGGCAGCAACAGTATTCCAGATAGCAATCCTGTGAGAGAACATGATTCTAGGAATCTGCATAAGATAGTTCCCCCTTACAAGAAGGGGGATGACATTAACAAGTGGTTTGCTGCACTTGAGAGGGCCTGTATGGTACAGGGGGTCCCTCAAAGGCAGTGGGATGCTATCCTATGGCTATCTTTCAGTGGAAAAGGTAGGGATAGGCTCCTTACTGTGAAAGAAAGTGATGCCAATAATTTTACAGTTTTGAAGAATGCACTCTTGGATGGATTTGGCTTAACCACTGAACAATACAGGATTAAGTTCAGAGAAACCAGAAAAGAGTCCTCACAAGACTGGGTAGACTTTGTTGACTATTCAGTGAAGGCCTTGGAGGGGTGGTTACATGGCAGTAAAGTTTCTGACTATGAAAGCCTTTACAATCTAATCTTGAGAGAGCATATTCTGAATAACTGTGTGTCTGATTTGTTACACCAATATCTAGTGGACTCAGATCTGACCTCTCCCCAAGAATTGGGAAAGAAGGCAGACAAATGGGTCAGAACAAGAGTGAACAGAAAAGTTCATACAGGGGGTGACAAGGATGGCAAGAAGAAGGATGGTAAGTCTTCAGACAAGGGTGGGGACAAATCTAAAAATGAGTCTTCATCAGGCCCACAATAACACTCTGGTGGGGGTGGTGGGTCCAAAACCTCTTCTAATCAAGTAAAGAAACCATGGTGCTATTTATGTAAAGTAAAAGGCCATTGGACAACTGATGCCAGTTGTCCAAAGAAAAGCACCAAGCCTCCCACTACCACAACCCCTACTGCAACCTCTAGTGCCCATAGTAATAGCAGTGGTAGTGAGAGCAAACCTACTAATAGCCAATCCAAGGGAGTAGCTGGGCTCACTTTTGGTAATTTAGTTGGGGTTGGTCTTGTTAGGGAGACCACAGAGACTGTGTTAGTCTCTGAAGGTGCCATTGATTTGGCCCCCTTGGTTGCTTGTGCCCTTAATATGGATAAGTACAAGCAACTTCCCCTAATCAATGGTGTTGAGGTTCAGGCCTACAGGGACACAGGTGCCAGTGTTACCATGGTAATAAAGAAACTGGTACACCCCGAACAACACCTACTTGGTCACCAGTACCAAGTGACAGACGCTCATAACAACACTCTTAGCCACCCCATGGCTGTTGTGAATCTCAACTGGGGGGGGGGGGGGTTACTGGTCCGAAGAAAGTTGTAGTTGCCTCAGATTTACCTGTAGACTGTCTACTAGGGAATGATATAGAGACATCAGCTTGGGCAAAAGTGGATTCGGAGGCTCATGCAGCAATGCTGGGCATTCCTGGGCATATTTTTGCTTTAACGAGGGCTCAGACTAAAAAGCAAAAAGTACAGGGTGACTTGGATCCTGGAACAATGGACCAAGTGCTCCCTAAAGCTAGGGTTAGTAAGGGTAAATCCCTACCCACTATCCCTCCTTCTACAGATGATTCTACTTCTGAGGAAGAAGAATTTCCCCTCTGTGCAGAACCTTCACCAGAGGAGCTGGCAGCAGACACTGCTGAGCTTTTGGGTGGAGGGGGCCTGCCAGGGAGGAGCTGAGTGTGGCACAGCAATCCTGTCCCACATTAGAGGGTCTAAGACAGCAAGCTGTCAAACAGCAAAATGGGGATGTCAGTGACTCACATAGAGTTTACTGGGAGGACAACCTCTTGTATACAGAGGCAAGGGACCCAAAACCTGGAGCAGCCAGGAGATTGGTCATCCCCCTGCAATACAGAGAGTTCATCCTAACTCTGGCACACGTCATTCCCTTGGCTGGACATTTGGGTCAGATTAAAACATGGGAAAGGCTTGTCCCCCTGTTTCACTGGCCTAGGATGTCAGAGGACACAAAGGATTTTTGTAAGTCCTGAGTGACCTGCCAAGCCAGTGGCAAGACTGGTGGCATCCCAAAGGCTCCCCTTATTCCACTGCCTGTGATTGGGGTTCCCTTCGAAAGGGTAGGGGTTGACATAGTTGGCCCCCTTGACCCTCCTACTGCTTCAGGCAATAGGTTTATCTTGGTGGTAGTGGACCATGCCACAAGATATCCTGAAGCAATTCCTCTAAGGACCACCACAGCACCTGAAGTGGCAAAAGCCCTCCTGGGAATCTTTTCCAGGGTGGGTTTCCCAAAAGAGGTGGTATCAGACAGGGGTAGCAATTTTTTGTCTGCATACTTAAAGGCCATGTGGAAGGAATGTGGTGTAACATACAAATTCACCACACCTTATCATCCACAAACAAATGGACTGGTAGAGAGGTTTAATAAAACTCTCAAAGGAATGATAATGGGACTCCCTGAAAAACTCAGGAGGAGATGGGATGTCCTGTTACCTTGCCTCCTTTTTGCTTACAGGGAGGTACCCCAGAAAGGAGTGGGCTTCAGCCCTTTTGAACTCCTATTTGGACACCCCGTAAGAGGTCCTCTAGCACTTGTAAAGGAGGGTTGGGAACAACCTTTAAAAGCTCCTAAGCAAGACATAGTGGACTATGTACTCTGCCTAAGATCCAGAATGGCTGAGTACATGAAAAAGGCCAGTAAAAACCTTCAGGCCAGCCAAGAGCACCAAAAGCAATGGCATGACCAGATGACATTGTCGCGACTCTTGGACTTGGTCCCCTTGTTCCACAGGTACTCAGGCCTGGAAATCCACTTTGGTTGCTTTGCTGGTGTTGGTCTTCCTTGCAGAATTCCCCTATCACGACTTCTGTGCTCTCTGGTGAATTTAGGTGCACTTTACACCTACTTTTCAGCGTCTTGGGGTGGGCTATTTATCTAACCCTCACTGTTTTCTTACAGTCCCAGCGACCCTCTACAAGCTCACATAGGTTTGGGGTCCATTTGTGGTTCTCATTCCACTTTTGGAGTATATGGTTTGTGTTGCCCCTATACCTATGTGCTCCTATTGCAATCTACTGTAATTTTACATTGCTTGCATTACTTCCTTTTGCTATTACTGCATATTTTTGGTATTGTGTACATATATCTTGTGCATATTTGGCATCCTCATACTGAGGGTACTCACTGAGATACTTTTGGCATATTGTCATAAAAATAAAGTACCTTTATTTTAGTATATCTGTGTATTGTGTTTTCTTATGATATTGTGCATATGACACCAGTGGTATAGTAGGAGCTTTGCATGTCTCCTAGTTCAGCCTAAGCTGCTCTGCTATAGCTACCTTCTATCAGCCTAAGCTGCTAGAAACACCTCTTCTACACTAATAAGGGATAACTGGACCTGGTACAGAGTGTAAGTACCCCTTGGTACCCACTACAAGCCAGGCCAGCCTCCTACAGTCAGTGCCCCATGAAATCTAATTGGCAGGGATAGTTGTCAGTTGTGAATTTCACAAGCTTGAAGGGCTCAGCAGATTCCTTCCCACACAAAACAAGAATCTCTTGAAATCTGTAGGGTGAGGTAAGAGTTAGTCACATGTAAGGTGCCGCTCTGACAGGGTAAGATGGCTAGAGCAGATATATCAAATTCAATAAGCACATCCTTCAGGCCAGTAAGACTTTGCAACATCATTCACTAATCAGGCGTAGCTCTGTAATTTCAGTAGGTTGAGGCAGCATCAGTCAAATGTCATTCGCGCTGCTTAGAGGCCAGTGAGGCTGTGGGAGACCTCTTACCATGTCTGGCAAATTTCCAAAGAACATGCTACTTACCTTTGGTAATGCTTTTTTTGGTGGATACTCTATGTACCCGCAGCAGCACTCTTTCTGGTGGATACTCTATCTGACTCCAGATTGCTCCTCTTTTGAGTATTCCCCAGGAAACCTTCAGGCAGCACTTCTGAGTGCCAGCAGGTGCTGTCTATGCTCACTGACCTCAATTGCTTCATAGACTGTTTGCGCCCCAGATTTAAAGCCTAACAGCAGATTAGCCTGCCCAGTGTGCAGATTTAGAAACTTGTGACATTTTTAATCGGAAAGAGTCCAGTTGACAGATTGGGAAGGTGGGAGTTTTGAAGAGGAATTTGGAGTTAGATAGATTATCCACCAGAAGAAGCATTAGCAAAGGTAAGTAACTTGTTCTTAAGATGGATACTTCTAGTCGCAGATTCCTCACCTCCTGAATAGATACCTAAGCAATGCCTCCTAGGTGGTAGATATGGGGACTGGCTCAGAGCAAAAAAGTCCTGCAGGACTGAGTAGACAAAGTGCCCCTCTCAACGGACCTGGTTGTCCAGGCAGTAGTGCTTTGTGAACATGTTGACTATCACGTAGCAGCCTGACAAATATCCAGAACAGGCACTCTGCATGCCAACGCAGTGGTAGTAATCTTGGCTCCAATGGAATGAGCCCATAAGCCTTCTGGGGACGGCCTCCTGGATATACAATATCAGATTTCGATGCCGAGAACAATCCAGAAGGAGACGGTCCATTTCTGCTGTGATCTGCTTTTCTTTTCTTCAGAGAATCCAATAAAAAGCTGCCCATCCACCCATTGTACCTTAGAATGATTAATGTAGAACCTCAAGGTTCTTTTATGATCCAAATAAGGGTGTATCTCTTCTTCATTAAAGGGATGAGGCCGAATGAAGAATACAGGAAGGATAATAGCCAGTCTGACGTGAAATGGAGTGACTACTTTTGAGAGAAAAGAAGCTCAGTCCTTGAAACCAGCTTGTTCGGAAAGAATGAAGTGTACAGTTGGTATATGGAAAGTGCCTATAGCTCACTCACAAATGTAGCCAATGTTATGGTGATGACAAAGTCCATCTTCAGAGTGAGGAGCTGCCATGGATAGCTGTGTAGGGGGTAAAGAGGGTACACATTAGGAATGTGAGGCCCAAGTCCTAGTGTGTCATCACAAAATGCATAGATGGAAACAGATGCTGTAAACCTTATAGTCCCATGCTCCACTCTAGGCGGAATGCGTCTCCAAGAGAAAGCCATCTTGGAAACTCCAGCATGCAAAATTGTTGACATTGCACGTTCTCGGCGGTGGTGAAATGATCAAGCTAGGGTTCTCCCAATTCAAAGAAGATCCCTGTGCCACCTCTGGATTAACTGCCAGTCGTGATCCTCTATAGCATGGTGGCAGAATTTTTCCATCCTAGTTTTCAAAGATCCTGCTAGGTGGTGTATAGCCTGGAAAAAATCCATGACAGTACAACTAGTTCCAGAGGTGCAGCGCTTCTTGTCACAAGGTCCACCCCACCTTGTGCATTAATACATGTCATTGTGTTGTCCATGAGCACTTGTACCAACCTCCCTCTGACAGAGCGCAGGAGGACCATCAGTGCCAAACGAATCGTCTGCAACTCCAACTGTCTGATGTGAAATCCTCTGATCTCCACCTCTACCAGATAGCCTCCCCAACCGAGAAGTAATGCATCAGGCACCACTGTCAATGCTGTCTTGGGTAAGGAGAGGGTCTGCCACTGACCCAATTGTGGGCCAACAGCCACTGCACATAATGGGCCCCTCAAATTCAGAGTCCCGCTCTAGATTAATTCCTTGTCAAAACAGGCATCAGTACATTCTTGTGATCATTGTGTGTACTAAGGTGGGGGGCAAAAACACTGTGTCATGTTTTGGCAATTGCAGGAAAGGTGGCTTGATCTCTATGGTCATGTAAAGGGACATTCTTCTGTACCAGAAGGTGACTCTCAAAAGAGCTGACAGAAATAAATATATCCTTCTCAGCCATATAAGTGGGAACATGTGATTGTGATCAAAGAGAGAAGTTTATCTGAACAAGATATGCAGTCCTCTGCTAGTCACTGACAGCCGAGATAGCTTTGCTAATAAAGAAGAGAACAGTTAATTTGCCTCTCAGTGAGCACAACCGAAATCTGGTGGATAGGAACACTGGAGGGTCCCACCACTACAGAAGGCAATTTTCTGTTGTGTAACCTTATAACCCCTTGGGTACCCAGGACATAACGGTTACGTCCTTGTTTGCAACTCTCGGGTGCCGAGGACATAACCGTTAACCTTCCGGAATCTGCAGGAATCCCCAAAATTCCTACCACCCAGCAATGTCGCATCTATACCGATAAGAATTCTGCCCCACTTGTCAGCCTAAAAATGCTTTTTTTTTCAAACTAGGCTTCTGGACCCTCTTTGGTTCCCCCTTAGTTTTGACATGTGTTTAGCTCTTCCCCGTCACAAGCACTTAGCCCACCTACACAAGTGAGTTATCATTTTTACCGGGAGACTGAGGGGAATGGTGGGTAATAGGAAATGTGTCCCGGTGAGGTGATCCCACACAGAAATGCAGGAAAAATTTGGGGTTTTTTCATCTAAATTTGAGGTCTGCTGAGGATTCTGGGTACAAAAACACTGGGGGATCCACACAAGTCACATCTCCCTGGACTTCCTCAGGTGTCTAGTTTTCAGACATGTTTGGGTATGGTAGGTTTCCCAATATGACTGCTGAGCCCAGGACCCAAAACGCTGGTCCCCCCGCAAAAACAGGTAGTTTTGTATTTGATAATTTTGATGTGTTCACATAGTGTTTTTAGGCATTTCCTTTTGCGAGCACTAGGCCTACCCACAAAAGTGAGGTACCATTTTTATCGGGAGACTGTGGGAAACGCTGGGTGGAAGGAAATGTGTGGCTCCTCTCAGATTCCAGAACTTTCTGTCACCGAAATATGAGGAAAAAGTGTTTTTTTGGCCATATTTTGAGGTTTGCAAAGGACTCTGAGTAACAGAACCTGGTGAGATCCTCACAAGTCACCCCATTCTGTATTCCCTTAGGTGTCTAGTTTTTTAAAATGCACAGGTTTGGTAGGTTTCCCTAAGTGCCAGCTGAGCTGGAGGCCAAAATTCACAGCTAGGCACTTTGTAAAAAACAGCTCTGTTTTCTTTGGAAAAATGTGATGTGTCCATGTTGTGTTTTGGGGCATTTCCTGTTGTGGGCACTAGGTCTACCCACACAAATGAGGTACCATTTTTATTGGGAGACTTGGGGGAACGCTGGGTGGAAGGACATTGTTTGGCTCCTCTCAGATTCCAGAACTTTCTGTCACCGAAATGTGATAAAAAAGTGTTTTTTGGCCCACTTTTGAGGTTTGCAATGGATTCTGGGAAACAGAACCTGGGGAGAGCCCCACACGTCACCCCATCTTGGATTCCCCTGGGTGTCTAGTTTTCAAACATGCACAGGTTTGGTAGGTTTCCATAGATGCCGGCTGAGCTAGAGGCCAAAGTCCACAACTAGGCACTTTGCAAAAAACATGTCAGATTTCAATGTAAAAATGTGATGTGTCCATGTTGCATTTCCTGTCGCAGGCACTAGGCCTACCCACACAAGTGAGGTACCATTTTTATCGGGAGACTTGGGGGTAACACAGAATAGAAGAACAAGTGTTATTGCCCCTTGTCTTTCTCAAGATGTTTTCCTTCCAAATGTAAGACAGTGTGTAAAAAAGACATCTATTTGAGAAAAGCATTGTAATTCACATGGTAATATGGGAACCCTGGAATTCAGAGATGTGCAAATAACCACTGCTTCTCAACATCTTATCGTGTGCCCATTTTGGAAATACAAAGGTTTCCTTGATACCTATTTTTCACTCTTTATATTTCAGCAAATGAATTGCTGTATACCCGGTATAGAATGAAACCCCATTGCAAGGTGCAGCACATTTATTGACTCTGTATACCTAGGGTTCTTGATGAACCTACAATCCCCATACATCCCCGCAACCAGAAGAGTCCAGCAGGTGTAAAGGTATATGGATTTCAAAAATCTGACATCACAGGAAAAAGTTAGAGAGTAAAACCTGGAGAAAATGGCTGTTTTTTTTACCTCAATTTCAATATTTTTTATTTCAGCTGGTAGTTTCTGTATGAACACCTTGTACGATCTACACAAATGACCCCTTGGTGAATTCAGAAGTTTGTCTACTCTTCAGAAATTTTTAGCCTTCTGGGAGGTAGCATTGGTTTCATACCCATTCCTGTCACTAACTGGAAGGAGGCTAAAAGCACAAAAAATTGTAAAAATGGGGTATGTCCCAGTAAAATGCCAAAATTGTGTTGAAAAATGTGGTTTTCTGATTCAAGTCTGCCTGTTCCTGAAAGCTGGGAAGATGGTGATTTTAGCACCTCAAATCGTTTGTTGATGCCATTTTCAGGAAAAAAAACACAAGCCTTCTGCAGCCCTTTTTTCCCATTTGTTTTAAAAAACGAAACTTTAGCTGTACTTTGGCTAATTTCTTGGTCTCCTCAAGGGGAACCCACAAACTCTGGGTACCTCTAGAATCCCTATGATGTTGGAAAAAAGGACCTAAATTTTGCATGAGTAGCTTATGTTGACAAAAAGTTATGATGGCCTAAGTGCGAACTGCCCCAAATAGCCAAAAAAAGGCCTTGCACCTGTGGGGGAAAAGGCCTGTCAGCGAAGGGGTTAACCCAGAGTATAGTTGTCGGTCTCAAACCTCACATAGATAAAGTAGTCAACAATCAATCCAAAGTAAGCACAACCCACAAACATATAGTCCAATATTATTAAGGTACCCCTTTTCGGCACCTGCGTGGGTCTAGCTGGCCTGTCCTTTGGACAACTCTCCCTTAAGTCCTTTAATAACTATGCATTCCTGATAAAAGCTATGTGTTTGTTACACCGAAAATTGTCTGATTAGGAATTTCTACCTTATCTGTACCTCAGTACGTGTCATGTTCCTATAATATCACATTCTTTAAACAATTATAAAACAAATTAACAGTAAAATCAATGATTAGTGCACCTCCGTGCCATGGTACATCACAGCACTTGAACAGGTGGTAATTAAAGAATTCCGAACACAAATGAGTTCAACAACCCATATCTTGCAATCTAGGTGAATCCATCAGCTAATAGATTGCCCATTTAAATTACAGTTTAAAACTCTCTTGCTTAAGGTTTAGAAGAGTTTTAAATTATAGGATCTCTCCCACTAGATGAGTTAACAGCAAATTGTTCAAACACTGACACCACTTTTGTATTCGTGAGGTTGTGGACCAATATTTCTTTTAACCCTATGATTCAAGTTGTTTGATATAAGAATTATTTTACTCCTGTAAGTTTTGTTTCCTTTATCTTGCTATATTCCAAGAATCCAAATTTTAAAATCACGCTAAGGCTTTCTTATTGATAAATGTTTACTTACTCCTCCCTTTTGTTTTCTAATACAAGCAGTTTCACAGCATTCTATTATGATCATCCAATGAAACTGCATTCCTTTTTCAACTATCAAAAGATGTACCTGTCAACCAGATCTACAGCCTGATTTAAATTTGGGTGGTCCGACCGTCTGAGGGCGGCGGAGTAATTATACTCCAGCGACCGGGGGGAGGAACTGATGGCCCCATTTAGAAATGTCTGCCGGCCCAGCGGACATTTCTAGCATTGACAGGAACCTCTGTGACACTTGTTCATGTCAATGAATTGTAATGATGCCATTAGTCTCTGTCCCGTTGACTTACAAAGTTTTTTTGTTTTCCCAAAGAGAATCCGAATTATTTGTGAAAATAAACCAACAATGCCCCCTCACCATGGAAGTTTCCTTTCATGGCATGGGAAGCTTTGAGCACTTTTTAATGCCCCTTACCAGTAGTTGATTTCTAGCGGCGAGGGGCACTGAAAATCAACTATATGTCCATCCATCTAAATTTGGTGGGTGAACATATAGTCAACCCTCTGATGGCACTTACCCCATTGGGATGTCAGAGAAGTTTGTCCCCAGCGGAGACAGAGCAGTCTCTGCTGTTGCCAAACTATTGTCCGCCTGCATTTAACTGGGAAGGGAGGACCAACTGAGTTCCCGCTCCACCAATAATTAAATCGGGCCCTATGTCATCCTCTCCATACTGTTACCCCCAGGTTATCTACCTGCCACCTTTCCTGATAAAATCTATTTCTGCTGGCACTCACCTAACTGTGAATTGATTTCTGCCTAACAACATGTTTTCACTCTCATGTCCTTTTGTGTTCCACTTAAGCATCCCAAAATTCTTTGTGAAAGTGACGGGTTCCTATTGGTCAGGCAGTCCATATCCTTAAAAACCAGAGTTACGGATTTAAACAGTTGGATACACTGATGGAACCCATACTTCGACATGTGCCTTAATTCTTATTAATTTTACCCTGCTAAAGAATATAGACCCCCCCAATACTGGTGTTTATTGTGTCCTTTTGGGACCTTTTAGCTGTCCCTCTTGCCAATAACAAACTTGACTGACACAACATCTGTTGACTTTAGACACTCATCTCCTGGAAGTGCCTTTAATAGTGGCAGATTATCATTTAATACACGTTCACCGATGAGAGATGTATAATGGAGTAAAAAACAAACAGTAATCTGAAGTATCTTGTTCTCTCCCGACTGTATGATTTTTCTGTATGGAAAACATCTTGGCGCTATGATTTATGTTTGTTTTCATGGAGCCTCACTTTCCATTGTTGGTTGGATATATAACTCCTCCATTGCTCTCACTTTGCTAGAATTTATCAATAGACGCCAGTTCACTTGAGATTCTCCATCTTTTTCCCCGCTATAATTTTTCCTAATCTATCCCTAATGATCCAATTTCACCACCATAGATGTGTATAGCCATTGTTTAGGTCGAAGACTTTAAACACCCACTTCTCCAATGGCCATATTTATTAGGGTCAACATTAGCTTTCCTGGTCCCTTAAACCCAACTTTTAATCTCTAGGACATCTTCCTATAAGTATCAACATGGACTTTGGCGATGTTGGTACTTACTTAAAGATAGAGTCTTTGCAATTGTACTGGTAGAAAGGCCTCAGTGCTCTTCAAGAGAATAATCTGTATGTCCAGGTTCGATGGAAGTGATAGAAAAGTTATTCAGGCAATGAAGGGGAGGAAATTGCCAATATTGAGTTCATTTACTTAATGCGTTTGTTACTGATATCAGCTCCTACTCATTTGCATGCACAGTTGCTCCATGTTTGTAAACTGAAGATGACCGTATCTTAGATAGTTGGGCTATATCACAATCAATCACCTAGTCTGTGTGTAGTGTTCAGTGTAGCGTTGCATTGCTATCAGCAGGGGCGTTGTGAACGCACAACTTTCCCAGCTACAGTCGAGGTGGAGTTCTTTATGAGCCTCTTTTATCTGTAGCTTGGCAAACAAAAGCTTATCATTTATTCAAAAGGGAAGAAAGAAAAATAATCTGATAGAAAAGGGGAAGGCGAGATGAGTGAATGCATGAATAAGTAAAAGGATGGATGAGGGGTGAAAGGGTGGATGGATGAATGGGTGAAAGGATGGGTGGGTGTAAAGATGGATGGATGATTGGGTAAATGGATGGAAGGGAGGATGAGTGAGTGAAAGGGTGGGTGGATACAAGGATGGGTCGGTGCATGGATGAAAGGATGGGTGGATGAAAGGATGGGTGGATAAGTTGGTGAAAATATAGGTGGAAAGAAGGATGAGGAGATGAAAGGGTGGATGAATGAAAGGGAAGGAGGAGTGGGTGGATGGAAGGATTGGGTAATAGGACGGATGTGTGGGTGAAAGGATGATTGAGTAAAAGGATGGATGATCGGGTGATTGAAAAGTTGGATAGATGACTGGGTGAAAAAATGGATGGGTGAAACAAACGAAGGGTGGACAAAAGTATGGAATGAAAGTGTGGAGGGATGAGTTAGTAAAAGGATTGATAGATGATTCGGAGAAGGGTGGATAAATAGTGGATGAATAGATGGCACAGTCAACAGAAATCTGAGAGGATAGATGGAAGAAAAGATGACAGAGTAACTGGAAATCTGAGCGGGGTGATGGATGGCAGAATAAATTGAACTATGAGAGGATGGATGGATGACAGAGTAAATGGAAATCTGAAAGGATAGATGGATGGTTGAAATAATGTCAGAGAAATTGGAAATCTGAGAGGAGAGATGGATTGGATGGCAGAGTAAATGGTCATTTGAGGGGATGGACTGATACCAAAGAGAGAATGGATGATGGATGGATGAATGAATGGAAGGGCAAAATGATCAGCTGTTGGATGAAAGGCTTTATTGATGGATGGGTAAGTAAACTGATGGCTGTATATGTGGATAGATGTATAGATGGTTGCAAGCATGGATGTATAGAATGGTTTGGATGGAATGGTGTTAGATTAAATAATGAATGTGAGTATGATTGGATGAGAGAGTGTAAATGTGAAATGGTGGATATCAGAGGGTGGATGGAAGGGTGAAATGATGAATAGATTGATTCGTACATGGAAGTGACAAGGGGGCTCTTCTAGGGGGGTATGGGCTCAAAATGCCTCACTTGTTTGGTGCCATCAGAGCTTGGGTTGACAGTGGGGATATTTTCTGGCTACTCCCCATGGTTATCAGCATCCTTTCTGTTTTGAGCATCAGCCCTATTACAGTTAGGATTGGTATTTTCTCTGCTATCATTAATCAGACACGATTCAAAGCATGGGCAAAGCGGTCAATTGCCCTGTGCCTACACCTTCCAAAAGGCGCCCCTGGAAAGTAAACCTTTTCTCTATCTCATTTCGAACTATTTTTTCAGTCTTTAACATCTAGGTCAATATTGTTCAGCATCATGGGCTTGAGCTAGCAGAAAATGTGCACTAAAACTCAAAAGTGTTCGCAATAGGGTCTCCAAAACACGCCTTGCCTGGGGTCCCCAAAATCCTTAGTATGACACTTATTAATGATGCAATTATTACAGAACAAGTGTTACCTTCTGTCACATCATGGCACGCTCGGCATCCCAACCCCTCCAATACCCAAAAAGCCTTTACACAGTGCACTTGTCACACATATCGTCGCTGACCCCCAACATCAGCTACCAGATGTACATCACACAGTGGGTGGAAAGAGTGTCAGAGAAGATCACCAATGTTATGCCTGCCTCCAAAGTTGTTAAACGCCCTTCAGTCGACAGTTTGTATTTAAGAAGCTGCATTTGGTTATTGAAAGTTTTCAATGAGCGTACAGTCAAACGATTAAAAACAAAGCAGCCCATTTTTTACTTATAATGTTGTGGACGAATATTTCATGGAAATTTCTGCATTAAAATTGTTCAGTAAAAGCATGTTTCCCTCCTGTAAATTGTGTTTCCTTTATCCCGCAATATTCAAAGAAGCACTCATCCATATTACTATGAGTCTACTTCTCCACAATGAAAAAAGTTGATTCATTTTTCTCTTGCTGCTCCCTTTTAGTTTCTAGCACAACTGCTTCACAACTATTCAATCTAGATTGTGTAATTATGCATCATTCCTTCCTCTACCATCGAAAGATGCATCCGCTGACCAGATCTAGTCATCCTCTGCATACCCATATCACCTGGTTATCTGCCTGGCTAAAATGCATCCAGCGCCAGACTGGAAACCCAAAGCAGCCCTGGAAACTTTTGTCAGACCAGCCCCTACAGGGTGCATAGCGAAGGAGCCTGACCACTGCAGTGGGGCTTGGAGGGCCCTCCCCCTCCAAGAAAATGTGGGACAAATAGCACAAACAGTGCATTCTACAACACATTTGTCAACATATATTAACTTGTATTAGTTTTTAAAGCATAGCAAATGATGAGCTTACACTGCAATCTTTATTTTGTGTCCTTCAATGATTTTATGGCAAGACAGGAGGCTAACATTATGCATATCCTTTTAGTTACCACTTCCAGGCAGCAACTTAATGAATTAAAATAGAATACTAAGAACCAAACAGCAGAATGGTACACTGCAGTCCAATAAAAGCCTCCTGTCAGCCATCTTCCTCCTTTTTTGTTAGCTGCTTCTGAGCGGCTAAGTATACGTTTTTTTAATTGGGGATTATGATAAGAATAATATGGTTTATTTCTTATTTACTATATAAATTGTGTAGTTACTAGGTGTTTTTATCCAATCTATGGATATATAATAGGTGTAGGTATTTTATTAGATAGAAGTATCGTGGAGTTAAGCGGTTGAATGATAATAATTGTTTCATAAACATTCATATGGTTAGTATTCATTATATTTTATGAAATTCAAGTTTGTCAGGCCTCTCAGTAACTACTTATTTTGATAAGAGCAATAAAATGACCATTATAGTCTGGCAGTTTGAGAGCGCTCAGTTTTTTGCGCTCGTACTTGTAACAAACTGAGGGCATTTGGGGTTATATGGCTTCATTTAGTGGCTTGACACGGGTGGCCATCTTTGTTGTGGGCAACCACTGTATCAAAGTCTGATTTACAGAGGAAATTGGGCCTGAAGACCGGTTGCAGGGAAACGATAGGGTTCTTCCCCTGTGTGCGGCACTTGCAGCATGTGAAGCCCAATTTAAGTATAAAAAGTGTTCATTTTAGGAAACAATAAAATTACATTTATAAAACTTCAAGAGCATTTTACCTCATTTTAAGACAGGGTTTATTAAAAAAAAGCATATTTGATCTTTTGTGTTAAATGAGGAGCATTTAGGTATGTTTCTTCAGGCGTTAGATGGCGTTTGGCGTTGCTAGGCAAAATAACTGGGAATTGTCACTGGAGAGTATTTTAGTCAAGAGACTTGTGAGAGGAAGGTTTGGCAGTTATCTTTGTGAGTACAGTTTGCTTGACACACTGTGGGAGTTTTGTTATTGCTAATATTTTTCAGTAGGAGTGTTCTGGTGTACGTTTGACAGGATTATCTGTTACAATGGCAGAGCATTTGGATGGAGAATCTAGTAGGGGAATGGAAGTAAAATATTTGATGGCTCAGGAATTAGAGGAAATGATACATGATACAGTGAGGCAGGTTTTAAAAGAGAGGAAAAGCGGTGCTAATGAAGAGAATACTATTTTTCAATTTATGAACGTGAGTATAGAGTGATAAAAGGTCATGGGGTAAAATGCTTTAAGAAAATAAAATATGTGGTAGAAGCACAGAATGAAATTGGAGACCCACGCGGCTCACAAAGAGTTGGTGCCTGGAGCGGCATAACTGAGGGGCAGGTTAACCCTGCATTAGAGGAGAATGTTGGTGAATACATTCTGGATCTAAATTACAAAAATTCCTTAGATGAGGAATTTGATGAGAACTCTTGGTGTAGGGAGTCTAGCAGGAGTTCAATTTTAGCCCCACTAGGACAAAAGCTATTTGAAATTATTTGATCCAAAAGAAATAAGGCACTCTCGATGATCTGATTGGTGGCCACTTGCACATGTGGCTGATTACATAAAAAAGTGGATCAGAAAAACTTTGGAAAAGGAAGAGCGCAACCTTATGAGAAGGTGCATTTTTTACCGTTTAGATTGCAAAAGAGAGTCAAAGATTTTTATAATTCAGGTTGAAAAATCAGTTGTTTCAATTTCTATGTCTCACGTTTGGTTTGTCTTCAGCCCCCTGGTGCTAACAAAGGTCTTGGGGGCTTTTGTAGGGTATTTGAGAGAGAGGTTTTTCTGACAATCTATCTAGATGACACGTTCACAATGAATATGTGTCAGTTTGTTTTAGCAGAACAGATGTGTATGGTCAAAGAGCTTTTGGAGTCCCTAGGCTTTTTGATAAATCAGGAGAGGTTGATTTTGGAAACCAGTCAGAGTCTAGAGTTTCTGGGTTTTGTTGAAGACATTATAAAGGGTCAGTTACTGTTGCCAGAAAAGACAATTTTAAATATAAGGAAAGAGGTGAGAATGTTCTTGAAAAAAAGAGTTGAAAAAGTTGAGAGACATAGCAAGGGTGATAGGTCTCTCATCTTCAATTCAAGCAATGTTTCCGGGTCAGCTTCATTACAGCGCCTTACAGCATCTGAAGACTTTGGAGCTTTCAAAAGGACTTTGTATGGAGACATGGTGAAGTTATCAGGAGAGGCAAGTAAGGAGTTACAGTGGTGGTTAGAAAACCTGCAAGTCTAGAATGGCCAAGTAATTTTTGGATTGCATCTAGATGATGTTTTGGAGATGGATGCGAGCAATTTAGGATGGGGAACGTTTGCATTACGAAGTTTCAGATCACAGTCCCAAGGTGCTGCAGTTCTGTTAAAGATGGACAATGCTACTGCGGTGACATACAGAGTGGCAGATTTAACAAAAGAAATGTGGAAGTTTTGTTTGGAGCACAAAATTACTTTGAGTGCTTTGTATATACCAGGAAAGGAGAACTGGGTTGTAGATTGGAATTCCAGGAATTTAGTAGATTTCAGTGATTGGAAGTTGAAGGAGAGTTAGTTCATGAGGATACAATAGTGTTTAGATCCATTGCAGATAGATTTGTTTTCGTTAAGTTTGACTCATTAATTGGAGAGTTATTACAGTTGGAGACTGAATTTAGGAGCACCTAAGATTAATCAAAGAGAAAGTGGTATGCTATAATACAGAGAGCGCTGCTTCAGGTAAGGAAACAGAGAAGTCAGTTGGTCCTAGCAGGACTCTGTTTTGGACGATGCAGGCTTGGTTCCCCTCAGTAATGGAAATGGTGGTAGAGATACCGTATTTAAAAAAACGTTGCAACGGCCTGCTCAGAGGATCGGAAGGAGTAGAACATCCATTAGTGGATGTAAATTCTCTCAACCCTCTAGTATGGAAAATATCAGGATAGCACGAAGATTTACAAGTCTTTCGGGGACAGCTTCAGATTAGCTTGATGAGTCCTGGGCTCCAGGGACATGCAGAAGATATAAAAGTGTATGCAGTGCATGTTACATTGGTCCATGGAATGGGATTTGGATCGTTTGGAAGCAGATGAGGTGATAGTTGTTAATTCTTCAGCAGATTTGCTTCAGAGAGGTTTTTTCGTACAGAACTGTGCATTGTTATAGATCTGCAGTTGCAAAGGTACATTCCTTAGTAAATAAAATTTCAATTGGTAGAGGTCCACTGATTTGTAAGGTTATGAAGGTATTCAGGTAAAGACACCACCTTTTGAAAGATATGATTCAGTATGGGATGTCAATTTGACTTTTAGGTTGTTTCAGAATTGGCTAGCGAATAAATATCTTGGCTTCAGAGAGTTAACTTGGAAGTTAACTACCTTGTGTTTAATTTATTTCAAAAGAGTTTTGGATGTATAAACTTTGGAGGTAACTGGGCATTTTTATCAACCTGAAGGAGTGCTTTTTCAGATTTAGAAAAGAACAAAGAAAATGTCGGAGTCTGTCTTTTACTCAAATTATGATGTCAATCCAAAATTATGTGTTGTGCGCTGTGTAAGGGAGTACGAGTCTAGAGTGAATGAGCATAGGAGTCATGGAATAGATCAGTTATTGATTTCTTATGTGAAACCATATCGTGGAGTGACAACATCTAGTATAACGAGATGGGTGAAATCAGTCATGAAGGGGGCTGGAGTGAATTTATCACAGTTTAAACCACATTCTATTAGAGGTGTAATGGCTAGCAAACCTTCTCTGTTTGGTTGAAGGTTAGAAGACATTCTTAAAATGGTTGACTGGAGTAATGCAGAAGTGTTCAGGAAATTTTATTTTAGACCAGTAAATCATGTTTCAAAATAAGTATTGAAAATCCTTGAACATGCATAATGCTACCCTCCTGTCTTGCCATAAGATGTTGATTCTCAGATGTTTCACTGCATAGAGAATTGTGACAAGACAAAGAGGCTAGCATTATCATTCCCACCCAACCAGCTGTGGAGGGATTTGGGTTGTAAGTGGTAAGATTAAATAATTGTTTGTTTACTCTGGAAAAGGATTTTTTAGGTTAAAACAATTGAATGGTGATGTGTTTTGCGTTTTTTTTGTAGAGAATTAAAGGCAAAGACCGGATTAGAGGATGAGAAGAGGATTGTCGGTTAGCATCATTACAAAAGAGGAGGAAGATGACTGACAGTAGGCTTTTATTGGACTGTAGTGTTCCATTCCATTGTTTGGTTGTTGCTATTTCAATTCTTTAAAGGTGCTGCTTGGAAGTGGTAATTAAAATGCATAATGCTAGCCTCCTTGTCTTTTTAGTAAAATCACAATTCTCTATGCAGTTAAACCTCTGAGAATCGTCATTTCCTCAACATAACCGTCTAACAGTGCCTCATCCCTCCATAGTCCCTCTCCCACATGTATTTCATTTGTTTTATAGTGCCTCACTTACCATTGTGGGGTGTTAGAGCACTTCACATCACACACACATATAGATACAATGAATCATACAAGTGTTAATCAGTGTATAGAAAATGTTGACAAAGGGTGTACAAGGTGTAGGATTCACATGTCATCCATACAGGTAGGCATTTTTTAAGAGTGTTTGGTCTGGGGGTGCATAAACTCAGGATTTAGAACATAACACAATGGTTAGGGTTGACTTTACTAATAATAATATATTTTTACCCGGACTGCACAGTAACAAAAGGAGCTCTGTGACAAAGGCAATATCACACTGAGCTATACACATAAAATACTGTTCTATGATCTGCGTTGTACACGTTCTTTGCAGCATGCATATTAACCCTCTGCGCTACCTTAGATAAGTCAAAACTGCCACTAGACAAAACCCCAATCTCTCCAGCAGTTAGATTAATTGCCAGAGTTATCTTGGCACTTTTATTGTTGCCTGAAAACTGTTGGGTATACAAGAAACTATGCAGTGCTTTAAAAACTTCTGCCCTGCTACAAAAATGGCCACCACTCTTCCAGCCTCCTGGGCATGCCCGATACGGAAAGTCCGGCCTTGAATGAATCATACGCCTTTCCTAATAATATCTATTTCCGCTGGCACCCATCTAATTGCGAATTGGTCTCTCCCTATCACCCTCTTTTCACTCTCATTTCCTCTTGCTTTCTGCTTCAGCTTCTCAGAGTTCTCACTGAAGGTGATGGGTTTCCTATTACTCATGCTTTCTATATGCTTCAACACTGGAGATACCTATTTAAACAGTTGGATACACTGGCAGAACCCACACTTAAACAATTATCTTCGTTCTTCTTAACATTACTCTGTTAAAGAAGATACTCTCACGTAATACAGGTGTGTACAGAGTCATTCTGGGCCCTTTCAGGGGTCCCTCCTTACTAATAACAAAGGTGACTAATATATTTACTAACTTTAGTGACTCATCTCCTGGAAGTGCCTTTAATAATGGCAGAAGATTATTATGACATAATACATGGTTTAATGCTGGAGGCATATAATGGAGTAAGAACAAGTCTGAAGTCATTTGCACTCTCCCAACTGAATGACTTTTCTGCATGGAAATATTTTGGCGTTAATCCCTCTTTCAATTATTTTCTGAATATATAACTCTTCCATTGTTCCCTCCTCACCAGAATTTAGGTTTCTGGGTTGGGTAAAGGTAAAGGGAGGTGAGGGTCGCTCGAGGGATCAGGTATGGTTTGAGTTAAAGGAATCTGCAGATGGCAGTAAAGGGAAGTACATGTGACTTGAGGCTTCAGATTTTGGTAAAGGTAAAGGAAGGTGTGGTTGACCTGAGGTTTCAGGGCTGGTTAAAGATAAAGGGAGTTGAAGGTGACTTGAGTGGGTAGAAGTAAATGGAGGTGAGCGTGGCTTGAGGGGTCAGGGGTCAGGGATGAATAGAGGGAAAGGGAGGTACGGGTAACTTCATGGTTCAGGGATGGATGGAGGTAAAGGGACGAGATTTTGACTTGAGGGCTCATGGTTTGGTAGAGGTAAAGTAAAGGGAGGAGAGGGTGGTTTGAGAGTTCAGGGGCTGTTATAGCTAAAGGCAGGTGAAAATAACTAAGGGCTCATGGTGGGTAAGGGTAAAGGGAGGTGAGAGTCATTTCAGGGCTCAGGGATATCTAGAAGTAAAGGGAGATGAGTGTGACTTGAGGGTTCAGAGGTGGGTAGGGATGAAGGGAGGAGAGGGTGACTTGAGGATTATGGTGTGGGTAGAGGCAAAGGGAGGTGAGGTGCCTGGTGAGGGTGACTTGAGGGTTCAGCTCCACAGTGGAAAAATTGCCTTACGGAGGTCCTGCCACGAGTGCAGGACCCCCCGCCTCAACTGTGGGGCCCCGCCGCGACTATGAGGCGCTTTTGTGAATTGGACCCAAAGAGTGGTGAGGGTGACTTGAGGGTTTAGGGTTGGGCAGTGGTAAAGGGAGGTGAAGGTGACTTGAGAGTTCAGAGGTGGATAAAGGTAAAGGGAGTTGAGGTTGACTTCGGGGCTGATGGGTTTTTAGAGTTAAAGACAGTTAATGGTGATTTTAGGGTTTGGGCTCTGTAGAGGTACAGGGAGGTAAAGGTGATTTCAGCAGTCGAGGGTGAGTAAACGTGAAGGGAGGTGAGGGTGACTTCAAAGTTCAGGGGTGGGTTAAGGTAAAGAAGGAAAGGGTAGAGGTAAACCGAGCTGAGGGTGATGAGGGGTGAGTAGAGGTAAAAGGGGGATGCAGGTGGTTTGAGGAGTCAGGGGCTGTAGAGATAAAGAGAGGTACGGGTGACTTGAGGGCTCAGGGGATTGGTAGAGATAAAAGGAATTGAGGGTAACTTCAGGGCTCAGGGGACGTTAGAAGTGAAGGAAGGTAAATGTGACTTGAGGGCTCAGGGGTAGGCAGAGGTAAAGGTAGGTGAGGGTCACTTGTGAAGGTGACTTAAGTGTTCAGAGGTGGGTTGAAGTAAAGGGCGTGGGGGTGGCTTGAGGGTTCAGGGGTGGGCAGAGGTAAAGGGAGATGAAGATGACCTGAGGATTATGGTGTTTGTAGAGGCAAAGGGAGGTTATGGTGACATGAGACCTCAGGAGTGGGTAGATGTAAAGGGAGGTGAGGGTGACTTCAGGTCTCAGGAGTAGTTAGAAGTAAAAGGGAGGTGAATGTGGGTTGAGGGTTCAGGGGTGGGTAGAGATAAAGGGAGATGAGGGTGACATGAGGGTCCAGGGGTGGGTAAAGGTAAAAGGGAGTGAGGGTGACCTGAGGGCTCAGGGAAGGGTGGGGGTAAAGGAAGGGGAGTGTGACTTGAGGACCCAGTGGTGGGTGGAGATAAAGGGAGGTGAGGGTCTTTTGAGGGTTCAGGGATGAGTTAAAGGGAGGTCAGGGTGACTTGAGGGCTCAGTGGTATAGAGGTAAAGGGAGGCGAGAGTGTCTTGAGAGTTCGGGAGTGAGTAGAGGTAAAGGGAGGTAAGGGTAATTTTAGCATTCAGGGTGGGTAGAGCGGAAGGGAGGTGAGGGTAACTTCAGAGTTCAGGGGTGGGTAGGGGTAAAATAAGCAGAAGGTGAATTTAGGGTTCTGGAGTGGTAGAGGTAAAGGGAGAGGAGAATGGCATGAGAGTTCAGGAGTAGGTAGAGGTAGGTGAGGGTGACTCAAGGGTTATGGTGTGGGGTAAGGTATACAAGGGTGTCATTGATTTGAGGGGTCAAGAGTTGGTAGCGATAAAGAGGGGTGAGGGTGACTTGAGGGTGCAGGGACTGCTAAAGATAAAGCAAAGTAAGGGTGACTTGAGGGCTTAGGGGTGAGTAGAGATAAAGAAAGGTGAAGGTGGCTTGAGAGGTCAGTTGTGGATAGAGGTAAAGAGAGGTGAGGGTGGGTTGAGGGTTCAGGGGTAGGTAGACATAAAGGAAGTGGAGGGTGACTTCCTGGTTCGGAATCGGTAGAGGTGATGGAATTATGGTGAATTGGGTGTTTTATGGTGGGTAGAGTTAAAGGGACTTCGGGGTGAATTGGGGTTTCAGGGTTGGGTAAAGATAAAGTAAAGTAAGTGAATTTAGGCTTCAGGGGTGGGGAGAGGTAAAGGGAGGTTAGGGCAATTTTAGGGGCTAGGGACAAGGCTAGAACAGACTCAAACAAAACTGCACATCAAATGTCACATACATATTTAAATACAAAACACTCTGGTCTATGAAAATAACATTCACCATAATCCCTTTGTTAGCATAAATCTATTGCTACTTGTGCATATTAATTCCCATGTACCTAAAAGGACATTTATGTTTCCATTTATATGGAACATCATAAAAGAACAACTCCTGTCAGATTTTCCCCAGATAAATTTCAGCAGGCCAAACCAGATGAAATTTACTTGGTGAAAAATGCCTATTACATACCAGGGTGTGCATGATATTTCTCACTGTAATGTTAACCTCATAATTAGTGACTTTTTGCATCAGATAAATAACGATCACCAGTGCACCATTATTTATTGGTGCAAGAAATATCCAACAAATACCAGGGCCCTCCTAACCTCGGATACTGAGTTCCAAACTAAGCATTTTTAAAGATCTATTTAAGCTAGTATTACCTGACTTGTAAGTGTAATGGGTATAAAAATAAAAGATGCTTCAGTGCTTTTCTTTACCCTATCCCGTCTCTCACTTAAATCTTGTTTCTGTCATTGGTTGAAATCTTTGTTTAAATATCATGTGCAGCTTCAAATCACTAAATTGCCAAATACAATTAAGGTATGGTTCTCTCCCCTCACATTTGCACATCTAGATACAGTCAGGGTAGCTTAATATCAACTCTTTCCTCCATTCATCTAGTTCCAATCAGGCACCAACATTTCTCCTTGAACCACTTTTTCATCAGGCACAGGCAATAACATGAGTTTTTCAATAATGCCTGTAGTCACGATCTGTAAGTAGTCTTTTATATTTATTAACCAAACTAACCTCCATAGGCCTGGGTCTCCTACTACTTCTTTCAATGCTCCTTTGTAAATGGAGAGCTTGTAATTGGACCAGATCTTTGCCCAGAAGACTAGTGGCTTCAGCACCAGCTCATGACTGAGAACACAGATTCCAGGACCCAGCAAGAGGAGCAATGAAAGGTTACAGTGGTTAAGATAATGTTTGCTTCAAAATCTGCCCCTCTCTACTAGCCCCCACACCACCGCTCAATGAGAAGTTGAGACTACTGATGCCTTATGAAAGTCTAAAGCAAGACTATTCTATTGCCATAGTTTCTTTGATATGCTAGTACTTTCTACATATGTATGGTCCTAGCCAGACAGACAAAGGCAGATACTTCTACCAATATGGCGCCATTAAACCATAATGGCTGATCAATGCCTTCTTTTCATCTAATATCATTGTAATATCAAAATTCACGCTCAGAGCTTACTACTGACTCATCTAGGACAGTGGTTCCAAACCTTTTGACTTCGGTGGACCCCCACTTTATCATTACTGGAACCCAAGGACCCCACTAAATTATTATTGGAATTCGGGGACCCCCCACTAAGTAATTACTGTAAACTGGGGACCTAATCTGTTAATATTATTAAATTTGCTAAGCAGTTGTAGATCCCTGAGGAGGCTATGAGGACCCCCAGGGGTCCCTGGACCACAGATTGGGAACCACTGATCTAGGATGATCAGTAGCCACGTTTTTGTACAAGAGAAGGGATTATATTATCTAGAGGCAAAAACCCATTCATAATTGCTCGTGTCCAGGCTCCTGACCACCGCCAGAGGTTAGGTTGGTATTCCCAGAGCCAATACATCCAGCCATTTCATATGTCTGTTAATTTACCTTAAACACAGTCTTCAGATCTATGAAAGTGACAAAGTACTAGTTTCCAAAGGTACATACTTTACTAATTAATTTAAACCAGAAAGTTTGGTCATCCTTCTCTACAACACTTACAAACAGGGTCGCACTGGCCTACAGGGAAATCAGGCAGTGCCAAATTGACTGCTCCAACAGGGCAGAGGGTGAGCCCTATTTTTTAGCTGGTTTCGGGCTTGTTTATGGTCTGATGGGCCGGTTTCTAAGCTCAAATCCATTCATTCTTCCATACCTTTTACAGCGTGCCTTTACAAGTTAAAAAACTGCCACAATTTGCAAACATGGGACACTTTTTTGCTACCTAATCCACTAATGGGAAGCTCTTTTATTTTGATGCCCTTGCCTATTTTCTTTTCCTGCAAAGTTACAAAGAAAGACTGCAAATGTAAAACAATGCTGTTTTCTTCTGTTCATTGCTCGATATTCGCTAACAGTAATTTGCCATATATTTTGGGCAAGTAACTATCAAGGAGATGGTTTCCACCTAGAAAGAGGAATGATACAGTTGTATTCTCTCGCAGAGACGACAGATTAGACGACAATAAAAGTATAAAATATAAGCTTCAACCTTACTTGAAACTCAAATCTTAATCTTACCTCTCCATGTCCGGATAGCCTTCGTTTTTTACGAAGCTGGCCGAGACGGAATCGTACCAGTAGTAGTATTTCACGGGTATTCCATAATAGATGTTATAAACAGATGACACAATAATTAATAAATAAAAAGATAACAAATCTAATTGATTTGCTAATAGAGATGACTGAGATGCAAAAGGACTACAACCAACACGCTCCTGATGAGCTACCAGGCGCAATGAACAGCTAGGTAGCTTCAGAACAGAATATTCATGGACCACCATGATGTCATAATCAGTAGGTGACAAGGCTACCGCATCACAAGGGAGTGTACCTGAGTATAGTAACTGCAGTCTCCTGCCACAGGTGTCATTGCCCTTCAATTTCTGATTACATTTAAGACACAGAGTTACATGATTTAAAACAACTTTGCATCAAATTAATGTAACTAATATTGTTTAACATTCATATTTCCTTATAATGCAGTTCTGGCCTAAAACATACTGAATCCAGTTTACTCTGTAATCCCGAGGTACCATCAATTAGGTACAGCACTATCCATATCTTTGTTTCTTTATTTTTGTGAGGTTTTTTCACTGGGGACCAGGACAACTCTAGTGTTATTGTACATCATGCAACTGTGATTTACTTTCAGACACAAAATATGCCAGTGGTCTTGACCAGTATTGTGGGATTTCCCCTTTCTGGAAGAGGAAAATGAACATAATACCAGTAATTAAAAAATCAAGAACTTGTATTTATTTATGTATTTATTAAATATATTTAAACAGAGCGGATGTAGCCACAGGGACAACAAAGCCCTGTAGGTAAAACCAGAAATGATATTGTAATATCCTGAAAACCCGGATTACATTCAGTAGGGAAGAAGAATTAGACTCTCAGTCAGACCCCGAATACATAAGTTTGCGAGACTTTATTAAAAGAACAGACTGGGCTTTCACTGGTAAGCCTTTTCAGACTCTTAAGGGCTTCAGACGAGAAGGCTTTGTTAAGTGTACTAGACTTTTTCACAGTGAGGAATTCAAGAAACGTGCAAGATTGAATTCCAGTGTTTCTGCACTTGTGATGTACAACATGTCTAATATGAGTGTTTAGTGGCTGATACATATTATTTTGGAGTGTAATTCTGTGCTCAAGGTGGAAACTCTCCAAGAAGAGATGTGATGTGATCTGATTTCCTTGCTCCATTCACCAGGAAAGCTGCAGCAGGCAGAATGGCTCTCGGGGAAGCTGGACAGATTAGGAGAGGTCATTTACCTTCACAGTGCCAAAGCCTGCATGACTGCTTTGAAGTCTGTTTGAGGGATGGGAAGCTCCATTTCCTTTGGAGAAAAAGTTAGATAATGGTTAATTTAGTAAATCTGGAGATACGGGATGTTATTAACACATTTTGGTGTATAATGAAGCCTAGTGATTTGGCAATGGAAACCAAGAAGGAAGAAACACCAAGATCTGAAAAGGTGTCAAGCCATTTTTAAATTTCCTATGTAGATTATTTAGAATGCAGGGTTGGGAAGCATGGAGGACAGTAGAGAGCCCTCTGCCTCCACTGACCCTATTGAAAAGGTTCTGGTTGAAATATTGTTTGAGGGCTGCCTGAGTATATCAAGAGAGTTAAAAGTGCCTACAAACTTTTGCACTTCTTTGACAAAGGATTTTCCAAACAGAAACCCTCCAGAAGCTTGACCAGCCTCTTTAGTAGGCAGTTTTCAGAGTGTTGGGTCAATGCAGAGAACTCTGGATCTATGTCACTCCACTAAGATAGCGCAGTTTGCATTGCTCAAAAGGCAAATGGCTCTCTAAGCCCAACCAGCAAGGAAGATTATTAGTATTCATAGAAACTCTATTCAGTACTAAGATGGAGATCTGGATGGCGGGGCAGACACTATGGCCCTTCCATCCAGCTGCCACCTCAGTACTATCCGTTCTCGTCCAAAATGAAATTAATGTGTCTGTGAATCCTAAGAGTGCTCCTGATGGCTTGGAATGGGAGACTGTTTGTTGTTTTACATGTATATATATGTAAAACACCATGAACAATAACTAAAGGGAATGTGGGAAAAAACACTCGGGAGCTCCACACAATAAGACTGAAGCTCAGTAAGTTCCTCATCCATAATTGCTGTGCTGTTACAGATTCTGGCTGCTAACACCCATAAATTGGATATACATGCAAAGATAAGGTCTGTTAAGCTGACCAATATGGTGATGTTATAAAGAGTCACTAAAAAACAATACTCACAGTAGACAAGAAACACTGCCTAGGTTGTCAGCTGAGCTCACAGATCCTGGTGATCAAACGGGAACACGTATGGTGGTAACAGCAAGGGTGTCGAACTAAATGCAACCACTATAGACAAGGAGCTCTCAAGGAGGAGTGCTTAACAGGAAAGAAGGGAAAACAAAGGACACACTTGGCAGAAAGTAAGTAACAAATACACAAGCGAAGTAGAAGCAAGACAGCAGGACAACAGAAAACTAGGAACTGGAACAAAGAAATGGAAAGAGAGGCAGACACTGGGAAAGGGAAAATACAGAAGGAGAGGCTTCAAGGGAGGAAAAGAAGTACTGGTGCAGGAAACAAAGAAATACAGCAGGCAGAAATAGGAAGAAATAGCTCGAGGAACAAGCTATTGGCTCAGGAGTAAAGTAGTGCTGCAGGGACTGCTAGATCAGGAACATGGGTTTGTTAAGGCTCAGGAGTCAAGCTAGCACTGCAGGCAGTGCTAGTCCAAGGAACAAAAAAATAGCAAAGGTTCAGAAACAGGAACAAGAAATAACTATGGCTCAGAAACTTCAGAAAACAAGAGTCGATCTCACCAGAATTCAGCTACAATGACCAGCATTGAACTGAAGGGAGCTTAGGCTTAAAAGGACCCACAGCAATCACATGCATCAGGTGTGAGTATGCTAGAAGCAGCCAGACACAGATGTTCTGAATTCCTCCACCCATCCTTGGCCTGCAGGGGTGGAGACAAAGCAGTGAGCAGGGGATTCTAGATGTTGGAGTTCCAAGTATGAGCAGACTGGCTTCCACAAAACCTGGCATGGATTGGGAATTTATGGTAATTTGCAAATAGCATCCAGATTTCTGGAAGTCAGAATATGCATGCTGGGGAAGGTCTGAAAGCTTATTAGAGCAGTAGAAAGTCCCACAATTAGGCCCCCTGGTGATGGGCATGAGAACGCAGAAAGCGAATCATGACATTGACACTCAGAGTGGAAGCCTCACAGCATATGGGTTGTCTTGCTCCGCAGGTTGTGGAAAAGGGCAGCACTACATTCCTTTTGTTGCTCATGCATTGACAGGTAGATAAACATTGAAAAAATTCCTGTGACATTTGGCAATGCATCGCTCTGCTTTCATATCTATGTAGAGGGTAGGTAGATGGAAGACTTATTGTGAACTGCAGGTCACATTATTCACTGACTCCTAAAACTCATCTCGCAGCCTCAGTTTCCTCCTGGGGATACCCATGCCTGAGAACCACTTTAATGTCAATGATGCAGGGTTCATTCCGGGGTATGGCTGGGGCTGTTATAGGGTGCTCCCGTCAGGTCCCTTTATTCCCCCAAAATTAGTGTCTGATGATCTGTTGTAGCACCACTGGTTTTGGCATGGAGGTATGCCACTGATATGCCCGCCCCATTCCCCAGTGTTGCCAGTAGGCACCTGGCAAGAGCCACCTATGGAAAGTTTGATTAGCTGCTTGGTTGTGTGCAGCACCTGGCTTTCTACAGTGTTCAACAGCTGTCCATGCACACCCCTCAGTGACCAAGATCAGCAGGCTAATCGGCAAAAACCATGGGTGTTGTTTTCAACCTTCAAACCGCAAGCTTTAGCCTTCGATCCAGGAAAGAACATGCTGCTGTGGCTTCAGAAGGAAGAAGGGGCTCTTGCTCAAGGGGCCCCCTGCACACCAGAGTTTGTCCAGCTCCCTACACTTCAGCATTTAACTACAAATTTGAATCAGACATGGTGACCTCCTGAGTTCAAGCATATTACTAAGTGGAGGAATTAAACTAACCAGGATTCCCCAGTAACTGCAACTCAAAAGGAAGGATGCCAGCACAAAATTCCATTCCAAAGGCACTCATAGGAAATGAGGCATACAGAAGACTCTCATGCATCACTCAGGCCAGACGGACGGAGGTAGGTAGGTAGCAGGCCCAGGTGCTGTGACCTGGTCTTCTTGGAGATAGGTTGTTTGAAACTGCAGCCCAAAACGGTGGTAAACTTCACCTATGACTAAATACAGGTGCAAGACCAATACTTTAAAAAGTACAATACGTGAAAATAGAAAAGAAGTTTGATGAGAGAGTTTGAGAGAATCTGAAACCGTTGAGAGGCGGGGTCCATGCAGTCTAAATCAACGATTTACCACAACAGGAAGATCAATCTCCTAAGAAGATGGATCTCTTTTGCAGGACCACTGCCTGGGCATACCCAGCCCCACCAGGCACATTTTCTCCATGGTAGAGCACCACAACTTACTCCAGGTCTGCTAGGAAGCCTTCAGGGTGGCAGGTGACTATTCGCTCCAGAGCAGAGTGTTGTAGCATGCTAACAGAAGCTTTGTTGTGCCTGGAGGGCTGAAGGGGATTGACTGTTTCCATAGCCTACCACAGCACCTGCCGGTCCCTCTTGAATGCCACAAGACTGGGATAGGTGATAGGGCCACCACCTCACAGTGTGACTGCAGACTGGGTCTGACTGTTCTCAGTGCACCTGACAAACAATTTACTTACCTTTGGTAATGCTATTTCTGGATACTCTAGCTAATCACAGACTCCTCACTTGTGAATGCCCCCAGATGTCAAACTAGATCCGGACCTGAAGACTTTTCTCAGCAATTCCCTTGCGTGTCAGTAGGTGATGTTGGACAGCTCTGTGTTGGGTGTGTCCCACCCCAGAAGTAACTCAGACCCACATATGCCAGCCACCTCCATGCGCTGACGAGAATTTCTTTCTGATATCTGTCTGCGCCAACAGATGTGGAACCCTCATTATTAATATTTGGCATTGCACAAATCTCTAACTGGAATGCTTTAAGATCGAGAAAAGGAGGAGGAGGGAGGGTTGGTGGAGCATCTGCGGTGAAATCGAGTATCCACCAGCAAAAGTGTTATCATAGGTAAGTAACTTTTTCTTCTGATGGATACTTCTAACTGCAGATTCCTCAACTTGTGAATAGGTACCAAAGAAGTACCTCCCCAGGTGGTGGGACTGTAGAATGGCACAGACCAATAACTTGTGCAGGACTGATTGGGCAAAATGCCCCTCCAGCCGGATCTGACACTCCGGAAAGTGGTGATTCATGAATGTGTGAACTAGCACTCAAGTAGCAGCCTGGCAAATGTGTAAGACAGGCATTCCATGTGCCAACATGGTGGTAGCAGCCTTGGCTCTGATGGAATAAGCCCACAGGCTTTCCGGAGGCTGTTTCTTGACCAATGCATAATAGCTTTTCATGCATCTAGAGATAGTCCTTTTTTGCAATGCTTTTCTCTTCTTTGTCCCAGAGACCCCACAAACAGCTGATCATCCACCGACTACCCTTGGTGTGATTGAAAGAGAAACTGAGGGCTCTCCTAGGGAACAAACACAGTCTTTCTTCCTCCTTGGACCGATGAGGTGGTGCAGAGATTGTTTGCCCTATTGGGAAGGTGTTACAACTTTTGAGTGAAATGCTGTCTTAGTACTGGCTTGTCTGGAAAGAAGGTTTTATACGGTTACTGGACAGAGAGTACTTGCAGCTAACTGGCATAACTCTGAAGAAAACTATTGTTAGGGTTAGTAACCTTAGAGGTAAGCTATGCATTGGCTCAAATGGGGTACAAATCAGAAATGTGAGAACCAGATTCAGGTCCCACTGGGGCATTACAAAATGTTTTGAGGTAAAGGAGTGGGTCAGCCCTTTTTAAAAACAAATCACAAAAGGTGATGGCTCATCAGGCAATGGTAAAAAACCTGATATGTTGCATAAATAACCTTTCACAGTAACCACAGCAAGGCCTCCTTGTTAAGGATAGGGAGAAAAGAAGAACATTTGACAATTTGGGCTTGTAAGACTTGGATATGTCTTGAAGAACATCAAACAATTAACCTCTCCCATTGTCGTGCATTGATTTTGGTGGAGGGACACAGGCTGGTAATATGACCTTCACTACCTCGGGAGGGTGGTTAAAGGCAGTTAAATATTTCTTCTCACTCTCCAAGCATGGAGATGTAAGCTGTGTAGGCACAGTGCAGGATTCTGTCCTGCTGCGAGAGAAAGTCCTCCCGAAGTGGCAGCTGAATTGGAGTAGAGATGCTCATGGCCACAAGTTCTGGATAACACACTCACTTGAGCTAATCAGGACCTATTAGGATCATTTGAGCCAGTGATTCCTGATCTATCTTGAGAACTCTAGGCAGGATAGGTAGAGGTTGGAGAGTGTTCAGGAGTCCGGGGCTCCATTTCTGCCTAGGGAGAATCACCTAGGGAACCTCAATGGACAAAGTTTTGAGCACAGTGCGTTCCTGGCGGTGGCGAAAAGTTCAAGGCAAGGTACTCTCATTGCTGGAAAATGTTCTACATCACCTTAACGTAATTGCCATTCTTGATTCGCTAGGCAATGCTGGCTGACTTTGCACGCCCTGTTGTTTAAAGATTGTGCCACGTGTTGTACAATCAAGAAAAGCCAGTTTCAGAATTGCAGAGCCACTTGGCACAGGACCTACAACCACCTCTGCCTCGCTCAGTACAGTAGCAGTTAGCAGTTGTGTTGTTTATGAAGGTCTGTATCCGCTCACACTTCGTGGTCGGAAGGAAAGCTTTTAGTGGCAAACAAATTACGTGCATCTCCAACAGACTGATGTGGAGACAGTTTTTTGCCAGAGACCAGAGAGCTCTGATCTCCACCTTTCCCACATGACGGTCCCCAACCCAGCAACAATTCATCCATCCAACTGTTAGCCCTTTGTGGGTTAAAGAGAATGGTGTGCCTCCAGTCCAATTGCAGTCCAGAAGCCACTACCACAGGTCTTTTGCAGTCTCCTCTGACATATTGATGGAATCTGATAGATTCCCTTGGTGCTGAGCCCACTGAGACTTCAGGTCCCACTGCAAACCCTGCATGTGCCCCCTTGGGTGGTCCAACCAGCAGAATGCAGGAGGCCAAAGATTCTCAGAGCCCATCTCACTGAGACCTAGGTGAAGGATTGAAATACTGGGACCATAGCCCAAATATTGTTAACTCACAAAGGCAGAGGAAAGACTCAGATGAGCACTGAATGCAGGATGGCTCCAATGAATGCAAGCCTCCGCGAACATGTCCGGTGTGACTTTTTGACATTGATGGAGAATCCCAGTGACGTCAATAGGTTGGCTGTCATCTGGAGAGGGATCAATGATGGGGAGAGGTGAGCTAGCCTTCAGGAACCAGTTGTCGAGGTATGGGAAGACCAGTTCCCAACCTCTGATGATGGGTAGTGACCACTACCATCACATGTGTTAATACCCGGGGTGCACTGGTTAGGCCTCAGAGGAGTACTGAGAACTGAAAGCGCTCATGGCCTACCTGAAACCATAGTTAGAACCTGTATGGCTATAGGAAAGGAATGTAAAATATGTATCCATATAGTTCAATGTTGTCATTCAGTCACCTGGATCAAGTGCAGTGAAAGAGGAGAGTGAGCATTCTGAACTTGTCCTTTTTGAGATAGAATTTCAGGGGGCAAAGACTAAGGATAGGGTGGAAGCCTTCATCCTTATCCAGCACCAGGAAGGAACAGGAGTAACACTCAGTCCCAACGCCTGATGAATACACTTCTTTGTCCATAAGGACTATCAGCTCCCACTCTTGTGTGGTGAGGGCCATCATCGTTACCCAGGGCTCTGCTGTCAATTGTGGTGTTGTAAGGGGCATTGTAATGGGCACCAGCCTTGGAGTCATGGCTGAACCCAGTAATGGGCACAATCAGCATCAAGTGGGAAGACCGACTGCCTGCAGTAGAGCAACTGGAGGCCCCTTCGAGTACTTGTAACCCAAAGGCACTCCTGAGGGATTTGGTAGGGTAGCAAACAACAGCATCATGGGCCTTGATCTGTTGCGGCATCACCGATCAGCTGGGGAACTCGAATTGCATCGGTATTAGTGTCAGGATCAGTTCTGAGGACAGCGACCAGGCCTGTGGCTAGAAGGTACATTGGTCATTGCACAACTCCACATGATGGGAGTTGAGGCTGAAAGGGGACCCATTTTTCCATTTCTCATGGTTCTTCAGTTTCAACATACCTGACAACATTGACCTGAAAGATCCGGGCCTCGGGAATGAGAGTACGTTTATGTCCTAGGCATTAAGAACGACCGGGCCTTTCATGCCTTTCTGCAAAGTTTTTGGATGTAGACGTGGCTTCACAATCTCAGATGACCTTTAGATTCATCATAACCCATTTATAACACAACACTGAGTCATGTGAAGAGCCCCAACACCAGAGGCAGCCCTCGTGGGTGTCTGTCACTGACATTTGTTTGTGGTATTCCTTACAAGGTTTAAACCCTGTTGTCGTAGGAGGAGACATCCCTTGCACACTGAAAAATGTTGAAATATTAGGCTTCAGGCCTGATACAATTTGAGAGAGCCAGCTCCTATTCTGCTTCGGCAGGAGCATAAATAAAGGAACTGGTGCCAGTGCACTGAGGGGCTGCTATGTAGGGGCCCCAACATCACATCAGTGACAGGATGGACCCAATGCAGAGCCACACAATGCCACCTACTGACGCACAAGGAGAATGCTGAAAAATCTTCTGATCCCGTATGGCACCAGAGCGTATTCCCAAGGTGAGGAATCTGCAGTTAAAAGAATCCATTAGAATAATGGGGCAGTTGTCTCCATATTTTGAACAAACATGCCAGACTATGAGGAGGTTTATGTAGCACACTTAATTATTGAAACTCCAATAAGACCTACCAAGGATCTGCCTTCCTGCTCCCTCCTGCTCCTCCCATGGTAGGATACCTAGTAAAAGGCGTCAACTGTAAAGGCAAACAGCCTGCTGCATTTACTGTTGTAGTGGGGAGTGTAGGAGTCATGAACTGTAGTTATAGTTTGTTATCTACATAATTTTGGGGGGTTAAGTCTCCTCCCTGATATGCACTTTTGATGATTTTGTAGATATGTTATTCCTTCAAAACTAATACTAATACTAATACTTCAAAACTAATACTGGTCATTTTGATCACACCTATGCCATACTGGAATCAGATGACCTCTCACAGATAACACTGGCATAACTATGGAACGCTGCCATCACTTATCAATGTTGGTACTCTTGGTGATGCGGTCAGCTCACTTTCCTCTGCTTTATAACCTTCTATACATGAAGTTTCCCTATATAGCAGTCTGAATGTTGTCACAAACTCGTTCGCTATATCTTTTCTTTAGTACTCAAAAGTTGATGTCCGCCGAAAAGCTCCACAGCTCATACATGGTGTAACTCTACCAATCTCTCTAGGTCACCTTTCTCCTTGCATGCCTCACAGTCATACTTTATTGCAGCCCCTTCATTTGCATTGTTGCCACTGCCATGGCAACATTCTCCAGAACGTTGTCTGATCTAGTGTTAGCTGCAAAGTCACCAATATCAGACTTGTACCCTTCTTCGCAACCCCATTTTCTGTGCCCAACCGGCTAGCTACTATTGCAGGGTCCAAAGATCTGCTGAATTGTCCTCTCGTCTCCAACATTCTGTTGAATGAGTCCTACCAGGTCCCCTGAAATCTCTGAAACCCAACAGGTATTCAGTCATTCACACCTGCCATTAGCTATTCCATTCTTTCTTTCATATTAGCCCAAAAGAGCCTATCCTTAACCTCTTCTGTGCCGTGGACGTAATGGTTACGTCCAACGGCACAGCGCTCAAGTGCTGAGGATGTAACCATTATGTCCTCAGCACTGAGCTCAGAGGGAGCGCTAGCGCTCCCTCTGTGGGCTTCCCTTCCAACCCCAAGGCAGGGATGGAAGGGGAAGCCCTTCCCCTTTCACCCTGACTCCCCCAACCCCCCCAGTGACGTCTGATGACGTCAGCGTGCATTCATGCACTGACCTCATCAGAGGTCACTCCCCCATCGCGCTGGAAACTCAGCTTTGCATTTCTCTTCCAATCATGTTATGGGGGCTTGAGAGGCTTCAAAGGGAAGGAAAGGAATTTCCTTCCCTTTAAAGTCTCCCAGAGCATTTCAGAAGCTGGATTGTAAAGCGATCCAGCTTCTGAAATGCCCACTAGACACATTGGCATTAGGGGAGCGACCCCTTGGGCAAGGGTCGCTCCCCAGGGGGCAATATCTTTCAAGGCCTTTTTGACCTCCCCTGGGGGCAGATCGGCCTATTGTTGTTAGGCCGATCTGCCACCGGGGGGGGACAGAAACCACTAGGCGCCAGGGATCTTTTTTTTGTTGTTTTTTTTTGTTGTGTTTTTTGGAGTTGGGGAGCGACCCCTTAGGCAAGGGTAGCTCCCCTAGGGGGCAAATTATATTTAGACCATTTCTGCTCCCCCTTGGGGGCAGATTGGCCTATTTTTATGAGGCCAGTCTGCCCCCAAGGGGGGCCGAAACCACTAGGCACCAGGGATTTTTTTTTTCCGCCAATTTCACGCAAGGGGAGCGACCCGTAGGCAAAGGTCGCTCCCCGGGGGGGGAGGTAAATTTATTGTAAGCCACTTCTGCCCCTCCCGGGGGCAGATCGGCCTATTGTTATTAGGCCGATCTGCTCCCAGGGGGGGCAGAAACCTCTAGGCGCCAGAGATTTTTTTTGTTGTTATTTTTTTTGTTTTGTTTTTTAGAGGTGGGGAGCGACCCCTTACGCATGGGTCGCTCCCCTGGGGGGCAAATTGTATTTAGACCATTTCTGCCCCCCTTGGGGGCAGATCAGCCGATTTTTGTTAGCCCACTAGACACCAGGGAGTTTATTTTTTATGGGGAATTCACTGAAGGGGAGCGACCCCTTAGGCAAGGGTCGCTCCCCGGGGGGGCAAATTTATTTTAGCCCATTTCTGCTCCCCCCAGGGGCAGATCAGCCCTTTTGTTATTAGGCCGTTCTGTCCCCAGGTGGGGCAGAAACCTCTAGGCGCCAGGGATTATTTGTTTGTTGTTTTTTTTGTTTTGTTTTGTTTTTTAGTGGTGGGGAGCGACCCCTTACGCAAAGATCGCTCTCCTGGGGGGCAAATTGTATTTAGACCATTTCTGCCCCCCTTGGGGCAAGATTGGCTGATTTTTGTTCGGCCAATCTGCCCCAAAGGGGGGCAGAAACCACTAGACACAAGGGAGTTTATTTTTTATGGGGAATTCACTGAAGGGGAGCAACCCCTTAAGCAAGGGTCGCTCCCTGGGGGGTGCAGATTTATTTTAGGCCATTTCTGCAGATTGGCCTATTGTTAATAGGCCGACCTGCCCCCGGGGGGGGGGGGGTAGAATCCTCTAGGCGCCAGAGGTTTTTTTTTTTTTTTTTTTTTTAACGGTGGGTAGCGACCCCTTAGGCAAGGGTCGCTCCCCTGGGGGGCAAATTGTATTTAGACCATTTCTGCCCCCCTTGGGGGCAGATCGGCTGATTTGTGTTAGGCCAACCTGCCCCCAAGGGGGGCAGAAACCACTAGACACCAGGGAGTTTATTTTTTTATGGGGAATTCACTAAAGGGGAGCGACCCCTTAGGCAAGGGTCGCTCCGGGGGGGGGGGGCAGATTTATTTTAGGCCATTTCTGCCCCCTGGGGGCAGATCGGCCTATTGTTATTAGGCCGATCTGCCCCCAGGGTGGGCAGAAACCTCTAGGCGCCAGGGATAATATTTTTGTTGTTTTTTTGTTGTTTTGTTTTGTTTTTTAGAGGTGGGGAGCGACCCTTTAGGCAATAGTCGCTCCCCTTGGGGGCAAATACTATTTAGACAATTTCTGCCCCCCTTGGGGGCAGATCAGCAGATTTTTGTTAGGCCAATCTGCCCTCAAGGGGGACAGAAACCACTAGGCACCGGGGATTTTTTTTTGTGCCAATTTCCTGCTAGGGGAGCGACCCCTTAGGCAAGGGTCGCTCCCTGGGGGGCGAATTTATTTTGGGCCATTTCTGCCCCCCCCAGGGGCAGATCGACCTATTGTTATTAGGCCATTCGGCGGCAGGGATCTTTTTTTTTTTTTAAAGGTGGGGAAT